>NC_069365.1:65928500-66560750 GCF_021730395.1 Mercenaria mercenaria
AAAAGAAGTCTTAAATTTGTATCATTTTGAAAAAATAATGTATCAGCTACAAACGTACCATGTCTGGTAGTGGTATTGTTACCTTATATTATATTTACTATATGGTCATTTGTTTAACCCTTACCACGCAAATTTTGTTTTAATGAAATTCTCCATCTATTATTAACTGTTAAAAGGAGTGCATACCAAAAAGATATTGACGGAATGGTGAACAGTGCAGATCATGATCAGACTGCATGTATGTGCAGGCTGATCATGATCTACACTGGTTACAAAAGCAGAATCAATCGTGTCTAGCATGATAAGGGTTAAACAAGGAGTATACATAGAGGCCCACATCAGCAATATCTTCGTAACATCAACACTGTTCACAATATTTTTTATAATTCATTTCAATAATTTAAGTCATTTTATGACAACTTATGGCTGTCCTAGAAAAAATGTTGTTTCAAGTTTTTTCAGACTCAAAATGACCAACTGACCTTAAATTTTAGCAATGCATCATTTAAAAACTTAATGTTATTAATGAAATTCACGGAGTTGAAGTGATTTTCTGTTAAAGAAATTTAAAATGTAACTAATTTCATTTACAGTCAATAATTATTTTACATTCAAGACATCAAAACACTGACAAAGTCACTAGGGTGTTGCTATTGTTATTTAACAACCTCTAATTTTGTACTGTGTGAAGTCACTCTATTTTTACAAGTACCAATGCTAGTGAGCATGTCAATAGTTATAACAGAACCATTTTTACTAAACTGAACATAAAGGGAACAAATTTGTACAGTCAGTCTACAAATTTACTAAACAAACCTTGTATAACCCTTACACTCCTGAATTTCTAAAATGGAGTGGTCCATCATTCAATTTGGGTCATACCACTTATTATTCAAAGGGGTGTTCACTGAAAATTTACAGACTGAATAGCAAACAGTGCAGACCATGATCAGCCTGCACAGATGTGCAGGCTGATCTTGGTCTGCACTGGTCGCAAAGGCAGAATCACTTGCCACTGGCAGGCTAAAGGTTAATGAGCCAACAGCATTTTCACAAACATTATAACGAACCTTGAAGTCTTAATAACTTGAAAATGGCAGCTGTATAAATAGCACATAAATGATTATAAAATTACCCAAAGTCAAGGAACTTACCAACTCTTCTGTCAACAAGTGAGTTGCCAGTGACCAGTTTGATAGCAGGCACATGACCAAATGATACATCATACCCCAACATATCAGCATATACCAGTCTACAGAGGTAATCTCTCATTGGTATCTAAATAAAAATAAAAACAACAATAAAATAACAACAGCTACAAATAATTCAATCCAAGAAGAATGTAAAGAATGTTATAATTTCTGCTGAAAATCAGTTCATATATAAGGCAAACATTACACTATATATCCAAGCCAAAAAAATTGTTCCAAATCATTTATTTTGAGTCCAGCATCCTAGACGAATTGCTGCAGTGCAATGAATGTTTTCTTTCACCAAAAATATAGAAAAGAAGTAAAATGCTGGCCTTTAACCTTATCCTGCTAAATATCTATAATGAACTTGTCCATCTTTCAATTTGGACAGTACCATTAACTGTTAAAAGGGGTGCTTACCAAAAAGACACTAATGGTAACTGAATGGCGAACAGTACAGACCATGATCAGACTGCACAGATGTGCAGCTGATCTTGGTCTGAACTGGTTGCAAAGACAGAATTTCTTACTGCCAGCAGGCTAAGGGATGAGACTATCTTGACTAAGTACTATGTAACACAAAATTTATGACCATAAACCACATTCAAGTCTGTGTAATATTCAAATTTGTCAGTCTACCTGGGCAAAATGAAATCAGGAAAAAACACTTTTATGTCTAACCAAGATGTGTATGTAATAACTGACAGAAAACAAGAGCTGTAAGCTGACCGCATACTTGACTATTTCTATAAATACTAGGTTACCAAACATTTCTAGGTTTGCAGGCGGGGATTAAGTAATGTTGTAAACTGTAAGTCAGAGATATGAAACCTGGTTAAGAATGCTGAAGACTTAAGAAAAGAAACAAACTCTGCAAAGTTCAATCGAAAGTGCTACTACAGGTCATGAAGTAACTTGTGGAAAGAAGTTGTTTAAGGTTTAAACATTTAAGTTATAGCATCCTGAAAAAGAGACCAAGCAGAACTGTTTCATAAGAATAAAAAGAGAGGTTCGAAAAAGGATGCTACAGACCAAGCTTGGCAAAGATTCATAAAGGGGTTCATGAGAAGTTGCTTAAAAGAAAGTAGGTCAGTAGGTCAAGGTCACAGTCAAGTGACCCCTAATCGCTTGGGGTCATCAGGATATTATAAGTAGAAAATGCTTTTGTAAAAAAGCGCATGTCTCCCCCAATGCAAAGTCCTATAGGCAAGAAGTCAACAGGGGTCAGGAGCAAAAATCAAAGAGACACTGATGGTTGGCTGCAATAGGGATCATCTACTTGGCATGTCCAGTCATCCCGCTAAATTTCAACACTCTTGGCCTAGTGGTTCTCAAGTCACTGTTCAGGCTCCTGTGACCTTGACCTTTGATCAAGTGACCTCAAAATAAATAGGGGTCATCTTCTCTGCATGTCCAATCATCCTATTAAGTTTCAACATTGTAGGTCAAGTGGTTCTCAAGTTATTTCCAAAAAATGATTTTACATGAACAGGCCACTGTGACCTTGACCTTTAACAGACTGACCCCAAAATCAATAGGGGTCATCTACTCTGCATGTTCAATCATCCTATGAAGTTTCAACATTCTGGATCAAGTGGTTCTCAAGTTATTGATCAGAACTGGTTATCAATGTTCAGGCCCCTGTGACCTTCACCTTTAACGGAGTGGTCCCAAAAACAATAGGGGTCATTTACTCTGCATGAACAATCATCCTATGAAGTTTCATCATTCTGGGTCAAGTGGTTCTCAAGTTACTGACCGGAAATGGTTTTCAATGTTCGGGCCCCTGTGGCCTTGACCTTTAACAGAGTGACCCTAAAATCGTTAGGGGTCATCTACTCTTTATGACCAATCATCCTATGAAGTTTCATCATTCTGGGTCAAGTGGTTCTCAAGTTACTGACCGGAAATGGTTTTCAATGTTCGGGCCCCTGTGACCTTGACCTTGCACAGAGTGACCCCAAAATCTTAAGGGGTCATCTACTCTGCATGACCAATCATCCTATTAAGTTTCAACATTCTGGGTCAAGTGGTTCTCAAGTTATTGACCGGAAATGGTTTTCAATGTTCGGGCCCCTGTGACCTTGACCTTGCACAGAGTGACCCCAAAATCGTAAGGGGTCATCTACTCTGCATGACCAATCATCCTATTAAGTTTCAACATTCTGGGTCGAGAGGCTCTCAAGTTATTGATTGGAAATGGTTTTCCATGTTCAGGCCCCTGTGGCCTTGACCTTTAACAGAGTGACCCTAAAATCGTTAGGGGTCATCTACTCTTTATGACCAATCATCCTATGAAGTTTCATCATTCTGGGTCAAGGGGTTCTCAAGTTACTGACCGGAAATGGTTTTCAATGTTCGGGCCCCTGTGACCTTGACCTTGCACAGAGTGACCCCAAAATCGTAAGGGGTCATCTACTCTGCATGACCAATCATCCTATTAAGTTTCAACATTCTGGGTCAAGTGGTTCTCAAGTTATTGACCGGAAATGGTTTTCAATGTTCAGGCCCCTGTGACATTGACCTTTAATGGAGTGACCCCAAAATCGATAGGGGTCATCTACTTTGCATGTACAATCATCCTATGAAGTTTCAACATTGGGGTCAAGTGGTTCTCTAGTTATTGATCGGAAATGGTTTTCCATGTTCAGGCCTCTGTGACCTTGACCTTTGATGGAGTGACCCCAAAATCAATAGGGGTCAATTACTCTTTATGACCAATCATCCTATGAAGTTTCAACATTCGGGGTCAAGTGGTTCTCTAGTTATTGATCGGAAATGGTTTTCAATGTTCAGGCCCCTGTGACCTTGACCTTTGACGGAGTGACCCCAAAATCAATAGGGGTCATCTACTCTTCATGACCAATCATCCTATGAAGTTTCAACATTCGAGGTCAAGTGGTTCTCTAGTTATTGATCGGAAATGGTTTTCAATGTTCAGGCCCCTGTGACCTTGACCTTTGACGGAGTGACCCCAAAATCAATAGGGGTCGTCTACTCCAGCAGCCCTACAACCCTATGAAGTTTGAAGGTTCTAGGTCAAATGGTTCTCCAGTTATTGCTCGGAAATGAAGTGTGACGTACAGACGGACGGACGGACGGACGGACAGACAGGGCAAAAACAATGTCTCCTGGGGGAGACATAATTTAACAGTCTAGGAAATATGATCTGATAATTTTTGAAGTATGTATTCCTATACAACTCATATAACAAGTGACCCCCAGGGTGGGGGTCTCCTTTCACCCTAGGGGCATTATCTGAACAATCTTCTTTGAGATCCACTAGGTAATGCTACATACCAAATATCAAAGGCCTAGGCCTTGAACTTTCAGACAAGAAGATATTAAAGCTTTTTTCCTACAAAAGTCTATGTAAAACTTAAGACCCCCAGGGCAGGGCCTCTTTTCACCGAAGGAACATAATTTGAACAATTTTGGTAGAGGACCACTAGGCAATGCAACATACCAAATATCAAAAGCCTAGGTTTTGTGGTTTCAGACTAGAAGATTTTTAGTTTTTTCCTATATAAGACTATGTAAAATTTGTGACCCCTAGGACAGGGCCTCTTTTCACCCCAGGGGCATAATTTGAACAGTCTTTATAGAGGACCATTAGATGATGCCACATGCTAAGTACTGAGGCTCTATGCCTTGCAGTTTTGGACAAGAAGCTTTTTAAAGTTTTTCCTTTTGGTTGCCATGGCAACCAGAGTTCTGTATGGAATTCAATTCTTTAAACAACTTTGAAAGGGTGCCACCCAAGGATCATTCCTGTGAAGTTTGGTGTAATTCTGCCCAATGGTTTTCAAGAAGATTTCTTTTAGAAAATGTTGACGGACGGATGACGCACGACGCATAACAGACATTGAGCGGTCACAAAAGCTCATCATGAGCCTTTGGTAAAATAGCAAAAGTGGAATCATTTGAACAAAACTGATGGAAGGGATCATACATGTAAGCTACCAACACAGTTTGGTGAAGATCCATCAAGTAGCTCATGAGAAAAAGTTGTTTACAGACTTTTCTATTTACAACTCTGGCAGGCCGGCCAAGCATAACACTTTGAACAAACTAGTGAAAATTCGATGTCAGGATGCTACACACCAAGTTTGGAGTAAATCTGACCTATAGTTTCAGAGGAAAAAATTTCTGAAGAAGGATGATGGAGGGTGGACAAAGGACACATGGTGATAGATATACGATCACTGGACAACAGCAACATATTTTTACACTATCAAAGCCAGAGTTATGTAACCTGCCTTCTTAGGTCATCTCATGATGCAAACAAATTGTGTGTTATCTAAAAGTGTTCAGCCTGGTAGTTTTTGAGAAACCCACTTACATGCAGAACTTTTACCAAACATTCTAAGATTAAAAAGAGGCATTATTTTGACAAAATAAAAGCTAGAGCTATTTAACTTGTCCTGTGAGGTCATCTACAGATGCCAAAAATGTGTGAAGTTAGAAAACATTTGGCGGTGTAGTTTTTGAGAAACCTGCTTACATGCTTAACTGTTGTGACAACAGAAGCTCTACTAATTTGAAAACATTCAAATACTGTAGGTGTTTTGGGTACTTTTTGCATAATCTTTATTTAGAAATTTGTGGTTAAGAATTCATTACACCTGAATGTTTGCATGTTTGGACATGACAAAAGTTAATATTCATGAAAATGGCACTACTTGTAATTCTAATATGACTAGCAATGCTTAAATCATCACAACGATATTATGCTGACGTCACATTGACGTGACATTTAGCGCCATGTATGCATCTAGAAACAGAGCTTTCAAATTTCATCAAACATTTTACTTCATAGCATGTTTAAAATAAAATGTCACATTGCACAACTGTCTTGTTTAATTTACACACATATTGAGATGGTTATTTGCTTTGCAGAATAATTCGCCATCATTTTCGTACAAACTGAACTCTACCGCAAGACATAATACCCTTTTTGGTCCTGGCATGCCAGTCTTCACGAAAAACTTTTCAAAGTACTAGCCAGCCGGACTACTAACATAGCAGAAATTACTAGCCCGAAAGGAATTTTGGTAGTCCGAACAGTAAATTATTAAAGGTGTATTTTTTATTTGTTTGGTGTCATTTTTAAACTCTGTGTGATATTGTTTGATATTGCTTATTGCATTTTTATTATACATATGCAACATAACTGCAAAACAAGCTTCTTTTCTTTTTATTTTGGTTCATTATACATTTTATTCACAAGAGAACATTTCAAGCATCGAGTTGATATAATCCTCACTCATGTCACACTCTGACTCATCTGATGGTAAGAGTTTTATTCATGAAATGTTATTCCTTACCCATGATATTTGATTAAACATACATTTGTAAGTTTTTTTTTTATCTGACCCCTTTTATATATAATTAGATAGATGTGTATATTTTAGTTGAAACATTTGTTTACTTTACTTTTCTATTTTAGTAAAGGTCACGCTAGGTTAAACAGACTGGTTTTCCTTCTGCTTCTCGATATGGATAATTCAGCGCAAGGAACGCTCAACCAGTCTATTTCCGCTGGTGCGCGTAATATCTACACTCATCAAATACTGTGCGCTAGTAGAAAACTCACGCTATGGATTTTTTTTTTTTTTGGTAATTTTATACGTATTCTCTCGATTTTTTTTACTAGCCTCTCGGACTAGTCACCTAGAGACAAATACTAGTCCGATCTAGGTTTTTACTAGCCTCGGGCTTCGGACTAGTGGCCAAATTCGAAGACTGGCATGCACATGTATAAACAAAGGAACGCAATGACCTACCATGGTGCCATGAATGCACGAAGAAACAGTTCTATCATATTTGATATAAATTTTACAATAAAAGATATATTAGAATAAAAATAATTTATAGCAAAACAGTCTTTGAACACTAATTATACACTCGGGCGGTCAAATGTTGTTGGAAATAGTTTCACTTGGGCTGAAAATATCAATGACAAACACCTTAGATATAACTGAATCTGCCATAGTTTCCTTCAATGTTTGTAATTCCTTTTTAACAATCTGCTCCTCATCCTGCAAATATAAAGTACATATCGTATAATAATTATGTAATGAACTGAAATTATATTTTGATTTCCATTTATAAAGGAATTAATAATTTCAACTACGTATTAACAGTTAGGTTTTTTGTGCTGAAATTATCGATAAATTTTCCACAATTAGTTACTTTGTCTTCCGACTTCGGAGCTTGTTCCATCAACTTAATCCGAGCCAAATGCATGCAATGTTTTATTGTCGGCAATTAGCGCCTTCTAAACATGTCATCTAATCTGGATTTATAACGGTTTACATTTACAGACGGTCTGTATCAAACATGATGCTTTCACACTAGTCTCACACTTCAAACAATGCCGGCAGTTTTTACGAGGCTGTCAATCAAGAGTTAAGCCACTTTGATTAGTTACGTGGCGGAGCTAATCACGTCATTCGAGTGAAGTTACGTTGATAGAGTTATATTGATTTTGTCGTCCTTTGAAAATATCAGAAATCCTGTGTATGCCTCTGACATTGTGTACTGGCGTACGGATCATAATTTTTGGCGTATTTTACGCCGGGACGCCGCTTAATGGAAGCCCTGAAGGTGCATGCAGTTATGGTAGTACTGCATGTCTGATAAACCAGAAGTACATGTAATAGTATTTTAATGTTAACCACATAAATAAAGTCATTGCATTGAACTGAACTGAATCTCATTTATCTGGATCAAAAACAAGCACATGGATCTATACATTTTTCTTCACCATATTACATACCGTATGTTAGTTTAAAATCATGAGCAGTTTCATTAAAATCTACATGTACAATGTAGAAAAAATTCTGTTTGCGAAAAAGTCATCAAAACTGTGATTTTCCAACAGACTGTCATGATCATGAAAACAAGTGTGGGATCCAAAGCAAACTACCCTATGATATCTTTTTGATTTATAGAAAAAAAAAATGTGGTCTTAAAGATGTTATTTCCCATACTCAGTTTTTAATCAGTATGTCTCCCCCCAACTGTATTAGACATATTGTTTTTGCCCATCCGTCTGTCCGTCTGTCACACTTAATTTCCGATCAATAACTGAAGAACCATTTGACCTAGAACCTTTAAACTTAATAGGGTGAAAGCACTTATGCAGTAGACGACGCCTATTGTTTTTGGGGTCACTCCGTCAAAGTTCAAAGTCAAAGAGGCCTAAATATGGAAAACCATTTCCGATCAATAACTTGATCACCACTTGACCCAGAATGTTGAAACTTCATAGGATGATTGGACATGCAGAGCAGATGACCCCAATTGATTTTGGGGTCACTCTGTTAAAGGTCAAGGTCACAGGGGCCTGAACATGGAAAACCATTTCTTCATAACTTAAGAACCACTTGACCCAGAATGTTGAAACTTCATAGAATGTTTGGACATGCAGGTTAGATGACCCCTATTGATTTTTGGGTCACTCTATTGAAGATCAAGGTCACAGGGGCCAGAACATGGAAATCCATTTTCTGATCAATAACTTGAGAACGTTTTGACCCACAACCTTCAAACTTTGAAGTTAGAAGGGTGATAGGACTTACAGAGTAGATTTTGGGGTCACTCCATCAAAGGTCAAGGTCACAAGGGCCATCTACCCATCACACTTCAGTTTCGTTCAATAACTGGAGAACCATTTGATCTAGAACCTTTAAACTTCATTTGGCGATAGGGCTTACAAAGTAGATGATCCCCATCATTTTTGGGGTTACTTGATCAAAGGTCAAGGTCACAGGGGCCTGAACAGGGAAAACCATTTCTGATCAATAACTTCTGAACCACATGACCCAGAATGTTGAAACTTCATAGGATGATTGGAAATATTAAGTAGATGACCCCTCATGATTTTTGGGTCACCTGGCCAAAGTTCAAGGTCACATGGTCCAGAAACTGGAAAACTGTTTCTGATCAGTAACTTGAGAACCATTTGACCCAGAACCTTCAAACTTCATAGAGTGATAGGACTTACAGAGTAGATGACTTTTACCTCCTCGATATTTGCATTATCGGTTGCAACGGAAGTGACATAATGCCGACCTGATCAATAAAATAAGTCATCCCAATAAGCTACATGTAGTCCAACAAGTGTGATGCAATTCTAGGAAATATTGAGATGATTTTTTCATATGGGCAATATCCCCACTCACGGCAAACACTCGAAAGACAAAAATAGTGGAAGCAATTTCCGATGAAATTTTCATCACTGCCAACGCTTTACATGCTATATGTTTAAATGTCAATTATGTCACAAACTGGCCATAAATTCAAATAAAACTTACATGTATTGAAAGGGGATTCAATTCCTCAATGATTTATGTAAAATTATCAAATAATACCCAGAATTATAAATTTTCTGGTGATTTAAACCTATGTTTGTACTGTACACAATTAATGTTTACCGTGTCTACACGCCAATATGCACAAGTGATAAAACCAATAACTACATGACTGTGTACTGTGATTTATGCTCCATTATTTTGGTCCTGCAAAGTTTTAACATTGGCAGTGGCTAGGTAGCCGGTTCCAGCTACCTAGATCAAAGGTCTACGTAGCCTGTTCCAGCTACCTAGACTAAAGGTTTAGGTAGCCGGCTCTATATATTAGGGGTGGGTATTGCCACGAAAATTGGTATTGCGATATATTGCAATATTGTATGTGGACATTGCAATATACTGGGATATATTGTACCAGTTATTTAATGAACAAAAACATGATGAATCATACTGTTTTTTTCAAATTCATTCAATTAAAAATGAGTAAAATGACTAGTATCAACAACACGAGTATTTGCTCGACCTTCTCAATAAATAAAAATACCAGTAAACAAAAAAATAAAAAGTTTTAACTAGATTATGGGGAGTATTGTCAATTTGTCATACACAAATACTATTAACTATTGATGATTTTGCCTTTATTGTTTGACAACAATCTCGAAGTCCGCCATGTTGCTATCATGCTATGACGCCGATTACCGGATATTCAAAAGCGAAAGTAGACTGCGTCAAAATATTATTTAGTTTATTGTGCGGCACTACATTCGGTTTACGGATACAATCATATCACAGGTTGCTCAATTCACCGATTATAAACGAGGAAAGTGGTATAGCTGTTGTATGAATAATAAATTCTAGTTGATAGAAAAGTTACTAATGAGTCGCTGACAAATACGAAATTATATTTATCTAAATTTTCTTATTGGTTTTATTATGTGGAATTGGGTCCGTAAAATAGCTGTAAACCAGTCTGCTACCTGCACCGGAAATGAAAGGAGAAAAATGAAAACAAATTGAATCGTGCTGGCAAGAAAAGGATTTTTTGTGTGAACCTTCTTGGTTTACGTTAGTGTTACTTAAGGAGGTAGGTTACCTTGTTACCAGGGTAAATTCAAATTAGTTGAACCGCAGTGATTTTTTGTATTTCGTGTAATTTAATGTTTTAACTGCTACAATCTCAGTTCCGTTTATCTCTGTCCCTTCAAGTACATTTTTTATCCAGGTTTGAAGTACATGACCCTCTTAAGGTATTTTATATAGAAAGAAGAAGGAAAATACGGATATTTAACACTTTTCAGTGTATTTTGGTTTCATTGTTATCCGTAGAAGTCTGCATAATTAATAGTTTTACTAGTATGCGCATTAGCTTTCTAATAAAAGCTTAAAATGTATATGTCGCGGGGCTCGTGTTTCCATGGTAACGCATTTTCTCTCATTTTTCAACAATTATTTATGAAAACGGGTTTTTCGACGGCTTCAGTGCCATTCTGTTATTGACCAATATGGAATATTTGGGTAATATGATTAGCAAAATAACAAGAACTTTACATGGTACTATGTTTTTCTTAAACTTTAGAGTAACCATGGCAACAGAGATGTTTAAAATAGTTTATATGTTGCTTTTTATCGTAATTTCTTATAAAAAAATATTATATAAAATTATCTTTCTTGTGAATGTAGCTTTAAAACATCTTATTTCTAACGTTAGTAATATTTTCGTATGAACTGCAGTTAATTGAACAAATTTCACAGCTTAAAATACTTACAGCAGTGCCCGTCGTCTGACATTTTTATTGAAAAAATCGTTCTGCATGCTGCTATTATTCTCATGGATATTGTTGAAATGAAAATAAAAAGCCGAAGCTGTGTTCCTTAAATAGACCAGTGTCAACGCTTTTGAATTTTACAGTTAGACATATAGGTCACGGGCTTCGTTTCCATGGTAACATCAATTTAATTCAAGACACCACAATTTTATACTGAAATTTGAACAATTTTAGAGCTTATTTTTAGTATTTAAGTAACAAATTATCAACGGAAACTGGGAAATAGGTATAACAAATCAAACTGCCCATTTTTTATTTGTAAATGACCGTAATAAGTTACTTTTCAGCCAACTATATTCCCAATCACATCAGTTACCATCATCCATTTTCTTACATTCCGCAAAACATTTCAATATAATTGCATAAAAGAATCAAAATATTGATCATTTTTCAGAGCAAAAGACTAAAAAAAAGTATTTCAGCAAATAATGGCTGTTTAAAAACAGTTCAAATAAAGAAAAAGCACAGAATAACGTACTTTCAAAATAAAAGCTATTAATTTTGCGCGGTAACTGACACGTAACGTCATGACGTCATTTTAAGGCAACAATGTTTTGAAGCGTTTCTGTGGCAATTCATTCATTATTTCTGCATTATTAAACCATTAAACATAAGATCGGAGGCAGGTTCAAGATTTATTTCCAGAAGAATGGATATACAAACACATTTTGTTTGTCGTAAACGTCGTCGTAAATCGTCACGTTAGCTTCCGGTTGGACATGCGCACTTACAAAAATTAAGGTAACCTACCTCCTTAATGTTATAAAATAACCGGTATTCGAAAATCATATCGCAATATCGTATCATTGGAAAAAACATCGCAATAACCGGTCTACCGTGGTATATCGCCCACCCCTACTATATATTGATAATTTAGTGCATGATTTTAATACACTCTTAAATTTTTCAGCGAGTTATTATCTGTTTACTTAAAGTTGTAAAACTTGATGCATAATAATTCTAGATTAATTTATCAATAAATCCAGTCAGCCCCGCCTACTCGCCTGTCAAACTTCAGCCAATCGTAGCGTTAATATCCCACAGTGTCAATCAATAATATTGTAAGCCGCCGCCATTTTGAAAATTTTCAATCGGCATGTAAAAAGCCGATTAACTTAACGACAGCATGATCTTATGCAACAATTGTATATTATTCTTTCATTTTATTAAGGTTTCGATGGAGGCCTTGAGAAACAAAAATCAAACAACACCAAATCATAGAAAGAAAGAGTTGTTTGACATGAAAATTGAACAGCATGTAAAACATGTATATTACTTTACGAAACAAGTGTCAATATACCGATATAAACATTGAATTCCGGAAAAGGGCTGCCTAAAGGGGCCCCACTTCCGGACAGTTAAACGCCTTTAAAAACTCACCATTTTCAAAGAACTGTTACACATGTTTGTTTTGATGCATTTGCAATAGCGTGCGAGTGGTGAAATTTCACGTAACAAGGTGGAACATAGTTTTCAGCAATTGTTTATCTTTTTTTCTTTACAAATGGCATTCATTTTCAAAGGGAGACAACTTTTTCTCAAAGATTAATTAAAATAATCGGAAAAAGTTGTTTCCCTTTGAAAATGAATGCCATTTGTACTTAAAATAATCGGGAACAGTTGTCTCCCTTTGAAAATGAATGCCATTTGTAAAGAAATAAAGATGAACAATTGCTGAAAACTGTGTTCCACCATGTTATGCGAAATTTCACCACTCGCACGCTATTGCAAATGCATCAAAACGAACATGTGTAACTGTTCTTTGAAAATGGTGAGTTTTTAAAGGCGTTTAACTGTCCGGAAGTGGAGCCCCTTTAGGCAGCCCTTTTCCGGAATTCAATGTTTATATCAGTATACTGACATTTGTTTCGTAAAGTAATATACATGTTTTACATGCTGTTCAATTTTCATGTCAAACAACTCTTTCTTTCTATGATTTGGTATTGTTTGATTTTTGTTTCTCAAGGCCTCCATCGAAACCTTAAAGATTACTTCAAAAATTATTTCAATTACCATGATTACGGTCAATTTCTGTAAATGAATTGCTCGGGTACTGTGGATAAGAAATGATCGCGGACGTCAGAATTTTATCTGCCTTACAAAATATTGTAAAAAGATCGCCATTATCTACGAGTTTGGTATCATTTTCGAAAAAATCAATAAATAAAGTAATTAAATGTATAAATCTGAACAAGTTGATGCAAAAATCAGGCATTATAAAAGCACGAGAATCGAAACATGAATGAAAATTTTCACGGCGTTTTAATCGTGCACCTGTTAAATTTACGAGTTTCGGACATGTAAATTTCGGATAAAAATTTAAAGGCGACTTTTTCATAGCTATGTGTATACTTTATTTAGAAATTCATGAAAATGATAATGCAAGAATCAATTTCCTTAAATAATTACTGTTTATAAGTTACAGCTAGACCCATAGAAAGTGGATATATATAGGCAGGAAACTGAATGCTATGCTATTCTTCTCCTTAAATTCCTCAACTTCTCCCTAAATTCTGTGGAGGGAGAAGTCACTTCTCCCTAAAATTTTGACCTAGGATGATCCCTGGCACGTTTTCATATCAAAATATCCACTTCGAACAGTGAAATTTTAAAAGATTTATTCGGGTGAGATACGATCAAATTATCAATTCAAGAGAGAGTTCTATGAGTCATTTTGACTGAATGTACGACTACTTTCACTTGGTTGAAAAAAAAGTTTAATTCAATGTTGAACGTAAACTCAATAAAGTGACACCTCGCTGTCCAGAAACATGGTACTGTTAAACCTTAAAACAACGTGATTTGGTGGCTCTTCGTTGGGGCCTCGAAAAAGTACTCGACCTAATTTTAGAAATAAACAAGTTAGCTCTTTAGATTGGAGGAGAACCTAGCTTTGTTCACGTGAAATTTCAACCACTTAATATATCTATTTCCTGAGTTAATCGTGAAAAATATTCCAAAAGAGTCTGGTTGTAGGACGCTAGCCAGTAGACTTAAACATTTGTAAGCAAAAATCATTGAAAAAAATGCTGGTGACTAACGTATTTATTTCTTGCTTTGCGCACTGACTGAACAAACAATTCGAATCCTCTAGATATTCCATCAGGACCAACCGATTTGTTGGTTGTGGGTGGGGAACTTCCAACTAAATTTCCAAGGATGCCTTCGCTTATGAACCGAGGTAATGCCGAAAAGCTCTTATCTACCATTTCTTTTCATATGATTTTACACATTTACATCCAAAACACTAGACATCAGCTAAAATACTTCAATAGTTCGAAAAAAAATCTTTATTTTCATTTTTGATGGACTTTGTTGACAGTTTAGACGGTGAAGTTTTTTTTCCCGGCGTGAGATTTACAATTAAAAGGGATGATCAGGCATCAACACACTAAATAGCTGGCCTCCGATGGCTGCAGTACACCAGATCCATTAATCTACAACTTAAAGAATATTGTTAGCGCTAAATAAAATAAAATAAAAGTAGGAATCATGTTAGATGCCTTTTAGTCAAACGAACAAACTGTAAAGACTCAATTCTACTGGTGGTGTATGACCGAAGTACAAATGAGCAATAATTTCATGAGGTTTCCGTGTTGTTAATGCAATGAAGTTAGAGGAAAATAATGTTCCAGAGAGGAGAAAATGAAAACTTAGCATTTCATGACATTATCATTTTCTGTTCATTTTGTTTTTTCTTCTTCATCTTTTTCATCATCATTATCATCATCTTCTTCTTTTCCAAATTAACGGTAGAACTCCTACCGAAATGTCTGGTACCCTGTGATAAAAACTTCTTGCCCGATAAAACAGCTAGTTATTTATAGTAAAACTGTTTATATGCCGTTCTACGTACACTACTGCTGGATGATCACCGTGCCATCTGTCTCGAAGCTCTCGAGGATGTGGCAGTTGGTGGCTGTGGCCGGCCAAATTCCAGTTCCAGATGGCGCGTGAAAAGAACAAGTACTTAAAAATGTTGATGGAAACAGGAATTGGGGAAAAAAACATTGGCGCCTCTGGTACCTCATTAGACAATGGGGTTTTTCTGCTCTGGCACTTCGACTATTGTAGGCCTATTGCTGATTTTAGATAGCATAGTGATTCTGGCTATGTAGTTGCGGTGTTGCAAGGAAGCCCAGCCGAGGTCTTGTATCATCTTGGTTACACATCCAGCTAGTAACATAGGCGGCTGCTTTAACCTCAGGAAAGGAGTCCGGGAGGATTTTCCTTCTAAAATGAAGTGTAGGATTTCGTTTGGTGACAGTGTTGTTGCCGAGAGTGAGTAATTCAAACCAAATCTGTAATAAGGAAATTATATATGACTTAATTTCACAAGATAATAAAGTAAACACTATTCTAAAGTCATTCTTAGCATTCGTAGAATTTGTTCTCACTGGCATGAAATATAAATAAGAATTAATACAGTCAATCCGCGATACGATCAGATGTTAATTTAGTGATGTGGAGCCTAAACTATCCTGACCCTGTAGTATACCACTATATGTCTAATACCAGCCATACTTCACACTGGTTAGGAAAAACGACAGCCTTCGCGTTGTTACGTCAGACCGAGCGTATTTAACCGCCAAGGCTCAAGAAAACATGGCGAAATTTGACAATAATGTTCATATTTTCTTCCTTCTATTTTCAGTTGTATGCACATTCCATTTAAATGACTAGTCTTACGGAATATCCACACTATATGCCCATACGCCGAAATATTCTATATCGCTAGAAAACGAATTGTTTCGTAGTAAAACGCAACAAACTTTGGTGTGTGATGTTCAAATGACGAACAGACATGTAAAACTGAACATATTTTATCATCGCATTATATCAATATCGACGTAATTCAGCCATCCTCTGGTACCTATACACTCTGTATACAAGAGTACTGTTGCTACTGAAATATTTTTTGACGGAGGTATTCCTTATGCCGTTGAAATGCACTTTTTAAAATGCAACGTTAGGGGGTACCGATCGCAATACAACGTTGATGTTCGAGAACCATTTTCGTAAATGATTTTTTATCTAAAACAAACATCAAATACTTATCCTTTAAAACCGAAGTCTGATTTCTTTATTCTTCTACTACATCTCTGTAGGCAGAACTTCATTTTTTCTCACCAACCTTACTAGTTGTGTTGTTATTACTGCGGTCCTTTAGCTGCAGTGTTTCTGTATACATGTATTTACCGGTACTAGAGAGTATATTTCATTGTCTCTCGCAAAGAGTCCTAGTCAAACATTGTTTGCTTAACAAATTATCAAGACCTTCGAGTGGTTTGTCGTCTTATTTATCTCGGGTCAAAGTTCAGATGAGCAGGAATTGAACCACGATGGCGTTAGCCCGAGTGGTTTAATATCCAATCATCTGGACGATGAACCGTGGTAAGTTAGACGATAAACCAAAGGAAGGCCTTGATTGTTTTCATTCTTACATGGTCATTGAACTATTTGTCATATTGTTCTCTTACCGGTCCGCGCGTCAACCGTTGTTTATCGCAGAATATAGAGAGCTGGAACTCGAGCCATGTTAGAGTTTTACTTTACTTGTTTGCGTGCTATTCTTCCATTTTATTTATAACTTACTATTGAACTAGAATATCAACACAAACAGAAGCTAGTGTGATGAATATTTCAATTTTAGCTCGACTATTCGAAGAACAAGTAGAGCTATCCTACTCACTATGGCGTTGGCGTCGGCGTCGGTGTCGGCGTCGGCGTCAAACCTTGGTTAAGTTTTTCGTACCAGTCCACATTTTGACAAAACCTTTTGACATATGGCTTTGAAACTTTCAACAATTGTGTACCATCACAATGTCCAGTTTTAGGCAAGGGTACTTAACTCCATCAAGCATGATACTTTTAACTGGCTGAAATTAGTATACACATGCCGTGAATTCCCACTCAAAATTACCACTTAAGATTTTCGCAGTAGAGAACTGTGGCAAGTCTATATCTGCATGTAGTTTTCGTGTGGCTATCGGTGTGTAACATTAACGTATTCGCATTGACCGTTAATTATAGGCTATAGCATTTATTTTTATCCATCGGTATTTAACAAATTAGAAGAGTTAAAGACCCACCAATACCTAGTGGTCTACTTTTTCCTCCCACATGAACTTTGTGCAAATAATTCTGGTAATACTGGTATCATACAACTATTCTACAAGATGACAGGTGGACAAGCTCAGTCCGGTTTTCATAACTTCATCTGCAAACTTAGTCATTCTCTTCTCGGTATAGTTTTATAAAAAAAATAGAATAATAACTATCTTACACTGTATATAGAAACAAAGTGTGATCTAAACTCACCTTAATACATGAAGTACCGTGCATACTACTACATTAATTGAATAATATATTTAGTAATACATTGTCTTAGCCTTATATCTGTTACTTTCAAACTGTAATTAGACACTTGTTATTTCTCATTTCTTCATACAAAATGTATCATTACAATTATGGAACAATCTGACTGAAGTACTTGATCTTCTAAACAAAGATCCGAGAAGGACCCATTCTTAATGGTCTTCTGTATATTTTTGATTTCCAGAATTGCTATTTTTATTTTCGCAAATCTATTTGTTTATTTTAACCAATCAGACGACTTGTTCGAATGTCAAAGATTAAGAAAAATGTGTAGGTTGTCAGGGACTCGAATCCGGGACCAAGTCGCTTACAGAGCAAGTGCTCTACCGACAGCGCTAACGCTTTACCGATAGAGCTAACCAGCTATCTGACACTTTCCGTCATAAAAAATGTAACTATCAAAAACCCAGTCTAAATATAGATTTTTTATTCTTACAAAATGTTGTAAGTAAGCCTTCTGCCTGGCTAACGGAATGGTCGTCAGAACGAGGCTATCAATAGCACGTCTTCAGATCCTAAGTATAGCGTAATAGGAGATGTACTTTAGTCAGACAGCATTATGGAAATACAAAAGGTTACAGTTAGTTAGTGGTGTCTCTTTAAGGTAACTTGACAGTAGCCACTACTGACCTTGACATTTTAAAGGGATAAGTACAAATATATATAACTCTCAAAGTTAGAATTGAAGCTCAAACAAGAGATGGCACTATTAGTGACAAACGCCCCCGAGGTTTGTCCAAGAATGCTACAGTTCGATGCGCAAAATATGCCAGAATAGTTAAGGTATGACTAATTTTTCGACAAGAGAAAAATTTCTCCGAAGATAACCTTGACCTTAGAGCTAGGGTCTGGGTTTTGAGCATGACGCACTAACTCATCATAGGGAAAAATTGTGATAAGTAATGTTTGATGATGGCAGAGTTATTGACTGGACAAGAAACATAAATGTTAACTTTTTAATCTAAGTTTGACTTTGACTTTGAAACTAGAGATTTTGGACTTGCGTCTGACACGTCATTTCAATATAGGGAACGTTTATGCCATGTAATTTTAAAATGTCTTCATCGACGGAATAGGTATGGAACTGACAAGAAACACACCATGTAAACCATTAACCTCTAAAGGCCTAACTAAACTAAAGGAACCAGCGTGGGAGCCATCTGGTCTAGTCGCGTAATGGCTGCCAGGTATTTGAACACTAATTTTTCACTTGGCATGGCAACAGAGGTCTAAATTGAGTCTAGTTTCTGCTTAAATTTCATTGTGGATGTATTTTTGACATTTTGGTTGGAAAAATGGGAGAGCAGGTTGTATTTGGTGAAGTCAAGCTCAATGTTAGTATGAGTAGTACTTCCAGGTCACAGCAGTGTGATTTTGATGTCAGTTTACAGTAAGCAAATGTGACCAGAGAAATATCTCTTAGAAGATACATGACTCCTACTTTTCTCTTCATTTTATATCAGTTTTATCATAACTCTTTAAAATGAGGTAAGGATTTGTTCTCTGAAATGGGTCTAGCTATGTTTGGTAGCTCTTTGAAAAAGGTCAGTTTTATATAGAATATATAGGGAAAATTATTTAGGCTATTGTGACCTATAAATGTGACATCGACCATGGAGCTAGTGGTCTGGTTGTTATGCACGACACGTTTTCTCGTTATCGGGGAATATTTCTGCTAATTAATTTCGGAATTTCTTGATTAATGACAGAGTTACAAACCGGATATGAAACAGACCCTTTTAACCTTTCACTTGACTTCTAAGTGTAAACTTTGATCTTGGAGCTAGGGGTCTGGGTCTTGCGCGTAATCATTTTGTGGGGTCGGATCTACGTGAGTTTTTTTTCATGTTGTGTGTGTGTGCGTGTGTGTGTGTGTGTGATTTTTATTCCCGTATTTTTGTTTCTTTCTTTGATGGTTTGTATTTGTATGCATGCCTTTATATAAAACAACAGTATGTTTATTATTTGCATGGCTTTAATGCATGAATTTAGTCAATATCATCTTTGATATAATGGTAAAGTTTTCTGATCTGCCATATCGGCTTATGATACTTCTCTGTTGTGTTGTCATATAGTTCATGAAGGAATCTAAATGTTTACGAGAAAAAAAAATAATGTCGATGGTGAGTTTCGAACCCACACGGCAAAAGGTCTGTTTAACATGGACTGTATGCTTTACCACTGAACTAATTTGCAATTGGTACAAAATTTAGAAATATTTAGATTGTAACATGATTAATGACAGAGTTACGAACCGGATATGAAACAGACCCTTTTAACTTTTCACTTGACTTCTAAGTGTAAACTTGATCTTGGAGCTAGGGGTCTGGGTCTTGCGCGTAACACATTGCCTCCTTATGGTAAACATTTATGCCAAGTTGTTTCAAAATCCCCTCATGGATAACAGAGTTATATATCGGACACGTAAAGATCTATTATGATATGACTTCTAAATATGACCTTGACCTTGGAGCAAGGGATCTGGGTCTTGCGCGTGACACATTGTCTGATTATAGTTACCATTTATGCCAAGATATTTCAAAATCCCTCCATGGATAGCAGAAATATGGATCGACACAAAAATAACCCTGTTAACATTTGAACACGAAGTCTGACCTTGACCTTGGAGCTAGGATTCTCATTTTGATAAACATTTATGCTAAGTACTTTTAAAACCTCTTGATGAATGGCAAAGTTACGATCCGGACACAAAACAGACGTTTGACTTCTAAGTGTGACCTTGACCTTGTAGAAAGGGGTCCGAGTGTTACACATGAAACGTCGTCTCATTAAGGTTAATATATTTATGCCAAACTATTTCAAAATTCCTTCATGGATGACAGAATTACAGCCCGGACAAGAATTTACAAAGTTACGGTCGACGGACGGACAACGCGATTTTAATATGGCCACCTTCGGGGCATTAAAATCAAAGAACATACTGTAATGTAAATAAAAAGTTATTTGCTGAAACATCTTTAAAGGATGTAAGGATGTTATCATTAAATAAAATCCTAAAATTATCAAATGTTTTTTTTTTTTAATTCTTGAAATAGATATATACTTAATCACTAATAACAACATAATATATAAGGCCCTAAACAAATCTGAAAAATAGATCCCTCAGAAGCAACGAGGACAAAACAAATAGTAAATATTGCAGATTCGATTTGACTGATAGGTGGTTTAATTTGTACGCTAGTCAGCAGTGTACATGTATTTAGATAATTTACAACCATGCTTTGCACGGAATGAATTTGCAACCATGCTTTGCACGGAATGTCATGGATCAGAGGGATGGACTGGCTATATTCATCACTAAAACCCGGCAAACTGTATGAAATCTAAAGTGGTAGTATATTCATGGCATGGTTTCACAAAAAGTTTCGTTGCATTTCCCATAGTATTATATAGATACAGGAGATACTGTCGCGGTTCGGACAAGTTATGTGGGCGCTTATTAAGCACAAGGAAAAAGCGTATTCCTCCAAAAAATCCGAAGTCAGACGCTCTGTGCACTGGCCAGAAGTACACATTTTTTAATTCGATAGTATATATCTCATTCGGTATATCGCATGTTACCGTAGAGGGATCGATGATCGATTCCCTATAAACAAATAGTACAAGGACTCTGTGTTACCCTTGCCTGTAATTACTTTGTTAAATACCTTGTTACATAGTGGCCACTACAAGCTACAACCCTCGATGCCATCCTGATCTATCTATGGTGGATATTTTGACCTGTCAGAAGGCATATCAAAAATGAGCAACTGCTTGATAAAAGGGTTACGGTGAATTTGGTTTTGACTAACTAACTGACATCCTTTCTATTAAAATGGAAACATGGAACATCATACACAGCCAGGTGATGAACATTACGGTCTATTTGTAGTTTTCAGGTAATTTGCTACAAATCATTCAAAAATATTATTTTAAACTGCAAATAATAAAAAATCAGTCTCAATAAAAAACAAAATCACTAAATTTAAATTTTATATAGATCTACATATAGAAAAATGCATCATCTGACTTGAATAAATGTTTAAAACTTAAAAGTGGCCAGGTAGACATTTGGTTAAATATACTGAAAATGTCTTTTTTTTTTTCGGCATTTCTTTGCTTTTTATAGAATGTTATCTAGAATCGCTGCAAATATGCATCGAGTTGATAAATTTGAACAGTTTTAGTATTGTGCAGGGATATCTGGGCACCCAAAAATATAATATTTTTGCTTTCAATCTTGTGAAAATTTTCCTTTCGTGTAGCATGTCATGATAATTAATTATAAATCATATGAGTATCAGAGTTAAGGTCGAATGTTAAAACTGACAACGGCTACACGTACCATTTGGCGCCGAACGATATTAATCATTTCTTAGCAGCCTCTTGTATATACTTAAAATGCCTCTTTCGTGTTTGACAGGTCTTTATTTTTAATATAATTGTATCTTGTATGAATCGCGGCCAATTTGTAATTCTTTTTGACCGAGCTTATTAACTGGAACAATTTTGTTCACGGCTATTCCGTCACCTTAAAATATCACCCTTTTGCTTTTATCCTAGTGAAAACATTCCTTGTGTATGAATTGTCATAATTAATTATACCTCAGACCAGAGTTATGATATCATGTTAATATCACTGGACAACTGCTACTTAATCGCATGTATTCCTTAAAACGCAATAACGGGTTAAATGAGACAATGACTCATGTTAAGAGAAACTCTAAGGCTACAAAAAGCTAAATTAACACAACTATCTAATAGTGACTTAAATTTACCGGGACTATTCAACAAAAGCGATTCCGAGAGCGTTTGAAGACCAAATGACCCAAGTTAAGGAAGATGTGTGAAAAAGAAGAAAGTATCTGGGCTTGTGAGAGCTGATTATTTAAGTAGTAACCGCATTGGCAACGTATGGGCAAGAACTCACATGAGATCACTGCTGGCACAAGAGGAGCCTGTCATCCAAATGAATCTAATGGTGGTGTTTTAAACACGAATCTATCTAATGTTGGTGTTTCGCACTGATATTCATTGAAATGATATATGTGTAACTATACATATATCAGAAGGTAATGATCATGGCCAGTATTCATAAAGCATCTTAAGTATAAGAAATTGATTATGTACTTAAGTATTTCTTAGGTAAGACATTTATTTTACTTAAGTATATTTAATATTCATAAAACAAATTAAGTAATTCTTAGCTAAAAAGATAAGACAGGGTGCTAGGTGACTTAACTTTAAGCAAACAATTGACCCTACTAAAGTCATTAAGCTGTTTTATGAATAGGACTTCTGATGTCGTATATGAATAAAAGCTCAGGATATATTGTATATTCATTTACTATCACTTTGTGAATAAACCAGACAGCTTTAATACTCCTGTAAGGTTTTCCATGATGTTGCATGTGCTTAGAGAAACAAAAAAAAATAGAAAGAAAGAAAGAAAGGAAAAAAAACCAACAAAAAACATTATTAATGTAATGAAGATCGAACGAAATAATTTAGATTTTTCATCTGTTTTCCGAATGGATATAGTCACTTGTCCCTGGACATACTTTTACTTGACATTGGAAGTAGCATAACCACAGAAAGTTTTTTATTTCCGTATATTGTATTTGTTCGTCTTAATGCTCGATTTTACACTCGTATAAATTGTCAAACATTGTAAACTGATGAAATATAAAACACGTTGTATAGCTATGTTTACTTCTGATTGTCTCGTGGTATAGGATAATATCGATATTTATTTTTTGTTGATGTCAATTCACAACTATTCTAATACCCTTTTAAATGTACAATCAAGCTTTGTGAAATTACACAAATTTAGTATTCAACTGTTGAAATGGATTTCGCTTGTATTTACCTTCTCCAGTTATCTGCGACTCGAGTCTATTATATTGATGTCATATATCACAAATATACAAAGAAGATCGAATACTTGAAATTCAAATGACAGGCTGATAAGAATTTCATGCGGTGAAAAATGAATTCATTTGAAATATTTTTACGTAGACCATGAAAAAATTAACTGTGAAACTGAAATGAATAAAAAATGCAGACATTATAAAATAATACATACATGTTTTCGTCAGATTTAAATGTTTTCAGATTCATATGCATACGAAGTTCGGGATCTGTTTGATTTTTTACGAAGGATAACAATCCATTTCAGCACACAATGAATAGAAGTTTAAAATTCAATGTGTTAACATTGGTATATGTATAACCTAAATTAAAATTTTACATTGGAATAGAAATTGAAAGTGTTACTCAACAATTGTTAATACAGTTTATTTACAAACTAAGAATATTTGATATATTTTTCACAGCGGATCAGAAACTGACAGTACTTTTTATAGGTTCAAACTACGAGATAGTCTGTGATTAAACAAAACATTATATACTAATCAAACTCACGTCTTTGATTTCCTTTCATGCAGTCAACTGGACATGTTATATAATGTCTTACTGTTGTTGTTTTTTTTTGCTGTCAAAAACTGCACAAAAGATGCTTGCATATGGAAGGAAGTAATAGTTATCAATTTTAATTGATGAAAAAGCAATCAAAACAGAGTTTAATACAGTTTTATCATTAAAGTGGTACTAATCAACAACAAAATGAAGTGTTCTTTGTGCATACAGTCTATAACAGTTGTTTTTGTTTGAATTTATTTAAATATATTACATATCTATATAGTATAACACAAGTACGCCATAAAATACTTGACCTACTTACTGTATTACGAGTTTAATTACCGACATTCTTATTTAAATATTTTTATCTGTCCCATGAAAAATAATTCTTTTATACAGAAAAAGAAACACACATTCTATTAAATCTTCTTTGCCTAATATAATGTTGTTACCAATTCTGAAACCTGACTGGAAAAATAAAACTATTTGTTGTTGTTGTTGTTGTCCTTTAGTAAAGAACTATTGTGTTTGTTTGCTAAGCTGACATAGGTTGTACCTCTCAATGTTCTTAATAGCCTTTCATATAAACGTCTTCACTGATGTGCCGGAGATAAGAAAAATCAGCATATTTGTTCTCAATATAAAAAGGAAGACTTCAATCAAACGGTACAAGTAAGCAGTCATGTTTCGTTTGAAATGAGCTTAACATAAACATTTTCCAGGCCAAAATTCGTAACGTTTTTCTATTCTCCATTAATCTTTACCACTGCGGTTTCATATAGAAAGCTGGTGGAATTACAGGTTTTTCCTGCATTAAAAGGCTTTCTATATGTGTTCTTGTGAGAACTTTGCCCAGATTCTTACTGGTGCTGCCGTCTGCTCGAATATGACCTGGTATTTTGGCCTCGCGTTCCAATTCTCTCATTAGCCTAACATACATTGGACTTCCGGTAACAGATTGCCTTGAACTATCGAAGTGCGAAATACTCGAAATTCCACGTGGGGTCGACAATGTGTCCGAGTTTATAGAAAAGTCATTTGTTTTGACAATCGGTGAAGCAGACTTTGACACAGGAGCGTTTAGTTTTTCAGGAAGCATTTTCGAGTCATTTATTCCCCTTTTGCTCTGTTTAAAGGAATATAGATGATTGATATTGAGCCCTTTCTTCTTCATGTTTAATTTATTATTTGTTACAAACGAGCAGTTAGTGCTCCTGGTATTTATAGACGTAGCTGCTGTGTGGTTCAATGTCAGGCGTGGCATGTAGAGATGCATCGTTCTTTCCGTATAGAGAGGAAGTCTTTGATTAATCAGAACAAGAGCATTGTGGAAGTTTTCAACTGAACTTCTGCTTCTCCTGCTACTTGCAATTGGCTTTCTTATAGGTTGTCCTTTAGGGAAACAGTTATAGACATGAGCACTCCTTATATAATGTTCTTGTATTGGAAATACATGTTCACATTTTGCTGGTGACTCATGCTTACTTCCGGTTCTATTTCCTTGGGCTTTTGGTGATGCTGTCGTCTGCAAGCCCTTGATGCCCTTTTCCATTGATTTTGCAGCCAACATATAAAAGATCAGCAGAAGTTTGTTACCTATTCTAACATGTTCCTAATGGTACCATTCCATCTTATCACAAAACTCAGATTGTATTAAATAAGACATCCGTCACCAGTATTGTTCAGCTTCAATAAGAAAATAGATTATTCCTGATTTCCGTATTTCAGATAAGAAGACGAAGAATTGATCACCGTAAAACAAACTTGAACCTTGGCATGCAATTAAAAATGAAATAGATTTACACATCTCACAGCGAATGATGTTAACCAAATACACCTTGTACCAATAACCGGTATTAATAAGATCAGAAAAAACATAATAGGTGACTTCTCTTCATACACGCACAAAACATTTATAAAAGAACTTCCATTTCACTTCTATTTAATAGAAAACATATATCGTCTATATAAAACAAGATTGTTCAATCATTTTGTATGAAATTATAGATGACTTTATCAGTTCATTTCACTGGTTGTTCAAAGGGTGCTTACACTCTTCGATTTCCAAAGATTTATCATATTTTGGATTTGAAAAGACTTTCATGAAAACAGATATCTCCCTCCTTGCCCCAAAATTTTCGTCACAGATGAAGTGCCTACTTTTTAACCACCTTTCTACAATATAAGGCACACGGAAATTCAGAAATTTGTTGAAGATTAAATCATAAATATATGTACACTAAATGATATCTTAAATGATTAAAGGCAATGAATTTCTAAAGGGAATTGAAACGGCACAGTTATGATTGGACATGAAGTACGCATGCAGGTTCCATAAATTTATTTACATTTGCACGGTACCAGTTTTTGTCTTAACAATTTTTGAGTAAGCTTTGAATGAGAGATTATTTAAGGACCACTTGTGGGAAAGGATTGAAACTTAACATACTGGTCCCCTGTGGTGATATGACTTGCATGTACAGGTCCCATAACTGTGTTTTGCTTTATCACAAAATTATCCTCCTTTTGAATTGAACTTAGCAGTTGTTGGTATAATCTGTTATCTCTTTAAGCATCATGAGAGCAGAAAGGTGTATGGCTCAAAATTGTTGCCCCTTTTGTACATTTCCTTATTACAACTTTTTTTAGTGGCAAGGCTTTTGAACAGTCCAGCGCTGCTTTCCTCCGACAATTCTTACTATAGTCTATAGATCATAAGGTTCGTCTATATTAGTTGTCATTGTGACGTCTTTCAATGAAATTTAAAGGCTTAACATAAGAATAACATTCTATGTAAAATTCCAAATAACAATTTGTACAGTCAGTAGTAGGCTAAGTCTAGTTAGTTTTGTTCAGTATAGAGTCGGCGTCGGAGGAGAAAAATATTAAATGTCCTTTTAAGCAAAAAAAAAAAAAAAAAAAAAAAAAAAAACGTCAAAGGTTGACCAGTACTACCATACTGGAGAAATAAAGTTTTACGTTACAATAAAAGCACTTACGTATTTGACGTCGACTTTATTTAAAATGTTCACATGGTGGTGTCAAAACACCAGTGGAAGGCTAGATATCAGCCTGTCCAACATAATTTTGGCCGACTCTCCCAGGCTGTACCATGTGAATAGTGTTTGATCATGTCGTGTGATAGCGTTTCAATAAAATAGTTTGAGTAACGCCTGTATTTTTACAGGTTTTTGTTGTAAGTACCCACTAGCCTAAAGACAGACTTAAGTGTTCTTCTGAGTGGAAACGTTTAAAGTTCTAACATGGCGGCCAGACACAATCAATCAGCCAAGTCACATTCACACAGATTCATAGTCCTAATATTTCAACAAATTATTATTTAGGACGGTACCAAAGAAGAGAGACTTTATATTCTGTTGTTTTAATAGTATCGTGTTAAAAGAATAAAAAAGACCTATACATCCACGTAATCAGAAACTTTGCGATGGTCACAGTAATGCACTGGTGATTATTTAACATGAAAAACTACATATGAGCCGTGCCATGGGAAAACCAACATAGTGGCTTTGCGACCAGCATGGATCCAGACCAGCCTGTGCATCCGCGCAGTCTGGTCAGGATCCATGCTGTTCGCTGTTAAAGCCTATTGGAATTAGAGAAACTGTTAGCGAACAGCATGGATCCTGACCAGACTGCGCGGATGCGCAGGCTGGTCTGGATCCATGCTGGTCGCAAAGCCACTATGTTGGTTTTCTCATGACCTGGTCATATTCATATCTAATTTCATGTTTAACAATTTTTTTATAATTTACAATTACATTAATCACTTTGCGGACCTCAAAATCTTAGGAGAAGAATTCTAAAAGTCGTTTTCCATTACAGATGAAGTAACCAGATGTACATTTATTTTGAATAGATAGAACAGAATTGAATATGATAGATGATTTTATTAAGCCAATCAAGGGTCATATAATTTTATAATGACATGTATAATCACAATTCTAAAACATACAGGGAGAACATAATTGACAAAAATAGAAATAAGGATATTAAGGCAAATAAAGCTTCATTCGTATTCTTAAGACACAATCAATCGAAGCTTATGAAAATGAGAAAAGAAATTAAGGTACAGACAAGAAACAATTACTGAGATTGAAGTAAATTCCACAGTAAACTACTACCTACTATATATCAATATTACTTTCATTTATTGTTGGTGCTACATGATCTGACTAGTTAGCTAGCAGGAGAGTTCTTTTATTATATATATCATGTAAATATTTAGAAAATATCATAAAATGCAAGGATCTTAGGTTATTATAAGTTTTATTGTTCAACTGCTATCAAAGCATGTCTTTTCCAAAAAAAAAAAAAAAAAAAAAAAAAAAAATGCATTGCATCTTCTACAGGGTCAGAAGAACAAGTGTTACAAAATCTTTGATCTGCTGGTATTTTTTTTATATCTTCCTCTTTCGATATTTAACTTACGTGCACTTATTCTAAATTTAGTAAATAAAGTCGTAAAATAGCTATCCTTTATTTTTCTAAAGTTTGCTTCTCTACAAAATCTCTGTTTGAATAAATAATATGTTCTAAGTTTTCCTTCAGTGCTTGAAACACTTGAGCACCAGTTTGTCTTATACATATTTACTAACTTTTGTTTAACCACATTTGCTAAGTTCTTATTAACTAGATTTACATTAGACATATCTAAATGTTTAAAACAATGGTGTATACAGGAAACACAGCTCATTTTATTATCAACGAATAAAGTTTTACTTTCATTAAAAGCAGCAGATAACAGTTTGCTTACATTACCACAAAAAAGTCTTTGATAAAACTTAACCGATTTACATATGACATCAATATACATTAGGATATCTTCCAAGTTCACCAGATACTGCTTCTTTTGATGTTTTGTTGTGTATACCAAGAACATATTAAACTTTTTCAAAAATTTAGTATGCAATTCATCACAATACATGTTACCAAAAGCTTTGAGAAGGTATAATATGTTTTTCTAACAATAGAGCTATTGGTATTAGCAGTACCCCATATCTCACTACCATGCAAAAGAATAGGTTTAAAAATGTGAATAATGGTGTCAACATTTTGATGTAACTGACAAAATATCTTGCTTATTTTAAAGCTATCTTTCAAATTTCTTTTATAAAGATCATTTTGACAAAAGCTTAAAGTTCAAGAAGATGCCAAAAACAATTCCAAGATATTTATAACTTGTCAGGTGATTAACTTCAACACCTTTAAAATAGTATTTTTCTTTGGATACTCTTCCACTTTTTTAAAAAGTCATAATATTGGTCTTCTTAAGATTTACAATATGACCATTATTGTCACAACTTATTTAATACAATTCTGTAAATCCTTTGAACTAGTAGATAGCAGCAACAAATCGTCAGGCAGGCATACAGTAAACAACTGAATTTTAAATCATTGAGACTAACATGGTCATCAGAACTATCGAACAAAGATGGTAGGTCATTAATAAATATTTTGAATAAATTTGGGCTGAGATTGTCCCCTTGACGTACACCTAAATATGATTAAAGTAAAACCTGAATGGGGACTTTGCAAATCATCAAAGAATCGCAAGAGCATTAGCGCTATTCGTGGATTTGCAGGACGTCCCAAATTTGCAAAAACATTTAATTCTTCGAATATGCAAGCATCTCGATATCATCTATCTAAAATCTTATTTAAAAACCCTTTTCGGTGAACTTTTTCTATAATAAATCTAGACAAGATGTGTCTCTTTGTTTGTTTGTTTTGTTGTGTTTAACGTCAGGCCGACACAATTCAGGTCATTTCTAGCTTTGATGGTGGAGGAAGACGACAGGTGCCCCTCCGTGCTTTATTTCATCACGAGCGGGCACCTGGGTCCACCGACCTTCCGTAAGCCAGCTTGATGGCTTCCTCACATGAAGAATTCAACGCCCCGAGCGAGGATCGAACTCACATCGGTGGGGGCAAGTGATTTAAAGTCAGTGACTTTAACCACTCGGCAACGGAGGCCCTAAGATGTACTCACTTGTTAAGTCTAAGAGCGAGACAATAAAAATCTCTACGAGAAGGAACTAATAAAGGCAAATGTGTTCGTCTTGAAAGGCTTAAAGTATTTTGTTAGTATTTTCATCATACTTACTTGCAAGTTGTCTGCCCCTGAACATTCTCGTTTTGAACACTGTTTCGGTGCTTTTAGTTAAAACACGTATGAAATCAAACCTTTTCTGGCTCTGGGTGAAACGAAATCCTTAACGAAACCTCGTATAAAACTCAGCTCAAGTACGTATTATTCAAAATCCTATTCTTCTTTAAAACGTTATTGTATTTTTGTATTATTGCTCAGTTAGATAGCGACCCTATAAATACATGTAAAAAGTGGCTTCTTCAATACAACGAACGAGTACGAGCAATTAATCTAATCGGGCCATCGAAAACGAAATAATACTGAGCTTCTGTAATTCATGAACAAGAATAATTAAGCCAAGGAAAATACAAATAAAGTTTTTGTGACATGTTTTATCTTTTTTTATATTTTAGTTGGGACATTTGTGGTTTAACGATGTATTTCTTCTTTCGTTTTATCTTACATCTAAGACGAAATCGCACTTAGTTTAGTTTTACCTACACACTACAGATGACCTTTCTTATCGAACCATATTTTAAACGTTAATTTGAAAATAATCATTTATGACAGTCTAAAAATAAAGGTGATAAAAAAAACTTTACACTCCGTCTTGTTGACGATATACGTTTTATGGTAATATTTATAGTTTGCATGTGCTGCAAAATTGCTTTTTTCAAGGTGTTTCAATTTTAGACTTTCGAATCAATCATTTCATCAGATACAAAAAAGCAGCATATCTTATTCATTGTTTATTCCAGGTTCAACATGTCAACCTATCTGAGATAAAGATATCCACATTTAAATGTTCGTATATATTATCAACATCAGTTAATTAAATCACATGAATGACATGATATAAAAGAATGACAAAAACACGTGTACTTTGATACATTTAAAATACAATAAAACAGATATAATATGATAGAAATTTGTGTGCAAAAAGAAAAAAGTTACTTGAAAATAAAAAAATGATTTTGTAATTAAATTAGTGGGATATAATTTAGTTCCATTTATGAACAATCGCATTTAAATGTGTTTTTAATTAACAGGCATAACAGCAGGAATCCTGGGACAGAGTTAACACACTGATACTATGTTCAGACTGTACATCCGTATCATTGTAGTACCAGCGCTAATTGGTGGTTGAGATAAAAAAACCATTAAAAAATTAATCCAGTTTGCATTTGCATTAGGCAGTTGAAAGTGGATTAAAGTATATACATGCAAGAGTTATGAATATTTATTAGCATTATTGCATTATGGGAAGTAAACATTGATGTAGAAACATAGTTGTTTTGGAGAACGATTTGTAATAAACAAAAAAGATTACAAACAAGAAGGCATGCAGATATAAGAAGATATAGAAATCACAGCATTGCATCCATTGTTTATTATATAAACACTAACGATGACCATGCGGTATTCTCCCGCCAAAATGTCAAATTTGGTGGGAAAGCCATAAATAGATTTTAAAAACGTAATATTCCACATGTGCGTTCAAAAATAGTGTGATAATTGTAGATTAATTTTTAATGTAACATTAAAATTACCTCTGGAGGTGGTTTTAATGTTACATAAGTTTTTCTTTAAATCCATTTGACGTTCAAATAATACACATTCTAATTCACATTGTGTGTGGACGCAAACTGGATTGAAAAATAAATTCGTTTTAAACCAAATTTAAACTCTAGTCTGAACAGGGTATGAAGGAACAACGTGTAATTTATTTAACCATATATAAACAGAAGTATTCCATATCAAGGTTGCACAAATATATTAAAAATAAAATTAAGTATCTATATTTTTAAAGTCAGCAGATAATTTAGTTTTTGTTATATTAGGGAAATATGTATAACAACAGCAAGAAATACATGTTAGGAATCATCACAATACAGAATTCTTTTAAAATACAACATAATGCAAATTGTAATAAGTAATAAGGTGATAACAGATAAGCGCAAATAAAACATGATTTTTTTCTGATTTCCACTTACACACCGTACAAACGAGAAGACAAAATATCTGGTACACCTGGAAACAAAATCCTTGCGAGACTTTCATTGGGGAAGCAAATAGATCACATTGCAAAGTTCCAGATTTCAAACATTATGAGTAGACTTCATTAGAAAGTATTCCGAACGACAGGTTCCTTTTGTGCCAACAGTTCTTTCAAATGTGTACTTGTCATAACGTTACCAAGGCGGTTGCTAGTCAAATAGTGGACTCTCTCGTGACTATGCACTTTTGTCTCTTTATCAAGTCTTTGAGTAAGTGGACTATATGATATTTTTACAAAACTTGGTTTTCTAGAATCAACTGGTCTCCAAATGCTCTCTGAATGTTTATGAGTTATCCCCCTTCTAGAAGTTGATGTTTCATTGTTAGATAGAGCTGGCAATTTTAAGTCATTGTTGGAAGGTTTTGTTAACATAGCGGTTAGATCAGCAGAGTTTTCCATACCATTGTGTTTTGACTCAATATGTCTGCGATTCCGGTTTAAGGAATAAACGTGATTTAAATCAAATCCTTTCAATTTTAGGTAGTTTTTATGGTTGTTGATAAACGAGCAATTTGTACTTTTTCTTTGTAATAGAGAATTACCTAAAGTTAGCTGTGGTAAAGTCCGATCCATTTCCCTCTGTCTGCTGCCTATTTTACTAAATCTAGATCCTACGTTTCATGCGAATTTTCCATGTAGCTGCTGCCAACTTTGAGCTATCATTAGTTCGTATTGGTGTACAGATTTTATAAGGGCATCCTTCCAGTTCAGACGATGACAACGTGACAGAAGTCTTTACCTTTGTTGGCATTAATTGCTCACAAATCATGAAACAACATCCAATGACAGTCTCAGACATGCACGTATAGTAAAGAAATCGTGTCAAAATAGTTCATAATCGCTTTAAAGACACTACAGTAGATATAAGCGAAACTGATGAAGCTTCAAGACGTATTCTTATGTAACGCGAAAGTAAATAGAACATGCACTTTATTTATTGGCATTAAATCACTCGAAATACTAGATGATCGAGATTAACTGTCGTAAAACACTTCATATTCGTATTTAGACCCTACTTTGTACTTTGCATAAATAGTTCAATAGGTCCAATCAAATGTTCAATTTTAAAGTAACACTTATCATACTTATTACTTTAAGTATACGGCTTAGCTTTTACACTTTGATTTATTCATATAAATGTGTCCAAGAAGATATTATAAGCAATAGTCTTTGAACCATTGAAAGAAACATAATACGTTATTTAAATATAACTAGTACGAAGTTACTAATTTCTTTTTTGTTCATACCAGCGTATTCCTGAGCAAAGTTAAAAAAGTATGTATCAGTTTCAACTATAAACCGATTTCCTTCCTACCAAGCGGATTTTAAGTCATAACTGATATTACGAGTATACAGTACATCAGACGTCAAAATTGAAAACAGTAATACTCCTGGACCATTGATACCGCAGGATCAATTAGAAGATTTCATATCCAGTTTTCACTCGGTTATAAAAGAAGATACCATTAACATTGAATTGAAGTATTTTCATTCCGTTATACATATAGCATGAGACAAAGTAGATATGACAGTTTAAAGGTATTAGTACACCGACAACAAATTTAAGTTGTTTAAAAGGTCAATTTAATTCGAAAACCAAAGTGACAGTCAAATAATCGCTAGCTGACGGACTAATACAAGTGCATAAGAATTGATATGCATATACATTTGTATAAAGACTTTGATTTAACTGTTTTGAAGAGAAATGCTAATATTTCATATTTAAATAATTTATATTCAAAATTGTAAAAGAAAACTGGGAAAGATAAAAACATCATTAACAAACCAGACAGCTCTGTAGGGTGTTAAGATGAAATTCATAAAACAGATATGCGAGATAAAAACCGAATTACTGCAATATACATGAATAGGTGTTAATGACTTAAATCATATCCCTGTATATTCTATATGAAATGTAAATCATTCGTTTGAAATAATATTTTCATGACGTGTTTCAACACCCGTACCAGTCAACGAATTACATCTCCTCATTTTATTATACCATCAAAATGCTAAAACATGTCCGCAATAAAATAAACAAAACCTCGTCTTTACATATTACCTCTATGGCTACCTAAGTGAAACATTAGTTCTGCCAAATGGTCTCATCACTTGTCCATTACGTACTCATACCTTATAAATCAACAAACTGACAATGACAATAGTATGCATGTTGCATGTTTGAAGTATATGTCTCCCTTAATTATGGAGTAACTGGTTATACTTATCATTTTTGCGGCTATCAAATTTTAACTTTTTGTAGTACTTTATTCAGTCTTTTAAGAAAATATAAAATGTTTCATCAATTCAGCAGTTATATGATTTTAGTACCATGCCAGTATGGGTGTTGAAACACGCCATGCTCATTTTAAGGTCAATGCCTCAGTGCTAACATGCAGGATGATCTATCTATGCTCTAAACCATATAATAGGACAGTCTTACTACTCTAATTGTTGCTTTTGATGCTTTCATCAAATTATAGTCGTTCCAGTTTCGCAATTTGACAGCTTCATTGTTGATATGGCTAGATTTATAGTTTTATTCGGCGAATGCCGTTATAAGAACGAATTCGTGACCTTGACCGACCCATGCCGCGTGACTTCAGTTTGCAAATCAAACTACTTGATAACGCATTATAGATAATTTATCAAAATGAAAGATTTATGCAACACTCTGCCGGATTGGACGAGACTGTCGATTTGTTTCACTCTACTGATTGTGCTACGCTGAGTGAAATGTAGACAAAGCGTTTATCCTAAACGACGCTGTTCGCAGTTTTAAAGCTAACTTTCGCTCAGTATATTTAGCAAGAATATTGATTGAATTGATGAATATCTCAAAATGATAAGTAAGTTTAATAAATATGATAAAAACCTGTTCAAAAACCAACATATATCAAATTAAAGAAAGAGCTGAATACGGTCTGCGTTTCACATGAATAAGGGTGTGATAAAAGTCTTCTATGTAGAGAAGTGCTTTTAAAAGATTTTCCTTGTTACAATTGTCGTCTGTATATGAAAAGGTTTCTTGCTTTTGTGACTTATTCAGATTGCATATTAAAATGAGTACTTGTTTGCTTTGATATATTTGTTATAAATTAATTAACTGGTTTATTAATATATGAATATTTTTCTTTAGTATGGTATGCAAATATTGAACTCAGTTAAAATCTGTTTTATTATGTATATGCTATATAAAGACTGAATTAGACTGAAATGAAGGTACGCTGCATATAGTATATCTACGTGATATGACTACGGTAAAACTTTACTTATAAAACAGAAATATTGAAATAATTACAGTTGTATGTGTCCCTTGACCTTCACTTTTTATAGGTGTGACGTCATTGTCCAAAGATTCATGAATAGCGAATATGCATTTGTTAAAGCGGGATCAGATGGCCTATTTCAGGGGCCACTAAAGCTAAAAAGATCCTATAATTGATTTTTTCTCATGTATTCTCATCAAACTTGATTTGTAGCATCTTTATTAGGCCCGCAGCCAACTTTGTTCAGTTGGGACATTTGGCCTCTTTTAGGGGCTGCTAGAGCTTAAACTAGAAATGCCTTTAGACAGCGTCTCATTAACAGCTTGATGGATCTTTGTCTTACTTGGTCTGGAGCATAATTATAAGGTCCTCTTCCAAATTTATTTATATAGGAACTTGGGCCCTATTAGGGACCACTATAGCTAAAAGTAGATATGCCTTTCTTCTCATTAACCACTAAAATGTAATGGGTTTTTATCAAACTTGGTGTGTAACAATGTAAGGTCTCCTACTATTTTGTTACAAATGGGGATAGGGACCAATTTAGCTAAAAATATAAACACTTTTAATGATCTCTTCTCATGAACCGCTTGATGAATCTTCATCAAACTACTGCTGTAATTATTCGTCTAAGGATAAACGAAACAAAATTGCAACCCTACGAAACCTTTGTGATAAATTAAAAGAGAACCATTTAAATTGTTAAAGTGCGGTGTTTAGTTTTGCAATTTGAAAAATGTTAGATGAAAGATGAATGTTAAATGAAAATTTCATAAACTTCTTTCCTTATTACAATTCGCCGACCATCTTTTTTTAAAGATATTTCTTGTTTTGACTGAAGACACTTTAGGTAAGGAAAAACAATTCTAACTTGTAAAAAAGTGCTCAACTAAAACTACCAGAAATACGTCAAATACATTTTTATTTTACAATAGTATCTTTATTTTTGTTATTAATAGTTTTGCAAATAAAATTCACAGGAAAAGAGCACTTAAACACATTTACCCAAATAAAGCTTACATTAAATGAGGACAGACGATAAGAAAGCGTTAGATATGTTTGTTTTGTTATATGTTAAGTGTATCTTTTTTATTTGAAATCGATTAGTGTCTAATGAAAACAGCAATGCAAATACTACTAAATTTAATAACAACATTTGTTTGTTTGAATAAGGATATAAGAAAGGTTTGCATTTGTCTAAATATGGTTTTGGTATAGAGATTAGTCAAACTAAATTCTTTTCCTTCCGGCTCACAACAAGTGTTTTGCAAATAACGAAATATTATATAGAACTACAAAATTCATTATTATATTCCATGTCTGTTCGTTTGTAGATATTGCTACAATTACTTTTAGGGATATATATGTTACATGTTTTATTATTTGATAAGCTACTTATTCTCAGCAGTTAAAAGACCAAGGTAAATGCTTAAAATGCATGCAAATAAATGCCTCCTCGACTGTATGTTAAAGTGATGACAAGTATGGTGTTTCACAGCTACCTGTTTATTTATTTTTCAGAAAGGGATATAAATAATCATAAAATATTTTTTTGTTTATATCGTTCAAACCCAAAGAAGTTGAAGGACTGTTGGAAATTGTCCAACAGTATGTCTTCTTTTAAAATAGCACATTCGTTCATTGTGGACTTTATTATTTGTTTTAGTTTCCGGCTAAAATTGGTACTGACTGAATATACCATTACATGTATTGGTACAACAGATAAGATAGATTTGGTAGTTTAAGAGCATACGTCTATAATAACCCAACGCATCAATCAAGTCTTTCGTGGTATCATAAATCTTTACATTTGTACTAAGCCCTTTTTACACAAGGGAAACAATCTGTTTATAGAGTGAAATTGTTGAGTGAACAGCGTGTGTCAGTCATAATCCTGTCCATGTTATATCAATGCAATGTAAAAGTAAGTTATCTATGTTACCTGCTATACAGGATAACACAGTCATGCATCTAACAGTCCTGAAATTGTTTTCTTTGATTTCTTCATATTTCTAGATATTTTCCCATACTTTGACGTATATATATTGGTAGCAGAGATTGTCCTCTTTCCAGCAATGGCTATCTCAACATATTTCCCTTTGTGATATTCTGTGGATTTTATTATTTACGTTAATTGTAAAGTCATAGAACTTTACTAAAAATAAAAGCAGTTAGACAAACTTGCAATGATGCTACTACGTTTGATATAAATGGGTTTAATATCGAAAGATAGAAGATACACAATGGAAAAATGGACCAAATGTATTGCGATCTAAAACCTTAAATGTACATGCGTAATTGCCACATTATGAATGTTTTCAATATTCATAATCGCCACGGTTGACTTGTGTTAAGGTTATAAAAATATAATCTTTATCGCCAAAGGATCAAAGTACGAGGGGGATTCAGAAATTTTATGACTAACGTGCTTCCGTAGAAACTATGACAGGTACAAGCAAGATTTCTTCGTATACTTCTGATAGGTTTCAGTAGCCATGTACAAACAACTGGTTTTGTTATAGCTCAGTTTCAAGCGTTTTAACATACCGCACTCGTATACACTGGGGTTATTTTAACGTAAGCATGGAGGCTCCAGGTAGGAAGGATATTATGTTGTACAAAATGATGATTATGTTGTACAAAATGATGCGTTGTCCTCTGAATATACCAGGCTGATTCTGCCATAATGGTGATAAGTAGGACTCCGTGGCCGGGTGGTTAAGGTCACTGACTTTGAATCACTTGCCCCTCACCGATGTCGGTTCAAGTGTCACTCGTGGCGTTGAATTCTTCATGTGAGGGAACCATCTATCTGGCAATAAGGATGGTGATGAAATAATGCACGCTGGACACCTAGAGTCTTCCTGCACCATTTAAGCTGAAAGTCGCCATATGACCTATAATTGTGCCGATGCGACGTTAAACACAACAAACCAAAGCAAAAACAAATACTGATTATAATGCATTTGTACACAAGAGCAATATTGTACAGAAGTATTTACAGAACGAACAGGTTAAGCAATTGTCTAAATATCCCTGTGAGTTTTTTCTCTTTTCTTTGCTGAAAAGAAATACTGGCGTAGCGTCCTACAAGTTTAGAAGCGCCTTTAGAAGCACAGTGCATCAATGTCTGCATACTATACCATGGGCAAACTTCTCCGTGGCTTTCAGGTCATGGATAGCACGGATGGTAAAGTGCGTTTCTATTAAAGGTGAATATTTTAGGGACTAGTTTAAGCAATATGCTTGAATATAGATTTTTCTATGTGAATTCCCCCCGTACTTTCCATTTGCAAGATAGATTTTTAGACCAAAGACGTTATGTTCTGTCATTTGATGCAATCAGAAATGTGAAAACTGCCACTAGAGATATCACTAGCAATAACGCATGAATATTTCATCCATGAAAGTGACATTTTTTTTTGGTATACAGGTTTTTACTTAATACAATAGCTACTGACTGAACAAATTACAACTTTCATTTCTTGTTGTCTCGATATTTACAGGCTGTAAGCAAGTACAGAAATAATTCTGCTTTATATTATTTGTGTGCTCATAACGTTCTAAGTAAGTAAAATCTTCATCACAGGATGAAGCATGGTTATTTCTTAAAGATGAAGATTTCACTCTATAGCCTCTTAATTCTTTTTTTCAAAGCAACTACAAATAAATGTTCACCATAGTAACACTCTTCACAGATATTGAATAAGTATTGGACAATTTTGAAAAAGTCTTACATGTGATTTGTTGAAAAATAGTGTAAACACTAAAATAGCATTGTAATCGTCGTATTATTATTTTGAAGGAAAAGACCAAGGGGCTACAAATAAGGGCTCCCGCTTGCAACACCAAACTAGTACCGAAAAAGGCTGACAGTTGCAAATGTTGTGCCCAACTCCATACATGTATTATTGTTATACTTGACTTTGACTAAAACCAATGTTGCATTAACGTATTCACATTGTTATAGAAAAGTACAATGAGATTTTGTTAACGCGGCCTCCATACATTACATACATTAAGAAAGTGCGTTTGAGACTTGTAGCATATATTTATTTTCATGTAAGTATTTTCAACTCCAAAATATCATAAATCTGTGGGAATTGAAGTGTTTAAGTACCCTCTGAACCACTGAAATATACTGATAAAATCCTTTTTATGACTGCACACAAAACAAACGATTGAACAATCTTATTTTATATCGATCAAATTTGTTTTCTATAAAATATAAGTGAAATGGTTTTTCTATTGTGCATGTTTTATGTGTGAATGTAAGAAAGAAAAAAACATCCATTATATTTTTGTGATCTTATTCATACGTGCTATTTGAACAAGACCTATTTGGTTAACATCATTTGCGCCGGAATGTTAAATCTATTTAATTTTAATTACATGTCAGTGATTCACAAGTAAATTACTCTCATCAATTATTCATCTTGTTCCCTTAGTACATACGTGGTCTGGAATAACTATTTTCAATTTATTTTCTGAAAAAATACTGAGGATGTCTTATATCTTTCAGAATTTTGTGATACGTTGGAACTGTATCATTTAGAAAATGATCGGATATGTAATAAATTCCTACTGATCTTTAAGATGTCTGCTGGAATATTAATAGAAAAACATCCCAGGGACTTACAGACGACAGAGTCATCAAAAGACGGAGGTATTAGCACCGGAAGTAAACATGTATCATCAACAAGAACTGTACAACTATATCCAATACAGGAACATTATATAAGGAGTGCTCATGTCTATAATTGTTTCCCTAAAGGACAACCTATAAGAAAGCCAATTGCAAGTAGCAGGAGAAGCAGAAGTTCAGTTGAAAACTTCAACAATTCTCTTGTTCTGATTAATCAAAGACTTCCTCTATACACAGAAAGAACGATGCATCTCTACATGCCACGCCTGGTATTCAACCACACGGCAGATACATCTATAAATAGCAGGAGCACTAACTGTTCGTTTGTAACAAACAACAAATTATACATGAAGAAGAAAGGGCTCAATATTAATCATCTATATTCCTTTAAACAGAGCAAAAGAGGAATAAATGACTGGAAAACTCTTCCTGAGAATCGAAACGCAAAAACAAAACCTTTCCCTGTATCATGTGAAAATTCAAGTATTTTGCAGCTAAATAGGCAAGCTGTAACCGGAAGTCCAATGTATGTTAGGCTAATGAGAGGACTGGAACGCGAGGCTAAAATACCAGGTCATGTTCGAGCAGCCGACTGCACTGGAAATCGTCTAGGCAAGGTGCTTACTAAAACACACATAGAAAGCCTTTTAACGCAGGAACAACCTGTTATACCGCCAGCTTTCTATATAACATCGTAACGGTAACAAACATGTGAAAAGATTTAGTTGAATGAATCCGGAATGGGCATTGACTGAATATGTTAAGGTTGTTAAGATCATTTTATGAGAAGCAGGATTGCTTTTTTTTATCATTTTGATTGAAAGTCTTATAGCAACATACATGTCTTAGTTTTTCATTGATAGCTAATCAGTGATGCCAACTAAAATATGACATTGAGGATATAACAAGAATAACCTGTACGAGAGCATGCATATACAAGACATGCACTCACATAGTGCACAATGTTGTTATTTTATTATATTCTTAACCCAGCAATGTTTGAGGCTTCAGGCTGCAAAATCAGTACTTCAATATAACACATGTCAAGCTAATATTATAAGTAGACAAGATTACTGTGTATAATGATATGCTCAATCACAGATCTCCTCGTAGTTTAAACCTATAGACAACAATGCCATAGTTTTCATGAATAAATGTTATTAAGGTTAATTATGCTTAGTATTAAAGTATTTTTGAAAATCCTTTATTTTTTGTTGTTGAAAACACGGGGTATTGAATCGAGTTTCAAAAGATAAATGACAAATTCTAGATTTTGAAGGTTCCGGACTGACATCCAGACTTTTCATAACAATAGGATTTAAATCCACAGCAGCTACTAAAGTTTCATGGCATTCTAATACATCCAGGCGTTTGAAAAAAGCAGAGACAAATAACAAGCACAAAAGTATGAAAGGAGAAGCCCCATAAAAAGAACACAGCCACACATAAAACATTCCACACGGAAAACATGGGCACGTGTAAATGTTATCACGTGTACACTCACTAAGCACATGTCTACACAAACACAAATAAATGTCAAGTTACAAACAAAGCCATACATGAAAAACGAACAGGGCAATGCATTACAACGGTCCGTGGTAAGACCTCGAATACCACTGAGATATTTAAATACTCGGTGTAGTTGAGTCTGTTCATCAGGGGTGATGAACATGATTTATATCGCATACAGATTTGTTAATACTTAACTTGTAACCGAGCTTACACGTAGTTTATAGATAGGGTGCATATATTAGTGGTAATATCTCGAATTTCGTATACAGAATTTACTCGTTCACAATTTGTGTTCAATACCAGCTTCTTACCTCGTTTAAGTTTCACCACTCCATATAAGTTTTAAGGGAAAATCAAACAAAATTTATTTTTGATCGCATAAAACCGTATCAGTCCGTAATTTAAAGCTAAGACATCTAGCATTCCAAATAGAGGTGAGAACTCCTTTGTAAATTTAGGATATACCGCGTATGATACCAACACATACAACGGGCGATGGTAAATATTAATTATTGACAGTTAAATCTCTTTTCAATACTTCTTTGACCTTTTTTGGCAGTTTCAAAGTTTGAAAACGATGTCATCGTCAAAACAACATAAACATGAACTTGATATCCAACGTGAATGGCCATAAAACGTTTTTCATCATTAACAATACAATGTTCAAAGTCTATTTTGAAACATATTATGCAAGTCTAAGATCACTCTTTAAACCAACACTTTTGATGCTTTATGTACATGTTACACTACACTTTCATTTTATTCAACAACAACATGTGGAACTCTGTGGCTAAATGGTTAAGGTCAATGAATTGACTCTTACCGATTTGGGGTCGAAACTACGGTAGGAGAAAGAACTCTTCAAGTGAGGAACCATCGAATTAGCTTACAGAAGACCGGGGTGGCTCTTCACAGATATTCGCCCTTGCCTCATTGAATACACAGAGTAGCACCTGTGGCCTTCCTCCATCATCAAATGCTAGAAACGCCGTCATGTGACCTAAATTATGTCACACAAAAAAGTGAGCAGGTATTTAACGTCGACCCATGATTTCAGACATTAAACTAACCTCAATTTGTCCGAATCATTAGTTTACAAGATATCGATCCATGAAATACCTACACATTGTATTAATTCCCCAGTGGTGTAATTGCAAGCTTACTAGTACTATTTAAGAGCATGTTACTGACATAACTGATTTCGACACAGTCTATCGGTATCTTTTTAAAATAAGTGAATATTTTACTGTTTGTAAGTTACTACCGGTCGTGCACGACTCTTTCAGAAGACTGCTAGTAATGTTAGTGGAAGGCTAATGCAAGATACAGAAGACGTTCCATCTCCAGAAGCTTCCCTGGTTCTCTGTGTGCAAGGTGTAAATCACTCATGAACGGGACTCTATTCAAGAGGAGCAGGAGCTCAAACTCATTGCTCACAGTTTTTGTTATTACGTCAACGCACTACATTGACACCTTAAAAAGCGTTACAGCAATTACCATGTCTAATTCAACATTGCCTGTACAGTGACTTACTTTTACTTTAATGTAACATGCACCTGGTCCACAGGTACGTATCTTGTCAAGTTGTCTTCCTTATTGTATAATGTACAAACATTTAGTCAACGTAGACTTTAGGCAGACAAAACCTGTACCGTAAAAGAAACACTATCTCATGGTTTGGTAACGATTTATTGTCTCTTAAATAGTCTTCGAAGAGAATGTTATTCCTTTAAGTATAACTAGGATGTCTTAGAGACAGCACAGCTATATCTGGAAACACACTGACCTTTCTGTACAAGCTTGACAGTCTAAGAGAATAGCCATCATTAAAATAATCACAGCGTTGACAAATATAGAAAGTACAAAATAATACACAGATTTGCTGGTATACATTTAAACAATTGTCATGCAATTAGGAAAAGTTGGTTCATCATGCAAGGTTTTTATACACACGTAAGGCATTATATGAATAATAACCAAGGGTCATATTACAGTAAATTGTTGCCCATTCGAAATCCCTTCTTTTATGTCCGTCTTCACTTTTTTGGAACCATGCAATATCACTTCCTCCAATATGAACTTTGACTTTTGGTGATAAAATGCATTTAAGAAGGATTGGTCATAAAGTACACAAGACATTTTGTCAAATCCATAATAAACTTTATAACTTAATAATATATAATTACTATATGTTTAATCAGGGGCCAAAAAAAAATATATATAAAAAATAATAAGCTCATGACCATACACATTTTATTTGATTGTTTGCTAGAATATACGTATAGAAAGTTTTCATTTAGCGAAAATGGCATTAAATTAGTAATTTTCCCATAGGCTCACTTCATGAAAACGTGATGGCGATCCAGATTTATCAAATAGATTTAGCCCAAACTCAAGCGCAAGGCCTTTGCATTTAATGGCCAAATATGCTAAGTACAATTAATATGAGCCGTGCCATGGGAAAACCAACATAGTGGGTGTGCGACCAGCATGGATCCAGACCAGCCTGCGCATCCGTGCAGTCTGGTCAGGTTCCATGCTGTTCGCTAACGGTTTCTCTAATTGTAATAGGCTTTGAAGGCGAACAGCATGGATCCTGACCAGACTGCGCGGATGCGCAGGCTGGTCTGGATCCTTGCTGGTCGCATACCCACTATGTTGGTTTTCTCATGACACGGCTCATATATATCTAACAGTTTTGAAATAACATGGTTTAATTACATTCTACACTGCTTGAAAATCTTTGATCTGAACATGTAAAGTTACCTAATCGGGAAACGTCCGATACAAAATGACTGGAATAGAATATAAAAGTGTACAATACAAGAGCTGCGAATTGAATGAAATACGTGATATTGAATACAATTTTCGCTAATGAGCAGTCACACCTTAACATGTTAAATTAGAAAAGGCTAACAATAACGAATCCGATAAAGAGTCATTAACCTGTCGCCAAGAATCTGCATGAATTACTTTACGATCAATAAACATTCTATTTCTGAGGAAGCTGGCAAAATGCTATGAATTCTTTTTCTGAATTTAGAATATTCAGCAATAGCTTCAGTGAAAATCTAAAAATATTTCTTTTCTTCGTCTTGTAATAATACGTTTCGATCTTTCACTGAATCAAACGAAAACAACTCGAAATATATACATTTGTATTATAAAATCAACAAATAATGTACAGTTTATTGTACTGTTTTTCCTTATACGGTATCAGATCATTAGCAGTTTGATACACCTTATTAACAATATTTAACAAAAAGAAGCACATATCAAATACAATCAGCAGATTTTATGCAAAAATATTTCCGAAAACAAGATCTTGTTGTGATTACAGCGATCTGAGATGAGTTCTGTTCATTATGTTACTAAGCAAATTACTAGACAAGTAACCAACTTCCGCGTGACCAGGTACATTCTTAGTCTCTTTCTCACGTCCTTGCCTTAATCTTTTATATGAAGTATTTACAAAACTTTGTTTTCTGGATTCATCTGGCCTCAAAACGCTTTCAAACTGCTTACCGGTAATTTTAAGTCCCACGTTGAAAGTTGTGTTAATTTAGCGGTTGCATCCGTGGAGTTTCTCACACCATTAAAGGTAAAGGTAATTTCTTGTTTAACGTGGGTGTCCCCATATGGAATGGATGGAACAACTTCTTTCCAGCCGAGCCCACGACTGGTGTCATATTAACCTCCCCAGCCATCCAGTCTAGGCCGATACTGCTGGAAACAGTACCAATTTAAGTAAATCACCCAGCACTGAACACTAGTCCGGATATCAGTCACGACCGTGAATCGAACCCGGACTGCTTACCTTGTAGTCCAATCTGCTAACCACTGCACCACTGACTCCCTACAGGTTGTGGAAATAGACATGATTTAGATCAAACTCTTTCATTTTAGATAGTTCTTATGATTGTTGATAAACGTAAAAGTTGCCTCTTCTGCCAGAAATGACCTCCCTCTGTTAGAATTCCGCTGCCAGTTCATATTGTAAATTTGTTTTATTAATCCTCTTTGTTATTCATATGAATTTTCTTACCTACATACATGTAGCTGTTTTCCAACCATATCTTTCACAAGCATTCAAGTAAGATCCTTATAGACTCCTTAATCACCACAAACTGCCAGTGCTTCACCCTTTAGCAAATCATTCACAAATATACATATTTCTGTGACGTTGACGTGACAAAAATGTAAAATTTTCTGATATTAAACTCCGTGCCCCCGTCCGCCCCAGTCGGCGGCTGAGAAGCGACTTATACTTATCAAAGTTGCACCCTACTAGTACTATTTTGGCAAAGGAATAATATTGTCTCAAATTTAGACCCAAAAGTGCACCAGAGGACACAACTTTTTTATCTTATATAGTTTTATTCTTGCATTTTAAAATTTTCAAGGGGGAGACCCCTGACCCCCTATCAGGAGGGAGGTAACCCCTGTATTTCAAAGTTTAGACCCAAATAATGCACCAGAGGCCACCACTTTATACCTGTATTTCAAAAAGATCCGAGGAAACCTCGCCTGAACCCGTTAACAGGAGGGTGTATCAATTTCTCCCGTACTTACGCCCATTCGGCGATAAAGCCCCCTCCACTACCCCCTCAACAATTTTTTCTGATTGATCACATTACGTTTGAAACACTAAATAAATCATTGAAATATCATCCTTAAAAAGTAATCGACTTGCAAGTCTTGTATATTCATCTCTCCAAAATAACTTTACAGTCACAAGGATAATGTATATGTACTATATTTATTGGCATTTAAATAACATGAAATACCAAATGATACAGATAAATGCCATTAAACTAAAAAGTGAAAAACCACAGGTCGCACAACACGACATAAACAAAAATGTTTGCAGGCTCGGTTTGATTGAGCCTGTTCATGGACGGTAGTGGAAATGCATGCTACCGTCCACGCCCTCTAGCCCCAGGTTGAGCAGAACTCGACATTTACACATGTTATATGTCCTAGAATATAATTTAGAGACATCCGTACATTACATGTCCAGTTATAAGGTGACACTTGTATTTCTTTAAGACATTGACTTTTACCTCAGTATGCCATAAAATGTAAGTATTAGTCTATGCAAGAAACAGTTTTCCTATTATTATCTAATCAATTATCTTTTGCCTATTTCTGAAAAAAAAAATGTAAGAAAACATAGTTTTATTTCCAGTTAAAACAGAAACGTTTTTCATTCTTACAAGCTGTTGTGGAATAACTGAAATTACTCATCAGGATTACAGTATAAGAAATACATCATTGAATCATGAAAATCAATTATACCATTTCATATTCCGATTTTAACACGTGTACAATGGAAGATACTATTAGCTTTCATATTAAATAAAATTAATTATAGCATTTCATAAAATAGAAATATTTTAGTCAATAATACAAATAGCATGAAGTAACGGAATGATAGTTTTAAGGTGTATGTACACCATCATCGGGACAAATTCATTTTTTGTATGATAATAAATGTACGTACATGAACGTTTTTGAATAGAAATTGTAGCATTTTATAATTGTTAATATTAAAAGTTCTAAAACTAAATTGGTTAATATTGAAACGTAGACTACAAACATTAAAATAATGTTTACACTCGGGAATAACATTTGATCCCCTACAATATTTATGCAGGCGAAAACGTATATCAAGACTTGGCTCACATGCACTACTTAAACGGTTTTGGTTGTAAATAAATTCATTTTCTCCCTGCATTTGATTTTGTCAGCCTTATCTTTCTTGCATTAGAAAACTCCGTATTTATTAGCCTATTTTTCAATAATGGAAACTAAGCCATTAACACGATAACATTTTTCAATATTCATTATTTTGTTATAAAGATTTTCTTTGTTTTAAATCTAATACATTAAAATCAATTCCCAAATAATTATTCAACCAGTTAACTTGCGCGATGTTTATTTTTATTGTAAGTTAACATGACCAAAACAAAACACACGTATGAGCAAATATCCTGCGGAAAAAAGAACAACCTGCGTAAATTTTGCGCGGGGTGTATTTTGATTAATATATAGTAATATTGGCATAGAGACTCTATTGTAGGTTGTATTTTTGAATTTCACAACGCATGTTTACAGGATTTCAGTATAAATTACTGTAATGTACGACCTACAACGAAGTCTCAAGCAAATATTGCTCTTGCACGTTTCCTCTATGGCCATCACATTAAGTATCTCCGCTTTGGTTCCATCAGCAGACAAGCCCATTAACATGAACACGAACATTAGGGAATCGCCTATCATGATAGAAAAAATGTCGGATATTTGTGGTATACGTCTTCCTTAAATATTAGTTGAAGCTAACATCATTGAGTAATAAGCTGTACTTGCTACAGAACAACCTAAGCTTGTCTGAGTCCATACTTATGCTTATCGACCGAAACATTCCATACATTTGCTCACAGAATATTACATAAATATGAACATAATCATTATTTTGAAGTTCTGCTACGTCCTGGCGCATTAAGTTCTACTAGAAAATATATAATGGAAGAATATATTTTAACTGTTTTGCGGCAGTCAGACTTAAACTTAAGTCTTTTATCTAAATAAAACTATCAAATAAAGTATAAGATACATTTCAGCAATTAAAAGACCGTGAAACGTTCTAAAAATATATGTAGATATTACATATGCAAGTACACTTCAGAGTACTTAAGATACGAGGTAAAATGGCGACAAGTTAATTGTTTAGAATATTTGAAAATTGATGATTCACAGCTTCTTGACTGTGAAGACTAGTATTTAGCAAATGAAACAGGCAACATGAAATTAGACCGGGATTATTTATGACATATATTTGCAATGCCACTCACATTAGTATCATTAACTCAATATAGTTTAAGAGTGCCTTCACATTGTATCCTAATCAGCAAAGTTGAAGGAGTGATAGAAGTTCTAAGACAGCCGACCTGTGAATTTCAGATTCCATTACAAGTACGTAAGAAATATCGAGTACGCGCAGTCTACCAATTCACGGTTTCATAATTATATAAGTCACTTAGGTTATTACGTAGTTAGTTCAAAGAATTTTAACTAGTGGATTATATTCACTTTTATTCTTTCTTTCTTTTTGAATTATCTGTTTATCTAGTTGTTTGTTTGTTTGATTGCTTGCTTGCTTCTTTTATATAGTCTACAAGTACTATCTTACAAAAATAAAGCAAAAACAAAACAAGTAAACTATAACGGAAAGTGAAATAAAAATATAATATCCAGTTATATACATTATATCGTCATATTTTTCTACATGCGGCATCATATTATTTAATGCCTATATAACAAAGACGACAAATGAATTACTATTTACGAGGAGTACCGATATCTCATAGATTCAAATTTTCAAACACCATCAGTAGATTTTGCGTAGAAAGTGTTTTTGACGACAGGTTCCTCTTGCGCCAGCAGTGATCTCAAATGAGTTCTTGTCATTACATTACCAAGGCGGTTACTACTTAAATAACTTATTCTCCCGTGGTTGGGTGCCTTCCTCTTTTTATTAAGTCCTTGTATTAGCCCACAATATGACATATTGACAAATCCTAGGTTTCTAGAATCATTTGGTCTCCAAACATTCTCCACATTTCCTTTTTTTGAAGATGATTGTTCAGTGTTAAAAAGTGACGGTAATTTTAACCCATTCTTACAAAGCCTTGTTAAGGTTGAGCTAAGATCAGCAGGGTTTCCCTTACTGTCGTGATTTGAAACATCATTCCTGCAATTCCGTTTTAAGGAATAAACGTGGTTTAAATCAAATCCTTTCATTTTAAGGTAGTTTTTATGGTTGTTGATAAACGAGCAATTTGTACTTTTCCTTTGTGATAGAGAATCAGATAAAGGTAGCCGTGGTAAACTCAAGTCTACTGGTCTGTCTCTGTGAACATTTCGATTCCAGTCCATACTGCAATTTTGACGTGACAGGAGTCCTTAAGTCTTTGAACACAAAACTTCAGCTCTTACTAAAGCACATAAGTTGTTGGTAACCCAACGCCTGATAAAGCATTGCTCACGAATGATAAAACAACATCCAAAAAAGTCACATGCTTTTACGTCCCTGTCCGTTCATATAGCTTAAAAGCTATATGGCAAATATAGATAAAACTGACGATGCTTACTCGTATACTCAAATGTAACAGAAATAGCGAATACTGTATATTTATTGGCATTTAAATCACTTGACTGATAAATGTCATTTAACTCTTCATGTCACATTTAGACACTACTTCTTACTTCGCGTAATATTTCACCAGTTCCAAATACAAATGACATTTACGATGTTACTTTACGACTTTGTTTAACCAGTGTTTTTTTTATAGTTTTGATTTATTAAAATAAGTCCAGGAAAATAGAAGCATTAGTCTATGAACTAATAAAAAAAATCATAATACTTCGATGAGATAATCATATGTCTAATAATGATTTTTTTTTTCGTTTATGCCATCGTATTCCTCAACAAAGTAAGAGAGACACGTATCATTTCCAGCTATAAACCGATTTAGTTCTTAACAAGCGGATGTTAAGTAATAACTGATATTATACATCAGACGGCAAAATGGCAAACAGATTTCTCTATTCATACAGCAGAATCAATTATACGATTTCATATCCAAATTTAACACGTTGATGAAAGAAGATACCATTAACTTTGATTTGAGGTAAAATTAATTATAGCATTTCACACAAAAGAAATATTTCCTTCTATTGTACATATAGAACGAAACGGGTAGCTGTGACAGTTTTAAGGTATATGTACACCATAAACAAAATTAAATTTGTTCAATAAATCAAAATCTAAAATGCTCGCTGTTTCGGGAACTAATTATAGTTTGTGAAATAAATAAAAAAGCAGCCAATGAGCGGCAGTAAGCTTGTCTACCTGCCTGACATAACTGAAATACTGAAAGGGCCGTAAAACAGGATTCTCTCAATCAAAACAAACAATAATATGAATTCATTTGGAATTTCCATATAAGCCGACAATCTCGCATGTTATGCGCCCTTTTCCGAGGTCACCGTACCGCGCTACTGATAATTTCCTGACAAGTCAACACGATGCTGGTACAAATCTATACTTTAGGTTGTGTTTCTGTAATAAGAATGTATATAACAGCCGTACTTAATCAGTATCTGTTTGTCTCCCTTGGCTATATTTTTGCATGAAGACAAAAATGGGATAATCTCGTAAATATTAGTACTAAAGAAATATTATCAATAAATCTATCTATAAATATAAATTTGCCATCAAAATATTATGTTTGTTTTAAAGCAACTTATTACATAAAATAAATACACATACATAAATAATATATATGTAAATTTAACACGCCCGTGTGAGTGATAATTATCTATGACTGCTATATAACTTTAATAATTTTCTGAAAGTTAGAGTGAAAAAGAGCAATATTTTTATTGAGTTTTTTGTCAATTATTTATGTTAATTTCGTTTTGAAAATTATATTATTATTGACCCTTGAGCCATTGGATATGCTATGGTATTCACTGGAAGAGGTCAATATTGTCCTCCTCCGTTGAATATCACATCATATCCGATGGCTTAACAGTCAATAACTGTTTTATTATATGGGTTCAAGTTTATAAATAAGTAACAAATATTGTTGCAACATATGTAATGTTTGAAAGTAACAATAACTATGTGAAAACTTATCAAAGTTTACACGAAAACAATTAAATATGGTCAACTTCACAGATGCCAAAAAAATGGAGCAATTCTGTAAAAGCTATGGAGCCCGATATTCGTGCTCAATTGCATAAAGAGGCAAGCAATTCTGGACTGATGTACAAACATATTTTTACTCTACATTTTAATTGTCCTGAATATTTTTTTTTAAAGAACAATTAACAATAGAAAATAATTTCCATTGCAAGCTTGTTTTCCAGTGCAAAGTGAGTTTCAATAAATCTTGAAGAAAAAGGAGAAGCTGAATTAATACAGGCGCTAGAAAGCATAGTTCCACATATGTATGGAGAGCACCATCTTTGCAGCCACTGGTGTAAAAATAAGGCTAATAATGTAAATATTCACGTGCTTACGTCATGTCTTAAGCGACGTTGTTTATTGCGACACAATGCTCTAATTCAAACGGTTGTACTAGAAAAACGCTTCGGTGAACTTTTTTTTATTTTGGCACAGCCATTAACAACATAATGAATTTTTACATACAAAAAATTGGCAAAAATTCCACGGGCCATTTTTTTGCAAAATGGATCAGAAGCGATTTTTTTCCTGAATTTTCTTAAACAACCAAATGTCTGTTTTCGAACCTCCTTCGAAAATTCGGATAGAAAATACCTTTTCATGTTAATGATCACTAAGAAATTGCTTTATTCTGTCGTTTGATATATAATCTAATGCATTGACGCCAACAATACGTTTGTAGTATCGAGTTTTATACCATTTTAGTGCTACCATTAACGGACGTAAAAAGCGCGAAAACGGGTCATGTTTGCGACGTCATGGTAACATCATACGCATGTTTATCGCTCTAAAAGATGATGATACAATTTTGAAATATCTTCAAGTTTATTTTGGTATATACGACTATTAGCAAATCTTAAATTTTGACAAAGTACCATTCCCCCTTAAGTGTTTTTGACAGACATTCTGGTTGTTATAAATGTTTAACTTTTAAATTGTTACATAGATTATTAAAAAAATTGATTTACGTAATGAAAAACTTGCCGCCACTTCAGCGCGTTAACAAGAGCTTCACAATGTTGATATGAGGAACAGAAACACACATTATTACCATATATATGTGTTGGTGTAAATAACTAAATCACATCTCTTTATGGGATGAACGATGTTAAAAGTGGTCACAACGAAAGGAAATTTAGTCCTGCCACATTTATTTATTACAGAACTATATCAGGAACAATATTTCTGCGAAACGCTTCACTACTCATAAGGCGTAAAAAGAAAAATTGTTTGTTTCCGGTATGCCGACCTACCCTAAATTTTTGGCCCGACCCTAAATGTTTTTATGGCCTTGAAGAATTTTTTTTTTCAACTTTTTAACAAAAAGATGCAAAACTGCACTTTTTATGCTTTAAACATGGCCAGTGATGTTAGAAATCAATTTACTGATGCTCTAAAGGCATAACTCCCTTACTTGCATTCAATTTTTGACACAAAAATAATTTCAGAAAAGCCTCCCTTAGTAAAAAAAAATCCCCCCAAAAAATCCGACCTACCTACCCTAAATTTTTTGAGCATGTTACCGGAAACAAAGAATTTTTTTAGGCCTAATGACATTTGTTTTACTTAATTCTACACATCTTCTCTTTTTTTTTTCAACGAAGATACTTAAAGCACAAAAATACTGATGCTTAAACATTGTCTCTATGACCAATACAATGAAACAACAGTGTTTCATTACTGTCCATCATTAAACCATGCTAGTTTCTTAAGTACAGTCATGGCATATAAACAAGAATATGGACATTGACGAAAGCAATATATTGCATGTTGAACGTCTCAGGTAAAGGTGTCCATTGAATTTTACGGCCAGTTCCGATGCTTAGGTGGCAGGGGAGCGGTTTCGTAGTTTGGCCCCGGTCGATTTTCTGTATAAACAGGACAAGGTAGATATAAAGGCATATCTATCTTACTGGTTATTTATCATTATTAATTCTTTAATATATCTGGGGAATGAGGAACGGTTAATGATTCTACATGGCGGGTGTTTTAAAATTCCTAGCTCCGTACTTCCGGTTGAGGCTAAAACATAAACATCAGAACAAAAAGTCGGCCAGACGCTCGGCTGTCATCCATCCACTTTTTTTCAAGTGAAAATTAGGGAAATAAAGTGGTGGTTGGGAGACACATTCCACACCACCTGGATATGCATCTATGTTCGCACTATACATATATGCTACGAAATTGGATTTAAAAATACAAAATAAATGAATGGCAGAGTTCAAAGTGAGGCCCGGTTAGGCTAATTTTGGTCTATAAAATTTGGGTGATTTGGCCAATTTTCACTACATCTGGCATGGAAAGCGACAGGTGCATAGGACCGGAGAGTCGTCTTTATGTAGTCTATAGTATCTGCAATAGTCCATAGTAGTTTCAAAGAAAAATAAGCAAAAACGAGATTTCTATGGATATTTCAACACTGTTACCCACACGTCAATGTGGAATTCGCGAATCTGCACTCCCCTGCCACCTTAAGGAAATTAGGCAAATTTTCAAACCACTCAAATATTGACTTTTTGCATGTATTTAAACCCATTACGGAATGAACTGTAACCTATAGTGGTTTTTATTCATTTCTGAGTACTAAATTCGGCCTAGCGAGTCCCAAAATGGCAGTAGGTGGCCATATAATAATGAAGCTAAGGACCCCCCAGCCTGTAGGATTCGTATCATAAAACGGCCAAAAGAAGAAATTAGTGCCTAGATAATGACTATTCATGCCATTTTGTTTAAAAGCAACACCTGTGTCTAGATCTAGCAATGCCATTAAGCTATATAATGGCTGGGGTGGCCCCAAATGATGGATGGGTGGCCTTTAAGGGGTGTCCCGATAGGATAAGTACGGTAATCTGCATTTGTTTACCAAAATTATGTTAAAAGTACATGGTTTTAACATTTGAAAGGCTTTAAAATGTTAATATCGTGTGAAATTAACTTTAAAGGCAGTAAATAGTTTTTCGGGGTTACTTTGATTCAGACTGCAAATTTTGGCAGATTTTTGCGTGGAGGGGTGGGCACTTTTGTTGGCTTATTCACCGGCTGTCTTGCAAGGTACGGCAACACTTTTTGTTCAGTTGATATCACTATAAGTGTCTTAGGATTCAGGACAGGTTACATTTTATTTTATTTAAACATCTTAAAAACTTAAGCTGGCAGGGGAGCGGTTTCGTAGTTTGGCCCCGGTCGATTTTCTGTATAAACAGGACAGGGAAGATATAAAGGCATATCTATCTTACTGGTTATTTATCATTATTAATTCTTTAATATATCTGGGGAATGAGGAACGGTTAATGATTCTACATGGCGGGTGTTTTAAAATTCCTAGCTCCGTACTTCCGGTTGAGGCTAAAACATAAACATCAGAACAAAAAGTCGGCCAGACGCTCGGCTGTCATCCATCCACTTTTTTTCAAGTGAAAATTAGGGAAATAAAGTGGTGGTTGGGAGACACATTCCACACCACCTGGGTATGCATCTATGTTCGCACTATACATATATGCTACGAAATTGGATTTAAAAATACAAAATGGATGAATGGCAGAGTTCAAAGTGAGGCCCGGTTAGGCTAATTTTGGTCTATAAAATTTGGGTGATTTGGCCAATTTTCACTACATCTGGCATGGAAAGCGACAGGTGCATAGGACCGGAGAGTCGTCTTTATGTAGTCTATAGTATCTGCAATAGTCCATAGTAGTTTCAAAGAAAAATAAGCAAAAACGAGATTTCTATGGATATTTCAACACTGTTACCCACACGTCAATGTGGAATTCGCGAATCTGCACTCCCCTGCCACCTTAGATTATTCAGTAATTAGCTACGTATGCAATGGAACGACCTGTTTCTTGTCTGAATCCACGTGCTTGCTTATCGATCAAATGATTCCGCATATTTACCAACAGAAAATTTAATAAATTCTTCACATAATCGCTTTATCCTGTCCAACAGAACATCAAATTAACGAGACTGAGAATTATATACAAACTGACATGTTCGTGTAGGGACAAGACGGAATGACTGAAAACATTGTTACGGCTGTCTTCTATACTTAAGATGAATTACCTCCCTTTAGGGATTATTTAGAAATAGATTGCAAAATTCCTTCTGTTCGGCGGTCGTCTGTGGCTATTACAGGAAGACATGAAACACGTAATAGAGACATAGGTTCTCAGTACCAGATATGAATGTCAGAATGAACTTTATGTCAGATTTCGCCAGATTTCGAACCCGTTGAAATGTCAGTCATGTGCGGGTCTCCTATATATGCGGCCTTTGTGACAATCAGACTGAAACATTGTGTGGCAATTTATTGAAACTATTAAGAAAATATATAATATTTTTATCCACTCATCAAATTAATATATGGTTTAATAGCCTCGGCAACATAAAGATAACATTTTAAGTCAAGGACGTGTCCATTCACAGGCCAGATATATAGTTCTAACTCGCAGAATAGTCACCGTATGGTTAACAAAAGCAGTGGTTTCAACTTGGTACCTTCATCATAATAAGTTCGTTCTTGTCCTGCCATTTGTTTGACTGGCTGGAACAAAGAAACAAAACAAAAAAAAAACCTAACAATTCCTAACTGATTCTTTGAGCGATGATATCTTTCTTTTCGTTATTTGTATTTTTGCATATCAAATTTCATGGAAACTAGACCTTTACACACATTTAACAATTTTGAAACAGAATATGTACAGAAAATAGAGTACAGTCTAATGAAAAGAGCAAAGCAAATACTTTACTAAATTCTTACCTTTCCTTTTACAAAAAAAACAAAACAAAACAACAACAAAAACAACTATCATATAGAATTGCAATTCATTGACTAGATGATTAAAATCTCCAAGCTTTTTTTATTATACGTTGGTAGATTTATTTCGTAAAATACCCATTACTTAAATATATATCGCTCAAAGTATCAGTTAGGTATTTTGGTATTTGCTACTTATAGATCAATGTGAGGAAAGAGAAATATTGGATCAAGATTAAAATGTCTTCTCTTACGAGAAGTTAGTAAAATACAATTGTCAGTGAAGAGATTAAGTCTAATAAAAGAAGCAAAGGTGTCCGTATTGTTGGCCATATATACTAGAAGTTCTTTATTATCATTAACAACAAATAACTGATATATCATCCAGATAGCATGAAGTCCTGTTAAAGGCATTGATGAAATACCTGTATGCACTATGCGGCAATAAGATAAACATATCAAAGGAAATATAAAAAAATACAAATCTGCGACAAATGATGCGCAATTTATTCCAATATCAGTGTTTAAAGTTTAAATTGTTTATGAATATTAATTTTAAACAATTTATAAGATAAATCAGAAGTTTGGTTTTATAGGTCAAACCTTTCAATTTAATACTTGTGTTCATCCTCACTGAGTACTAATTTCATGACTTTTGAGTAAAGGTTTTATTATATTCTTGTGAAATTGGGTTATAGTTGATCTAAAAGTAGGCAAATACTTTCGCGATAATTGCACATGTAAAAAAGTATTGAAACGCACTTTTATTGTTGGACAAAGGATATTTCTAAATATGAAAAATATACATTATATCTCATTTGATATAGTAAACATTATACTGTTGCACATTGACATTATTCATCTTCACTTAACACATTTCTAGTTGTTCAAATAAGTTATAACTTGCAATCAGATTCAGATAAATGTATTTTCGATACATCGTCTGATATGTAAGTTTGTTTACTTGACTTCATTTAAATGAACGTGATAATTATCGACGGATATACTTAGTAACTAATTTCGGCCGAAGTCGCCAATGTCTTGACATAGAATATATATGTTTTTTGTATGCCAGCGCTGTGTTCTACCAAGTTTGATTTAGAGGTGAAACATGAATACAAACTGCCGAGAAATACGAAATGAAGTCTTGCTCACCATGTGGTTTTAACTATAACGAGGTTAGTTCACGTACTACCTTAAAATAGTAATAAGGTTGTTGTGCGGCGTATAGGAGTTGTTACAAACTCACAAATTTCACCACTTCATGGGTTATTTCCTGTTAATATGTAATCGTACATTTTAATGTAGATTTTATCAGAAAAAGCTAGAGTCAAGGCAACAACGAATGGTGAGTTTATCACAAAATACTGCTTCACTATGCTAGTATACTGTATAAAATATTATGAAAAAATACTAAAATGGGTCATATTTGACTTGAATATAATCCCTTCCCTCTTTTACCTACGTTGTTATATGGGTGTAAACAAGGTATTTATAAGTCTATACCAGATAATGAATAAAAGTTCTAAATAAATAGAAGTAATAAAGTAAGCGCTATTACTACGGCGAAACTAGTCGAACAAAAATACCTGATTCTCATATGAGCCGTGCCATGGGAAAACCAACATAGTGGCTTTGCGACCAGCATGGATCCAGACCAGCCTGCGCATCCGCGCAGTCTGGTCAGGATCCATGCTGTTCGCTAACAGTTTCTCTAATTGCAATAGGCTTTGAAAGCGAACAGCATGGATCCTGACCAGACTGCGCGGATGCGCAGGCTGGTCTGGATCCATGCTGGTCACAAACCCACTGTGTTGGTTTTGTCATGGCACGGCTCATATACTGGTTGATTATCTAAGAAGATTGGAAGAAAATCTTTGAAAGAGTAAATAAGGAGCTCGAAATACAAGATTTTATACTTTATTCAAAATACGAAACAAACAAAAGACCATTAATCATGTAATGCCACCAACACTTTCATGAACTTTGGCATTTTATAAAAATACATACATTAAGGAAGTTTAGTAAAAAACCATCAAGGTTTCTATAGAAATGCTCACGGATACTCACATGTTGAAACTTTTATTTGCCAAAAGAATTAAGCAATATAACAGTGCTGAAAGCCGCACAATGCAACCATAATAAACGGCATACCTACAAAATGTAATTAATTGAGAAATGTCCTGCACAGCATAAATGTGTACAAAACAAGGCCAGCAACTTTAATGAAATTCGTGACATTGAAAATACTTTCCAATAATGAGCAATCACAACTTAACGTGTTAAATTAGAAAAGCGAAAAGGACATGTTAAAGAGTCATTAACCTGTCTGCAGGGAATCTGTATGAATTACTTTACGACCTATAAACAATTATATTCCCGATGAAGCTAGCAGGATGATGTGAACAATTTTCCAAATGTAGCATATTTCGTAATAAACCGACATATCTTGGAGAAAGTAAGCAGATTTAATTACAATTATAAGACATTCAATTTTACTTTTGATAAGCATAAAACAATTATTTCCTTCAGTAAAATTTGAAGATAATGGCGTCTGTTACTGTCATGTTGCAATTACGTCTGGTGTTTAATCGATGATCTTTCATCAAAACAAACATATTTCACAAATAATGCTTTATAAATATTAAATCATGAAACGTAATGAAAGTAAAAACTGTTTATACATGCTACTGAAACAAATTTACTACCTGATATATATTATCCATACACAGCATCCAATAATTAACTATTTGATACATCTAGTGACACAACAACATGTAAATATACAACGATGAGGAGCACCATCATTTAATAGATTCAGATTTCAAACACCATCCGTCGACATTTTGTAGAAGGTATTTGGTTCGGTAGGTTCTTCCTGTGCCAGCAGTGATCTCAGATGAGTTCTTGTCATAACATTACCAAGGCGATTACTAGTCAAATAACCTACTCTCACGTGACCAGGTGCTTTGGTCTCTTTATCAAGTCCTTGCATCAGTTGACTATACGACATATTTACAGCACTGAGTTTTCTTGAGTCATTTGGTCTCCAAACGCTCACGGGATCGCGATGAGTGCTTCCTCTTCTTGACATAGACGGATTGTTGCTGAATACAGCCGTCAAGTCTAAGTCACTCTTAGATAGTTGTGTTAGCTTAGTTTTTATAGCCATAGAGTTTCTCATATCATTGCCTTTTAATTCATTTTGTCCGTGGTTCCGTTTTAAGGAATAAACATGATTTAAATCAAATCCTTTCATTTTCAGATAATGTTTATGATTGTTGATAAACGAGCAATTTGTGTTTTTTCTATGTGTGAGAGAATTACCTGAATTTAGCCGCGGTAAAGTCAGATCCATTGACCTCTCTTTGTTATCAGTTTGATTACAATTCATCCTATCATCATATCTGTTAGTGAATCCTGTTGTTTGATATCCGTAGGCTCTGAAATTTCTTTTTTCTCTTTGGCCAACACTTGGACTGCAAATCTTTCTCCCTGGAGGAAAACTGTCATGGATGTAAGGGCATACTTCCATTTCCGGTGATGACGGGGCGACTTGGGTTTTTAACTGCGCCGACATGCTATTCAGCATTCATTCAATGGTTATCGACATTTGCTCCTGCTTTAAGTGTAAAGAAGGATTTGTGTGCGTCCTGTTTAAAAATTCCTTAAATATAATTCGTTTACCGCTTCTTATATATGCATTTGAAAATAAACTAAATATGTGTGACTGGTAGGATCCAACTCCTGCAGTCTTATATAACAGAAAAGTAAATAAGTCATGTAAGAGCTTTATGGGTATTTAAATCACTTGAAATACCAAATGACAAAAGTAAAATGTCATAAAACACTCCAGGTTTGCATTTAGCTCCTACTTCGTACTTCTGTGCTATATATTAACAGTTCAAAATCCAATTTCCATTTTGAAGTGGCACGCACGTTCTTTTATGATTGTTCAAAGCATTGTTTTTCACAGTTGGTTAACATTTTTTTCCAGTCTACGCTGCGTACACATCATTTGATACTTGCCTGTAAAATAACTATTAAGTTCAAGTGTGAACCGACTATATTGGATTTTTTTTTAATCCAAGGTATTTCGGACCAATTTAAGCATTACTCCCAGTAATAAATTCGGCTTTTACCATATTAACAATATATTGGTAAGAAAAAAAAACTGAAATTATAACTTAGGCGCCCAAATGTTACGTGTAGTCATTGACGGCAAAGAATCAATTATACGATTTCATATCCAATTTTAACACGTTTATTAAGAAAGATACCATAACGCCGATATGAAGTATAATTAATTATGACATTTCCTACAAAAAGACTCTTTTTCACGCCATATCTGTATATGATTGAAAGCGAATAGATGATACTTTTAAGGCGCGAGAATACCACAAAGAATATCAAAATTATTCATTGGTTTGACTCATATTGTAAAAACGACGTATCTACAATTTAAAACTTACGGAATGTCAAAACAAGAAACACACTGTATAAAGATACGAGATAAATTTATTACAACGTAAAATGGTTCATTTGTTTGTACTGTTTGTTGTCAATATTATGTTTTAATGTACAAACTATACGCTAAGTCTTATAGAAATTCGACAAGAAATGATCTAAAGGTATGTCTTGAAAATATAATTTGTCCACACAAAATCAATATCTCAAAGAAGGGACAACCAAGAAAAATAAATGTGTCCAAATGATTTGCTTTTTGTTTAAACGTTATTTCTGCATTTCTGATACCAAGGTATGCTCAACATTTCTTCTTGTTAAAAGTAATTGAAATGGTTACACAATTATACATAGCACAAAGTTTCTTTTGATATAAAATATATTTGTATATAACTTACAGTATCGAAGATATTTATCATTATTGAAAAGTGTAACTCTACAGAAAATATTCAAACATTTAGTTCGGCCTTCACTCACCTGACACGTATAGATTTCTATCTGTGCGAAAATTAAAGTCTAGGAAGGTCGGTGCTTTTTGCTAATTGCCAATTGCCAAATCTAACGCAAAATTTAGTGTTTACCAGTATGTTTTAAAGGACAAGGTTTTATAGCCTTATTATGGCCTGCATAATGTGGAAACGTTTAATTTTGGTTATATTATTACATGGTTATAACATGACTTGCTACCAGAATGTGTATCTTTTGTACTGAATTAAGTTTCTGTAAACAAAATTATTTTGTGTTCAAAACACTGAATATTGCTAAACATACAGGCGTTTTCTTCATATGTGAATCATATTGTACGTAAGTGAGCACAGTCAAGGACCACAAAAATATTTTGACCAAAGGTCAAGCTTCTTTCGCAGAATGTAAGGTCAGTTTTTGGTCGCGACCAACAGCTGTGCCCATATTGAAGATTCAGCTTTGTTTAAAGGTTTGACCTACGCGTAATGTTACAGTGTCCCAATATCCTTCAGAAATATTCTTCAGTAATTCATAAATAATAATTCATAACAATAATTCTTAATAAAAGGAAACATGAAATTTTCTAAATTGAGAGACTTTCAGTTTTAGGCCATGTTTTGGAAAAAGTGAATTTCCTTAGTTACAAATGTACTTATTTAACACTTTTAAAACTTGAATACATTAAGGAGAACACATTCGTAATCGTACGTGAAAATTGCAGCAAAAAAGCGAAATCGCATTATACAAATCAATTAATGACATTCACTCTTTAATATGTTTTATAGTAAATTGGAGGACTCTGAAACATTAGTGTTAACCCGAACTTTTTAAAAGTAGCATTCGGAATCATTTTTCCAACATAAATATCCCGTTATGGTCAAACTATTTCGAGTGGATGTAACTTCCCCAATATCAAAGATACTTTGTACATTAGACTATGAATGGATAAATGAGGATTTTTTTTCACTTTTCACTTAAGAACGCATTTTTCATATTGGAGGTATTCTTCCCTTAAATGTCGCGGTCGTTGTCACTGGTTTCGAGTAATTAGGTACGTATGCCATGTAGCGACTAAGCCTGTCAGAGTTGACGTTAATGCTCATCGAGTGGAGCATTCCATACATCCTTCGACAGACGATTACATAATTATTTTCAGTGTTTAATTTTCCCGTAGTCACGCTCTCGCTCCAGTCTAAATTATTGTGTAAATACATGTAAACGTAACTATTGAATTTTACAATACCGACAAACATGGAATGAAGACCCCCGTAGATCAAGTTACACAGTGGGACTAGTACGAAAGGTGTCTTTATTACACTAATTGCATTTTAATAAGTTACTATTTTCATCTGCCATGGTTCTTATGACCATCTGACGTTGAGGTCTCTCCCACTAAGTGCCATAAATATTGATATTTTCCATGTCTTTACACTTAACGTTGGAAAGAATGTACATAACATTTTAGGGAAACAGTGTTCATAATACTGCAAATTTTACTACATATAAGTCATTCAGCAGAGTACCAGTCAGTTGCTATCATTTTTCATTTCACGTCTTTAAATGAAAACAATATGACAAACAAAATGCGGTACAGAACCTTTATTCAGCATTTAGTTCAATACGCGCATAATTCTCAGTAGCAAGCAGACAAGTTATAGGTGATAATATGATAGACAGGACAATATAGATATAAATTTGGAAATGAAATGTATTTTTTCGAGAGATATCAGTTTTATATCTAGTCGTTATTACTGAGAAATTCCCCGGCACAAGAAGATTGATAACTCTGCATGACATGAAGTTATAAGCGTAAATTTGGGTAACTGTACGCATTATTCGCATTATCTACAGTGTAAAATATACGGACATATATAAACAAGGTATTGTTTAAAAGTCATGTCCGAAGATCGGCTCAGGATTCAGGTAATCGTTTAAAATTTTGAGTACGCACCATTGTCAATTATATAAAGTTTGACAAATAATTAAAACTCTATAACAAGTAACACCTGACCATAACTGATGTTTTTCTAACATTATAAACACACCCTTACAAGTTTGTATTTTGCTAATTTTAAAAAAAAGATCGCATGTCGGGGCAATATAAGATGTAATCTCATGTACAACGTTCTCTTGGGCCAAGTAAGATGTAACCACATGCATGCATAAAGGATCTTCCTTCTGGGCCATGTAAGATTACTAGTATGTAAGTTTGTCAACTTAAGATTATCACGAGGGAAGTGAAGTGGCCTTCGAACTAGAGAAATACACTGACAAATGCATCCACAATATTTTCAAATTGATTAAATAGTCTTACCTTATATAGATCAAATTTGTTTTCTAAGTGGTATTTCTATTACGTATCTCTTTATACAATTCTGTATGAAGAAGGAAGAACTTCCATAATAATTTGAGATATTATAAACATCAGTTATTGGTACAGGGTGTATTTTCGCTGTGAGATGTGCAAACCTATTATATTTTAATTACATGTCTATGATTCACGATCAATAACTTTTCATTTTGAAGAAGGATGATGTCGGTTATAATGTCAGTTGAAAAAGATATAAAAAGATATACGAGGCATACTTATTAGTATATAATTACAAATATACATCTACTTCAACAAAAATATAAGGCTATCACATCAACTACAGAATACAGGAATGTGTCACGAGCAAAGGATTAATAAACCTGACTATCGCATGTCTGCTTAAACCGCAACATTACAGAAGGTCGATTGCAGGAAGCAGGAGAAGCAAACGACCCGCTGGATGCTCAAAAAGTTCACTGGTTTTTATTTGTAATAGAATTCCACTTTAGACCGAAAGAATGATGAATTTATACATGCCTCGAATGACTTCTAATCACAGTACAGATTACACTTATTGTGCATTTGTTAAAAACAAAAAAAGCACATCATAATAATAAATGATCTACATATATTCCATAAGCAAATAAGTAAAAGACCAAATGGCTTGAACATTCCTTCTAAGAAACTATAAGTAGACGTGACCAAGTATTTGCAAACAAAACAGATTTTTTTTTCTTGAAAATCTTTGAAAACATACACATTCCTTACGAAAATCCGATTGATTGCAGATGGTTCTAAGAGTCCAATGTATGTTAGGCTGATGAGAGTGTTGGAACACCAGACCGAAAAGTCAGTTGAAAGCCCCAGAAATCGCCGGGGCATGGTTCTCTCCAAACACAACTAGAAAGTCTAGAAAGCCGGAGCATCAATTCATTCATGGTACTTCAATGTAAAGCACATACAGAACAAATAAGATTAACTTGATGGAATAAAGTATGAACAATAGCTGTACATATAAAACAAATTTCAAAAGAAGCGCATTGCTTAATTTTATCATTTGATCGGATATGTTCTACAATTTATATCAATTAGTGCCGACACCATATCTTTGATGGAATCCACGCTTGCGAGAAGAGAAGCTAGTCATTTCTGGTGTGATCTACCGGCTCTATTTGTCCAACTTTGGTATGACGATGTAGGTGTCTGACTCATTATCCAGTAATAGTTGATAATCTTCCTCAATGAAACAGTACTTACTTTTTCAGATTTTTGTACAGAATCTGATGCATTATTCATTGAAACAGAAATCATTCATAGACATACAAATTTGAACTACATTCTTATTTTCATCTAAGGCATTGATATTTACTGACATTCGTGATCAAAATTTTTAACAGTCTCCTTTATCAATTTTCATTTTACGAAACATATTTCCTGTTCTTAGCTTTATTTAGCTAACTCTAAGAAGCTACACAATGATATTAAGATATATAACCGGATATGTTTAAATATCATAAATGGAAGCTCACATACTAACATTCAGGTTTTCAAATATCTTGTGTTCTGAAATAGTCTTAACGATTTTGGCGAATATTATAAATCAATCAAACCATTGATCCAGTATTATGTTACGTATAAAGGGCTATATTAATATCTTGAAAGATTTAGTATAAAACAAATATAATATAGAATATATGCAAATACTGCATTTTTGTTCTGTTTAGCCATAAAGTCAACATATTTTTTTCTTTACGGAAACAACCAAAGATAAAGGAAAATCAATTGATCTTATTTTTGCACTATAGAAATCCATATCAGTCATTAAAATTTAATTGAACTTTTAGTATTTGAAATATGGGTGAGATTTCTTTTGTATCGCTGTGATATATATGCCAACAATAAAAGGCTCACGTCAAACAGATAACGATAAAAGGTAAATATATTATTACTGACAGCGAAATCTGTTTCAATAGTTCGGTACATTATTTAATTTCAAAGATTGATTTTACATTTAAAGAAGACCTAACACAGCTAAGGATTAAAATGCCATTGAACAAAACAAATTAAATATGGACTAAATGTTATCAAAAAACGAAATATCTGCAAGATAATAAACAGTTATTGCATGATGACGAGTTGAATATCCAAGTTTACCGGCCTCGGTGAATATCACCTTGGTCAGGTCCATAGACCTGGCTATTCACCAATATTATCATACAATAACTGTCTTACTTTATGACTACATCCAAAAACAGAGCAGTGTGCTTAATATCTCAGTTAGATTGTTCTTCAGAAAAATGTTTACTTTCAGTCAATCGGAAGGTAACGAGGCTGCTGATTGGATTACGCGTTTTTAGAAACCAGATATGATTGGCTGGTGTTTGACAGGTCTATATGTGAGTTTGGTTTTGAAGAATAATTGCTCGTTCAAGTTTGTTTACAAGACTATACATTTTTTTTTGCGGTGAATATCACATTATATGGACCTCCATTTCACCTGTTATCGACCAATACAATAAGCGAAATTTACGAATCATAATATAAATGGTTATACGACCGAAATATAATATGATTCACCAGTCAAACTATGGAACCAATGGAAGTTTAAGGCGAATAAGACAATATAAATTCAACATATTAGTATTACCTGTGGTATTTTACTCTTCTCTAATACCGAAATATTTTATATTTCATTAACAATTTAAAAGCCAATGAACCAGTTCCTAGTAAAAATTAAAATGTTTTTGACCGACAAAAATAATTAAATAAAACGGTGGTAAATAAACCCTATTGTTTAATACTATACTGATTTGAATTTGCTAAATTAATGCGTTTTAGTGTTACCAAGTATTTTATTACAATTTAATATATCAGCACCTTTTATCCTGTTTTATAATACATGTACCTTGAAATGAACTATTATGTTTTGTCTGCAGCAATTTATATCTACGTCGATCCATTAGTTCTTAAACTTAAACACACATGTGACTATTTAATTAATATCAAATGAGCAATGGTGCAACAAAAACATCAATACACGATGCATCGTCTGGTCTGCGCGTACTGATGGCGTGACTAAAGGAAGAAATCTTATGATTAAAATACATTGATGAATGAGGCGCGTAAATAACAAGAAAGCCGTCTGTGATTCCAAACATTCGTCTGTAACTTGGTAACAGTTCTTGGCCTTCTTACTCAACCTCTGATGATAATAACAAGATAGTTTCAAAACTACAGCTATAGTCAAAGAAACCACAACTAATAAAATACAAGAAATACAATTTTCACATCACCAAGAAGACATTTATTTCAATGAAAATACATGCATGAGTAACGTTTCTTTAAGTATTTACTCATTTACTAATGATAAATAAGTGTCTAAAATTTCTATAGCTGTTTGTTTTCAAGAACAGTGAACCTTGACGAAGAATTGCCAAGTTTCTACCTAATAACTTTCACAAGTCTATTAAAAATGCACGAGAGTTATGGTTCTTAGCTTATTTAAAGTGATAACAAGTGTACAAAGTTACGAAGCAGTACTCTTACAGTTTTCAAGAGAAATGGACCTAAATAAAACAAATAGTAAAACAAAACTAAAAGGGTCTTAATTTTGACATAGAAAGAGAGTTGACAATTCCATTAAGGTGTGTGTGTGAATAAAACATATTCAAAGCCAGTAACTTCGATGAATGATGTATCTGTAAAATCAGGTATGGTAACTATGTCCTGATAACAGATCCTGGTTCACTTCATAGTGTTACATTAGTAAGTTGTGACCTCTTTAAAACTGTAAGCACAGCCTTACATTCTTATATGTATGCACAAGTTTAATTCAATACATAATAATACATTGTCGTAAGTTTGTGTTTAATCCCTTGTAAACAATGGGCCGGGGGAGTTTATTCCGTCTAGAATTTAGGGACGGCAGAACGGCTAAACAATGTGACAACTATATGCTGACATTTTCGGCAGCAAAACATGGCACATATTTCCTCTGCTATAACTTCTTACTTACGCAGGACCTTTAAATCGTGGTAAGTATTTATTTTACAATATTGGACTTCTCAGCGGTTATACTAAGTTTTGCTTTATTTTTGTTGAGTGTAGAGTCACAGCGACATACTAGTAATTTATATCATAATATCATATAGTGACTTTAAGCCTTTAATGGTAGCGGAAAACCCCAGGTGCATCATTTCAGAGATGGCCGGACACAGCGTTTGGTAGAAACACTTTCCCCCTGTAAGACAGCTTGATGACTCACCTCATGAAGAACTGAGGTTTCGAACCAACATAATGTGAGGAGCAAGTGATCCTAAGTCAGTGACTTTAACCAACCGGCCACGGAGTTTACAGTTAGCGTGGTAAGAACTGCATTTGTGTATAGAAATGACGTCTATTCTAGCTTTTGTGTATATTTTAAAAAGATAATACTTTTATTTATAATATGATCTTAATCTATTGAAGTTGAAGATGTATATATTTGGTAGAAGTTGTCTACAAGTATATGCGTAATTGTCTGCTAGTTGACACATTCTTTCGTGTAAAATATTAAGCTGCTTAATAAATGTCTGTCTATGGCCTAATTCCGGTTTTGATTTTATTGCGTTTTAAACCACACAATTTGGGGATCTTTGAAACGGAGAAACACACCTAAAAATCATCCACGTTTTATTCAATCTTATTTTATAACGACCAATATTGTTTTATGAAATGTTATTTATTTTGTGTATGTCTTTATTCGTATCTTCATAAAGAGAAAAACTCTATCATATTATTATCGGTTATTGGTACAAGGTGTACAAGTATTTGTTAACATCGCGCGCAGTGAGATATGTAAATCTACTTCATTTTTAATTACATTTCACCGGTGTACGTTTCACTGACAGTGCTCAATAGTTACTCTGTTTACATGAAATACGGATATGGTATGTTTAACAAAGTCTGGGAAATAGTTTAACTTTTTAAAGAATGTGCGGACATTATGTAAGCTACGATAGATGTATGATTTCAAACATCATGCCTTTTGAAATACAGTGAAATATCACCACTAAAACATGTTTAATATGTAACATTTTGTCATGTCTGTGATGTCAATAGAACAAATGTTGAAAGGCCTACACAAGCCAAAGTCATCGAAGTCATTAGAATGTAACAGCAAGTTTACGGCACCAAATGAAAACAGACATGTTTCACCTACTGAGGACGAATATGTATGGAAACCCCATGTCTACAACGGGTTTCCTAAAGCACAACAGATCAGAAAGCCAGCTACAAGTAGCAAGAGAAGCAAAAGTTCAACTGAAAACTCGCAAAGTCCGCTTGTCGTGACTAATAAAGGACGTCTTCTTGACACAGACAGAACAATTCATTTCTCCATGCCTTGCGTCGACTTTAATCACGGTACTGAAATTCGTATAAATAGCAGGCGTAAAAATTGTTCGTTTGTCACAAATAAAAAAGTAAACATGAAGAAAAAAGGACTCGATTTAAACAATCTTTATTCCCTGAAGCAGAGTAAAAGAGGGACAAGCGGCTGGGAAATCCCTCCTGAGAAATTAAATTCACATATGAGCAAGTCTGCATCGGCGAATATTAACATCAGAAATAAAAATCATCTAGAGAAATGTAACGCACAAATGACAAAGTGTGTGTCAGCAAGTCTCAATACAACTTTCTCAAAAAGCCCAAACAAGCCAGCCATGCCATATGACATTTCAAGTGTTTTGCAATTCGATGGTTCAAGTAAATCCTTCACCGAGAGCCCAATGTATGGCAGGCTAATCAGAGGACTGGAGCGCGAGGCCAAAATACCAGGTCATGTTCGCGCAGATGACACCGCCGGAAATCATCTAGGCAAGGTTCTCACAAAAACGCATCTAGAAAATCTTTTAACGGAGGAAGAACCAGTTATTCCGACAACTTTCTATATAACTTCGTAATTATTAAGACCGTTGAGGAGCTTTGATGGAATTAAGTATGGACAATGGTTGCAAATGCAATATTAAACATAAGGCATAATTAAAAATGCACTTAAACTAGTTTCGGAAATTTGAATTGTTGAATGTGGTTTAATTTCCATTTTCCATCAACTTTTAATAAAAAGATGTGACAAAGTAATGTTTACTTATATACTATATAACCGGTCAAATTTAAATGTCATAAATGGAAATTTACAATTTGGTGCCCAGACTTTTGAAGATCTTACCATCATTTACATTCTCTTTATTCCGTGTTCTAAGATGGCTTTAATGTCTTTGTAAATCAAACCATTTATCTAGTATAAGGTATTTATGCCTCATAAAACTTTTTATCCCAAAGGATTTAGTCTTCATCAAATCAGCACTTTAAGTTTTTACAATATAATATTCTTATCAGTTGATCATTAAAACTTAAATTGAATTTCTAGTATTTGAAATGGCGGTTTGGTCTCCATTGTGATATACGGTATCAATAACAGAATCGAGTAAGATAGCTACAAAAGGCAAATTATATCAGTGATGTCAAAATCTATTTCAACAGTTTAACACTTTTAGTACTTTTAAAGATTGATTGTACATTTAAAAGAAGACCTAGCATAGCTAAGGATTAAAGTGTCATCGCAAAAGCAAATGTCGACTATATATATTAAATAAATTTGTCGTTATTTGGTGTGATGACTTTGCAAAATATGTTGCTGTAAGCTTGGGTTCAGGATTTCATTAACTTAACAGCCGTAATACATTATATTTTCAGTCTGTTGGGACCATTCATTCAATTATTTGTATTATCACAGTATAGTCCCGTTTAGGTCAGTGCTAAAGGGCGCGGGTGCCCGTAAAACCGATTCTGCTATTATTTTCCATGGTTGCGTTACATGCATCCTTAATATGATGTTCTTATAGATACAAATTTTATCATACTAAGGGGATCTTCGTGCTTGAATATTTCGATTGTGTCAGTCCTTTGAAGCAAAGTAAGATTTAAACATTTCATGACTGCGTTACCAACTACAAACTCATAAATATAGAATCATGTGTTCAAGTACCATTTGAAAAAGGGAAGTACACTGATAAATTTATCCATGGTTTCATTCAAAATGATAGAACATTCTCATTTTTCATCGATCAAATAAATAATTGGTTTTCTTTTGTGTATGTCTTTACTCGTGTCTGAATGAAGAGAAAAACTTCTTATTATCGGTTATTGGTTTAACATCATTCGCAGTGACACATGTAAATCTATTATATTTTGATTACATGGTTCACATTTAATTTACTTTGATCATTTATTGCTCTATTTACGTGACATACGAATATGATATCATTAAATATTTCCAAGTAAAAATCCAGCTGAAATAGATGTGTATGTAAAAAGGGTGGGGGAATAATAGCTTTTAACCTAATATACCAAACTCTTCCTGTTGCGAGTAAGAAATAATAATTTTCCAAATATGCTCGACCTTTCTTATTTTGACTGGGGCAGTCTTTCTAACCTGCACACAGGAGTTGCTTCTCTTCAACTTCAGAAGTTTTTACCTATAGGTAAGGGGGATCACTGCGTAGAAGATTGAATAAAAGAACTTTTATTCTATTAGTCCGATTTCTTTATTTCTGAAGCATCAACTTCAAATACTTATGCGGCATTATCTTTAATTTAACACATTCAAATGCACAGCAAGCGAAAATTGCTTTTATAAAACATTCACCGAAAACACTATGTACAGTAAGATGCGCATAATGCCACTTTAACACGAAACATGGAATTTGTTTTCTTATATAAGGTGAAAAAAATGAAAATGCGTGTGTGGAAGTTGTGTTTAATTTCAGATATTTTGGCTTATGTGATACGGCAAAAACCACGACTGAGAATATGTTATTTTTGACAATTTAATGTCAATGGAAAAATAGCTAAAAAGGCCTACATACGCCAGTGTCATCAAAGTTATTCTAACTATTAAAAGTGATTTTTTCTCAATGGTACACACGGAAACCCAAATTCTGTGTAATACCGACTTCCATATTAGAAAGCAAATGAAGCTAAAAATCGGTTGAATGCTCTCGCCTTTACAGTTGGAAGAAACGACAAAAAAGTGCATCCACAGTTCTGTACCATTCATACATAGCAGGTATACACGTTATTCGTAGTACATGAAGAAGGACTTCGGACACTATCATATGCTTCTAGCCTACATTTTAAATGCAAATTTCTCCTTAAGTATTTAAAAAATACCCAAAGCGTTTCGAGTCAGTGATAAACCAATGTATTTGTTAATTTATTACAGCAGAAACTGATTTGTATCTGTTCCTATCAAGATGTTTTTCTTATTTTATCTAGGCCAGGGTATATTTTCTTGAAAAAATAAAATGTTTAATTTCCGTGAAAATATAATGTCATCAATTTACGGAAGTTTTAAATATTTGAATTCCAGTCGAAAAAAGTGACAAAATCTGTTTATTTAAGGAAAAAATAACATTTTAAGATTAAAATCCTATAAATAAATAAAAAAGGGAACGATATTTTAGCAAACAGCCTGTACTTGATTTATCTATATAATGTAAAGTTATTGACGCATTACATGTGTGAATAGGTATACATGTATAAGTGACCGGTCAGTTTTATTACAGTGGTTCAGGTAGTTATTTAAGTACATGTACATGTCTGTATAGCTCTGTTTTAAGTGATGGCAGATATTTGTGTGATGTATAACATTAATACTAAGAAAAGGCAGCAATCTTATTAAGGCCGTAGGGTGGATTCTTGCTTAGGATAAGTACCAGTGGCACACATCATATTTGAGCCGCGCCATGAGAAAACCAACATAGTGCAATTGCCACCAGCATGGATCCTGACCAGCCTGCACATCTCCGCAGTCTAGTCAGGATCCATGCTGATCGCTAACGGTTTGTCTTATTCCAATAGGCTTTGAAAGCAAACAGCATGGATCCTGACCATACTGCGCAGATGCTCAGGCTGGTCTGGATCCATGCTGGTCGCAAAGCCACTATGTTGATTTTCTCATAGCACGGCTTATTTCGCTTAAACATGAAATAAAAATGTATCCGAAATGACAGTTCTTTCTGAGGCTTGCCTAAGGAAGTTGGATAGGAAAAAGTTAAATCGGAATAAGTCTGACAACAACCAATCTATAGATAATGTTGTCTATTCAGGGCTGAAGTTGTGGGCAAACATATTCGAAATGTGTCATTTGTAGGGCTAAAGTTGAAGCAGGTCGCTGTATAAAAATTCCACGTGAAACTCGGCTGGACCGTTTAGTTCGTTTTCGCGTCTAGCCGTATTTGTATATGCCATCTGAATGGAAAGCGACTTGACACATCACTTCCGTGGCATCACAATGAATGTGAAACCGTCACTGATATGACCTGCCAAGAAGCTACTGTTCTTGACCTATGCATCACAGGCATATCAATGCCAAGCTTTATTTCTGTTGGATAGACTAAAGTCAGGATCAGATTAACTGCTGTGCACATATTGCACCCTTTTTGTTGTGTTTAGGCCTAGTCCGCAGCAAAGAACAATCTTCAATTCAGTTTTTACTGAAGGAAGAACATGAAGTAATGAATGCGTGTCACATGTAGTATGTGTCTAAAAGAAATAAATATAAATGCACAGGAAAAGATGAAGAAATAAAGAAATGAAAAATATATAATAAATACAAAAAAAAAAATAATAAAAACAAAATGGAAAACAAATTACATCCTCATCGCTAGCGGTGTGCGCGTCGCGAGGAAGGCATGCAGAAGATTACCTGGTGTGTTGCTAGTATTTTACAGCACACATTTGCCAATCTACTACACAAACAAACAGGATATGCCAATGAAAATTTAACCCAAGGAATAATAATGAATTAAAAGTATTTGCTTCTCTCACTACTCTACATGTATAACATGCCTATATGTGCCCATTCAAACATTTGTATAGTATTTTAGTAACAAACAGATGTAAAAATATGTGACTATCAAATTATTAAAAATGAATATAAAAAGTATTGGTTACTTTATATTTGGGAACACCCTGTAGTTATATTTTTTGTTTAAAAGTACGGCTCCACCCCTTGCATCAACACAATAGTCACAGAAAATGTGTATAATTAATATCTACATATGCTGGCCAAATATGGTTTTGATGCACGGGGGGGAACAATGTTCTTTAAAGCAAAATAGCTTTTATATGTATATAACAGGGTATGTAATTCTATTTAGAGCAAAAATTACCATTTTATGAAACAAATATTGAAAAATTGGATTTTAAGAAATAATCTCAAATATGTATTTTGATGTATATGTAATTACATACTTATTTCTTAGTGGTTTATTTTTCACTCTTGGAGTAGGCAAATTCATATAGAAAGTGTCCGAAGTCCTTTGTTTGTTTGTTTTAGGTTTAACGCCGTTTTTCAACAGTATTTCAGTCATGTAACGGCGGACAGTTAACCTAACCAGTGTTCCTGGATGCTGAACCAGTACAAACCCGTTCTCCGCAAGTAACTGTCAACTTCCCCACATGAATCAGAGGTGGAGAACTAATGATTGCAGACACAATGTCGTTTATCAAATAGTCACGGAGAGTACATGAAGAAGGAAAGGTTTTACTGGAAAACTATAAATTCGTTAAAACAGCAACAGTCAAATGACTGTACATAGAATTCACTCAATGGAAATTTAACGCGCACGTGACATGACTGTGTCAACAAAATATCAAAACAAGTTTTTTGAAACCTCCTCTAAAGATATCCATGCTAATTAGCAATTCGAGTGCTTACGTCTCGATGGTTCAATCCAATCTGCCACCATGTCAGGCAATCCAGAGGATTATCTAGAACGCGAGGTCAAAATTCAAGGGCATGTTTGATCAGGCAAAAGCAGGGTTCTCGTGAAAACACGTCTAAGGAATTCTTTAATGCAAAAAAGAAATTTTAATACTTTATGTCAGTTTGGAGAAGAGGCATAATCAATGTCAGGGCATATAAAGAAAAGACAGAGGAAATATGTTTCTACTGCACAACTTTCCGACTAGTTACAATAATATAACGGTTATCAATTCTGTATGTTTCTGACTTGCATTAAAGAAACACTTAACAACCACTTTACAAGAACGTACCCCATTCCTATTGGATATCTTTCCTAATTTCTAGGCTTTAGAAACTGGTTTTTGCTGATGTGCAAAACTGAAATTCAAATTCTGCTGTTTTCACATATCAATTGCCCCGAATTTACACAATATGTCCCGTTTTTCAAACGAGCGTATAAAATGCCATAGTATAGCTAAAGCATAAAATGCCATCGAAAAAAAAATGAAATACGGACTAAATGTTACTACTTTCCTGCAGAACAGAATCTACAAGAAACATGGTTACTTCGACAAAATGATGTTAGGTTTCATAAATGAACATTTTGTAAATGTGATATATAGCGACTACAACATATTGTTTTTTTAATACTTCCATCTAAAATATATTTCTTCAGAAACTTGAAATTCTGTCCGTTCCTAATTACAAATGAAATACTTAATTCTTTGCACAACAATGGCGAAAATGGATGAAATCTTTTGAATAGTATACGGGTTTTGGTGAGCTAATTCAATGATTTTAATTCTATTACATACTACTGGGTATACCAGATTTATATAGCGCCATTTACATGATAAACACATTCAAAGGCGCTTTACATAGCGCAAATGCAGCCATTCTGGGCGCCAAAAGCATCCTCTATTAGTACAGACACAGAGCAGTCTGACCCGAGGGAAGCCCCAAGAACAGAGAGAGAAATCCTTTAGATACATGCCTGTTATTTACCCTAGCTCGCGTGCTCGGTGTATAACACCGATACAAGCAAAGCCTTTCATGGGAAGAACCAGTACTGGCCTTTACTACGCCCGTCAGTACTGGCCTTTACTACGCCCGTACTGTAATTAAATAATCCACAACCTTCTGTCCTTGCTTCCCGATACATGCACTGTGAAATGAATTATTCATTTTTATCTGCACCAGTAACTGTGTCTGAATTAAACGCACCGGTAACTATTCAATTAATTTCAAACAAGGAATCTTATATAACTAAATGTCAATCTTGGAAACATTCATGCTCGATATATCGTCTAGTCTGCAAAATCATATATATGAATATATTAAGCATCAGCTGTTATTGTGCTAGCATGACAAACAGGAAGTGGTTTGACCAATGGGGCAAGGAATGTCCGTATACGACAATGCAATGGAGGCATTATACCAGTGACAAGAACTAGATTTCTCCGAACAGAAGATATTCCACTTTAATATGGAGAATTATATGTAAAAGTTCCATCATATATATATATATCGGTTATCGGTACAAGGTGTATTTGTTGACACTTTTCGCAGTTGGATGTGCAAATCCATTGTATAATTTAATCACAGTTATGTCAATGGTTCACGTTAAATTTACATTTATCGGTAATTCCTCATTCTAAATTACAATGTAATATCGCTAACGAAATTTCTCACATTAGCTAACGATAAGAATATGTGGATATTGTGCTAGATTTTGTGTTTGTGATTTGATAATATACCTCCACTGAGACCATGTTAAAATATGTGACAAACCTAAGCTGAAGATTTAACAACACGTCGGTTGTAATGTCAGTTGCAAACATATTTAAGACATATATAATTACATACATACGTTTGCGTCTTTCAAAAATGTAAGGCTATTAATTAAATCACCTAAAGAAAACTAGAATGCGCCACCAGTAAAGGATTAATACACCTGAAAATCGCATGTCCGATGTACAACGGTTACCCTAAAGCGCAACATTACAGAAGGCCGATTGCAAGAAATAAGAGATGCAAAAGATCAGCTGGATGCTCACAAAGTTCCCTGGATTTTATTTGTAATAGAATCTCATTTTACACCGAAGGAATGATGATTTTATACATGCCTCGATTGACTTCTAATCACAGTACTGTTTTTTCAAGTAGCAGGTACAATAATTGTCCGTTTGTTAAAAACAACTAGAATTGTGTCCAAAAGACATGGATGCCCCCACATACTGCGCCATCCTCTAAATAGCAAAGGTTTTATTAAGAAAGATCCATACTTCTAGAAACATACCAATAAAAAGAAGTCTAATATTTATGGTCATAATCACACGAAGGCCCTAAACTGTGAAACTTTCAAGCATATCTTCGAAGTTGGACACACAAGATTTTTCTCTATAGCCCATATAGCAAAACTTTCAATGGGCCATATCTGCGGTAAAAATAATCACAGAAAAAAAATCCTTTCGTTATGGTGATGTGCACATCAAGCTTGTTCATCTGTGAAAGTTTGAAGCAAATCAGGCTAATAGTGTGGGAGGAGCTGGACACACAAGTTTTCTCAAAATTCTATATAGCAAAACTTTCAAATGTCAATACTGAGCTAAAATAATCATAGAAAAAATCCTTTCTTTATGGTCATCTCCACCTAAAGCTAGTTCATCTGCGAAAGTTTGAAGCTAATCAGGCTAAAAGTGTAGGAGTTGGACACACATTTTTCTCTATATTCTATATAGCGAAACTATCAAAGGGCCATAACTTCGATAAAAATAGTCACATAAAAATTCCTTCCCTTATGGTCATCTACACACCAAGCCTGTTCATCTGTGAAATTTAAAGCAAATCCGGCTAATAGTGTGGGAGGAATTGGACACACAAGATTTCGAGACGTACGGACGAATAGCGCAGCAACGCTATATGCCCCCAAATAAATATGTTCGGGTATTAAAAGGGTATCTGAACAATATAAATGATCTACGTATGTTCCAAAAAGCAAATAAAAAAGACCTAATCGCTTGATCATTCCTCCTAAGAAATTTAAAGTAGAAAGATTTGTAGTCAACAAAACAGAAAACAGTTTCTTGAAATGATCCGAAAACAAAACCATTCCAAACAAAAATCCTGGTTCTGAGTGTCCGACATATATTAGGCTATTGAGAGGCTTGGAACACGAGGCCTAAAAGTAAGGTCATTTGATTAGATGAAAGCCCCAGAAACCGTCTGGCTGGGCATGGTTCTCATACAATTCGAAAGACTTGAAAAACATGTTAAAAAATTATGCAGTAACAAGTATGAAGGAGATTAACTTGCATAAATTAAATGCTCATATTAGCATTCAAAACAAACACATTGCTTAATTTTATAGTTTGATTGGATAAGTTCTACAACTTATATATGTTAGTGCTTACACCACATTTCTAAAGGAATCCACCTCAACGAGGGCTTTGAGCTACCCGTATTTCCATCTTTGGTATAATTCAGTCCCCAAAAATAGTTCATAATCTTCCCCTATGAAACAGGAATTACTTTGTATAGATTTTTACAGATACATAATCAATTACAACAGAAACTCATTAATAGATACTACAACTCTTGGTTTATATAAGACATATATATTTGAGGACGTTCATAATGTAACTTTTTAACTATCCCCTTTATTAATTTTCATATTATGGAACATATTTTCTGTTCTTTGTTTTATTTCGCTAACTTAAAGAAGATATCTTTAGTGTTGATTGTAGTTCATTTTCATTTATTTCAAAGTTACAAAATGACATTATGATAAATGTTGAAATGTCATAAATGGAAGTTTCCAGACAGACATTCAGGTCTGAAATGTGTTCTGAAATGGTTCTAATCATTTTGGTGGAGATTATTTATAAATCAATCAAACCACTGATCCAGTATTATATTACGTATTAAGGGTGATAACAACTTTAACTTTAATATCGTGAAGTATAAAACAAATATACAGAATATTATACAAATATCTGAATTTTTGTTCTGTTCAGCCATAAGGTCTGTTGATTTTTCCTTGACGAAAGCAAACAAAGGAAAAAGAAAATCAAATGATTTTACTTTTGCACTATAGAAATTCATATCAACCATTACAATTTAATTGGATTTTAGTACTTGAAGTAGAGGTGGAATCTCCTTTGTATATTTGTGATATATGCCGTCAATAAACATAACGATTAAAGATTTTATTACAAGTTAAAGCATAGCAAAAGTTCATTCTAGGGCATATCTATATAAATATAAAATGATCATCTTGTAAAATTTTGGTTTCAATGTCTGTTTTATACTGCCAAAAAATGTCAAGTAAGTATTTACGCTAGTTATTTAACATAAATTGTTAAACCCGACAACAAATTAAATCTTTTACCACTTTCAGTAGAGTAAATACGGCAATAAGACATTGACCCGGTTAATCATTTACGATTCGATACGTGAATTTGTTGCGCATAATTAGAGGGTCGCAAAAGGGTGTTTGTTTCATATATTAATAGCATTTCAAGGTAACGAAATATTTGATTTTTTACATTTAAACTTTGATATATAGTCTCGATCGACTGAATTATGTTTATGTTCTCGAATGGAGGATAATAACATCCTCGGTTTAGTATTATGTAATCCACGGAACGGTTCATCAGAGAAGTCGCCTAAATTAGGAAAGAAATGTCTACTCATAGGTATTATTATAAAGGTCACGGATTTTTTATGGCAGTTTTAATGACAACAGCTTCGGTATCAGTAGCTCATCTAAAATGTGATTATATGAACTATAATATTCCTTCTCAAAAGAAAGAATAATAATTTCAAAGATTGATTGTACATTTAGTGAAAACCTTGCAAAGCCAAGGAGTAAAATGTCATTCAACAAACTAAATTAAAAAACGGACTAAATGTTATAAAAAACAAAAAATCTGCAAGATGATAAACAGTTATTGTATGATCAGTCTCGGTGAATATCACCTTGGTCAGGTCCATAGACCTGGATATTCGCCGATATTATCATACAATAACTGTTTTATCTTGTGACTTCACTTCACAACAGCAGTGTGGTTAATATCTCAGTTAGATTGTGTTGATGAAATGTCAATACACAACACACAAAGGAAACGCGGCTTTTACCTTTACGTTTACAGAAACCAGATATGATTGGCTGGTGTTTGACAGATCTATATTTTTGCGAAAGGAATTTAGAGCCATCAGATCCTATTTTTGTTGAACTAGACTGTAAGATAAGTAGCAAAGAAATTGAAACGGCTTTGAAATCACTGAAACGAAATAAAGCTTGCTCAACTGATGACCTTATAAACGAATTTTTCACAGAATCTAGCGACATTTTGATTGGTCATTTAACAGACTTGTTTAATTTGATTTTTGACAGTGGTTACTTTCCAGAAAAATGGATGGAAGGCTTAATTATCCCCCTGTATAAGAAAGGCGACGAAAATGAAACAAACAATTATCGAGGAATAACACTGATAAGCTGTTTAGCGAAATTATTTTCATCAGTAATTAATAACAGGTTAAGTGACTGGTGTAATAAACACAATATCATATCAGATGCGCAGTTCGGCTTCAGGAAAGGGTATTCTACAGTCGATGCTATTTTCTGTTTAAATAACTTAATACAAAATATGCTTAATGCCGGTAAACGATTATATGTAGCTATGGTGGAAATGAAAAAAGTCTTCGATTCGATTGACAGAAAGGCATTATGGTACAAACTTTATAAAACAGGCCTTTCAGGTAAAATTCTGACAATAATCAGATCTATGTATGAATTGGTAAGATGTAAAATTAAACATTGTTCAGAATTGTCAGACTTTATCAACGTAGCGGTCGGATTGAAGCAGGGGGATATATGTTCGCCTTTGTTCTATTCTCTATTTGTAGAAGACTTAGAATTATATTTACAAACTAGTCCTAACTCAGGTTTTAATATTAATGAGGTGATATTAATATTGTTGATGTACGCCGATGATATGGCACTATTAGCAGAGACTCCAGAAGACCTACAGTGTAGTTTGAACTCATTGATAGAATACTGCGATAAATGGGGATTAACGGTTAATGAAGAAAAAACTAAAATTATGGTGTTTAGAAACCGAGGCCGTATAAAAGAAAACGAGAAATGGTTTTATAATAATACACCTTTAGAAATGGTAGAAGAGTTTAACTATTTAGGCGTCGTGTTTAGCTCTTCAGGAACTTTCAGTGTCAACCAGAATATGCTCGCCGGCAAGGGTTTAAAAGCAATGAACATATTATTATTTAATTTGAAATACTTTGATCTGAATCTGAAAATATGTTGTCAATTGTTTGATGCATTTGTTGGGGCTGTTTTGAATTATGCATGTGAAATATGGGACAATACCAAGTCGAAAGAGTTAGAACGCCTGCATTTGAAATTTTGTAAAAGACTGTTAAATGTAAAAATGTCTGCTAGTAATGCAAGTATATATGGTGAATTAGGCAGATATCTATTGTATATAAACAGGTATATAAGAGTAATCGAATATTGGATAAAAGTAATCAACTCAGATAATTGTATTATGAAGTCATTATATTTAGAGGCTTTAAAAGACTGTAATAATGAGAAAAGAAATTGGGCATATAATGTTATATCATTGTTATACAGACATGGTTACGGATATGTGTGGGATAATCCTTCAGCAATAGATCAAAAGCTATTCACTGGTATATTTAAACAAAGACTAATTGATACCTTCCGACAAGAGTGGCATGAGAACCTACAAAATAATAGAACATTGTCGCTATACAAACACTTGAAGAAAGATTTTATGTATGAACGTTATTTAAATTCAATGAATAGTAAATATTACAGAAGTTTACTAGAACATCGATACATACGCTTAGAATAGAAAGTTTAATTAAAAAATTGAAGTTTACTTAGAACATCGACACATACGCTTAGAATAGAAACTGGCAGATATGGTAGAAACAGGATAGAGAGAAATGAAAGACTATGTTAAATATGTGATAACAGAAGTTCTGACATAGAAGATGAATACTACTTTGTTTTAATATGTACAAAATACAGCGCATTAAGAAAACGTTACATTGCAAAGAGATATAGAAGAAATCCTAGTATGTGGAAATTTATTGAACTATTGAACTCAACAGATAGAAAAACTTTAAACAACTTAGCAGCCTTTATCAAAAATGCCTTAAATATACGATCTGCCACTATTAACAATATTTTGTGATTATGAGATAGAAATATGTTTACTATGTTTTATTTTAGTACGTATTATATATATATTTTGTTACTTCTACAATAAATGTTTTATGAAAATATATTATGCTATGTGCATTGATGTAGCCAACAATATTATTTTGATACTAGTTTTGTTCATCCTCAATACAATACTTTATAACACTATACCTTCAGAACGTTATATGATATTATGTATATATGTTTTTTGACCTTGTATTAGATTGTAACAGATTTGTGGACGAGGAACCGTAATGGCTCAAGTCCTTAATTAGTGGAAATAAACTATTCTTCTTCTTCTTATATTTAGTATTGCGCGTGAATTTGTTTTCGTTAAAGTTTGTTTACAAAAATTTAACTTTTTACAGTAATTATAACTTCTTTGACCAGTTATCGACAAATGAGGTGAGCTGAATTTACTGTCATAAAATGGTTATACAACAAAAATATATCATATCTCACCAACCAATGGAACTTTAAGGCGAAGAATGACACCCCACGAAGAAAAGGTGGTAAATAAACCGTACTGTTTAATACATAGAGGATATTACGTCTTTTCATATTGAATTTATTAAACGAGTTGAATAAAAAAATAAAATGCGAGGTTCTACCGAGCATTTTATTCAACGAGTTTAATAAATTCGAAGTAGTAAGTCATACATGTAATATTCTTTTTATCATATGTTAGCTTTTCCAGCCGAAACATAAACAAATTCTACTTTCTTTAGCTATTATAAACAAGTCAATTTGACCAACCTATCCGATACTTTAACGACGTCGACGTCAAAGCTTTATTACACTAGCGCTTTTGAACGTTTATTTTATAGATGAAAAGAGCGCTATAAAAATCTGGTAAATAATAATAATAATAAAATATTATCAAATATATGTAATGGCTTTATTTCACTCCCGCACGTCAAACATGTGATAATATACTGATTTGATTTTTCTAAATTAATGCGTTTTACCTTTACCAAAAATTTTACTATCATTTAATAGATCACATCCTCTTCCTTTCCCGATTTCTGATACATGTACTTTGAAATGAATTATTCAGTTTTATCTGCAGCAATTTACATCTACTTCTGTCTATTAGATCTTAAACTTAAACACACCTGTGATTATTCAATTAATATCAAACGAGCAATGGTGCAACAAAAACATCTATACACGATGCATCGTCTGGACTGCAAGTACTGGTTGCGTGACTACAGGTAGTAATCTCATCATTGAAGCACACTGATGAATGCGGCACGTAAACAAGAAGAAAGCCGCCTGTCGGTCCAAACACTCGTCTGAGTAACGGTTCTTGGCCGTCTTGCTCAACTTGTGAAAGAAAATTAAATCTTGACGAAGAAATGCAGTTTCTACTTAAAAAAAAAGTCACAATTGAATTCAAATAAAATGCAGGAGAGTCGTGGTTCTTAGCTGACTTAGCGATCCGAAGCCAGTGACTTTAACCACTCGGCCACGGCGGCCCCAGTTATGGTTAACAGAGATAACAACTGCAACGGGGCATAGAAATGACGTCGTATCTAGAATGTATGTACTTTAAAAAGGTTCATAATATAACCTAAGTCTACTGAAGCTGAAGAGGTAATATATTAGATAGAAGTTGTCTATATTTGTATTTGTCTGCTAGATGACACAGTCTAGTGTGTACAATTCATTGTTCATATATTAAGCCAATCTCTAAATTATTTGTTAAATGTCTCTCTATGGCCTTATTCCGTTTTTGTTTTTATTGCGTTTCAAACCATCGAATTCAGCGACCTTTGAACCGGAGAACACACTTTAAATCATCCATGATTTCATTCAGTGTCAATATTGTTTTCTGAAATGCTATTAGTATGTCTTTATTCGTATCTGCATGAAGAGAAAAAACACTATCTTATTATTATCGGTTATTGGTACAAGGTGTGTAAATATTTGTTAACATCGCTCGCAGTGACGTATGTAAATCTACTTCGTTTTAATTACGTTTCAACGGTGTACTTCTCACTGACAGTGCTCAATAATTACTCTGTTTTCATGAAACACGGATGTGGTATCTTTAACAAAGTCTGGAAAATATTTTAACTTTATAGAGAATGTGCGGATATTGTGTAATGTACGATAGATGCACGATTTCAAACATCATGCCTTTTGAGGTAGTGAAATATTATTACTAAAACATGTTTAATATGTAATAGTAAAACTTTAACATGTCTGTGACGTCAATGGACCTACACATGCCAAAGTCATCAAAATCATTCGGATGTAACATCAAGAATGCGTATATGCCATCCAATGAAAACGGACATGTTTCACCAACTGAGGATGAATATGTATGGAAACCCCATGTCTATAACGGGTTTCCTAAAGCACAACGGATCAGGAAGCCAGTTACAAGTAGCAAAAGAAGCAGAACAACTGGAAACTCACTTGTCTGGATTAATAACAGACATCAACTTGATACAGAAAGAACGATTCATCTGTCCATGCCTTGCTTTGATTTTAAGAACAGTACGGAAATATGTAGTAGCAGACGTAAAAATTGTTCGTTTGTCACAAATAATAAAGTAAACATGAAGAAGAAAGGCCTCGATTTAAACAATCTATATTCCTTGAAGCAGAGTAAAAGAGGAATAATCGGCGGGAAAATCCCTCCCCAGAACTTAAACGCACATATGGTGAAGTCTACTTCGGAGAATGCTAAAACAAACAATAACATTCATCCAGAGAAATTCAACACGCACAAGACCAAGTGCGTGTCAGCAAGTCTCAAGACAACTTTCTCAAAAAGCCCAAATAATACAGCTATGCCATTTGACAATTCGAGTGTTTTCCAATTCGATGGTTCAAGCCAATCCCTCACCGACAGCCCAATGTATGGCAGGCTACTCAGAGGACTGGAACGCGAGGTCAAAATACCCGGTCATGTGCGAGCAGATGACGCCGCCGGAAATCACCTTGGGAAGGTTCTCACAAAAACACATCTACAAACTATTTTGACGGAGGAACAACCATTTATTCTGCCAATATTCTATACAACACCGTAAAGAACATAATGGAAATTTGATGGAATTAGGTATAAACAATGGTTGCAAATGTAATGTTCATAACAAAAGAAAAAATATATAATGCATAATGAAATTCGAAATGTTAACCAGTTTGCTGAAATTCCTCTTTTGCTACACTGCACGAAATTGTTAACTTCTAGAATTTCTAGTAACTTTCGTTTTACGAAATGCATTTTCTATTCTCACTTTTATACGCCTTACTTTGTTTCGGAAGTCTGAAGTGGTGACTGTGCTTTAACTTCCATTTATCAAAAACAATATGACAAAATAATGTTTACTTGGTACTTGGAGAAAACAATTGGTCATGTTTAAATGTCATAAATAAAAGTTTTACACTTTGATGTCCAGACGTCTTACCGTTAACCATATACATTCTATTTACTGGCCTTTAAAAATCAAACCATTTATCTAGCATAAGGTATTTATGTAGCTTACAGTTACTTATCCCGAGGGATTTACTGTACATCAAATTTTCACAATATAATATTCTTATCAGTTGGTCATTAAAACTTAAATTAAATTTCTAGTATTTGAAATAGAGGTTTGGTCTCCTTTATGATATACAGCTTCAATAACAGAATAATGTTAGGAAACTATAAAAGGTAAATGATTTCACTGATAGCGAAATCTGTTTAAACAATTCAGCACGTTTAGTACTTTCAAAGATTGATTGTACATTTAAAGACCTAGCATAGCTTAGGATTAGTGTCAACGCAAAAACAAATATCGACAACATGTATGTATAGAAACTAAATATATCGTTATTTTGGTGTGATGACTTTCCATGAAATACTGCTGTAAGCATGGGCTCAGCTTTTTTTACAGATTTCATTAACTTCACAGCCATAAGACATAATATTTTCTGGTCTGGTGGGACCATGCAGTTCATTCAACTATTTGCATTATTGAAGTATCACAGAGTTCCGCCTAGGCTTATGCCTAGGCACATGGAAACCCAAAATCTATGAAAAACGATTTTACTATCAGAAAGCAAATGAAGTTAAAGATCGGCTGGAAGCTCCAACACTTACACTGAAGAAACGACTAACCTAAACATGTCTAGCTTGACTTTAAATCATAGTTCTGAAACATTTATTCATAGAAGGTGCACATATCAGTCAAATGTACATGGAGAGGGCAAGGTTCAGTTGGAATAATCTATATTCGTTAAAGCAGAGCAAGATAAAAATGATTAAAATTCATTCTGAGAAATCTAACGCAAGTCTGTGTCAACAAATCTTAAGGTCAACAAATATCAAAACGTTTCTTGAAACGTCTCAAAAGATATCCAAGCTACACTACAATTCGATTGAACGGCTAGATTGTTCCATAAAATCTGCCATCATATTAAGCTGTAAAGAGGATTAAAACGAGAGGCCAAAAATTTCAGGTAGAATAGAACAGAATTCCGTTTAAGCCGATGTTAGCGGGCGTAAGCGGTGTTCCACATTACATTACCTCTCATGAATGGACTCATCAAACCAAGCCTGCTATTATATCCCTCGGTTGCGTTCTACGCTTCTAAAAGATCTTTTCACAGATACTATTTTCTAAATACTCTATGCTAGCTTAGGAAACAAGAGATCACAGAGTGATCTTGGCGCCCACCAATGTGCCATTTTTGAGTGTTCCAAATTTCAAGACTTAATGACTAGCTCAAGGTCAAATTTCATTTCCGTACACAACACTGTGCATGTGGTCCAAATTCGAAAGATGTAGCTTGAGAAATGTGAAAGTAGGTCACTAGATCAATTTCAAGGACAAAGTTCTTTGTACACAAAACTATGCATGTGCATCAAGTTTGAAGGCTGTAGTTTGAGAAATTTGAAAGTAGGTCACTAGGTCAATCTTAAGGTCAAAGTTTATTTCGGTACACAAAACTATGCAAGTGGTCCAAATTTGAAGGCTGTAGCTTGAGAAATGTGAAAGTAGGTCACTAGGTCAAAATCAAGGTCAAATTTCACTTCACAACACAAATCTTTGCATGTGGTCCAAATTTGAAGCCTGTATCTTCAAAAATGTGAAAGTAGGTCACTAGGTCAATGTCAAGGTCAAAGTTTGTTTTGGTACACAATCCTATGCATGTGGTCTAAATTTGAAGCCTGTAGCTACAGAAATGTGAAAGTAGGTCACTAGGTCAATCTTAAGGTCAAAGTTCATTTCGGTACACAAAACTATGCAAGTGGTCCAAATTTGAAGGCTGTAGCTTGAGAAATGTGAAAGTAGGTCACTAGATCAAAATCAAGGTCAAATTTTATTTCGAAATACAGAACTATGCATGTGGTCCAAATTTGAAGCCTGTACCTTCAAAAATGTGAAAGTAGGTCACTAGGTCAATGTAAAGGTCAAAGTTTGTTTCAGTACACAAAACCATGCATGTGGTCCAAATTTGAAGGCTGTAGCTTGAGAAATGTGAAAGTAGGTCACTAGGTCAAAATCAAGGTCAAATTGTATTTCGGAATACAGAACTATGCATGTGGTCCAAATTTGAAGCCTGTACCTTCAAAAATGTGAAAGTAGGTCACTAGGTCAATGTTAAGGTCAAAGTTTGTTTCGGTACATAAAACCATGCATGTGGTCCAAATTTGAAGGCTGTAGCTTGAGAAATGTGAAAGTAGGTCACTGGGTCAAAATCAAGGTCAAATTTCATTTCGGAACACGAAACTATGCATGTGGTCCAAATTTGAAGCCTGTACCTTCAAAAATGTGAAAGTAGGTCACTAGGTCAATGTCAAGGTCAAAGTTTTTTTCAGTGCACAAAACTATGCATGTGGTCCAAATTTGAAGGTTGTAGCTACAGAAATGTGAAAGTAGGTCACTAGGTCAAAATCAAGGTCAACTCATGTCAAGGTTCATCTTGCCACTCAAAACCATACATGTGGTCCAAATTTGAATGTTGTAGGTTATTGACAAGAAGTTTTTAAAAGCTTTTCCCTATATATGTCTATATGAACCATGTGACCCCCAGGGCGGGGCCATATTTGACCCTAGGGGGATAATTTTAACAAACTTGGTAGAGAACCACTAGATGGTGCTACATTACAAATATCAAAGCCCTAGGCTTTGTGGTTTGGACAAGAAGATTTTCAAAGTTTTTCTCTATATAAGTCTATGTAAACCATGTGACCCCCGGGGCGGGGCCATATTTGACCCTAGGGGGATAATTTGAACAAACTTAGTAGAATACCACTAGATGATGTCACATACAAAATGTCAAAGCCCTAGGCCCTGTGGTTTTGGACAAGAGGTTTTTCCCTATATAAGTCTATATAAACCATGTGACCCCCGGGGCGGGGCCATATTAGACCCATGGGAAATAATTTGAATCTTCTTGGTAGAGGACCACTAGATGATGCTTCATACCAAATATCAAAGCCCTAGGCTCTGTGGTTTTGGACAAGAAGATTTTTAAAGTTTTTCCCTATATAAATCTATGTAAATTATAGAAATAAACAAAGGGCCATAACTTACTTAAACATTGTTGAACCAGTCTGATTTTCAGGGGGACACAACTAGGGTACCAATACATTATTCTGACAAAGTTTGGTCAAAATCCCTCTGGTAGTTTCTTTGGAGATGCGATAACGAGAAATTGTTAACGGAAGGACGGACGGACGGACTGACGGAAGGACGCCGGACCACTGACGCAGAGTGATTTGAATAGCCCACCATCTGATGATGGTGGGCTAATAAAGAGATATAACCCAGTCTTTCCATGCAATGGAAGGACAAAGGAAATATGTCTGTACTTACCAACATTCTGAGATAAAAGTTTTTTGTTTGTTTTGGGTTTAACGCCGTTTTTCAACAGTAGTTCAGTCATGTAAGGGCGGGCAGTTAACCTAACCAGTGTTCCTGGATTCTGTACCAGTACAAACCTGTTCTCCGCAAGTAACTGCCAACTTCCCCACATGAATCAGAGGTGGAGCACGAATGATTTCAGACACAATGTCTTTTATCAAATCGTCACAGAGAACATACGCCCCGCCCGAGGATCGAACCACGACCCCGCGATCCGTAGACCGACGCTCTCCCTATTGAGCTAAGCGGGTATATAACGGTTATCAATTAAGTATGTTTTAACTAACACAGACAAAAACAGTTTACAATCATCGTTCACGAAACAGGACTTAATCCTTGGAACGTGCCTTTTTTTCTGTTGGATATTTATCGTAATTTCTAGATTTTAGAAAGCGATATTGGCTGATGTGCTAAACTGTAATTCAAAATGTGAACAAGTTTGCTAAATCTGTTTTTTTCAAACATCAATTGCCCCGAATTAAGTGCCTATGTACTATGTACTCCATCTTCGTTATCAACTTCTATTTTCTATCTTTAATTTTATCTTTAATTTTACATATGCGTAGTCCACTTTTAGCAGCTTACTTACAGTAGCACGTTTTGAAAATTTGAACTACCGAACGTGGTTTAGTTTCCCATTTAATAGAATGATGAAACAGTGGCTAACTTTTACAGATCATGTTTAAATGTCATTAATGAAAAAGTTAACACACCGATTTCTAGACTTTGGAAAACTATACAACCATACAATTCATCATGTCTGATGAAGGTCACAAGAAGAACCTAAAATATTGATCTAGTATTATGTATTAGGGCGAGAACTGCATAAGTTTTGCATGTATAGGGAAATGCCTGTATTTTTGTTCTGAAAAGCCATACAGTCAACAGGTTTTTTCACGATAATAGCAAAACAATTAAATAATCGGAATTTGACTGTCCATGAAAGACGGTCGTTTGAAAAATTTTGCTCCAAATTACACACATGAAATAGAAGTATGACATTCCATTGTACGGTTATGATATATGACATCAATAAAAGACTTGTGTCAAACAGATAACGATAAAAGGTAAATAGATATTACCGATAGTGACATCTATTTAAACAGTTCAGTACCTTTTTTTGTAATTTCAAAGATTGATTGTACATTAAAAATGTCCTCGTAAAGCTATGGATTAAAATGCCATGTACAAACAAATTAAATATAGACTAAATGTTATCCTACACAATGTCACAATCTAAAGTAAATATGGTTATAGGGCTAAAATAGTATCATGTTTCATCAAACAACACTTTTAACCAAGGTGCATCAAGGCGATAGTGGAAAATAAATTAAATCTTACTCTTAAATAGAATACGGATTTGAATTTGCTATTTTTTTTCATCATTTTACTATGCTGGGCCATAATCAAATGTGCTACAACTTGCTGATACATGCACTGTAAAATGAATTATTCAGTTTTATCTGCAGCAGTAACTGTGTCTGATCATTACATTTTAAATTAAACACATCTGTAACTATTCAATCAATTTCAAACGAGCAATCTTAGATAACTAAATGCCAATCATTGAAACATCTATACTCAATGCATCGTCTGGTCTGCAAGTTCAGATTGCATGACAGCAGACAGAAATCTCATCATCAAAATGAACAATATTAATGAGGTAAGAACGGCAAGGCATGAAAACTACTATCCAAAAAAATATCTTCTTTCCAATGTCTGCTGCCTATCACATAGCAGAAAATATATGCCACAAAGGTGTTTGCTATAGTTGTACTGAGCATGAGCTATTAATTTGCTAAAATGAAACAAAGGAAGTGGTGGGGCAATGGATGGTGAAAAAATCTGAGGTGCAGAAGTAAGACAACCACATGGAAATATTTTTTCCTTAACACAATTTTATTTCATGTTAAACTTTTCTGTAACAAAAACCCATCATTTCAGCTTCAGAAGAAATCTTACTATGGCAAGCTATCTGTTACTTCTTTCTTATTTTCATGATATGATTATTCACTTGTAGATCAGTTCCCTCATACCATTAACAATTTGATTTTAATGTATGTACACAATCTGCCACCATTCAACTATTCACACTGCCACATTGTCAGGTTATGACTATATACCGTAATGCAGATCATCTTTTCTTTGAGCTACTTTGTTTAAACAATAGTTTCTGTGGGAAATCTAGAGGCAGTTTTAACCTTGCTATATAAATGTCCTCCTCATTCCTCACTTTCTTGTTAATTTTACATCCCAGTGACTTCATCATCACGAACAGTCTGTAAACAGATAATGGTATAATTCTGATGAAAATTTATACCCAAAAAAGTTAACACTATTATCAGCTGTAAAATTCCTATTTTTTAAAACACACCTTACTGGTATAAAATTTTCATATCTGTCTCTAACATGAACTTACAGAAAATGTTCATGTCAGAATGAAAGGATAAATGAAAATAGTACAATATACCAAAGATTTGATCTTAATAAAACAGCTTGGGATGTGATATGTGAAATGCATGTATCAGATTATTTTCAGCTTGTTTATGTTAACATCATACTTTCCAACACTTGAAAAATAAATCCCTAAATAGCAGAAACATGTTTTCAACGCAACCCCAAAGATGTTTTAGATTTAAAGTACATGCGGCAGCTGTAAAACATTGCCCCGTACTCGGACTTAGTGTTGTTATACTTTTTGGTCCTTTGGTATAACGGAGAACATTCGTTTCTACTGGAATAGAATTGCTCTTAAGCTGGTGCTTGTAAGTGTGAGAGTTGTTGCTCTTTTCATTACCTCAATTGAACAGACTCAATCACAAGAAGTCTATCAATATGTTGCTTGGTTGCTTCCAAAAGGATCTTTCACTGATCTTATTAGCTGTGTCAACTAGACACTTTCAACAATCAGGAAATAAAAAGGCAATAAATTGTTGAGAATGTAACATAAGGTAACAATTTCCTTCGAGTCTGAAGAGGCGCTTGTTTCTTTTTTCACATACAAGACACATTAACATTCAATACTTTGTAAATCATAATTTTTGTTTTTTCCTAGTAATCTACCGAGTTTTTTAGGTTAAAATTTGTTAAGGAACTTATTGAATTCATTCCTTAAATCATGTTGCAGTAAAGTATAAACTCTGGCATAAACTAACTTACCTGTTTCTTTCCAGTTTCATATCTTTCATGATATCACCGAGTTCTAAATTAAATTCGTCTATAAGTAGACATAGTGTCAGTATGTATGCTGCCAATCTGTCCTTCAAACGACTTGGCATATATCTAAAGAAAATACAGTTATAACTTAGAGATTGTTATCCATAAAATATATACGAGCCGCGCCACGAGAAAACCAACAAAGTGGGTTTGCGACCAGCATGGATCCAGACCAGCCTGCGCATCTGCGCAGTCTTGTCAGGATCTATGCTGTTCGCTAACGGTTTCTTTAATTGCTATAGGCTTTGAAAGCGAACAGCATGGATCCTGATCAGACTGTGCGGATGCGCAGGCTGGTCTGGATCCATGCTGGTCACAAACCCACTATGTTGGTTTTCTCATAGCACGGCTCGTATGTCTCTCATCACTTTACACACAGATATTGTTAAATTCCACAAATTAACTGCCTCTGCACATCTAGTGAAAATCATTTGACCATAACATTCCAATGATGTACACAACTAGGCTTGACATTGATCACTCCTGTGAAGTTTGTCGAAATTCCTTCAGGTGGTACTGGAGCAATTTAAACAAGGTAAAAATATAACAAACCAAGAGACATAACTTCATTAAAGATTACTGAATTGGAGCAGGCCGAAAATATGCACAGTTAGGCTTGATACTAATTAATCATGTAAGGTTTGGAGGAAATCCATCCTATAATATAAGAAAAGTGGCAAATATCACAAAATTTGATGAACCCAGGGTTAATTCCACTGAAAATCACCAAACAGGAACATGCCAACAATATGCAAAACAAGGTTTGACAATGATCATTTTTGTGTTTGTTATAAATCTGCCTTTTGGTGTCACAACAGTTGCCCCGACAAACTTTGTGACATACATACAAACTGACAGCACTAAAACATTTTGTGGCTGAAGACTTAGTCTGGAATGCTGGCTTTGGTTTGAGCTGACTTTGGTAGTCCAGGATCACAAAAGGTGAGTTTGCTTCCCATTCATCTACATACTTTTCAATAGAAAAAGTCTTTAGAACAACTCACCTGGTTTTAACTGCTTCCTTGGTGAAATTCTCCCTAAGTTTCTTTTTTATAAGTCCAGGGCAGTCCTTTACGAATGGATCTGTAAACAGGAACAAAGATTTATCATGTTTAAGTTCATAGCTCAAATGAGTCCAATTCAGCTTGAATCATATCTGAAAAATGCTAAGTCAATTTCCTAGGAATAGTATCAGTATGCAATGAGAAGAATTAGTTGTGATGACAGTATCCTCAAGCCCACATAATAAACCTTGAATGGCAAACAGCTTTTGCAATGCAACATAACTTACATCAACTGATAAGCCTATTTATGCTTATACTTGCCTGATTACTTTTAAAGTTTCTGGTCTTTTGTAATTTCTAAAAATACAGACAAGTGAAGGTATATAGATTTAACTTTCTGAGTGATTAAACATTGCATTAAACTTGCTTGGCTAGTTAGTTAATTAGGAAAAGCACAAGACGGTTACAATGAGACCATGCAGAACTGACCAAACAACCAAGCAAATATTTCCTTGGCTGTCAGATCAGTTCTGCATTGTCTCTGTTGTAATTTTGCAAGTTTTGAAAGTGCTACTACTTGATGGATATGGAAAAGACAATATAAATAGTTCAACATGTTCTACCAGCATCCATTTTACTTAGTTTCAATTGAACTGAGATTCGTCAATTTCTACTGATTGATTTTGTTTTTATTAATGCCAAAATTGATTTCATGCAATATGAAAATTTATTTGTACATACAAGTATTTGAATCCGATGTATTTCTACTGAAAATTAAATGTGGTTTGCAAAAAAACTGTTGTGCACAAAAACGAAAGTACAATTTAACTGTCGATTATTTGTATCACTGTCTGTGACGATGTTTCGTGACTAAACATTTTGCCTCCCTGCATGATCAAAACAGTTAATTATTGGTTGGTTATTTTTAAAGGTGATAAAATTGTGGTACATGACAGTTTTTATACTGAAATTTTATAGTCTGGCACCAAGATATTTAAGCCGGGCACAGCGCCCTGCTGAAACGACCTTGGGATAACACTGCTCCCTCTTGTGAATTGACAGAAAACAGTATCTTCTTCATCCATCTCTGAATTAGGTGAGGAAGTTGTCAAGACTACTTGCAAAGAGCACATTAGTACTGGTGTTTAAGGTACTACATTTAGAAAGTTCCACGCAATTTCATTTTCTTACCTGATATTTCAGCCAAAAATACAGCTTATACTAGAAATAATTTTAGTAATAATGGGATAATGCCGAAATCACTTTTGGAGATTACGTAATTAAATGTAAACTACCGATTGTCATTACAGGTCCACTACTTTAACCCTTAGCCTGCTAAATTTCTACAATGGACTGGTCTATTATTCAATTAGGGAAATACCATTTATTACTCAAAGGGGTGTTCAATGAAAATTTACTGACTGAATAGCGAACAGTGCAGGTCATGTTCAGCCTCACATCCATCTTGGTCTGCACTGGCTATAAAGGCAGAATCACTTGCTGCCAGCAGGCTAAAGGTTAATCAACACCGATAAGCTAAACTGATGGCAGAACAATGCAGCCCTCAAATGACTGAAATGCTGCTAAACAAATATGAAACAATACAATCAAACTAAAATGAACTTACCCTTTTCTTTGAGTTGTTTTGGTGTTAGTTTATACATATGTATCATGTAATGAAGATATATAAGACACTTTGATCTCTTCCAGCGAAGTTCAGGATCTAGAGGCATTCCAGAAACATGGCTGAGGATGTATCCTGGATATCTGATAATTTTTGAAACAAAAGTATGATAGTTAACTTTAAATACAGCTTATTTTACAGCCACTTGACCTATCATATGGTCAAATGAGAGGTACAGGTTAGTAAATTTAATAATTCTGATTTGATTAAACAGAATGTCAATCTTTTAAGCCGATATAATTACAGCATTACTTAAGAATTATTCAAAGAGCAAATATTTTTGTTATATTTAATCTGTAGAAAGGTAACACAAGATATGTCATTTCTGCACTGCATATTTCACATTTCATATGCCAGATCCAGGTTTTATTCTATGTTATGTGGATAAATGATGTAAAACGATCACTTCCTGTGTAACAAACAAAGCAGAATTACCTTAAACTTACTACTGTGACTGGCATGTGATTTGGACAGCTACCTACATGGTCATGGAGAACCACAAAGACATGTTTAGTCCCAGATGTGATAAATTGCTTCAGACTAGTTATGAGTAGTGATTTCTGTAACAACAAAATGTACTCACGTTTGATTTTCTCGCCATTCGTTTAACTGTTCTGATGTACTGTCAAAGAACACAGCAGCAGCAGACTGTAGAGAACCCATGTCTATATCTGATAGTACTGAAATTAAAGACATCATAATTGAGAAAGAGTACTTTTGTTACACTTAATGAAAAACTATTTTGTGTTACAGGTTTTTCCTGGAAACTGTTCATCTCTATAATGCAACCTCATACCTAAAGCTTTTAAATACTGACAGTGCTGTCTGTCATATATTCATCTAAATGAAGTTCTTTAAGAAACTATATATTCACATTTTCAAAACCGTTTGATAGCAGTGTGTTCAATTCTTTTCCACTGATCCAAAAGCACTTTCGTTCTGAATGTCACCAAGCCAAAAACATAGCCACTAACGGACAAAAACTGAGAATTATTCAAGGCAAGGCTGTGCACCTGGGTAGAAACATCAACCTTCTGTAACTTTACTGGAAGACTTGCACACACAAATGAACTATCTATCCCTTGTAGGGTTTTGAACTCACAGCGCTATAGGGCCAATAGGTTGGAAGTCAGTATCCTTAACAACTTGGCCACAGAGTACCCACCCCCGTCCCCAGGATCAGGATATAGAATTCAAGCTTCAAAGCTGGTTATACATTTGGAGATAATAATCATAAGTACAGTCTAACCTGTTTATAGCACACAGAAGGGACTGACTGAAAGTGTTCACTATAGATAGGTTAGCAAAACATTGTTCTAAAACTACATTATGCTTATTATATATATATAAGGTATATTGATTATTAAAATGCACATGTTCTTGTATCATGTTATGCATCGAAGTTTTATTAGAAACTGATGCATTGTTATCTTATATTCTAACATGACCAGCAAACAGTCAACAGTTATTTTGCGATAACCCATGCGCGTGCAGTGACATCATCCAATCCAGGTGCGTAGCATGGTTGTAAAAAGTAGTAACCATTTTTTCTAACACTGTTAATACTAGTATGTTGTGTTAGAATTGAAATAACAAGTTCCCAAGTGTGATTTATCGTAGAATAACCTGAGTTTTTCATTCTTGTGTGAAACAATATATCACTCAGACCTATGGCCTTCGTGATATATTCTTACGCATTAGAACTCAAAACACGGGTTATTCTACAATAAACCACGATTGGGAACTTATTTCTTAATTCCAATACAAAACACAAATTCACACACAACTGACAGAGGCAATTTGTTTCCAAAATATATGATGTCTTCCACTGTCCTTTCTTCAAAACTGTCCCATAAATGATAATAGTTATAAACTTTCAGCTTTTGACATCCTTTTATATTATCATGTAACGTTAAATTGATCAATGTGCTTTGGAAATGTTTTCACAATGATTTGAATCTAAAGTCATTGATGCAAAAAATGTTTCAATTTTTGGCAGTTTTGTGAAAATTCAGCAAATTGGTAACAACCCAAACAAACAAACTGAATAATGGTTATCTCACACCTTTTTCAATGTATAGACAAATAATCTGCCTGGGACTTTGATTACCGCAATACAGCTGAGCAAAATATCACCTTGTTATTTTACCATATAAGACAGTAAGTGACCTTTGTCTACTTCCACTGTCCGCTGACCGCATTACCTTGGGACATGTGAATTAAAGGGTCATTATATACTCAGCGTCACTGAAAAGTTACCACGCTAATGGCCCTTATATTTTAAAAATCGCATTGGACTGCGTTAAAAGCATAACATGACTACATTTTTGATGCAACTGAGACGTCACTGGTGTAAAGATTTTTCAAATTCGATTAACTCCATATGAGGCACGGGCTGCACGAGTAAAATGACTTTTCCCAGCAATGTCCACATGTAAGAAAATTCCATCTCGAATAATTCATCGCACTTGAAAGTTAGTCGACAGACTAAAAGGAATACATTAAAAAAACCCAGAAAATCCTTGCTAAGAATGCCATAATTAAGGCACGATCCACACCATCAGGCTATTGGCATGGTTGACGCTGAACTTTCATGTCGTGAGATTGCACGTCTTATGAGCTGTTATCCCCTGACAGTCATGAAATGGGTTAGGAGACATGATCTGACAGGGTCTATGAGTAATAGACTGCGCACAGGCCATGAAAAAGTGACGTCGATATTGTAAAAATAAGTAAAGTTGCATATATTAAGTGGTAACTTTTCAATGACGCCCAGTATAAAAGAAATTACAACAATAAGACCAGAATGTGATCATTCTAAGCAGGGTCACACTATAAACAGGTGATTGCTAATACAGGTTGAACTGTAGTATACATGTACCTTGAATTCAGTTTTTACTTTTTAAAATTTGCAACCAAAATCACCAATTTTACAGTATAAACTTACTGTCTGACAGATTGTAGACATCTTCAACATTTTCTGCAGTTTTATTGCATGGTGGGAGTACATCAAGACCAGTGTCTGAGGGCTTCTCTGTAATATACAAGAAAATGATGTTTTTAAGTGATCTATTTTCTCTATACAGTCAAACTTTGTTTGTTCAAACTCATTGGGACAAAAAAAATTTGTCTGAGTTATTGGCAGTTCATGCTGCCAAAAAAATATACATTATACAGATATTTTGCCGGGACCTAATGATGAGTTCGAGGGAAGGTTGGTGTACGAATTATCCGAGTTTGAGCGAAGGAAGTTTCACTGTATTCACTTACTAGTACTTCCATGTTTGTGAAAATAAATACTTCTTTACTAATATTATTATTGTTTTAAATAAATTTATATATTTTAAAAGCTGGCCATATGTCACTTAAATTCTACCTTGTAAACCTTTGCCAATTTACATATTGAGAGTTTATCTCATGAAAATATATCTGACATACATAACTCCAATAAAGCCCTCATACATGTTTTGCTACAAAAAACACATTTATACATATATACATGTAGGTCATTATACTGATATATTGTAAGCTTGCAAAATTTTTGATTTTCTTCCTTTTTTGCTCTTAATTTTATCTGACTTCCAGTACCAAGAGGAATGTTCAATATTTGTTTAGTCATTTGAGAGATCTAAATGCACATATTTCTGACAATTTATTTATTTTATTTAAATATTTGGGTTTTGGGTTTTCAACAGAGACACTGTCAATTTAGCAAATTCAAGGCACACCAACACAGTATAGGTTTTATGGCGCCAAACAGGACTACAAAATATTACTGACAAGTATTGATTTTTATTTGCACTATACAGAGGAGAAAATAATCATAAGCTTTCATAACATCTGACTTTGGCATCTGAACATGAAGAATGCAGAACAGTTTGCAAAAATAATATAACAAAAACCTGTAAATCTATGAATGAAGAAATGTTCTGAACAGCTGACTGCATTATGTAATTTTCATTTTGTAAGGAAGAGGTCAAGACTGTCACATATACCTATCACAGCAAATGAATTCTTAATTTTAAAATATTCTCTATTTATTGAACAGAGACACTGTCAATTTAGCAAATTCAAGGGAGATCACTCCAGAGATACTTAGACTGGATATTATGTCAAGAAACATTCTGACCAAGTTTGATGATCACTAGATATGAACTGCTCAAGTAACTGAACAGCTACTGTCAACTTTCACAATTTCCTCAATTTTCATTAATTCAACGTCACTTACTCTACAGCCTAAGAGATGATTTGTCTGATTTTCAACTTAGTCTCAGATATGATGCCCATTAATATTCTGACCAAGTATGGTGAACATTGTCTAAGAATTTCTCAAGTAACTGAGCAGACTACTTTAATTTGTGACAGCCTACCACAGCAGGTGTTTACATATGTTCCATTTCACAGGCATATAAAATCATTTAGATGACAACAATAATGAAACAAACCTTGTTTCTGCTGCTGATGAATTTTAACCTGTTCCTTTCCATGGTCTATATCAGCAGCTAAATGGTCCTTCATTGTTGCTGCATCTACTCTGTTTCTCTGTGATTTCTCCAAAGCCGATTTTTTCCATTTACTTCCAAATGCTTCTGTTAACATTCCCAACTACAAACACAAATGTGATATAATAAGGTTTCAGAGCCACTGACAGGATGTGAAGAGATGGCAGTCTCTCAGAAAATTATTTTAAGGATAAAATAATATGAGAGTGTAAAGTTGTAATATTTTGAGATTCTATGAACAATTAACTGAGCCCACATGCAGTTTCTGATGGCGTTTCCTCCTCGTTTTCCATTCTTACATACCAGAGGTCCACCATGATTCCCTAGTTTAACCTCTGGCGCATTCTGCCGAAATTTTTAGTTTGGTTACATTACAGGTAAAATGTATCAGCAAATCTGTGATGTTTCGCGACAGATCATCGCTAACCAATCAAAATCGGCAGTGAAATGCTTGATCGTTGATGCCAAGTACAAAGATTATCGTTATTTCTCGAGATAAATTCCTATAAATCTTTAGTAATCGCAGTCATGCAATACAGTCTTTATATATTTTAAGTTAGTACTTTACTGAGATGTTGTTTGAAGTTTAAATTGGTGTGATGAACAATGGCAAACTCTGAGTGGGTGAAATCACTCCCGGTAGTAATAACGAGTGTGTATGATCACCAAAAGGAAGAAGTAAATCAGAGGTTCATACTGAGGTTTTGATGAACCTCTGATGGATGAGAATGCCTGTTTTCATGACCTATTAGTCCTATAACTTAATGATTTAATAAGATAATAATTATTGCTTTAAGTTTGGGAAAGTTCTGACCAGTTTTGACCATCATGATTTTGAAATGCATTGAGACATGGACTTCCTGTCAAATCTTTAATTTTATTTGCTATTCTCATGATAAACAAATGTTTATTAAAAGATCATAATCTACAGCCTTGGTATGGTTGCACTAAAACTATTCTTGAACTCTTGAATGTTTCTTTCCCAATAAACTAATTAATTTTATATTCTTTTTATAACATTTTTTATCATTTTGTTTGTTTGTTTGTTTTTTGGGTTTAACCCATTTTTCAACAGTATTTCAGTTATGTAACGGCGGGCAGTTAACCTAACCAGTTTTCCTGGATTCTGTACCAGTACAAACCTGTTCTCCGCAAGTAACTGCCAACTTCCCCACATGAATCAGAGGTGGAGGACTAATGATGTCAGACACAATGTTGTTTATCAAATAGTCATGGAGAATATACGCCCCGCCCTAGGATCGAACTCACAACCCCGCGATCCGTAGACCAACGCTCTTACCTACTGAGCTAAGCGGGCGGGCTTATCATTTTGTAGTATTTTTAAAGTTTACATCATTTATAATAAGTACTTGATCAGTACTCAAATATGATAAATATATAAGATGTATATACCTTTTCTACATAGTTCTGTTCTTTAGGAAGTGTGAAATCTTCATCATCTCTACCTGAAATACACCATAAAAATTAATGCAACATCTAATATCCCCTGGGGGATGTTACATTTTGCAACAAGAGTACCATTGTGTAAGAAAAATAAATGTGCAATAAAGTTTGAGAACCACAGGTCAAAGCAATCTAACGTTACAGAGCAAAAACTAAAATGTAAACAGATGGACTGTATGAGCAGAACTAACACATACAAAAAGTCCATCTGATCACCCATTTGACATGACTATTAATTAGGAAATATCAAAATCGAGGAGACATGGTGAATGTTCTTTATTTAGTAAAAAGTTCTTGTATTAACAGTCACAGCGGCCCTGTGAATTTTACAAATAAATCTCACAGGGTTATTAATACTGTGTTCTTCAACCTAAATAAAACTTGAAGGGTTGCATTTCTCAACTGCTATAATTACCATTTTACAATAATTTACTGAAAATCAAGCCTGAGATATGACTCAAGAGGGACAGAGAACTGAATACAAACACTATAATTAAATTAATATATACAGTTACAATCAAACATGTGACCATCATCCTGTATTAAGCAACTTTTTTTTCAAGCAAGTATTTGAAATCCTTCCTAAAATAGTATATGTACATCTCATTTAACAATTTTCCATTATGCAATCAGGAACCATATAAAACAGAGGAAGACAAGAGTAAAACTTGAGGTGCTTTTGAGAAAAGCGCATGTCTCCCACAACTGCCTTATCATCTAAATAGTAAATCAGTCTTTATATACTGTTTACTTAATCCAAATGTGCATGCGCTTTCTTGACACCAAAAGGATGCCTATACTACTAGTAGTATAGGCGCCGGTTAAGGGGTAAAACTGCGCAAGAAATCTGAGTGATTTTGGTAAACCAAGGGCCATAACTCCAAAGTGCCTAGGCTGATTTGGCTAGTTATCGAACTTGGCCGAGCAATTATTGGCAGACACATTTTGTTGAAGTTTGGTGAAGATCAGATGAGAAATGTTCGATTTAGAGTGCGGACAAGCTTTGTGACAGACAGACAGACAGACAGACAGACAGAGAGACAGACAGACAGACAGAGAGACACACAGACTGCACTGTGTGGTGGGAGACATAATTGTATCCCTAAGCTTTTGGCAGGGGATAACAGGAACAAGCACCTCTGTTTTATCAAGCCATGCTTGTTTTATCCATACCTGGAATATATGGCATCATATGAAACAACTCAGCATCACAGATTCTCATCTTCCCTGTGCTCTCATCATACACTCCAACATATGATCTAGGGAATATACACATACATATTATAATGCTTACTTACATACATCATTATGGCTATGAGTAGTTAATATCAAGGCTAAGACTAGTTAATCAGTTTCCTGTCTTTTTTAAAACAAGCGGGCCAAGAAGGCTTTGTATAACTCACTTGAGTTTTCTAAACTAGATCACCAAGTTTCATGCATCATAATTCTTTTTTATTATAACAAGCCAACTGGTTTGAAAATATGGTCTTTAGAAGATTAAAACAAAGTTTGACCAAGTGATCAATTTACTCCCAGACAACCATTTGTTACATCAAAATTTTGTGCTAATGTGAATCAAAACAAAATACTACTAGTCTGACACAGTATCATGCCGACAAGGTAAAAATGTGATCTCTATACAGTGTTTACATGCTTTTCTATGACCTGACCTAGTGGCCTACATGTAGCAGTTCAACTTAGATGATCCAACTAGATTTTATCATGACAAACACTATGAAATTCTGTATGAAATGCGACTTCTACACACTATGTCCACAAGGCTTTTTTCTAGGATTTGACTTAGCAGCCTACTTGTTGGACTCAGATGACCAAGTATCAAACCTGTTAAAGACTTTATTGAGTTAAACATTCCGACAAGGTATTATTATGATGTCTATAAATTGTTACAATAATACATAACTGATGATAGATGAAAGAAAACCACAACTACTGATCTTGAGCATACAGGAATAGTTTTTTTTCCAGTTTTCTCAAAAGTATTGATTTTCACTTACAACCTTTAATTTCTGGGATGCTGTAATTAGAGGAAAACAACAGCACTTTTAGCGGGTGCCAATGCTCGTCTGCAAGTGCTGGACAATATGTAAAAACAGAGTTATATAAATATAGATTTTTAAAGTACAAAAAGGGTCATAATTCTGACAAAATGCATATCAGAGTTATGGTTCTTGGCCTACATAGTCCCCTAATGATGATACACAAGTATGCAATGTTTCAAAGCTGTAGCTCTTACTGTATTTGAGAAAAGGCAGACCATAACAAAAATTTAACTAAGAAACTGAAATTTTCTAAGTATAAAAAAGGCCATAATCCTTGTAAAATACAAATCTGAGTTACGGTTCTTGGCCTACATAGTCCTATAATGATGATAAACAAGTGTGCAAAGTTTCAAAGCTGTACCTCTTATGGTTTTTGACAGACTAAACAAAGATTTTAACTAAGGCCGACAATCAAGTGATGACAATACCTTGATTTCTTTTTAAAATCAGACGAGCTAATAACTGTACAAATGTCAAATTCTGTGAAGCCAAATAAGCCTATCTTTGTTATTGAATTAAACCTTTTAAGTTTCATTTACAATATCATATTAACAGCATAACAAAACATGGAAATTACTTCAATATTTAATCTGGAAATTAATACATACTTCATTGTATGATTTGAATGGCATCGATTTCTTCCAAAGTTTTTCCCCACATAAGCCATATCTGGTGATTCAGAGACCTGCAAATACATAATTAATACCAAGACCGAGTCACATTATAACATATACAGACACAAGTGTTGGGACTAGGTTATACCCACATACTGACATGACTGCTAGGACTAGGTGATGTAACAACAAATACAGGCATAACATGTTGGGACCAGGACTGTTTAAGTTACAAAAATACAGGCATTTATACATATCATGTTTGAACAAAGTTATGTTATAATAAGTATAGGCATCAAGTATTTTCAATCTTTGTACAAAATATTTGATTCTTACCAAAATCACAGATCTCATTTTATCTGTTTATTATCTTTCTCGCATCAAACATGATTCTCAGTTTTCTTCTGATTTTTTTTAGCAATGTCAACTTTCTTCAATAAAATGTAAACTACAGACATTCAAAAAAGGGTCCACTGTTTATACTGAAGTCTCTTGGAAGTTTGTTATAAAGGAACCTACCATTATCATTTGATCTTTAGTTTTGAGGTCTGTGTTACTTGAGCGATGAAGCACTCTACAACTTAGTTTGTGCCCATTGTCTTCTTTAACCTTTCCATTCATAAATTTACCTTTGAAAAAAGAAATTCAAGGATTATCATATGTTTTCACCATAGTTTGCTTAACACAAATGTCCTATTATAACTATCATAATGTCTTTTATAATGTTCAGGTCTCGTAACCACTGTATAGCTGTACAGTTCCAGGTGCCCTGGCGTAACTGGACACTAACCTTACACTAAACAGCATAACACAAGATAAAATGGCAAAAAACAACAAAAGTGCTCAGTCAAATGTGTATTTAACAGTCAGTCAAGGCAGCTGCAAAAAGTTGATAATTAAAATCAGTTAACATGTCTGTCAACAAGCAATTTCGATTTAACTAATATAGTATTAACCCTTTAAAAGTTATTGGTTTTATCACTTGTGCATATTAGCATGTCAACAAGGTAAACGTTAATCGTGTACAGTACATACAAAGGTTTAAATCACCAGAAAATTCGTAATGTTGGATATTCTTTGGTAATTTTAACATAAATCAATGACGAATTGAATTCCCTTTCGATACAAAAGTTTTACTTGAATTTATGACCAATTTGTGAAATATCGGCATTTTAAAGCGTTGGTAGCGATGAAAATTTCGTTGGAAACTGCTTCAATTATTTTAGTGTCTGGAATGTTTGACATGAATGGGGATATTGCCCATATGAAAAAATTCATCTCAATATTTCTTAGGATCGCGTCAAATTAGTTGGACTAGAGTCAGTGTACCTGGTTTCACACTTTTTACACACTTCTTGAAATAAACTGAAATATGTAGAAGCCATTTATTATTTTGCATTTTCAGGCAGAAGAATAGATACATGGCTCTTTATTTATGCATTAGGTTATTCTTCATGTGATAACTGCTCACCACTGGTAGCTCTCCAATATAGCCAGAAAGTGACCCATTATTCGGACATATTTGTACCCGGTTTCGCACACCGTGACCAAAAATTCTCTAATTCTTTGTACAATATGGATATTGGTTGAATCGAAATTGCATGTAATTCTACGATCAGGGCTCTCCCTTAAGTTTGAAGTAGTCAGTAATGAAAGAAAAGTAGCCAGGGGAATGTGAGTGGGGGGTCCGGGGGTCCTCCCCCTGAAAATTTTGAAATTGAAGGTTTAAAATGGTGCAGTCTGGTGTATTTTTGGGTGTTTTTTCTTTGCTTTGTCTACCTGTATTTTTTTTATACAAAAAAGACATAAAAATATAATTCCTCTGAAAAATGTATCTGTGACATCACATAAAAATCAGAGTCATACCCTCACTCTAAACCAGGGTAATTATATATCGTCAAAAAATCTGTCAAAAATGGTTCAGCATCACAGTCTTTATTCACAGCCTTGGCACATAGGGGGATTATATATATCTAGGCCATGAGCCATATACACTTAAATTTATTACAGTGATAAAGTATTCTGAGAAAAAAAAATGCCAAAAAAGTAATTCTGATTTTTTCCCCCTGTAACAATGAGCCATTAGAAAGGCGATCATGAGCATTTTGACGTGTAGAACTACTGCTTCCAGGTCCGTATTTTTTGTTTCAAAAATATTTCTTTATCAATTATTGACCGTCTTTTGGGCAAGTGAGTAATCTTTCAGAAAAACCTTACTTCCAAGCCCACATGCAAACCGTTTACGCACAGCATGCGATGCGAGTAACGGGGTACGAAACATTTTTCCAAAGAAGTATAAATTTTTTTTTTATAGCTCTTTGATTTTTCGCAGTGCAACGTGCCAGTTAAAATAATGCTACAAGCGGTCAGAACAGGCTGAATGGAAACTAACAAGACTTAAAATTAATTTATCAATTCTACTTAGTTACTTACAGTAAAGGTTTGCTATTTGCTTTTGCAAAGATTGCGGAAATGTACGGATGCATTGGATCGGATAAATAAAGAAAGCGGGAAAACCCACAGGTGCCCGCTCATATTGCTTAACTATTTGTCAGTGCTCGTCACATGGTGAGACTGATTAAAAATAGATGCGCTAAGATCCTGCGCAATTCACTGACTTGGGAAACCAACAACCATATGACGTCAGCATACAAAAATAACGTAGTTTAACTGTTGGAATACACATGTATAAAGTAATGGTAGGCCCATACTGGTAGTGGTCTGTTTATGTTTTCATTCGACAATTAATTTCGGGTTATTATTTTAAAGTTCATTTTTTTGTTCAGTTTGAGAAAAGTAGCCAGCCCTCAGTAGCCGGCGAAATCGCCAGCCGCCGGGGCTTGTGGAGAGCTCTGTACGATAAAAGCTGTCATTATCATAATGATGTCGTTATAACATGCACGAACGAGGTACCCTCAGTGGTGTCTAATTTTATGCTGTCTCGGTGATACTTTTACTACACTTTTATATATCCTTGTCTTTTATCAGAATGCCTGCTTGTCATTTAGAAAACTAGAGGAACATTCAAAAAAAGACCTGGTCCCTTGATTTCACCAGTTTAAATTTCTCTTGGCAAGTATTTCATTACAAGAAATAGAAAATTCTTTGGTGTGCGAAACTGTGAACTGTGCGAAACTGGGTACACTTACTGTAAGTGACAGTAAGCTTGTCTATGTTAGTGTCAAGCCCTGATCAGTGGTCTGATGTTGATGCAATAAATAATGACCATTTTGCATTAGATTTTGATATATTTTGCATTAATTGTTATTGGTATTATATCTAATTTTAGCTTTATCTGGCTAGATTTAGCTATTTTTTTTTTGTGACCTGGATATTTAGTAGTGTTCAACCTTTCGCGAAAACTTATACAAACGTGATTACACAGCCGTTTGAATGAGTAAAGACATATCAACCAAATTTATTACTAACATAATGGTATTTTTCGAGATTTTAATCTTTCTGTATCTAATACTGCTGCCATTCTCTTGAAAATATGAGTTACAAACGGACTCTTTTCTGCCGGACGGCGCTGTTTTATCTTATATCCGTGAAAATAAGCCTCAAAATAGGTTTCAGATTACCAATCATTTGCAGTTGAAGATCTTCCGCTAGTCATTTAAAAACTACATATTGCTATATGATATAGACAGATCAGAGGAACAGACAAACTACGAAATGTTACTGTTCTTTTTTATAGGTTACAACACACTAAATAGCTGTTCTTTTATTCTATACATATAGTATGCAAACATACAACACACATCAGGACCCATTTTAAATGTCTATAAATTACATTATCTTGAAGAATATTGTCAGTGATGATAAAAATAAAAAGAAATGAGATGGTCATGTTTGATGCAAGAAAAATAGCTTCTGTCAAACTGTAAAATCAGCTAAGAAATGGTGGTGTATGATTGCTGCATCTGGGAAGAAGATAGAAATATCATTGTTCCAGGTTGCATCCATGACAAATTCTGTCATGTATTAATATTGATTAATGTTATAATATACAATTCAAGCATAGCTCTATGTGCCATGTGATTTCAGTAAAGAAAATAAGGAAATAGCTCTACAGAAAAAATCTCTCTCTCTATATAAGTACAATATTTTGAATCCGCCACTATGCTAAGGGTGTGACGATATATTGCAATTCATTGTATCACGATACCTTAGTCTGGCGATACGCATATCGTATCATAGACCTGCATGTTTCATGATACAGAAACGATAAAATGAAAAGTAGAAACATTGAATGAAAACTTTCATAAAGTCAGTGTTAAAGATAGTAACTAAACACAATTTCACTTATAACAGTTTCTTTAACTTTAAAACTAAATTTCAAGTACTTTCCAAGTGTAAGAACTTGTGTTTTTTTTTTTTTGATTTTTATTTGTCACATGGATGCTCAATATTTATAGCGATATGTACCGTATCGCTGCATCTGTATCACGATATGTAGGCCTATTGTATCGTCAGACTAGCGTATCTACACCCCTACACTATGCGATCATTTTTTTGCACCATTTTCCTATTTAGTGTCTGTATGCCTATACCTTTATCAGGTCCATTTTAAAATCACATATATGCTAAACAGATTAGTCGGTATTAAATCATATGATATTTCACAAGCAAATTAAAATTTAGAATTATATGGGAATTATATTGATTATGCAGGGGTTTATTGGAAAGCACGAAAATTGACAAACAAATACCACCAATTCATTTCATGAATATTCAGGTAATAATATTCTTCGTGGTAAAGCATTTTTAGATATTCTTCTTTCCTTTCCGAATGAAAAAAGAAAATTGAAAATTAAAAATGAAATTTATCAAACATTGTCCGATGTCCATCGTGAAAACAATGTTTCTGATTTGTTTGCTTCAAATATACAACTGAATTGTCAGAAATATAGAGAAATATAGTGTCCTCTATCCATTTTCTGTTTACCTGTATATTAAACAACGATTCTCTAGAACCATTCCTGATCTGTAGAGTGATGTTCTGGATATGTAACCATATTTTTCAGAAACCCTATCCGATGATACCTCTGTTATCCAGAGATAACAGTCATTCTGAGTACAATTTCACATCATTTTACTTGGTTCCAAAACAAAATGAAAACATTACGAAAATTCACTTTTGAAACACAATAGTACTTGGTTTACATTTACTTTTTACAGAAAGCATTCACATAAAGTTTTCAGTGTTCGTAAAAGATATGCTCACAAAGTTTGAACTATATGAATTGCCAATTTTGCTTTCAGTTACTATTGCAGTAAAGTGCAAATTACAAAATAAGGCCTCGCAGATATGACTTCAATCCAATACAATCACTTAACGCTTTAGCAGTGGTTTAGATGAGACTGTTCAAATTTTGTATTATTATGTCCATTTTCTTCTCAAACATAGGTAACGCCAGTATAGTATTATATTAGCGAAATGAGTGTAAAGAAATAAAAATGATTATTTCGTCGGTAGCAAGACTACTTTGGCAGATGTAAGATGTTGCCTTTTAATAGTTAAATAAATTTTAAAGATGAATTCTTAATTATTAACTTACCTTGATGATGTAGTTTGAAGAAATTTACATGGGTCTATAAAACTGCGCTTCAAATGCACTATTGTTGTAATTTTGTTTTATAAGATTTTAAATATTGTCTTATTTTCTCTCTCTTAGAGTATTTCATTGCAGATAATCTCTGTTACTTTCTGGAGAATGCTGGGGGTAAGCTAGGGTCAGCGTGTATTTCAGCATGTAGTTAACTAAATCTCTATATAAGGTCTAGGCTACCTAGCTGGCAAATTAATGCTATACTTTATAAGACAGCATTCCGTATCTGGGGAATAGCTTTCAGTATTTTGTAGCTGGTATATTGTTTTTACATTTTCTGGACTTTTCTAGATTATTTTCTGGCTTGAACTGAGGTTACGAAGTCGCAAGTATGTAAGAAAAAGAGAACTTATCGTTTTTGAAACAGCTGCTGTACATATTCGTTATAGCATGACTTAGTGTAGATTAAAAATGTAATCGGTGTTTTAATTTGTGTTTACATGTATGTATTCATATATAATGTAATATGGAGACTTAAAGATCCACTATAAAATACTATATTTGTGTTTCCATGATGTTAATTATGCTAATTAAGCACGATTTGAAAATGAGAAATACAAGCATCTAGATACTAATTCACAGTAGCATATATTGGACCAAGGCAATTAAATGTCTATTCAAACAGTTCATTCAATAAGTTATTGAATCAATGTAGCAAGATGCACAACACTTGATGTATTTATTTAAGTTTAGACAACACTTTGTTCCTACAGTGTATGATGCTATTTATCTATAACTGTAATTGCCTTTCAGCGGGCAATTTAAAGTTTATTAGCAGAGTTTATAGTAGTTCAGGAAGTGCATATATTGTCCACCTGTCCTGTCTGATACCTGTATTATCTAAACGACTTTCGCGAGGTTTATGTTGGGAGAAAGGTAGGTCGATCACTAGGTTGTGTTGTTTCATAAAATATAATCCACATACTTGTGTGATCTAAATTAAATGAGTTATATGTGTAAAAGGCTGCGAGTTCGATCCCTTGTCGAACAAAACTTTATATAACGTGTAACGTTTATTGCAGATTACTTGATCTGAACAGACTTTGTAAGAGTACATGCTCTTGTGTTTATCTGTAATGGCTGCCAGTTGGAGTATAGTGCAAGTTTCAAAACATATAATACCTATATGAGAGGTAAACACATACTCAGCATAGAGAACGGCTAGAATACCTTTAGGCGTCTTTCAGAAAGAGAGAAAATTAAACTAAAATTGATGAAAAACACGACTTTATTCAGATGAGTAACATATAACAGACAATTCAAGAGTGAACATTACACACAGATATGCAAGCGAGATAAAAACAGAAATTAAAGTAACATGAATAACAAGTAAATTGTACACCAGAAAACTATATTTCAATTTGTACAAAAAATAAATATAAAGTGCATATACATTGCAATATCATATTGTCATGTATGTTACATTTAATTTGCGCGGTGTATTGATGAAGGACAGAGGAGCGTCTTTATGTTTTAGGAAACACCAGTAAAATTCTGTCACAGCCCATAACGATACGAATTATCACAACAAAAACTACTTCTTTCCATCACCAGCAACCGTCCTGGAGCGTCTTCTTATACGGGATATTTTGTTTATTTAGGGACAGACCATTGGCGAAATCTAATAGTTTCTTTTCATCAGCATCACTTATGGTCGGCGTTCTAGCAAGAAGATGTATACAGTAGTTGGTAATCCACAGAACGCTGGTACAGTCATATTCAATAGCAAGATGGTCATCAAGGTAGATAATCCTATAGTCAGCCTTAAAAATGAACAGATGATATAAACAACTATATCATTAGGGCGAGGGGTAACTGGGATATAAAACAGCATATATGTTATACTTTTGAAATAAAAAGTATAAACGTTTTAGATAACTTTATTACAAATACATAAATTATTCAATTCTTTATAAGAGATATAAAAAAGATACGTGGCTTTAAACGAGTTTATGTTGTGGCAGGAAAAATAAATTAATTGAAGTGGCTTGAACAATTATCTTATTTCTGTTACACCGTCAGTAGAAATACTTCACCTTTGGAGTAAATGGGAAGAAACTTTCTTTCCAGTGTCCTGGTACTTCTTCATTGACCAAATCCCCTGAAAAAAAACATGTGAAACTTTTTCATGAAATAAGATAAACTGACTCAAGTTTATTACTCAAGTTACTCAAAATAACATTAATTTAATACAAACAACTTTTAGTGCACCAAGAGTTTATTTTATATTTAGTGAAACCGTGTACTTATGAATAAAGGTTTATAAATATGAATATTAATTTAAGAATATATTTAATATCTGTTGAAATCTCAGAAAATGCAGACCTGTAGCATTTAAAAAGTCTCCCGAAGGTGCTAATTTTCTGCAGCTATTTATGGCCGTAGAATCTCCATTTGTGGCTCCTTTAACTGGCCTAACATCAATTGTTGTACACACACAGTCCTTTTCGAAGGCGGCACCACCCGGAGTTTGCATTTTTCCTGAAGTTTGAAAGATTAAAATGCCTAAACTCATTGAAGTCTAGTTTCTTGTAAAGCTGCATGTCACTATAATATTATTTTTGTCATTTTTTTTTCGAAAGTTGTAAAATGTTCTCTCTGGTTAGAAATATATATACAGCAAGGAAAGAAAATTTAAGTGTTTCCATGCGTTTTAGGATTCTTTTATCTACAATAAAACACTTTTTCAATAAAGTAAGTCGCAAAAGCGTTAGTCACGCCATCAAAATTTGAAAGAGAATATAAAGATTATCGGTGTACTTAGTTTCATATACATAATATTAATCGTTTTCAAACATGAATTATAATATAGCGTGGCGGAAACTGAAATGCCTGCCGGGAAATCTTGACGAATTTGTAACTAACTAGTCATGAGCATATAAAAGACTTACCTATTTCGTACCACAGCCCATTATAACCCGCATGTGAGAAGTTAGCAGCGACCGGGGGATTCTGACACGGCTCCGCCGCTGTAATGAGGAACCCTTGTGTTGCACAAACTGCCATGGCCTGAAATAGAATATTGAACGTGTTCGGGTCGAAAACAGCTAAGCTCACGTTTTTTGATAATTAGTGCCAGAGTAGATTATATTTTAGATATTCACGCGAACCAAAAATTGTGAATTCGCGAGAATATTGCAAAAAATGGTAAAATCTGCAAAAAATGATTACGACTATTAATTAAATAAATAAAAAGAACTTCGCCATCTGTTTAAAGTTTTTGTTACAGTATCAAAATTTTGAAAAAGTATCAAATGAATCTTCGTAAATCTATTACTGCCATTAGTAGGCCTATTAAACTCGTACATTTTTTTTCCATGAAGTTAGTATTTGTAACTGGATAATAAGTTTTTGTGGTTGTATGAAATGTTTGTACTTACCTGAAGTAAAACAAATGTCTTCATTTTTGTTCAGTTAGATTGTTCCGTTTAAACTTTAGTGAGTTTGTCGTTTTATTTATATATTACAACAAGCAGCGACTTTCATAAGACTGCTATGGTCACATTAAATTCCATGTGATCCTGGTTAGTAAATTAGCGGTCGTGATAAGGATACTTAATTTTATTGGTAGCGGTAACAGCTATTATACACAGCAGGTAGATCAGATTTGTTAAAGGTATACTAGACCCAAATTTCATATTTGGAAACATGATCAAATACTTCATTTATAGTTTATGTAAATAAAGAATTAACTTTATGTATATTAACATTACTATGGAATGGGCTAAAAATAATACACTGCTGAACACAGTCTAAATGTGGACTGCCACTAAAAATCTGGAAGTCTTTTTAATAATCGATTATTATTGCATGACATTTAATTATAATTGTAGCAATGCATAGACAATATACTTATGTATAATTATAGTAATGTTAAATATATTTGGTGAGGATTTTTTGCTTTTGAAGTAAATATCGAAACATAAAATCTTAGTGAAAGATAGCCATTGGATATCTTTAAATGAATTCATAAATTGTTTAATTGTTAGGTTTGGGTTTAACGGCGTTTTTCAGCAGTATTTCAGTTATGTAACGGCGGGCAGTTAACCTAACCAGTGTTCTTGGATTATTTACCAGTACAAACCTGTTCTTCGCAAGTAACTTCCACCTTCCCCACATGAATTATCAGAAGTGGAGGACGAATGATTTCAGACACAATGTCTTTTATCAAATCGTGACGGAGAATATACGGCCCACCCGGGAATCGAACTCGCGACCCCGCGACCCTGCGATTCATAGATCTGCACTCTCCATATTGAGCTAAGCGGGCGGGGCAAACTCATAATAGAGAGGCGATAGCGACGTCATACGTGTATGCGTTCTCACACGTGTAAGCTTTGTTGCAAGTGTACAATATAACCTGCGGCTGCTAAAGATTGTCATATCATATCTGTGCGCTGTTCAAAACATTTAACGTTATTTTACACGTGAACCACATGTTGCATAACAACTGAAATAAAACGTATGCGTACTGACACAAGTACAACCACCAGTCTCTTTAATTACACTACTAGATATACAGCAAAACTTGTATTGAGCGACCCATAAATGGAATAATGTAATGCGGCTGGCAAAAGCAAGCGGTAGCTTAAATCAAGTGTACACGAGGACAACATATCATTCAAGAAGTTTGTTGACCGTAATGCAAAGGCAAGTACCAGGACAGCTCAGCTGACCATTAAGGCAGGATATTCAAGGAGTTTTACAATGATGTACACTATATCTTATAACATTGTTTGCACATTAGCATACAAAAGCAACAGCTTGACAACGACTTTATTTCATTGATAACCTATTGCAAGTTCAAATCTGAACAGTAAAATCACAAGCGAAAGTGTTCAGTGACTTTTAATTTGACAACGCAGGACCTTGAGGAATCAAAATTAAAGTTAACTTATAGAAAACTGGTCTTTAATTTTGTAACTTACTTGTATTACAGCTAAACATGATTTTCATTTGATGTTCAGTTCTCAAACAGTTTACTTAAAGCCAACTTTGTTTTGTACGGAACCCTGGAGGCGGCACGTGAAGCACTACGCAATGTACTGCATAGCTAACACTTGCTCACTACCCAAAAATAGCGATAATGACTAATTAAAGAGCAATAGCTTTAGTGTTGTTGAAACAACTTTGTCAATTATTATGTTACATTTGAATGTTCAGTGATAAATACTTAAGAAATGGGGCATGTAATGGTTTAACAAAGTAAAATGCGGCATTTTTAGTAAATCAAGGTTTGCAACTCTTACCGGGTATTTTAGCTCTATTGATCCCAGTTAAACTTGTTTGTGATCTTATGGTCATATACGGTCATATACATTCTATGTTTATTTCGTGAAAACTGCTAATAAAATCAGATCGCTTGTTTGTAAACCTTGCTATTATGACTTATTCAAAGATCATATATAAATCTATTTTACTGAAAGAATCTTGCCAATGATCAAAATGAAATGTTCTGGCCATAATACACTCTGCCAATCTGTAAAGACTGCTTAATGCAGGGTCCACAACTTTGGTTTTTATAGAGAAATCAGTCTATTTTGAAACCTTTTCAGTTTTATCACGTTTGCTCAAGAAATTTGTCCTCTAATTAGTCTACAATGTTAAAAATTGCAACTTAAATAAATTGTCCCATGTGGCCATACCCATTCTATCTAACATTATATGATTGCTCAAGATATATGACTTCTAATGTGTTGAAAATGTGAACTATGATAAATTTTGATCACATTAAGGCTCATAACTCAGTACTTATTGCTACAATTTTGTTCATTATTGAACATGTCGGAGATTATCTTGTTGAGTCTGATTTCTGCCATGTCGTGTTGGCGAGGCGAAACACGACAACACGAAAACTCGACAAATAAATAGACATATTTATTTGTTGAGTTTTCGTGTTTGTGGGTATGAACATGTCGTGTTGGCACCCTTTATTTGTCGTACTGTCGTGCTGTCGCTACGCCGACACGAAAATACGACAAACAGTTCATGTGCTGAGTTTTCGTGTTACTGTGTTTTCGGCTCTCTAATGTGGTCACAATGGACAATAAGGTCTTGTGGTAAGTTTTACGAATATTGCTCAAAAACTGAGTTTGCTAGTCATTCAGGGATTCTTATAAAGGGAGAATGAATTTAAAATATTTTCATTATATACATGTGCATGTATACATTTTAAGTTCTTCCTTACATGGCCTCAATGACGCGTTTGAACCATGTCATTATTGACATACAATGTATATACAATAGCCTTCAGGGTTCATGCCTCTTACAAGTATATATATTTAATTATGTTAGTGTGCATGCTGTGTTTATGTGCGTGCATGCGTACGTGCGTGTGTGTACTCCAAGTAATACAACTATTATAACTATTACTCAGTCTGTTTTATTTTTGTCAAATAGTCAACAAAGACATATCAACCGACGATTCCTGCGAGTGATGACGGTATCAGCACGTGTGTAATCACGTGCACCACTCCATTTTCAGCTTCAATGTCCTGAATAACCACATGTGCCAGTTTGTTGAGGAGAGGTTCACCGGTGTCTGAAGAAAATAAAAGGAACGGTCAACCCGGTATTTTGTTATAAAAATAATGCCAAATTCCACTGTTTATACGTACTTTACAAATACAGGCTATTCATATATTCAAATACAGATACATTTCTTATTTCATAAGCATGCTTCGCAGACATCGCAAGCAGATTCAGTCGGAAAGGGTTTCAGACAAAAATAAAGTACTAGAAAGTCATCCACCGACTGTTAAGGGCTTTACCTTGTTCCTTCTAAGTCTGAAATCGTGCGTTTGACTGAATGGTTAAACTTTCTTTTAGGTTCTGCAGTTTGTCATAATAATATATAAGTATGCGACATTTCGCTCACGATTATGTCACATATAGGTCAAACCACAGTGTACACAACGATATAGACAAATCAAGACGAATTATTCACTTAAGTGTTAGACACATCAAGGCGGTCTAATTTTCAGACAGTGTAACTGTCCTAACCGGTGGATCACCGGGACAGTTATCAAATTAAGTTAACACAATCTTTGAGCACGTTTTCTGTAATCTTACATAAGTATGCCTAAACCATTTCTGGATATACATGTATTTTACTTACTGGCATCATGGGAAATGGTGATAACATGGCCGGTATGTAACGTAGACACTGATCCATCCTTAGCAAGGCTAGAGGCGTGAAGTGTTCCTCGATGAGTGTGATAATCTACAATATCTGAAAGCAAGATATCATGGTCTAAACATTTATTTCCAAAACGTTTCAGAATATTCAAGTTGATTTTAAAGTAACATAGAATTTGACTTTAACCAATAATAATGTAAGGCTTCAATACGCACATCTGTGCGTAGCTCATAAAAAGCTCATTCTAACATGCATTCTTGTGATTTATCATATAATTTACCACGGTTCATCGTTCAGATGCTTCAGTATTTAACCCTACGGATCTGAACTCTGAACCGTGGTAAACTACACGATAAACCACTTGAAGGCCTTGACTATTTGTTAATTATATTACCTTCGCCTGATGTTTTCAGTATAACCTTTGAAGTCATTACATCCTTTGGAGACATTTATATAATAATGAAGTATAATGGTTTCCACTCACATCTTCCGTATGTAATGCTAGACAATATCTTGTTGACGAGAGATGTTGGCAAGCTCTGGAAAGCTGAGTTCATGGGAGCAAAGACGGTGTAACGGCTTGTACTTGCTGGAAATAAATATTTGACGTTTTAGAATTTTCAAGTAGGACTGTCATTCCATGACATATTGCAATTTCGCTTTGAAGGGTTGCTTTTTAAATAAACATATACTGATATTTTTTTAAATGGACGTAATTACAAAGGAAAATAAATTTGCTCATATCGAAAAATCAGACTTTTCATTGCACAACAAAAGTAAATGCGAACGTATAATTTTAAAAGCGCACGGTGTTATATTTAACATATATAAAGCTAGGTAGTTCAGCACTTTTGACAAACCGGAAGATATGACGCGATAACGTAGAATAAAGACTGTACTCGGAGTACAGAAATGGATTTTTTTTAAAACTAGACTGGTGCCCTGCGAACTTCGAAAAATATTTGGAAGCTATTTTGAATGGGAACCATTATAGGACATGGAACCAGATTATTTCTAAACATGCAAGATAACCTTAATATTAAAAATACTCACAAACTTGCTTGAACATTGAATCTAAACGAGCGTGCTGTGCGGCATTAGCAAACTCAGTAAGATTATAGTCTGGGTTGTTCAAAATATCCCAAATAGTTCCTTCAGGTACATTGAGAACCTCATCAATCAAATAGATTACACCATTTGATGCCTGTATCTCTTCCACTACAGCCAGCGCCTGATTGAAGTAGTGTTTCTACAATAACCAGAACCATTTCAGTATTATTTTAGAACTGCAATGCCTTTATAAAATGACTTTTATTCGAAGGCGTCAGACTAGTTACACCTTTTGGGGTCGACTACTTAAATAAGGGTTTCTTGGTTCGAGCTCCGTTGGTGTCACGACATCACCTTCTAATATGTCACCAGTGTTGGTTTTTTCGGGAAGCGGACCCAGGAGTGGTGCAAATTACTTTGAAGCGTTTATCATAACCGAGCTAAAACAAATTGGTTACTAAACTAAACTAAGCTAACTAATGTCTACATGTTGCATAATGCGGCTACTTATATTACTATGTATTAACGTATATTTTAAGATCAAACAGAAAACGGTCTTAAAATGAGCTGTTAAACACAAAATTTTGAAAATCATCTTTCATAACGACATATGGAATATGAAATGGGTCGCTCTTGAATCTCAGTTAATTCATTCAAATATCGACTTCGCAAAACAGCCTTCTATATAGATAATGAATGGACAGAGGCACTAAATTGTGTACACTTACTCCGCCGCTGCTATACACTCTTATTGTGTGATTGTTAAGGCTTGTCAGTCGCTCCCCTGTCCTTAGATCCCAGGAAAATATGTCTCCATTTACCACATGGTACAATAAGACATTTTGCAAAGCATTAGCATCACCACTCAAAGCCTGAAGATCTGCTGCTGGTACTTTACCAATAGCCGCATTTGTTGGTGCAAATATTGTGAAAGGCCCTTTAGGAATGAAAAAAGGTTTACCATACATAACGACTACAAAAATGTAGGCATATTAACTTGCTTCTTACAATATTAACAGTACTGCTGATATACATTTATTAACACAATTTAAGTAAAACACTGCGAAATACAACAGATCGCTTATATACAGATGATTTCGGTTATAAAACATAAGAGAAATTATAAAATGGCGGCCAGTTCAACAAAGCAAATTCCAGTACAATGAAGAACTCACCTTTATTTTTCAGCGTATCCGTGAGCCCTGCCTGGTCGATTAGATTTACTAAAGTTGTGGCGTTATTTGCTGTTAAAGAATCTACAATGTTAGAAAGCGCTGCTGAAAACGCCAAAGCGTTTACAAAAAGAAACACCGTTTTCAGTCCGATCATTTTTCGTTTCTCAAGGCGGTCAAAAATTTTAAGTGATAGACCTAAAGCTTTTTCGACCTCGCTAACAGAGTTAAAAAGTGATAACAGGTAAGACAGCTCCGTCAGAATTTTGTAAAACGTGATAGAGCCACATGGTTCCAATGGTTAAAAGAGGCCATTTCAAGGTATAAAACCGTTCTATCGTATTTACAAAAAACGAATTAGTACTTGGTTATACAACTTATCGGAAGGTTACCCTTTCTTGGACCTCCTTTCTCAATTTGTTAGTTGATATTGTTTCGTCTGTTATCTATGACATTGCCCTATCAGCATATGTATTACATCATTGCCTTTCCATTTACAGACATATCGAAGAGATAAGACTTTTCAACTTGGCCACAGTTTTAAGAGTTCAGTCGTTATTAGATTCGATATTGTAGAACAAGAGCCACAAAAATGGCGAAGATTTTGATATTTTTCGCCTGTGTAGCAGGAGCCCTATCTGCAACAGTAGTAGATGTTCTAAAAGCAAGAAGAGAAGCCACATTGGTTAGCCTTATACAGTTGGCTGGGTTGGAGACCGCTCTCTCAGGAGAAGGTATGTGTTAAACACGAGGTTTGTGAAAAACATAACTAATTTTAATCAATGTCGAATTTGTTTGCATTGTTGGGATAAACATTTCACCGACATATTATTAATTATAGCTCATATGGCCACTTCACTGCTCTTGATGCTGGAAGAAGACCCCAGGTACCTGGGTAGAGCCATCGACCAACAACTCTACACCCCAAGTGAGGTTTCGAACGTACATCGGCGAGGTGCAAGTGATACGCAGTCCGACAGCGATCTTAATCAATCAGCCATGGCGGTCGTGATTAATTTCTCACAATGACACGTATAATACACCATTCCCTACCTATTCACGTGTGTTAAGTAACGACGGTCAGTTAATCTGTGTATGGAATTAACGCTGTTTTAGTTAGTATTTTATAATGTCAAGGCGGTCAGTAAATCTGTATATTGGATAAACGCTGTTTTAGTATCATTTGTAACATTTAGTTATATTTTACGGCGGTCAGGTAACCTGTCTATGGGATTAACGCTATTTTAGTAGTATTTTACAATGTCACGGCGGTCAGTTAATCTGTATATTGGATAAATGCTGTTTTAGTAGGATTTAGCTGTCCTGAATTGCCCAGTTCCTCGCAAGTACTTAGTTACGTCCTATTGAAGACGACGGACTTCAGATCTGTTTTTTTTTGACACAGCGTCTTTATGAACATTTGCATCGGCTTAGAATTGAACGCTCGGGTTCTTTCTTGATTTTAATGTTTTGTCCTACATGCTGTTCTACACTGGCATTCTTTTCGTCCGTCGAATCATACGAAAGTACAATGTATGACGTTCTTTACAAAAATACAAGACTTACATTATATTAGCGTTGCAGTGTGTCCATGGCGACACTGATTTTTTATTTTTACATAACAGGTCCATTCACGGTTTTCGCACCAAGTGAAACAGCATTTCGTAGGCTGGGTTCAAGTACGTTGGCTGCCTTGAAGAGTGACCCTACAAAACTTGCTGAAATTCTCAAATATCATGTGGTGTCCGGAATCTATGACTCAAGCAACCTTACGGTGAACGAGATGATGTTGGATAGCTTGTCACAACAAAAGATACGAGTCAACTATTACATGTATAACAAGGTAGTATCGCTGACGACGCATACAATTTGAACAACTTTTCTTACCTCGAACTTTGTTTATTTTTGTAATCCCTGTGAAATACTGACACATCATAGCGAAAATTTGAATTGATATTTAACAATTATAACTTCATTTAAACATAACAACGATAACAATAAGGAATATTCATTGAGTCGTGATAGTAAGTTATGGTGGACCGGTTTTGCCATATCGTACTGTCATTCTGGTACCAGAACGACAACATGACAGTACAATAAATATTGTTTTCGTGTTGGCGCTCCTGTGGGGGGTGCAAAGCGGCAACACGAGGACACGATCAAGTAGTATTCTGTTGTGTTGTCGTACTGCCGTACGCGACAGGCGACCCGTCGTTGTTTTGAATTCCTATGTTCACATACGCAGAAGGATCTAAATAGCCGATAAATGTCACCCTGATGTTAACAGAAAATGACTTAGTCTGCCACATTAAATAAAATGAAAAGAATAGGATCTTGGTGTAGTAAGTGACACGTACTCACTTTGATTTACTTCCGTTAAGCGCATGTCAACCTGAAAGCGAAACACCGACACAATTATTTGTTGTGCCGTCGTGTGTCGTCGCTCTACTTTTGCCGTGTGCTCGTGTTGTCATACAGGCGGTGGTGCCAACATGATAATAATGATGTATCTGGCTGTCGTGTTGTAGTTCTGGCGGGACGCCAACACGACATCGCGATATAGCAGAAACGAGCCACCGTTATAATCAGAAGTCACATAATAGGAAAATGCATCAAGACCAAGAATTCTAAAGACTACAGTAAACATAGAGCCTGTGGGATTGATGTAATGTCAATCTGCTGGCCCTTTAAATGTGCCTGTCTAATTACTTGCTTATTACACAGACTGGACTTAACCCATTAACCTGTATACTTATGGAGTCATATATCCCAAAAATCTCGACTTACTGATGCTGATTTTTGTACATGTAATATAGCCTGATGTAGTATCGTGTACATGTCAGTATAAATTTATTATTCCAATGTACATTTTTGACGTGAATTATGTTTTTTCCAGCACATAGCTGTTGAAGGTGCACGTGTGATCGGTGCTAACTACAGAGCAAGCAATGGTATCGTGCACATAGTAGATAAAGTTATGATGGCACCGACGGGAACCATTGCCGACATTCTGTCCACCAACTCTGATCTTACCACTCTGAAAGCTGCAGTTGACGCAGCTGGATTGACCAGTGCTTTAACAGGTTCTACAAATTGAATTTCATGTTGTTTCACTTGAATGCTAAATGGGCTTATCGTCACGCTTTCATCTATTAGTTATTATAGATAAAAAGTTACGCTAATTGAGCGCGTTCTAGGCTACAACATTATAAATAAGTAGTAATTGTAATTGTATACTTTTTTAGTACTAAGAAAGAATCTATTGATCACCTTAAACGCATCGATTTATGACTTAGGATATTTAGCCTAGGCCATCTGTTAAATATACGGTATTTGAGTGTGGCAAACCACTTAAGGGAAGGTTCTACAAACTTTGTTTATTTCTTCAGTTCATCGTATGTACTGCCTGAACATTAACTTTATTGTAATCATCAAAATATAAAAAATAAGGTTAGAACGTTAATGTGTAACATTTGCTCAAGTCTTCAAGTTTAAAGACGAAACTATAATTATTTCAGAGGGACCTTACACACTTTTTGCACCGACGGATGCTGCATTTGCCCTACTTGGAAATGACACCATACAGGCACTTCTCGGAGAAACAGATCTTCTACAGTGTAATGAAGTTATTTTTCTGTCATCACTCATAATTCTTTCGTTCATTCTCGCACTAGCTTGAATTATCTTAGTCTGCAAGTGGTAATTTTGGGGTCTCAAGAAAATACAGATGAAGCATGCAAAAAATATTTTCGAGTTGAAAGTGGCTGGTCAAAAATTTTGTTAAGTGTATACGAAGTTGTACTCAACAAACAAACAACAAAAATGTTCACTTAAGCAATCCTTTATACCCCAGTCACACATACGGCGCGGATAGCTACGTCTAGCCACGGATAGAAACGTAGTAATCCGTATCAATCCGTACCTGAGCCGTACGGATTGGTACGAATTGATACGGATTAATACTTTAAGGTACGGCTCAGGTACGGATCGATACGGATTACTACGTTTCTATCCGTGGCTAGACGTAGCTATCCGCACCGTATGTGTGACTGGGGTATTTAGCATAGTTCAACGTAGTTTACCGCAGACCCGTCCGTGCGCTGGGCAAGTTGCAAGGCGCAGTAAAACGAAATTCAACGTAGTACCTCGTACCTATCCGTACTTGTTCGCGTCCTTTATTGTTTTGTTTGTTTCCTGTTTCTCACCATTTCCCCCGTACTAAGACGTACTGCTCCGTATACCCCCACAGACTAATCCTATCTGCACCATACCTCAACGCACGGACATATCCGTATGTGTGACTGTAGCTTTCTTAAACAAATAATTGAGCTCTGTATACAAGTGAACTTTGACCGTTTTCAAAAATTATTCACGATTTAAGGAAACAACCATTTCGCAAACTGTTATATTTGACGAAATGGGCTGAAATATTCAACTCTTTTGAATCTACAATTTTGAAATGTCAAATCGAGCACAACCCCTTGTATTAGACTGTTTTTAAGTAATAAGACTTATTTAAGATCGAACAAGTTTAAATTTCTCTGATACAAATGAATAAGTCTAAACAAAGTACAAAACATATTTACAGACAGTAAATAATCCATTGACAATGAATAATATTTAACATCTAAAGTAAAACAACATAAAGAGATTTTTTCAGTAACTAAGTACTATCAAAACGGAACATGTCTTCCCTTTAAAAACATTTTTTTTTGCGTCCCGCAGAGCTATATTTTTTTTTTTAAATTATTATTTATATATTTGGTGATTAGTCTCTGTCAAGCTTTTCATTTCTAATTGTTACAAATTCTGCCATTTCAGCAATCCTTCTCTACCACGTTATACATGGTACTCTGTACAGCACGGGTATGCATTCAGGAGCACTGCACACACTAGAGGATGTAGATCGCGAGAGACTTACAGCTTCGTTTGGAGGTACATGTGCAATACACCATAGTAAAAATATTTTTTTTAAGTAGCCTTTATTGCATCTCTCCCTGTTGTTAAATCAAGAGATCGTGAGATGGTTTGTCTAAAATACTTTAGTCTAAGGACTTTTGTCCTCCTAATTTGAAGACTGAGCATTTAGTACGATTGCGAAAGATGTGCTGAGACTGATTTAAGTTTAAAACGAGGTAATGGTATCGTAGAGATAACATAAAATAATGGGAAAATTACAAAAATAATATGTATAGCTTTTAGTTTCTCCGCACAAGTATTTCTATTATAATTTCAGGATACCAAGTGAGTGTTGATGGTGCACGTGTAACTCAAAAGGATATCAGTGCAACAAATGGAGTGATCCACGTCATTAATCACGTTCTTCTTCCAAGCTCACTTAAATCAGCAATTGCCAATTTGAAACCATAATCAAATAAATGTCTTCCAATTCGCCAATGTTTTATTTTGTTTTATCTCGAAAGCTTTCGACATCGTCCACCGTGTATATCCGGTAACACAAACATGCTCCAATAACTACGGTGTTCCGTTGGGGCCATCGCAGTTTCGCGTTGTCGTCCTAAGGGCGAATTCGCGAAAACGCGATATTTTTTGTTTCGTGTTTTCGCTTTATAGCTTCGTGTTTTCGTGTGAAAGTATCGCGTTTTCGCGTAAAAATATCGCGTTTTCGCGATTTCGCCCCTAGGACGACAACGCGAGACTGCGACGGCCCCAACAGAACACCGTAAATAACAGATCATTCACTAGAATGTGGGAATAAATGGCGGAAATCGTCACTGTAGAAACACACGGTAAGAAAACTGGCAAATACAGCGTGAATAATATTTAATACGCGCATATGGCTGCGTAGACATTATGTTTCAATCGGCAGTAAGTAGGCGGTCTGGAAAACCATTTTTTAAAAGACATTTGCAAGAACGACGACCTAGGAACCGTTTAAAGACGGATTTTGTTTTTCGTCGAAATTGATTGATGCAAAAATGCATATTTTACCTCATTTTATAAATAGTTGGGTGAATCGAACGACTCGTGACATTTAACAATGAAAGGAATAGTCAGAATGCGTTCCATGCACTTTTAGATAACCTATTGTGATCACTCACCGTCCGGCGTCCGTCCGTCCGTCCTTTCACACTTTTATTTAAACAACATCTTCTCCTTAACCGCCGGGTTAATTTTGATGAAACTTGTGGGTCACATGGTTTTCATAAACTTATACAGGGAAAAACTTTGAAAATCGTTTGGTCCAAAACCACAGAGCCTAGGGCTTTGATAATTGGTATTTAGTATCATCTAGTTCTCTACCAAGAGTTTTCAAATTATCTTCCTAGGATTAAACATATTACACCAACCGTGATACGTCCATTACATACGTGAAAATAATTGCTTATTTATAAATTATAGATTTATAATATGTCAGGTAGAACTGTGGAGCTATTATGCACATTGTATATTTTTCTTGCTTAAATATTCAACTATGTGGATTGTGCTGAAGAAAAGGGATGCCTGATTAAATAATGATTTTGCAGACGAGTAGTGTTATTCTTAAGAAAATCTTTCAGTTGAGATTCGATATTATTAAAATCACCAGAGTTTAAGTTCTTGGAAGAGTTTCTGAATAGATCTTGAGTTATGTAAGGACCGGGGATCAGACCTGATCTTCCGTATGAAAAAGATATTTTGTCGCGGGCACAATTAATGATTAACGATTAACGAATTGCGAACATGGAATTTGTAAACTGTACATATAAAGTGTTTTGATATTGTTTAAGATCCAGCACAGAATAATTGCACTCTTTTGTGAACAAATTGAGAAATACACATATCTAGTTACAAATTCAAAGTGGCATGTGTAAGGCCAATATCATGTTTTAATGGCTTTACATTTTATTGAATTAATGTAGAAGTATGCACAGTACTTGAAGTATTTCGTTAAATTTTTACCACACTTTGTTTCTACAGTGTGAGGTCATTAGTAACTTATGTTTCTTTTTTAAAACTATACTGAAAAAACATTGTCTGATGAAGTTTTGAAAATATATTAATTCAGAAAGGGCCTAAATTGTCCAACTGTCGTCTTCTAGTATAGCTATGTATTATCAGAACGATTTAATGAAATTTATGTGAGGAGAAAAAAATATGTCTCTAGGTGTTTTGGTGGGTCTTTAAATAAGTGTAGAAAATCAATGCAAAGTACAATTGTCTAAGATTTAATTACTACCACGGATAAAATAACTCCCGCGACAATACCATGATTTGTATTTGTAATGTAGCGGGTGTATAATTTTCCATTAAGAAGATTACATGACATGTAAATGTCAACGAAGGAAGTTCATTATTTAAACGATTCTTTTTAAAATTACACGTCGTGTATGAAATACACAATAAGCAGGAAATAGATAATCTCTATTCAAATAAATCGGACTGAAACCTTTTCGAAATGAATACGGAAAACCAGTGTGGTATGTAAAGTTACTTGTTGCTTATATTTTGATGTTTATAAACAAATGAAACTTGCAGAGCTTCTTTATTTAAGTATATTAAGTTAAAATGTGAAAAAATTTTGTTCCTAGATTTCGATCAAAGCTTTTAAGTTGTAATTTAGCACCAACCGGTCTGACAGAAATAAGATCCTGAAACGTTAACGTTATGAGATATGGCTGACGTAATGTGAAAACAATAAAAAAAAATATTGTCATATATCTGTTGTTTCGGTTTCGAATGGTTCTATAAATAGTCCTTTGTGTCAGAAAACCTTGACACTATGTATCACAGATCCTCTAGTACGGTGTCCCTAAGGTGGAATTTGAGAATTTTATTTTAAGTGTTTATCTCGTATTTATGAAATGTTATTACATTTTTATGAAATTAAAAAACAAAAGCACAGCCTTGCGGGTGCAGACGCTCGTCTGATTTGTTTAATTGTCTCTGTATAATAGAAATATTGACCTACCCATGATTTCCTTAGTCCAAAAGGTGCCATAATTCTTGCAAAAAGCAATGCAGAGTTACGGTACTTACTGTGCAGTGTCAGCTTTTAACGGCAAATAACTGCTCCAAGATTTAAAGCAATAACTTTGACCGTAAAGGAGAAAAGTTTACCTAAACGCAAAACTTAACAAAGAAATCTGATATTTTTTAAGTCCAAAAGGGGCCATAATTCTTGCAAAATGCTGAATGGAGTTATGTTTCTTGCTGTATAGAGTCAGCTTATAATGATGAACAAGTGTTGCAAGTTTTGTTTTAAAGCAATAGCTTTGATAGTTTAGGATAAAAGCTGACCTAAACATAAAATTGAACTAAATAATCTGATATTTTCTAAGTCCAAAAGGGGCCATAATTCTTGCAAAAAGCTGGATGGAGTTATGTTTCTTCCTGTACAGAGTCAGCTAATGATGGTGAACAAGTGTTGCTAGTTTTAAAGCAATAGCTTTGATAGTTTAGGAGAAAAGCTGACCATAACACAAAACTTAACCAAGAAATTTGATTTTCTAAGTCCAAAAGGGGCCATGATTCTGGCAAAAAGCAGAATAGAGTTATGTTTCTTGCTGTACAGAGTCAATTAATGATGGTGAACAAGTGTTGCAAGCTTTTCTAAGTCCAAATGTGGCCATAATTTTTGCAAAAAGCAGGAGGGAGTTATGTTTCTTGCTGTACAGAGTCAGCTCATGGTGGTGAACAAGTGTTGCAAGTTTTAAAGCAATAGCTTTGATAGTTTAGGAGAAAAGCTGAGCTAAACATAAAACTTAACCAGGCAACGCCGACGCCGATGCCGATCAAGTGATGACAATAACTCATCTTTTTTCTCTCAAAAATCAGATGAGCTAAACATGTAACATCAAAAATAAAAGTGTTGGATGTCACCTCAGGGTCTTAAGCGGATTTCTGATACACATTGAATGGATTTCATGATATAAAATCAGTAAGACAAAGTACGGGGATATATTCTACTGCCACCACTTAGTTGTGATAGTTGATAAAATCTATGAGATTCTTTTGGAAGCATAGAATGCAACCAAACCAATCAGCAGCAGACTTGAATGAGTCTGTTCTGGGTAGGTAAATAAACTTTGCAAGACATCTCACCCCTCCCAACACCGGCTGCAAGCGGATTTCTATTACACATATATATTGAATAGACTCCAGGGTCCCGAAGGACCAGAAAACATAAGAACACTGAGTTCAAGCACGGAAACACGTATTATGAACGCCACATGACACATTTACCCCAAATGACGTCATATGCACAGATTAAAAGTCAATCGTATGTTTAACCCCACCTACCTCAACACGCATAAACATATACTCTAACATACGGCACTGTACCAGTGTTGCCAGGTAATGATCTATATTCGGGTAGTCTATCAATGTTTGTTTGTTTGTTTGTTTTAGGTTTAACGCCGTTTTCAACAGTATTTCAGTCACGTAACGGCGGGCAGTTAACCTAACCAGTGTTCCTGGATTCTTTACCAGTACAAACCTGTTCTCCGCAAGTAATAGCCAACTTCCCCACATGGATTATCAGAGGTGGCGGACGAATGATTTCAGACACAGTGTCTTTTATCAAATCGTCACGGAGAACATACGCCCCGCTCGGGGACCGAACTCGCGACCCCGTGTTCCGTAGACCAACGCTCTCTCTACTGGGCTAAGCGGACGGGCAGTCTATCAATATATCTAGAAAGAAAGATGTAACTCCAATAGGATGGGATAAAGTTGACATGATTTACCTTCTTCTCTCTTTGTCTAAAAGACATCGATGCTTATCCACTTAGCATATTATTTTCATTCTTAGATTCAAAGACTGACCCACCGCCTTCCGATGAAGTAAGATTAAATTTTCAACCTGGACTAGGAAGTATCTCACAGCCTCCTGCCTACCAACTGGTTCACGAACATCAACTGGGCGGGTACTCGTACCCGCCCGGGTACCAGTCTGTTCCAATGAACAATTTGTACAATCAACAAATCAGCATTCCTGCGTCGATTCCAAATACACAACAAACGGGAATTCCCGGCAACGGTACTTCTCAAGTGGTAAGACTATTACCGGATTTTTAAACAATTAGTTTTCGTGTTGAAATAGTTTGGATATGCCTTTTTTGTCCAGTTAATGCTTTACCAGCAGCCTTGTGGTGGACGTACATTTTTTAAATAAAAAAGAGCGTTGAGATGTCATTTGGGTCAGTGATATCAAGGTCAAGATCACATTTACAAAACCATAAATGCAATTATATTATCACCAATGTTGGTTTATAGAAAACATATGCAAATTTTATTTGGGCCACTTGGGTCCAGATCAAATTCTCTGTTTCTCTGTTACTAAAAATGAAAAATGACTTCCTCTCAATAACTAGACAAAATTGAAATATTGCACTAAATCTTGGCATGTAGGTACTTACAACAAGGACATGATTTTCACTGAACGAAAAAGGCAAAATACTCCACTCAAAATAAGGGTCATTTTTATAATATGCGTTAGAATATAAAAAGGTGGCGATAGGCCTAGTCAGACTTGTTATTTCCTGCTTATATGGGTGCGTTTGTGTGATTGTGAGTCTAAAACGGTGCCCTACTGTTTTCTATGTTATTTAATTGGATATGGTTGTGTGTTTGATTTTGGTACATAAGTGTCTGCGCTTTTGTGGTTTACGTTGTAGTGTGACTGTTATTAAAGAAACATAGCATTCCCTTTGTATTTTCATCTTTGTTCTTCTTTCCCCTTCAAATTCCTCCCCAACCCCACCATTTTAAGACTACGCCCCCCCCCCCATCTATATTTCACATAAAGTAATATGTACTTGTTAGATGTTTGAAGCAACCCGTCTGTAATATTTTTCCATTACAGCTTCTATTTGTTGTGGGCCTACTTTGCTAATGCGTGGCTATGAGGCTGTGTTTTAGGTGCTCTTTGCTTCCGGGAAATCTACCCTTACCTATTATCTTTTATGATTTTTTTTAGATTTAACGTCGCACCGACACATGATAGGTCATATGGCGACTTTCCAGCTTTAATGGTGGAGGAAGACCCCAGGTGTCACTCCGTGCATTATACCATCACGAGCGGGCACCTGGGTAGAACCACCAACCTTCCGTAAGTCAGCTGGATGGCTTCCTCACGCGAAGAATCCAACGCCCCGCGTGAGGCTCGAACCCACATCGATGAGGGGCAAGTGATTTGAAGTCAGCGACCTTAACCACTCGGCCACGGAGGCCCCTATATTAAATAGGATTCAAGCATGTGTTTAACATATTGCTTTTACCTTTTTCATTTAATTTAGTAATCTGCTTTAAATGAAATCATAGCGTAGTGCATCAAATATATGCTTAGTTAATGTTGTTCTTTACATTTTTGTTTTGTCTTTTGCAGATTGTAACTCAGCCAGGACAGATACCATGTATTATTGTTAATCAACAAAGACCAGCTGACTACCTATGTCCATCACTGTTGGCATGCTTTTGTTGTTTTTGGCCGACAGGACTTGTTGCTATTTATTTTGCCATCATGGTAACTATGTTTTTATTAGGGAAATTAGAAATAGGTCATTAAAAATATCTAATACCACGATAATTGCATCCTTACATTGTTTTTAGGAAAATATAATATGGTTTTATTTCACATTGCGTATTCATTATGATTTTGTGGGAAATAACAGACAGGACATGTAGAATGATTGTGCAGGAAATAATAGAAATAATAGTAGATATATTATGAGGGGAATAATCGAAAGTTATATTATATAAGACATATTATGAGGGGAATAATAGAAAGTAATATTATAGTAGATATATTATGAGGGCAGTAATATAAAGCAATAGTATAGTTGATATATTATGAGGGGAATAATCGAAAGTACTATTATAGTAGATATATTATGAGGGCAGTTATAGAAAGCACTATTATAGTTGATATATTATGAGGGGAATAATCGAAAGTAATATTATAGTAGATGTATTATGAGGGGAATAATAGAAAGGAATATTATAGTAGATATATTATGAGGGGAATAATAGAAAGTAATATTATAGTTGATATATTATGAGGGGAATAATCGAAAGTAATATTATAGTTGATATATTATGAGGGGAATAATCGAAAGTAATATTATAGTAGATATATTATGAGGGCAGTAATAGAAAGCACTAGTATAGTTGATATATTATGAGGGGAATAATCGAAAGTAATATTATAGTAGATGTATTATGAGGGGAATAATAGAAAGTAATATTATAGTAGATATATTATGAGGGGAATAATAGAAAGTAATATTATAGTTGATATATTATGAGGGGAATAATAGAAAGTAATATTATAGTTGATATATTATGAGGGGAATGATAGAAAGTAATATTATAGTTGATATATTATGAGGGGAATAATCGAAAGTAATATTATAGTTGATATATTATGAAGGGAATAATCGAAAGTAATTATGAAGGGAATAATAGAAAGTAATATTATAGTAGATATATTATGAGGGGAATAATAGAAAGTAATATTATAGTTGCTTTATTATGAGGGGAATAATCGAAAGTAATATTATAGTAGATATATTATGAGGGGAATAATCGAAAGTCATATTATAATTGATATATTATGAGGGGAATAATAGAAAGTAATATTATAGTTGATATATTATGAGGGGAATAATCGAAAGTAATATTATAGTAGATATATTATGAGGGGAATAATCGAAAGTAATTATGAAGGGAATAATAGAAAGTAATATTATAGTAGATATATTATGAGGGGAATAATCGAAAGTCATATTATAATTGATATATTATGAGGGGAATAATAGAAAGTAATATTATAGTTGATATATTATGAGGGGAATAATCGAAAGTAATATTATAGTAGATATATTATGAGGGGAATAATCGAAAGTAATTATGAAGGGAATAATAGAAAGTAATATTATAGTAGATATATTATGAGGGGAATAATCGAAAGTAATATTATAGTTGCTTTATTATGAGGGGAATAATCGAAAGTAATATTATAGTAGATATATTATGAGGGGAATAATCGAAAGTAATATTATAGTAGATGTATTATGAGGGGAATAATCGAAAGTAATATTATAGTTGCTTTATTATGAGGGGAATAATCGAAAGTAATATTATAGTAGATATATTATGAGGGGAATAATCGAAAGTAATTATGAAGGGAATAATAGAAAGTAATATTATAGTAGATATATTATGAGGGGAATAATAGAAAGTAATATTATAGTTGCTTTATTATGAGGGGAATAATCGAAAGTAATATTATATAGATATATTATGAGGGGAATAATCGAAAGTAATATTATAGTAGATATATTATGAGGGAATAATCGAAAGTATATTATAATTGATAATTATGAGGAATAATAGAAAGTAATATTATGTAGATATATTATGAGGGGAATAATAGAAAGTAATATTATAGTTGATATATTATGAGGAAAACGAAAGTTATATAGGAATACTAGAAAGTATATATAGTAGATATATTATGAGGGATAATAGAAGTAATATTATAGTTGCTTTATTATGAGGGGAATAATCGAAAGTAATATTATAGTAGATATATTATGAGGGGAATAATCGAAAGTAATATTATAGTAGATGTATTATGAGGGTAATAATCGAAAGTAATATTATAGTTGATATATTATGAAGGGAATAATCGAAAGTAATATTATAGTAGATATTATCAAGGAAATAATAGTAGGAAATGATACAAACAGATGTAGAATGATATTGTTTGTTTATAGGCAAACTCTCTGGCGGATAAAGGGCAGATGAAAGATGCCAAGATAATGTCGAACTACTCGAGGAACCTCATGATTGTTAGTGTAGTCCTTGGCATAATTGGAATCGTGTTCTATATCATGTACACTAGTGGCATGTTATCGAAGAATGGCTATTAGCTTTCCTGTGGTTGAAAAAAAAACCACGAAAAAACATTTCATACATAAACAGATTTAATATCTGGGCGATGCAAACATTTTACATGTAGGAAGTGTGTATGATATTTATTCTTAATATTGAAAAAAATCTGATAAAGTATCTACACGTGTAAATGTTTTCGTGTAAATTTTAGGTGTAGTTTCCTCATTGACATTTTTAACACTTTCCCCATTAAAAACACTTTGCCCATGATTTTTCATGTTCTTTGTTAATTTTTTATCACCTGCTTCGTATAAAACACAACTCCTATCCTTCATAGTGTTATAATTGTCTTTAATTAAATTCAAGGGATTTTAAGTAAATTAAATTGTTTCCTATTCTAACTAGCAAATATTGTGTGAAGAACACTAACAGTTTTCTAGATACTTCTTACATTGATTATATAATTATTGCAACATTAAAACTGGAAATAAATTGATATAATATTTTAGTAAATTTGTTTCCCATATTATACGGAAGGTGTTCAACTTATCTGAATACTTTACAAACATAGGTATACAAAGGTCAACATTCTATTTATTTCCTTCGATGCTTATATGTTTTTGCTGTTGCTATTGCCATATAATTTTCGAGTAATAAAAGTCTTTTACTCATGTTTCAGGTTCGTTTTGTACAATAGCAAAACCATTAGGCATACTTTTTCATAACTAAAATGTATAATAGGTGACGAGATCATGGTATTATAGTCAGCGCGATTGTTGTTTACAGTTTAATACACACATGTATAATCAGTTCGGCAAAAGCGTTGCTGTCCTCAAAATAGAACTATACTACTGGCATTTCCACGTTGTCGAAGATCCTAATAAAAGTACGTAAATAAGTTTTAGGATACAAGCAAACTCGTAACTTATGATAGTTTTGCTTAACCTTTAGCGTGACCAGTGCAGACCAAGATCAGCCTGCACATCCATGCAGTCTGACCATGGTCTGCACTGTTCGCCATTAATTTTGGTCAGCCCTATTTTAACAGTTAATGGTACTGTCCAAATGAAAGATGAACAAGTTAATTTTAGAAATTTAGCAGGGTAGGGTTAAAGGTTAAACAAGACTGCAGTGTATCATTCTAGCATCATCTAATTCACACTATCCAGCTGCCTGCAATGCTGGTACTATATAAATAGTAATACGTTATCTCAGATTCCCCAGCTCTTTCTCGCAGGAAGTGCGTGTTACATTTACCTAATCGCTCTCCACCCACACAAACTAAATGCAAAAATGAAATTCAGAAAAGGGCAATAATCGTTCAAATGGTATAAACTTACATTCCTAACTGTCCGTAAACCATTCATACATATTGAATGCCCAAAACAATATTTTTGAACTAAACTTGTATTACTAATAGAGCTTTTTTGACAAAAACACCCGAAAATACGGTAAAATTTGATACAAATTTCGACCTTTCTCTTCTGGTATAAAACATCAACATCTTTTAAATTTTTGCTTTTAAGTTTTGCAGGATATGAAAAAGAATGAGGCAGAAAAAGTCAAAATCTTTATTCCTAACATTGTGTCGACTTTGTTTGCAATGCGAATAGCCATACTAGCGGTAATTCGTGAAGTGGACATTTTTCAGCGCATGCAAAAGCTCTGCATAACTAAATTTTGTTAACTACTAACTAACTACTAACAGTTAAGAAAAACATTTCTCTCTAAGATTGTTCGGTTTCATTTGAAATGTACAAGCAACCTTAATGCATTAAAAATACAAGGTTTCACCTGGTCGTCAACCCATACAGACAATCCGTGGATCAAACGCTTCTTATCAATCGCCTTCCAGAAATACGATTGGTGGTCGTCAACCCCTACAAATTATGGAAGATCTAGACATCAGACCAGCTTTTCTGGACAGAATGATATTAGCCGCACACGTAACCTTGGTAATAGTAGAGCCAATCCACAGTCACAAGTTGTAAGTTTGTTTGTGAAGTTTTAAGAACATAATTAATATTAAACAAGAAAAAAAGAAAGATAGATAGATAGATAGATAGATAGATAGAAAACACACATATACATATACAAGTTACAAATGACATTTATCACATATTAAAACAATTTACACAAATCTCAAAGCTAAAACATTCAGTAGTTTGGTAACAAAAAAATTGTAGTTTCACATAAGTAAAACACATATTTATATCACAGCTAGGCTTATTAATACTACAATGTACCTTTGCATTAAAGAAACAAATGTTAATTAGAATAAGAGAGTTCCAATTGGAAGCAACATGTATATATAATTGTAGATCATAAACGCAATTCATCTAGCCAATGTCTTTTAGTCAGAACTATGTATTGGACCATGTCCATATCTATCTGTAAAATAGATGACCGTCGTTACACCAAGAAGAGCGCAGACTGATTCCAAAATATGAACTCGTGTCTTAGGGTACGTCGAGTGGATATAACAACCTCCACAACTAAAAAGGTTTTCCCAACTACAAGCTTTGTTTATATATACAAACGAACGAACCCAACAATCAATGGCTTCATCACGCTTCTTGTAAGTTTTCCCATCGACAAATTAATCACCCACGAATGACTTGAACTCTGAAACGGTAAAGAATAAGTAATCACTATACATACAAAGCCATAAATCACTTAACTGTGGATTTAATTCCTTTTGCTTTTAACTGTTTGAATTGCGTCTGAATAGCAAAAAGTATAAAACACAAGGTTAAAGAAGGCGGCCAACTTTCCGGTTACTAACCGAACTCGGGATACCTGTGGAGTTTCCACTTTTTCTATTTTACTGAAGGATTTAAATACTTCATTGAGAACCGCCTGTTACTCTTTAGTTGACTCCGTAGTCTAGCGGTTAAATATCTGGACTGAAGATATTTTTCATTTAGGGAGTGGGCGAAATGTAACAGAACAAAAATAAGCAATTTTAAAGCGCTAAAGTAAAGTTATATTTACCATATACAAGATTTGGTGGTATTTAGAAATGTGTAAATAAAATGCTAAAGAATTATAATCCAAATCCTAAAATAAAGATTTAATGTAAAGTGACATTTAATAGAAAGTTCACAGCTTTTTGGAGGCGGGTTTTCCCTCTTCCAAAGTTAAAACTAACATTCTGAATTCAGATACTAGTGATGCTTATTTTATTTCTAACAACATCTTAATTTCTGCGCAACATCAAATAGTTATATTCATGAGCAATGCGGATGAATTATCAATGATAAAGTAAAGGTCAAGCCCTGGTTACAAAACTGACTTGTTACATGTCAAACTGACCATTTAAATTATTTAAGATTTATAAATGATAAAAAATTCAAGAACTAGCTGCAGTTTAGATTATGTAGGTTTCTGATTCATCCTCAGGAGGTCTCACATAGTTCCCGTTGGTCTGATGAATTAATGATTTAGGATAACCGTTCGGTTTGGTAAATCAGTACAAACAGATTTATTTGTGCGGGGTGGACTAGGCCTGAATCGTCTGTTTCAATTTTTTTGCTACTTTTAACAGCCGAATACAGGATGTTTCCCCTAGCCAAAACAATTATATTTTCCCTTAAAGAATGCCATATTTTCCATTTGGATTTTAAGCAAACTGTTTCGTAATATGAATAGTGAATAATTTTGCGAAAGTTGGCGTTTATATATATATTTCAGTCACAACTACCCCTTTGTTGCTTGACTCGGGTAGCTGATATGGACTAAAATTATGTCAAACTAACTATATTTAAAAAAATCAACACAAGCATGCCACCAGTGATAAAAAAATCACTGCATGTTGATTCTACTGGTTGTATTTAAAACGTACAATGTAGATGTTATCTTTTCGTCGGACTGATGGATCATTACATTCCAAACTGATTTATTATTGCTGATGTTTTATGGTAATACTTAAACATTTGGTGTTCGAATTGGTACGTACAGTAATTTGATGGCACAATAATCATTCATTAGTGTGCTATTTATAGCACAGCATACACATGTAAGCATGATTTTTATACATTTGTGGACGAGTGGATAATTAATTATTATGTTGGCTTTGTTATTATTTTTTATCCACATTTGATCTGTTCGCTTCTTTTCTTGAGATAAAACGTGTCCTCTGAAAGGTTTAATGCAATTGCATTTGTTAACAGACAATATGTAAATGCAGTCATTCTCTGCCTCATCTGATGTGTCAACGAGTAGCAGTAACTTTAACAATCAATGGAATATCACAGGAAAGGAATATGCCAAAAACTCGCACCCATCAGTCTGCTCAAGCCTTTGATTTACACTCCGGTTTGCATACCTATTCATATACTGTGCTACCACTGGCACTCGGTCAAAGTACCGATCTTCCTGGATTTGATTTGTTCAGACTATCAAATGATGATAATAATAAAGAGTACTGACAAAATAAAATACACCACAGGAGTAATAGCTAACTGCAATTTTATTTATGCAAGTCTGATTTGATTTTGTTATTGATATTCTATAAGATAATTTTATAATCATATTCATACATACATTTTTTTAAATCTGGACGATATAAAGAATAATAACGTGTATCATAATTAATTTGCATTATTTATTTTGTCACCCTTTGTAACTCTTTATTATGTTGAATAATAATGTGAATACGCATTATTTCATTGTGAAATTAAAAAGTAAAGTATAGAAAATTGTGTTTTAACGTTATTAATACAAGAAAAAGGGGTTTCACGTCCGCAGAATAATTTCACGAGGGCGTAGCCCGAATAATTATTCTGGCAACCTATAGCCGATACTGAGTGTATTAATCTAAGTAAAACATGATTTTGCTATACACTATTTCGATTCTTATATATCTTTTATGCAAAGCATAAGATAAAGTATAGTAGCGCTCGTTTTTGGTTGCAACAAAAACATTGACATAATCGCCCGTTAACGTGACGTCATTTTAGCGTAAGCATGCTGTAACAGAAACAAACATATTAGAATATATTATAAAGCAAAATGCATAGTATAGCAGATAGTAACGTCTTCACTCTTTTAAAGATTGATAGGCCATACATTATATATCAGATGTCGTAATACAACGTCTTACTTTACTGTTTCAGAGAATTAACTCAATGTCTTACTGTAATGTTTCAGAGAATTAACGCAATGTCGTGCTGTAATGTTTCGGAGAATTAACACTGTCACAATGCCTTACTGTAATGTTTCAGAGGATTAACGCAATGTCGTGCTGTAATGTTTCGGAGAATTAACACTGTGACAATGCCTTACTGTAATGTTTCAGAGAATTAACGCATGTCTCAGAGAATTAACGCAATGTCTTAGTGTAATGTTTCAGAGATTAACGCATGTTTCAGAGAATTAACGCAATGACGTGCTGTAATGTTTCAGAGAATTAACACTGTGACAATGCCTTACTGTAATGTTTCAGAGAATTAACGCAATGTTTCAGAGAATTAACGCAATGCCTTACTGTAATGTTTCAGAGAATTAACGCAATGTTTCAGAGAATTAACGCAATGTCGTACTGCAATGTTTCAGAGAATTAACGCTGTGACAATGCCTTACTGTAATGTTTCAGAGAATTAACGCAATGTTTCAGAGAATTAACGCAATGTCGTACTGCAATGTTTCAGAGAATTAACGCAATGTTTCAGAGAATTAACGCAATGTCGTACTGCAATGTTTTAGAGAATTAACACTGTGACAATGCCTTACTGTAGTGTTTCAGAGAATTAACCAGGGCACACACTGAGCTGAAAAAAGTTGGAGCCACCTGTTTTTTCAGGAACGATGGGGAGGGTGCTGGAGAGGCTTCCCTTCCCGCGGCGCGTTGAAAATTTTTTCACTTCCCGTAAGCAAATGGTGATATTTTAGCTATATAGGGGGACTTTTGAATGAAAGTGTGTATACCTTTAAAACAAGTTTTGTATTTTAAAATATAGTCCTGTGTTGGTAACCTTGGTAAAACCAATACAGGATTACATTTCAAATTCATTCCTAACTTTTAAAGACATACAAACTATTCATTTTGAGAACATATTACCTGGAAAATGAAAGTATGTATACCTCCAAAGCAAAAAGTGTATTTTAAAATGTTGTCCTATGTTGGTTAATTTGTTAAAACCAACCTGGGATAACATTTCAAATTCACTCTTTACTTGTAAGACATACAAACTGTTCATTTTTGAAAACAAATCTGTATGTGATTTAAAGTACTTCATTTAATTTTCAATAAATAAATATTTAATCATCAACTCAACTACATTGTATCAGTATGAATTTAACATCTTTTTGTAACTTAAATTATAACAATCACAAGTCAATCTCTTCAAGTATTCACATTCTCTGAAAGCTATCTCATTGTTTTTATCACATAATATTCACTTAATCACAGTCTTTGAAAGTCAATCCATCACTGAAGAATACGGCGTGTCTTCTTGCTTGACCACATTTTAAACGCACTTTTAAAGTCAAATTTGGACATCTCAGGTCCATCAATTGAAATAGTCATCAAATTGTCCAAGTTTGACTCACTTAGTCCATTTCTTAAGGAAGTTTTAATAATGTTCTGCTTGCTGCACCCACGCTCGCAGTCAGCTGTTGACACAGGCAGCACTAACAATCTTTCAGCTACTTCAGCAGATGCTGGAAAAGAGTCCTTATTTTTAATAGCCGAATTTGCCACTGAAGTGATGTCAGTAACAGACTTATTGCCATTGTTATGGCTGGCTCTGGCAAAGTTAGCAAAGCTAGTGAGTTCTGACCTAGACCCCTCAAACCCAATGGTATCTAGATACTCAGAGACAGTATCTAGGTCACCAAATACGTCACAGACCTTGAGCAAAGGATCAAATACATTGCTCATGGAGGTAAGAACAGCCCCATCACTGTTGTCAGAAAATCTGGAATTAAGGTTTTTGACCATGCCATCAACAAATTGACTGCATACGCTATGTGATTCAGTCCTTTGCTTTTGGCTATCCCTTATAGTGTGACCTTCAAATTCAAAAGTGCAGAGACCAGCCTCATCAAGTTTAGGTTCCTGGGGAGTAACCTTCAGGAAATTTCCTAACATGTGACCAGATCTGTTGTCACGCAGATCCTCAAGGGTACCAATTGTTGAGGAAAGAAGGGGAGAAATCTCTGAATATGTCAGATCCTTCTTTTGATACATTTTTGACAAAATGGCCAGTGGTTTAAGAGCATCACACAAGAAATGGGCTATATACAAAAACTTGTATGTAGAAATAGGCTTATAGAGGGAGAGAGCTTTTCCCGAACTCTCCTCTAAGAATACTGACAAGAGGCTGGAATAATTCTTGACCAAAGCATCAACAGACCCCTCAAAGCTTAACCAACGGGTATGGAAGACTTCCTTAAATCTGACTCTCTGACCCTGAAGTACAGTCTGAATGGCAGACAGTGTGGTCATGTTTTTGGGGGAGTTCTGGAAGTACTTATAAACAGAGTTCAAAATCTCCTGGAACTTAATCAAATAGGGTATGTTATCAGCACTACTGCAGCAGCTAAGGGCTAACCTGTGTGCAATGCAGTGTGTAGCAAGAACCCCTGGGACAGTTTTCTTAAAAGGAGTGACAACTCCCGACTTATGACCAGTCATGACTGAAGCCCCATCTGTACTGACACCACATAGTTCAGAAATTTTGATCCCCTTTTGCCCAGTAACTCAATAGTTTTCAAATAGATGGATTCAGAATTTGCCCTTTCAAGTCGATTGATAGCCAAAAAATATGTTTGTGGAGACACTGTGCCAAAGCAATCACGTTCTAACAAACGAATGTAAATGATCAAGTTTTGGTAAACAGAAATATCAGTGCTTTCATCTAGCATTAAGCTGAACTTCCCCGAATTTTGAATTTTGGTACTGAGGTCAAGTCTAAGTACATCAGATATAGCTTCCTGAAACTCGGTTACACTCTCATTATGTTCATATATAGTACGGCAATCTACACCAAGATCACATAACTGTGTTACACCCTGACTTATACAAAGAGAATTCAAAGCAGGTACTGCAGAACTAGCCACGTCTGTTTGGCAGCAAAATAAACATTCTTCAGAGCTGATGTTACAGCAGACTCGCTTTTGGTAGTTGCGCTTTCACGTGCAGTTTTCATGTAAGCAGACTCTTTGGATGCTTCTACAGCTTTCAAATGTTCTGAAAGTTAAAAAAGAAATAGTTTTGAATTTTATGAAACCCTAAATTAAAAAATCGGTCATTTTATTTTCTTAATTTAACGCAATGTTGTACTGTAATGTTTCAGAGAATTAACGCAATGTTGTACTGTAATGTTTCAGAGAATTAACGCAAATTTGTACTGTAATGTTTCAGAGAATTAACGCAGTGTCTTACATAAATGTATTAGAGGTCGCGACTAATGATTATATTTAATCATTTTATTATTGTTTGTTTAAAATATTGTGTAACAGGTCATTGCACAACACGCTCATATTCCAGTTGTTATTCAACGCAACAAAGACCAACAGATTTCTCAGTTCTATTGATGCTTACCTGTTTTTTCTGTTTTTGTTTTTCCCACTGCAGCCCTTGCCATTTGTTTTTCAAGGTAATAAAGTTTTGTTTATATTCATACTCGGTTTGTCGTTAAATGATGTACAAAACACGAAACAATTACTAAAAGTCAATCCGTCCATAGTCAAGGTGTACAAAGACCCGGATGACTTTCGATACCCTCTCGACAACTGTGTCTGTAAACACTTTGCAGATCTACTACACACATCACCAAATCACAATTAACATGATTTCTTCGGGTCATCATTATGTGAAACCGTAATGGTTAAAGGTCAGTAATTCAAATCCTTTGTTTCATATAAAAAACGACAACTTCAGGTCGTCTTTACGTATCTTTAGAGAACATCACTTTTTCCTACACCTATTTTTCATGAAAGTTCTATCACAAATTAACGAAAAAAATGAAAAGAAAATAGGGGGTTATGTAGTACCTAATGAAATGCCAGTCAGTTGAGGTCTGCTACCCTAAAAATGGCGCATATTTACTCTCGTCCGCGCAATAAACACCTACATCCGGTTACGATCTGCAAAACTTGCCATGTGGGGTGTATGAACATGAAAACCATCTCATTTCATGCAAAATGTATTCTAGTAATGAAAAACGGTGATTAAAGCACTCGTTCTACACGAATTTGCGCAAAAAATGGGAAAATTAAGATCTATTTATTATGGACTTCTTTCGACTACACCACGGAAGCACATTTCCGACCGAATTACTGACCTTATTCCTACATAACCCCCTATTTTCTTTTCACTTTTTCGTTAATTTGTGAAGCACATTTTCGACCGAATTACTGACCTTATTCCTAATACGACGCTATCGGCGCCGATATGGTCCGTCATTGACCGGACCGGACCGTCCCATGAGAAAGTCAGATGAAATGACGGGCTAGCAGTAAGTAGATCAGTCAGGTTTCTAACAATACAAAATAGTTCAAATCCCCGCTTAAATTTGTCATTCAAAATTTTCTGGTTGACCAATATCCTTGCCTTTCCTGTCTGATCACTTATTTGTACATACATGTAAAACATATCACACCAACCGTGATACGTCCATTTTTATACGTGAAAATAATTGCTTATTTATAAATATGGCAAGTAGAACTGTATATCTATTATGTATTGTTTATTTTTTGTTTCCTAAATCTTCAACTATGTGGATTGTGCTGAAGAAAATGATGACTCATTAGATAATGATTTTGCAGACGAGTAGTGTTATTCTTACGATAATCTTTCAGTTGAGATTCGATATTATTAAAATCACCAGAGTTTAAGTTCTTGGAAAAGTTTCTGAATAGATTTTGAGTAATGTAAGGAACAGAGTTCAGACTTGATCCAGTACAGAATGCATTGCATTCTTTTGTGAAAAAATGAGAACTATAAGTATCTACAAATTCACAGTGGCACATGTAAGGCCAATATCATGTTTTAATGTCTACATTTTATTGAATTAATGTAGCAGTATGCACAGTACTTGAAGTATTTCGTTAAGTTTAGACCATACTTTGTTTCTACAGTGTGAGGCCATTAGTAATTTATATTTATTTTTTAACTTTTAACTATACTAAAAAGAGATCGACTGATGGAGTTTTGAAAACATATTAATTCAGAAAGGACCTAAATTGTCCAGCTGTCTTCTTCTAGTATAGCTATGTATTATCAGAACGAATAATTTTCCTTTAAGAAGATGACGTGACATGTATGCATGATATGTATATGTCATCAAAGGAAGTTTATTATGTAAACGATTCTTTTTAAAATTACACATCGAGTAAGACAATAAGCAGGAAATGAGTAATTCTATTCAAATAAATCTGACTGAAACCTTTTAGAAATGAAGACGGAAAACATGCAGTGTGGTATGTACAGTTATTTGTTGCTTATATTTTGATATTTAATAAAACAGGAAACTTGCAGAGCTTCTTAATTAAAGTAAAGTAAGTTAAAATGTGAAAATATTTTGTTCCTAAACTTTGAACAATTTTTTTAAGTTGTACTTTAGCACCAACTGGTCTGACAGAAATAAGATCCTGAAACGTTAACGTTATAACATATGGCTAACGTAATGTGAAAACTATATATTATTGTTATAAACTCTTTAACAATTTCAGTTTCGAATGGTTCTATAAATTCTATAAATAGTCCTTTGTGTCAGAAAACCTTGCAACCGTTTAGTACGGTGTCCCTAAGGTGACATCTGACAATGTTATTTTAAATGTTTATCTCGCATTTATGAAATGCTATTGCATTATGAAATGAAAAAAAAATATCGAAATTAAAGTGTTGGATGTCACTTCTGGGTCGCCTTAGTTTGGAAGCATATGAATGCAACCAATCGAAACAATTGCAGATTAAGTTTGATTGAAACAAAGTACGGAGATACATTCTGCGGCCCACACGTGGCACTTGAAGATGGTTGTGATTATTGATAAAATCTAGGAAATTCTCTTCGAAGCATAGAATGCAACCAAACAAGTCAGCAGCAGAGTTTATTTGAATGAGTCTGTTCATGGTCGGTAAATAAACCGAAGGACCAGAAAACATAAGAACACTGAGTTCAAGTACGGAAACACGTTTTGTTAATGCCACGTGACACTTTTAACCTAAATGACGTAATATACACAGATTTAGCTCAACCGCCCCCTACCTTCCCTCAACAGTGTTTTTGTACCAGTGTTGCAAATTATTTTCGGGTAGTCTATCAATGAATAAATAAGATGTAATTAGAATAGGAAGGGATAAAGGTGACATGACTTACCTTCTTAAATTCTCTCTTTTTTTTCTGAAAGACATCGATGCTTATCAACTTAGCACATTATTTTTATTCTAAGATTCAAAGACTGACCAACTACCTTACGATGAACCTGGACTTGGAAGTCTGTCACAGCCATCTGACTGCCAACCGGTTCAAGAACATCAGCTGGGCGGGTACTCGTACCCCCCTGGGTACCAGTTTGTTCCAATTGGCAGTTTGTACAATCAACAAAGCAACATTCCTTTGCGGATTCCAAATAAGCAACAAACGGGAATCCCCATCAAGGGTACTTCTCAAGTGGTAAGACTATTACCGGACATTTAAACAATAAGTTTCCGTGTTGAAATAGTTTAGGTATGCCTTTTGTTCAGTTAATGTTATACCAGCCTTGTGGTGGACATATTTTATTTTTAATAAGAAAAAAACGTTGAGATGTCATTTTGGTCAGTGGTATCAAGGTCAATGTCACATTTACAAAACTCACAGTCAGTAACTTCATTTTGGTTGATATATTATCACCAATGTTGGTGTATAGCAAACTTGTGCACATTTTATTTGGGTCACTTGGGTCCATATCAATATTTCTGTAACTAAAAAAGAAAAATGACTTCCGCTCAATAACTCTAGACAGGAATGAGATATCGCAATAAAACTTGGTATGTAGGTTGCTTAGAACAAGAACATGATTTTCATTGAACCCAAAAGGCAAACTGCCCTACTAAAATATGGCTCATTTTTATAATATGCGTTGGAATATATGCTGGTGGCGATAGGCCTAGTCAGACTTACAGGTACACTTCGCAGGCATATGTCTATTATTCTTGCAGTATTTCAAGCATGTGTTTAACATATTTCAGTAACCTGCTTAAAATGAAATCATGGCGCAGTGCATCAAAATATGTATAGTTAATGTGGTTCTTTATATTTTTTGTCTTTTGCAGATTGTAACTCAGCCAGGACAGATAATACGTGTTGTTGTTAGGCCAGCTGACTACCGATGTCTATCACTGGTGGCATGCTTGTGTTGTTTTTGGCCGACAGGACTTGTTGCTATTTATTTTGCCAGCATGGTAACTATGTTCTTATTTAGGAAATTAGAAATAGGTCATTTAAAAAATCTAATTTCACGATAATTGCATCTTTACATTGTATTAAAGAAAATATAGCATTGTTTTATTTCACGTTCTGTATACATTATTATTTTGTAGGAAATAACGGGAAGAAATAGTAGGAAATAATAGCAAGTAATATTATAGTAGATATATTCCGAGGGGAATAATAGAAATTCTTGCATAAAAACTACTCTTTTTTCACTGGATCCGCCCATGTATTAACGTGCAAACAAGGCAATTCACATGCTGTTAATACATGATTTTTATTTTTGAAATGCTTTCCCAGGGACGCATATATATTTCTGCGCCGACTGAAATCTGGTATCTGTGTCTTGTTTCTTCCATAATAACCCTCTTCTTGTAGCATAAAAGATGCAATCTAATCCATAGTATGTTTTACTGTATCAGTTACTAACGCAAAACGCACTGCCCCAACCAATCTTCGTACTCGCTTATCCCCTTGTTTACGCCCCTTTAAGAAGTCGGAGTCATAGAAATCATTTTAATGAGTTTAGTAAGTATCAGTCGGAATGTGTTTATCTAATTTTGCGAAGAATTTGGATTGAAAAAAATGAAAACTTGTCACTACGTTCATACTTATCCGTACTCTAAATGTGTTCGTACTCAAAATAATTCGAATGTAAAGTTCTTACTTTTGAAATTGTTTTCCTGTTGGCCTAATTTTTAAGTGATATGCAAAAATATGGGTAATTTCATAGTTGTAATAATGACAGATAAAAAATCGGTTAAAAACGTCAGTAAATGCTTTTGGAAGAGTTGTTGATTCCTGGGCCCTGGTTATGGATATTTAAAACACGTTTACCGTTTCCAAGAACAACAGAATGCTAGTTAAAATGTACCAGAATCGTAAGATCATCACATATGGAAACAATACATTTAGTCGTTGTGTAATGTTTTTTTTATGCAAGAATAGCGGCACTACACGTTTGTTTTGTGTATTAACGTCAGCCGAAGCCCTTGGGGTATAACATTCCCGCGGGCTTCTGCAGACGTCAATACACAAAAAAGTGTATTATCCCTACTATAATATTATATTAGGTTATATTTAACATTGTTCTGTACAATACGGAGATTTATTATATACCTATATAAATTCTGTAAAAAATCGGGCTTGTATTTCACAATTAAATATGGACAGACAGACAAAAATTCCGTATTGTACCTTTTAAATTCCGTATTGTACCTTCCGTATTGTATGCTGCCGGACTATTTTCATAAATATGCATGACCCGACACATTTCTATAAATAGTGCACATAAAAACATCACTAAGTTCCATTTAATATCGATAAACATTGAAGATTTCGTTCAAGAACAAAACAAGAATCAAAAATGGTAAAGGTATATAATAAAAGGGTCATTATAACAGTAGCTAGATCTGGGACTTAGTATTCGGCTCTCGTGGATTTTGCAAGGTCGGATCACACTCGGCGCTTGCGCGCCTCGTGAGATCCGATCTGGCAAAATCCACTCGAGCCGAATACTGCATCCCAGACCAATCTACTGTTATAATAACCCTATTATATTTGGACTGTACCCAGCTGAGAAAACCATACTGGACGAGCCGCTAGGCTGGGTATGAGTCAAAATATATCTCGTATTGTACAGTACAAAGTTAAATAACCTTTTTATTCTATATCTTTTTTATTTTAGTTTAAATTAAAAATGATTCACTGAATATTGTATTTCTGCCTTTTCTGTATTCCGATTTCAAGACGCATAATCAAACTATGTAACTTAACCCGATTTACATTTGTAACATTTTCACGCGTTTCGGGCATTATCGTTTAACATGGAACTGTTGAACCGTCCAAATACGGAAAAATACAGGTTATTTTGTACGCACGTGCGTCCAATACGGTAATATATTTTACGCTCACGTGTTGCAAATAAACGTTCACGATTGGATAAAAACAAAATAGATATAGAATAATAGCAGATATATTATGAAGGGAATAATAGAAAGTTATATCATAGTAGATATATTATGAAGTAATAGTAGGCATATTATAAATGAAATAACAGTAGGAAATGATATAAACAGATGTAGCATGATATTGTTTGTTTATAGGCAAACTCTATGGCGGATAATGGGCAGATGAAAGATGCCAAGATAATGTCGAACTGCTCAGGGATCTTCATGATTGTTAGTGTAGTCCTTGGCTTAATTGTATTCTTCTGTATCATGTACAGATATGGCATGTTATGGACCAATGGGAATTAGCCATCCTGTGGTTGAAGAAAAACATTGTCTGTAAACAGATTTGATATCTGAGCGATACAAACGTTTCACGTGTATAATTAGATAACGCGTAGAAAGTGTGTATGATATTTTTTTTGAATATTGAAAAAGTCTGATAATCAAAGTATCTACACGTGTAAATGTTTTAGTGTAATTTTGAGTGCAGTTTCCTCATTTGACATTTTTAACACTTTCCCCTTTAAAAGCGCTTTGCCAATGACTTTTCATGTTCTTTTTTTATTTCTTTATCACTTACCTCGTATAAACACAACTCTTACCCTTCATAGTGTTAATTTTTAATTAAATTCAAGAGATTTGAAGTAAATTAAATTGTTTCCTAAATTACGTATATTCTAACTTGCAAATATTGTGAGAAGAACACTAACAGTTTTCTAAATACTTATTACATTGATGATATATTGCCACATTACAACTGGAAATAAATTAATATAAGCTTTTAGTAAGTTTTTTTTTCCATATTATACGGGAGGTGTTCAACTTATATTTCTATACTTTACAAACATAGGTATACAAAGGCCAACATTCTATTTATATCCTCCGATGCTTATGTGTTTTTGCTGTTGCTGTTACTATATAATTTTTTTTTTCGAATAATAAAAGTTTGTGCGTTTTGTACAATTAGCGATACCATCAGGCATACTTTTTCATAACCAATATGGGTGATGCGACCAAGGCATTTAGTGGATAGCGACTATAGTCAGCGATTGTTGTTTACAGTTTAAAACACACCTGTATAATCAGTTTGACAAAAGCGTTGCTGTCCTCAAAATTGAACTAAACTAATGTCATTTTTAACACGCAGATCTTAATCAAAGTACGTGAATAACTTTTAGGATACAAACAATCTCGTAACTTATGAAGTTTTGCTTAAAGGATATATAAGACTGTAGCGTATCATTCTAGCATCATTTAATTCTCACTATCCAGCTGCCTACAATATTATATGAATAATAATACGTTATCTGATTCTTTAACTCTTTCGCGCTGGGATTGCGCGTCACTTTACATAAACCGCTTCCCCCTCCCACAAACTACATGAATTGCAAAAAATGAAATTCAGGAAAAGGCAATACTCGTTTATGATTTGATCTTTTATGTAATGCATTTCAAATTTTGATGGTAAACACACGAGCAAAATATTTAAGTAATTATTCACCGGAAGATAGGATTTCAAAATGGACATTGGACAGCAAAATTGTAATAAACTTTATATTACTTGAATTACTTTTCACTGTTGTATTGCTTCAACTTCCTTTTTACTGTTGCAAGAAAACAACAAGTCGAAAGATTTCCTGCGGCCAGAAGTTATACCAGGCTAAAAAGTAACTTATGAGTGAATATCGTACTTGTTTTTTTATCATACCATTACGCTTTACATAGGAAAAATAACTCCATTCTACATGTTGTACAAGTAGACCTATGAAATATATATTTCTTAATTCTGAAAGTTATTGTTCTGAGCAAAAATAACTATATTTCCCTTTCATGTATGGCTAACTTTTAGCTCTACAGGCCACATTCCTTGACTATTGAAATACTTTACTAGAACTATTACAAATGTGATTCATGCCTTCACTTGGACTTAATTGACATATAGAGCAAAAAAAAAAAAAAAAAAAAAAAAAAAAAAAAAAAAAAAAAAAAAAAAAAAAAAAAACAAGACCATAATCCATGAAATTAAACAAAGAGGAATCTTAAAAATCCCTTATGCACAACTAGGTATCAATATTGATCACCACTGAAAGTTTTAATAAGTTATATGAAATAATAAATAAGGAATTCAGGTCACAAGACATTCTCTATATATATCATACAGAGTGTCAGCTTTATTGCAATAACGGCGTTCCATAAATGCGATAAGCCAATCGCAAATCTGTAAAATATCACGTGAAATCGCCCAGTCTCCATGTGCTTTACTACTTGTTGCATTCCAATATACCTGCGGCCTCCAGGCCGCAGGTAATAATGTTAACACGACTTTTTGTGCTACTGATTCATGGGAGGAAGTTGCTCATAACATATGAATAACGTGAATCAAGGAACAGAACTAACGGATCCTGCCAGGCTGTTACTTTTTTGAATGCATTTTGTAAATATATAAAAAACTTTAATTGAAAAAATCAGTGATTCTTTTGACAATTTAAGCGTTAAAAATACAAAGAGGGGATACAGTCTCAAATTGTATAATTTTTCAAAAATCCTTGATACTAAAAGATTCATGAAATAGAAAACTTTAAATGTTATGTAAATATTAATTATATATTTGTATGAAATTCAGGATTTTATGAGTCACGTATACTCATGTCAAGTGTAATCAAATTTATGATTGAATGTAACTAGGAAGTGAAAACGGAGTCGTTGTGAATAATTTATCTATCTTTTTTCTGAAAAACAAAATCATCCAAATTAAAATAATACCACTGTATTTACATGAGACTTGATAGTTTATGAGTTTCATGTTTCCAAGACATGTGCAGGTATAATCGAGTTTTAGCACTTTTTTCCTGCGTTTTAGTAAAATATTGCAATGGTTAACTCTCTAATTCGAAACAAGTAACATAATTCTCAAACTCTGCAGCAAAATAAAACTTCAACTGATCATGTAATGTTTGCAAGGTGATCGCTGAACGCAATCCAGTTATTTTACCGGAAAACGGCAAAGGAAACGACTGTTTTGATTTCACGTATTTTCTAATTTTCTAATGCAGAATACAAGGAGCGGTTAATTTAGTATAAAAAGGTTTCGACTCACACCAAAACAGAATCCATATCGAACTGTACCGGATTTCCAGAACCATTCAAACGTGCTACATTTACTGCAACATATATGACACTTGCCTTGAAACGTTATTTTTATTAGCTGATGTTCCACCTCCTTACGATGCTGTTTCAACGGGTCCTCCACCTCCGTATCAAGCTCCTTCCAGAAATACTCTTGATGGTCGTAAACCCCTACAGACTATCCGTGGAATAAGTTCTCTATATCAAGCTCCTTCCAGAAATACTCTTGATGGTCGTAAACCCCTACAGACTATCCGTGGAATAAGTTCTCTATATCAAGCTCCTTCCAGAAATACTCTTGATGGTCGTAAACCCCTACAGACTATCCGTGGAATATGTTCTCTATATCAGCTCCTTCCAGAAATACTCTTGATGGTCGTAAACCCCTACAGACTATCCGTGGAATAAGTTCTCTATATCAAGCTCCTTCCAGAAATACTCTTGATGGTCGTAAACCCCTACAGACTATCCGTGGAATAAGTTCTCTATATCAAGCTCTCCTTCAAGCTCCTTCCAGAAATACGCTTGACGGTCGTCAATCCATATAGACTAACCGTGGATCAAGTGCTCCTTATCAACTGCCTTCCAGAAAAACGATTGGTAGTCGTCAACCTCTACAAATTATCGGAAGATCTAGACATCAGACCGGTTTTCCAGGACAAAATGATATTAGACGCACACGTAACCTTGATAATGGTAGAGCCAATCCACAGTCACAAGTTATAAGTTTGTTTAGGAAGTTTTAAGAACATAGTTAATAACAAAAAAGAAATATCTGTAAAATAGATGACCGTCGTTACACCAAGAAGAGCGCAGATTGATTCCAAAATATGAACTCGTATCTTAGGGCACATTGGTGAGTGTTGGTCGATTGGATATAATAACCTCCACAAATGAAAATTTATCCCAACTGCAAACTTTGTTTTTCTAGGCAAACCTACGAGCCCAACAATCAATTGCTTCATCACGCTTCTTGTAAGTTTTCCCATAGACAAATTAATCACACACGAATGACTTGAACTCTGAAACGGTAAGGAATAGGAAATCACTATACATACAAAGCCATAAATAACTTAACTGTGGATTTAAAGGGAACTCCTATAGTTTTTATGCGCATCTTTCTGCGTAGCCGGTACTATCTAAGGAAAAAGTGAAGTCAAGTCAACATTTGTTGAAACGTGTGACAGACAATCTTAAATATGAGGAATCTTGTATAAAATAACATTTTTCAATAAGTTTTATCAGTAATCAAATGTTGATACTGGTTTATGTTGCATTGACATGTATCATGCCTGACATGCATCATGCAACTTGCTATTTGTGGGTGTGTTTTGACAGTGCATTTTAGTACAAAGACAGTATTTTTCTTAATGTTGGACAATTAACTTTGTATTGATTAGACACTATCTCCTTTATAATCATTTAGTATTCAATTATAGAAAGGATTAAGATTTGTTTAACTTCTAGCAGATATAATCAGTCTGGTCAAATTCAGGCCATTTTAATCGTCCGAACAAGAGTTGTTACAGTATTCAAGCGGTCTTAACATAAAATTCAGCCTGTTGACCTATACTGTTTTGGCCATTTTTATGTTCACAATAGAATTATCTTTACAAAGGAAAACAAAAGTCTATGAAAGTTTTTTTTTTTCAAAATCTAAAGTATTTTACATCGAAAAAAGTTCACAAAAGTGACTATGAAACAAGATTTGTTTTTATTTGTACCCATCATTGTAATGATATAGTATTACAAATATGACCATGATATGCAATAAATATATAATAGCATTTGTAAAAAGAATAAACATTGTTGTGCTATCTTGATTCATGTTTAGTTAGTATTTATAAAAAAGCAGAAAATTATGAAAATGTCGAAAAATCGCTAGCAGTTTCAGCAACAGTGGGTGTGTTCAAAATAATTTTTCGCAAAAACAAGATTGGTAACACACTTTGTATACGTTCATTGTTTTCAGCACAAAATTTCCTATCAGATATGTGAATTTGAAAATACGTCTATGAAAAAAATATAGGAATTCTCCTTAATTCATTTTGCTTTTAACTGTTTGAACTGCGTCTGAATAGCAACAATGAAAAGAAGTACACAGTTTGCTCTTTTAAGTATAAAGCACAAGGTTAAAGAAGGCAGCCAACTCTCCAGTTACTAACCGAACTTGGGGCTACTGAAGGATTTAAATACTTCATTGAAAACCACCTTTTACTCTCTGGTTGACTCCGTAGTCTAGAGGTTAAAGATCTGGACTGCAGATATTTTTCATTTATTTTGGGGCGTGGGCGAAATGTAAAAGAACAAGAAGCTATATGAAAGTTCTAGCTAAAATAAAGTTATATTTACCATATGCAAGATTTGGTGGTATTTAGAGATGTGTAAATAAAGACTAACGACTTATAATTCGAAACCTCAAATAAATGAAGTTTTATTGTAAACATCTAAATTTCTGCCCTACATTAAATAGTTCCATTTATGAGCAATGCGGATGAATTATCAATGACAAAGTAGAAGTCAAGCCCTGGTTACAACACTGACTTGTTATATGTCAAACTGACCATTTAGATTATTTACGGTTTATAAATGATAAAATAGTCCTGCATTGACTGCATTTTACAGTATGTAAGTTCCTGATTCATCTTTAGGAGGTCTCACATAGTTCCCGTTGGTCTGATGAATTAATGATTTAGGATAACCTTTCGGTTAGGTAGATGAGTACAAACAGATTTATTTGTGATGGGTTTACCAGACCTGAATCGTCTATTTCAATATTTTTGACAGCCGAATACAGGCTGTTTCCCCTAGCCAAAACAGGTATATTTTCCCTTAAAGAATGCCATATTTTCCACTTGGATTTTAAACAAATGGTTTCGTAATATGAATAGTAAATAATTTTGCGAAAGTTGGCGTTTATATATATATATAAATGAACAGCGATTTGAGTATATATATATGCAAATGTTGAACCAGTACGAATGTGTAGTACAATTCGGGCTCGTATATAAAGCAGTATCGAAACTAATCTTATTGGGTTAGTGGACTTGCTGTGGCATGTGCGTGTTCGTTTGTACTGCTAGGCGCTTTGCCGTAATTGGTCTGGTATATTGTGGTGGTGATTTAGTTCGTATTAATTAATTCTCTCTACTATATATATATATATATATATATATATATATATCAGTCCCAACTATCCTCTTGTTGCTTCTTTACAACTCGGGCAGCTGCTACGGACTAAACATTTTGTCAAAATAACTATATTTACTCCCCGTCAAGTCCTATATTAATAAGGACACTTGCATCCGTTCGTTCAAATAGGTACTGTGACTGTTATCATCTGTTAAAACAATATATTAAACAAACAATAATAAAATAATAAAATATAATCATTAGTTGCGACCTCTGATACATTACAAGACATTGCATTAATTCTCTGAAACATTACAGTACGACACTGCGTTTATTCTCATAAACATTACAGTAAGACGCGTTAATTCTCAGAAACATTGCGTTAATTCTCAGAAATATATAAGTAAAACATTGCGTTAATTCTCTAACATGCAAGACTTAGGTGAAATATTTAGTTGACAGATGCTTTCTTGTACCTTTTGTGTCTATGCAAGGCCAATGAAAGGCTGCTTATGTAAATGATTTTACCGTTATATGTTTTTTTTCTGAGTTTATGATTATATGCTGTAAGCTGGCCTTTACCGTTGTGAACTTTCAAACGTTAAATGTACGCATGGACTCATCTATTTCATATGTGTTGTGTGTTTTAGATATTGCCTGGGATAAGAGTGAGTTTTTTTACCCGTTTAACAGATTTGTACCCCATGTAGATTTTCATGCACGCCTTTCTCGGTATTCTATCTGTCTTTTATTTAGTGTATATGTGTAAATGTTTTGCTCTAAAAAAGACATTGAAATAAGCGAAAAAAGCTAACTCTTGAAGAAGCATAACATTCTTCAAAAAATATAAACACCACTTTATCCTTTACTTTTTATATAGTAGCCATATATTTCTTTATGTGAATATAAGTCTTTGAAAATCTGAGTTGTCGAAATAACTTTACTATATAGGTGGATTTTATGTGAAATAAATATGAATAAAAACAGCCGGATTTAGTGCTGTTCAGTTTGCTATTATTCACATATATTGAACGACCTTCATGGTCCCAAACTTGTGATAAGTACATGCCTAAATTAAGCAATGGACTGGCTATATATGTGTTTTGTTTTCGTGTGCGTACTTCTCTGTTTTGGTTTACAATAAGAACATGGACATTCTTCATTTATCTTACCCAATGACTAACCAGAACAGTGTTTCAAATACAAGATATATGTCCAGTGGTTTCATGGGTCATGCTCCTTGATGCTATCAAACTGTGTCCTCTTTTCAAATCAAATTAATCAAGTGCATTTCTTATGATTTCCTCTAGGACCCGCTAGATTTTAAACGTAGCACAGCTGAACATCTCTATGTTCAGACTCAGATTCACCGTTATCTACCTTAAACTATATCAATCTACCTCATGTGTGTACCATATGATGTCTAAATTTCCACCAATTCTTAACACATCAATTAAGAGAAGAAAGACAAAAAAATCAAAATTTTTAAACATGGACTTTACCAAACGTTTATAGTAGTATTTGGTAGATTTCTTTGAACAGATCTAGAGATCTGTAATTCTTTCATTCCTGTACATAAGAAAGTTTTATGTTTTAACATGTAACAAACAAAAACGAGTGCATTTAATAAGCAATAATTAACGGGTTCATACTTTTTTAGACAGGTGCTGGACGAAATATTCCCCTATTTCATTTAATAAACGAGAATGTTTAAAGTAGTTCTATTTCAATGCCTTACGTTTCGACCTGATTTCATGTATACAGCAATCCCAAAATTAGAATGTATGCACGTATCCACTGGCTGGTAATTTATTATCCTGTTAAACACATATTATTGTTATACACAACAAACAAAAAAAAGAGGTCTTCACAAATCTTTCTTTTGTTTTTGTTTATTTCCAGAAAATCGAGCTTAAATCGATTTAAGAATGTGTGACAACGGTAAATGAAATTTTTTTCGCTAAAATATTCAAAGGTATTCTTTGTTATATCTAGAAAGTATATTAACTTATACATGATTGAAAATGTCTTTAAACGTTCTAAACAAAGAACACAACTCTCATCATAGAGCTTCGACTATCAAAGGATATAGGTCGGTAAATTGAACAAAATAGCTTGCCATTCATCCATTATCGACCGGGGCCTACAGCTAGGGGTTACTCTGAACACCAAAAAGTTTGATTTCAGCTTACATGAGGAACAGGCATCACAAATGTTCAAAACCTGTCCATCAATACCGATACCTAATCCTTTATCACTGATAGGATGCAAAATAATTCAAGCATTGTCTGTGCTTATGTGTCACAATATCAATACAATAAAACTACAAATCATTTTGTCAATATGAGGACTGATTTTTGTATATGAGTTATATGCATTGTAATACATATCATCGCATGAAATTTGTTTCGCATTTTTTTTTTCAATTTGCACTCAAAGTTTTAAGTATCTAGATCACAAGATTGTGCAGGAAATGACATCTCAAAGTAAAGCTGAGCTCAGGTTGGGTGCCACGGTTGTCAGCAAGACTTTTACCGAAACCTACCAGAACTTTTATCTCGACGAAGGCCAAATTATACCCTTCACCTTGGTAAACCAGATACTAGTGTTACTTTTTTTTCCATTTCATACTAATAATTAGGCTTCGCATCTAAATCAGTGTTAATTTGAAATAAGTTGTTTTACTATATTTGAAATCAATGGACTTATCGTTACATGAGTTAGTTGATAGAATATTATATTTATATAATGACGTCACCAATGTCATTAGATTAACAACTTGTACATGCACTTGAGATCATTTTTGCTATGTGTTGTCATATTATATGAGCCGTGCCATGAGAAAACCAACATAGTGGGTTTGCGACCAGCATGGATCCAGACCAGCCTGCGCATCCGCGCAGTCTGGTCAGGCTCCATGCTGTTCGCTTTTAAAGCCTATTGGAATTGGAGAAACTGTTAGCGAACAGCATGGATCCTGACCAGACTGCGCGGATGCGCAGGCTGGTCTGGATCCATGCTGGTCGCAAAGCCACTATGTTGGTTTTCTCATGGCACGGCTCATATATACTTATTGACACAAGTAGTTCTAAAACATGCTCTACAAATACGTGTCAGAATGTTTTAGATTTCTTTTAATTGGCCCATCAGTTCTTTATTTCTTTTACAAATGTAGGTACAACACATCTCAGGCTTTTGTATAACAATTGTTGACATTTTTCGACTGATGATGTTGACAAAGATGCATGGCCAGATTGATATTGTGCCTCTCAATATCATGGTGGTTAGCGGTACACTGGTTGCTCAAGGACAATATGGAGACGAGAGCACAAATGGAATATGGTACGAAGCAAACGACGGGAAAAGATTTTACCTACTTAAAAAAACCTCTAATATGATGTTTCGATAATGACGTTCTAACCAATACATGGGTGACATTTCATTTAGAATAGAGTGGTTATTTCAACCTTTAGCAGTGGTTTTATTTATTGGTCCGTGCATAAATATATATGCCTCGTTTCCATCCTTACAAAACACGTGATCACTTGAACTTTAATTTGTAATGGAAATATGACATGAAGAGTGTAACTACAAAATTATTTTTAGATTTAGATTCTTTACTTTGTAATTAAATGTTCCTTGGGATAAAACATATGACAGAGCTGCTTCCATGGATTATCAATTATTAATGTCGGTTAATGGAAAAGCTGCCCAAAGGTGATGTTAATGTTTTCGTAAAATAAACTTAGAGCCATGTCTAGAAAATGCTCTTGTTTGCATCAAAATAAATATATTAAAATGGGACGAAATCTTGCAAATGAGTCTATGTTAGAGCATATTTTCATAACTACAATGATATTTTTGTTTTAGATATATATTTTGCAACTGTAATTCCAGTAACGACTGGAAGTCATTTTGATTATAGTGACGTCACTGTTCATTTCAAAATATACAGATGTACATATATCGCGCAGACTCATTATGCAAGTAAATATTTCATATGACTTTGCTTTCAATCAAATAAATTTTGTTTATAATTTGAAAACATTCTTTGCTTGAGAAAACTCAAAAACTCAAAAACTCACTATTTTCAGAAAACAAAACGAAATCTTTTATTTTGTAACATAGTTTATATAATAGATATAGTCCGTCAGAAAAGGATACATTATAGAAATGGACTGTGAGTCATGATATAGAAATTTAAAGTAAAAATGTCATTAGAAACTATTCAGAAGTATGTGTCATTACATTTATAAGTTATTTCATCAAGACTTGGATGAAATGTTTATGTAAATATTGTGAAAATCAAGAATAATCAACAAACAGCATGTTTACATTAGATTCTTGGATATGTATTCTAATAAGCAGACTGGTACTTAAGTTTTATAGTATCTGAACACAAGGCTAAAATAATTTCATGGTTTCTGGGTGCAAAGATAAATGATATATTGTACAGATTTAGAACCGGGTCGTTGTCTGTTATCGCATTGTCACGAATTGGAGAGGAATTTTATTGTCTGTGGGGTGGTATTTGCAAACATTGCAACTGAAAAAGAGAAACTGTCAGCCGACAGATGGAGGGACTATTAAGTGTTTATTGTGTTAATACGATAGGGGCAAACTATATCCCTCCGAGGGCCTTGCGGGGCTCGAATAGATATGTGATAGGACCTAGGCAGCTGGATAATGTTTTGCGGCTCCGCTCGCTGTGCGGGCTTCCAAGCTCGCCCGCTGCTCATTTAATAGCTCCTTGATAATAAATAGGTGAAGTTTTTATGGTATCTGAACACAAGGTTAAAATATTTTCAAAGCTTCTGGGTGCACAGATAAATGATATATTGAACAGATTTAGAACCTGCATGTTTAAGAAAGGTCATTATCTGTATTCAAAGGAGCTGAAGCAATGCATGGGTGTTTCATTTTCTTCAACGTCCTACAGAGGGAGTAACTAAAATATAGATAGAATTTTCTAAAAATTTGCACTACCTTTACTAGAACAGAAACTACATAATAAAAGTCAAATTCTGTATTCAGAGCAACTGAAATCAGTAGATGAATGTTACATGTCTTTCACTTTCTGTAAACAGAGAAAATAAGAAGATATAGATAGTAATTTCAACTATTATTTCCCATACAAATGGAAACTAAAATTAAAGAAAAGGATAGTCTACACAAAAAGAAACCAAACGATATAGATAGAATTTTTACTGCAATAAAATCCCAACTCATGGAAACTGAAATTAAAGATTGGTTCTTGATACGTTACAACTGAAATAAATATAAAAAAAGCTTAAATCTTTGAAATAAAATATTCCATTAGCCTTTGTTTGTGTCTTCTCCTTAGTCAGTGATGTCTGATGTGCTGATTGTCTTTGGAATATGTGACATTAGAGTGCCGAGTGTTTCAGCTGATGTTTTCTTTTTTTTTGGTTTAACGCCGTTTTTCAACAGTAGTTCAGTCATGTAACGGCGGGTAATTAACCTAACCAGTGTTCCTGGATTCTGTACCAGTACAAACCTGTTCTCCGTAAGTAACTGCCAACTTCCCCACATGAATTATCAGAGGTGGAAGACTAATGATTGCAGACACAATGTCGTTTATCAAATAGTCACGGAGAACATACGGCCCGCCCGAGGATCAAACTCACGACCCCGCGATCCGTAGACCGACCCTCTACCTACTGAGCTAAGCGGGCAGGTGTTTCAGCTGAATTAAACATGTTTAAGTTACCAGTACATTTTCACAATGAATGTATAATGTCATATATGCTTGAGTTGTTCCAGCACAGGCTAATCCGATAGATAATGTCTGAAGTGATGGCTAAGGATGCATGTCACCTTATTTTACTTTATTTTCGTTTTCTATTAAGGTAAATGCCTAAAAATATATACAAGTCGCTGCCTTAGGATTGCTACCTTAGAAATAAAACTACTACCTTAAAATATTAATAAGGTAAAATTTAATTGTAAAAGTATGAAGTAAATCTGTTTCACCATGATAGATCTTTAAAAATGTTTTCAATGATGTATGAATACATCTTTAAAATTTTGAACAATACAGTAAACATAGACATGATGGGACCGTTTATTCTATTTTAAATTTTAAATTAATAGTTGTTGGATTGTGGTGGGCCTTGATGCATGTGTGTGATTGTGTTCAACTGAAATGAATTTATTCCTACTTCATTTTGAAAATTCGGACACAGTGGTTTTGTGGAATGTTTGAATGGCATTTTCCTGTGTGCCAGTTCATTTATTTCATCAATACAGCTTGATGTTGCGTGTCTCATGAATACAGCGGCAAAGACCACTTTTAATAAGTGCCACCCCAACCTATACACATACATACAGCATCTTTGTGAGATCGAAAGAATACAGTGACATATAATTAAGTACTGCCAACAGTGTGCTTCACAGAGGAATACAGGTGAGTACATACACTGAGTAGATAAATTTACACTTGTGACTCTTCAATAAAGCTCTGTTTGCCTTTTTTTCTCGAACAAATTTAATTATAAAGAAATAAATACATGTACAACGCTCTTATTCTCAAATTTCATGAACTCAACGGTTAACCGTCAACGCGAGAAATTACAGAAATCGAATGGGGAATATACGCCATAAAAGGGCGTCGAAAATTCTCCTGCCAACAAAAGGTAACAAAAGGTAAGGCAGGTAAAATGGGTATTTGGATTATTAGTGACGTTGTGTATGACTACAGATTAAATATTGATAAAACTGTTTTAGGCCTACTTTTAATACAGTGTTGCAAACATAAACTATAAATAGTAACTAAATTATACAAACCCATGCCAATATTCCGAAATTTCGCTTAGGTATATAATAAACAACTCATTTAACGGCAATGGTAAACTTTCAGCAGCTCTTGACTTTCTTACCCCTCAGTTAGTACTTGTGTCAGTATAGATTTAATCGTGCTAAATAGCCACTTAAGGCAATCCACTGTCGTTTATTAACTTTTATTATCATTAAAGATTGTTTTACGTCTATGAGCTAATATATTGCAACGATTCAGGCACTGTTTCCTTAATTGACACTATTTATGTTTATAATCTTATATGTATAACGCAAACGAACTAGAAAAAATATTGTTTCATTGGTCTCACTTTACAGTAGACCAAAGAAAAATCAGTCATTTCGATATGAAGTTGGCAGAAGCAGTAGCGTAAGTAGCAAAAACATGAAACTGACAACAGCAGTAGTAGCAGAAGCAGTAGCAGCAATTAAAAAACGTGAAACAAGCAGTGGTAGTAGAATCACTAGCAAAAACGCGAAATAAGCAGTAACAATAGCAGTAGTAGCAGTAGCAGTAGCAGTCACAGCAGTAGATGAAGTAACCGAACTTTGCCGACGTGTTAGCAGTAGCGGAAATGTGAAATCGGCAGTAGCAGTAGCAGAAGTAGCAGTAGCAGGAGTAGCAAAAATTTGAAATTTTCAGAAGCAGTAGCAGCAGAAGCAAAAACGAAAAAGTGTAGTAACATCAGAAGCAGTAGCAATAGAAGCAGTGGTATAAGCAGCAGAAGCAGTAGCAAAATCGTGAAAGTAGCAGTAGCAGTCATAGAAGTAGAAGCAGTAGCAGCAGTAGCAGAAGCGGCAGTGGTAGCATCGGTAAGTAGCAAAAGCAGCAGTAGCAGAAGCAAAGACAAAAGCAGCAGTAGCGAAAGCAGCAGAAGCAGTAGTAAGAATAGCCGCAGCAGTACCAGTAGAAACAGTTAGAGTAGAGGAGAAGCAGTAGCACAAATGTGAAATTGACAGTAGCAGTAACAGTAGTAGTAGCAAAAATGTGAAATCAACAGTAACAGTATCAGCAGTAACAATAGCTATAGCAGCTGTAGCGGTAGCAAAGGCAATATCAGCAGTAGCAAAAGGAGCAGTAGCTGGCGAAACAGCAGCAGCAACAGTAGCAGGAGTATCAGTAGCAAAACTGTGAAATTAACAGTAGTGGCTAAAACGTGTAATCAGCATTAGCAGTATAAGCAGTAAAAGTAGCAATAGCAGCAGTAGCAGTAGCACAGGCAATATCATCAGCAGCAGCAAAGGGATCAGTAGCAGGAAAAAAGTAGCTGCAGCAGTAGCAGTAGAAGCAGTAGCAGCAGTAGCAAAAACGTGAAGTGACTGTAACAGTATCGTTCGTAGTAGCAAAGACGTAAATTAAGCAGTAGCAGGGCAGCAGAGGAGCAGCACTTGGAGGAGTAGCAGTAGCGGCAGTAGCAGTAACTGCAGTATTATTAGAAGCATTAGCAGCAGCAGCAGTAGTAGCGAAGGAGTACAAGTGGTAGTAGTAGCATTAGTAGCAGTAGCAGCAGAAGTAGTAGTAACAAAGGCACTAGTAATAGTAGCAACAGTAGAAGTAGCAGTAACAATATCACCATGACCAAAAGAACCAGCATCAGATGCAGCAGTACCAGTTCAAGTAAAAGCAATATAGAAGAAGGAATGACAGTAGTAGCAGTAGCAGCTGTAGCAGCAGTGGCAGCAACAGGAGCAGTTGTAGCAATATAAGTAGCAGCAGTAGAAGTAGTAGAGGTGGCAACAGTAGCAGCAACGGTAGTAAAGGCATTCTAATGTTCCGTGCTCTACTTACATTTGAGCAGTATACCTATTTTCATGGATAGGAGCTCGATTTTCCGCCTCCACTACAGGCCTGGGCATTTTTATAGCAAAGAAAAGCCGGTGCCGACGCAAAGAAACCGCCGATATAGCAGATTTCGCACAGAGTCCGCCGATATGGATATGCACCGTGTTCTGGCAATTTCACGTTTTGGCTACTGCTAATGCTGCTACTTCTGTTGATACTGCGTATACAGCTGTTACTGATACTGTTGTTAATTCTGGTACAATTGTTGTTACTGCTACTGCTACTGTTGATTTCACGGTTTTGGTACTGCTACGGCTACTACTGCTACTGCTGCTTCTGCTTACGCTTCTACAGTTTGGTTCGGCTAAAGCTGCTACTGCCAATTTCACGTTTCTGCTACTGCTGCTACTGATTCTGCCGATTTCACGTTTTGGTTACTGCTAATACTGCTACTGCTACGGCTACTGATGTGGCAACTTATGTTATTGTTACAGTTGCTACTGCTTCTAGTTTTACTGCTGCTTCTACTGTTACTGCTACAGTTTTTGCTATTGTCGCTTCTTCTGCTACGGCTACTGCCGATTTGACCGTTTTGCTACTGTCAAATGCTACTGATACCGCTGCATCCTCTACTACTACTCTTGATTCTAATGCTGCTACTGTTGTTAATGCTGATCCTGATACTGCTGCTTTTGCTATTGGAATAACTACTAATGCTCATGTTTGCTACTTTCGATTTCACGATTTTGCTACTGCTACTACTGCTACTGCTACCGGTAGCTTAGACCGGTGCTACTTCTACTGCTGCTGTATCTGTTGCTACTGCAACTGCTCCTACCGCTACTGCAGTTTGTTACTTTCAATGGTCGATTTCACATTCTTGCGACTACTACTGCTGCTACTTCTACTGTCGATTTCAATTTTTGCGACATTTACTACTGCTACAACATTTTTCACATTCTTGCTGCTGCTACTGCTGCTGTTGCTACTGCAAATGTCACCTTATTACTACTGTCCCTGTTGCTTCTGCTTCTGCCGTTTTCACGTTTTTGCTACTGCTACTGCTGCTTCTACTAGTATTACTGGTGCTGGTTCTGCTGGTACCGCAATTACTGGTACTGTTACCACAGCTGCAACTGCTATTGCTGCTACTGCTGTTACGTCGACTGCTAATACTGCTGCTGCTGCTACTGTTGCTACTGCTACTGCCGATTTAATCGTTTTGCTAATGCTTTTGCTACTGCTATATCTGCTTCTCCTACTCCTACAGCTGCTGCTACTGCTGCTAGAGCTACTGCTGCTACTGCTAATAACATGTTGAGTCGCAATAAACATTAAAATTAGTGTTCGAATCAGACACAAATATCTATTAATAATAAATGCAAAAAGTCAGACATTGCTTGTATTTTAAGTGTTGATTGATTTTGTATACATGTAGGTTACTTTATTATTGAAGAGAATTATCTTAATAAGATATATTAATTACAAATAAAAACAATATTACAGTTGAGTACTTCGTGTAAATGTCCGAATAATGTTCAGGTATACTTTGTCCGTCGTTAACTAACTTTAACTGCATATTTTCTGATGTGTATCAAGTTAGGTCTGTAAATTGGGAGCCCGCCCGCTTAGCTCAGTAGGTAAGAGCGTTGGTCTACGGATCTCGGGGTCGCGAGTTCGATCCTCGGGCGGGGCTTATGTTCTCCGTGACTATTTGATAAAGGACATTGTGTCTGAAATCATTAGTCCTCCACCTCTGGTTCATGTGGGGAAGTTGGCAGTTACTTGCGGAGAACAGGCTTGTACTGGTACAGAATCCAGGAATACTGGTTAGGTTAACTGCCCGCCGTTACATGACTGAAATACTGTTGAAAAACGGCGTTAAACCCAAACAACAACAACAACAACAACAACTGTAAATTGGGAATTACATGTACTTGAGTAAAGAACTCTGCAGTTTTTTTCTGATGATATAGATGGGACTTGTGACAGCAATGAACGAAAAGAACGCGAGGCAATAGCTACATTATACACGTAGAAAACATAATTTGGAAAAAGACATTTATCACATAAATCCAGTGTTTCATTCTGGTACAAGAAAACTTGAATTAAATGCTTTTAGATATCAAGCAGACGAATTCTGTGTTTACTTGATCAAATAACAGTCTCATATTTATCGAAGCTCCTCCCCTAATACCTAATATGCTTAATTGCCTACCGGCTTATTCAAACCCGCCTTAGTCTGCTGTGTGGTTTATGAATAATATCTAAGCCCGATAGGTATTTGCGCATGGTTATGAATTAGAGAAAGTGATACAGGTGCCTGATGTAAAACAGCAAAATACACATATTGCCTATAAATGTTTCTTGTATTGTACAAAGCTCCAAAACTCCATCGAGCATTTGATTAAATATAATCATAAATTAAACGTTAGGACTAAAAGAAGACGCGAAAGAACAGGGATTCTAAAAATTATTATCTTGCCCTGTGTGTGTGTGTGTGTGTGTGTGTGTGTGTGTGTGTGTTTTTGTTGTTAATGATTATATTCTTTTGTTTCTGTGACAGGATTTTAAACTTAAAAATGATTAATGTACCATGTATGTTTTAGAAATATTCATATTTTGACTTGGAATGCGATGTAGAATATTCAAATAATGCTTTGAAATAATATATTGCTACAAAAGCTTTTAAAACATATTATCTTCATAATTTCCTTTGTTGGCATTATTTCACCTGAAAGAAATATTCCCTCTATTCTAGCAAACGTTGTCATTTATGTATTAAAGGAATTGATCTTAAACTACGCATTATCTTTCTGGCGTGACTAAAGGTTGTGTATATTACTATAATCTCCATTAGGCAAAAGTTCCGTACATGACATGTTATAACAAACAGATATATTACAGCACAACCTCTCCAGAGCGGCCCTCTCTTAAGCAAAAGCCTATCCATAACAACATCACCAAAATTTCCCTAAGCTGAAATATACTATCAAATTTACTTCAGAACCTCTACATAACATTCAATAATTGTATCTCACAAAGAGTGTTGCTCTACAGAGGTTACACTGTACACGTTATATGAATATGTAAATTGATAAGCACCTTTCACTGTTCAAAATACCAAAATCCGACCAAAAGATACATTATAAAATAAAGCGGTATGCATCTTTAAAACAGGCGAACTCATCAAAAGCTTCAAAACGTTTTCCTATGTAAACACTTACTTAAACGTTTGACACCTCGATTAGTGTCAAAGGTCTACAAGTGTCATAGCATTGGTTTGAACCCCTTATTTCTTTTTAACTTCAAAACTTTATTGCGTAACAAACGCAGTACATAGTTTTGTGAACATTTTATAATATTGCCTGAAAATCACTAAAAAACTTTTTTCTAAATGCTTACATTTAATGGCATATAAGATCTGAGCTGTATATTAAATCTTTAATACGAATTCGTGATGTAAATATTGAAATTTAAAACTATCTACTTAACCAAGACACTTATTTTTATACCTTTTCTTTCTGTAGATGAATTTTAATCAATTTCTCTTTACCCATTGCAAGCTTTCGAGAGAAACCTATCTGGAAACTTGAAACAGAGCTAGGTTATTGCTCCTGAGATGCTAATTTACCAAGAATTTTGAATACCCTACAGGAATTATCTGTCATTATAGGTAGGCATTTGCCTCTGGGATGTCGTAGGCAGAGTTATTCGGTACAAGTCCTTAAAAACATAGAAACTTTGAAACTAAAACAGCGAGTTCAATGCAGGATGTGATACCAATATTGCCACCTGTTTGTTCTAAATTTGTCAATGATGACAAAATGAAACTATACAAGATTCTATAGTTTAAGGAAAAGTTTACAGAACTGTATATATACGGGAAAAAGATTGCAAAAAATGCTTTTTTTTTTGTATTATGTAGTTTTATTGAGTTAAATTTATAGGAGAAGGTTATACATATATCAAGTAAATAAAACGACTTCACATGCCTTTACAACAGTATTTATTTACAATAAAATGCAAACTAGTCTCGCATACAAGGCACCTTAAGTCGTTTTTAGTTACTTAATCTATAGACTTCCATTCTGTGCCGAGTCTTTTCATGGTCATGTGTTTTTATATATATACATGTATGTACACTGATGAGACAATGAAAATGACAAACGAGACTTTTGAAAATATGACGATTCCAAGATAATTCTGAAAGATCTGACATTTTACAGTTTTGTAAAAACAATGTCTAAACGCCTTTTGAATATTTCAAAAAGATCAAAGAATTCCAACGTAGATATTTAATTATTCATTTCAAGTGAAAAACAAGCGCTGAACTGAACTATTGTGGTAAAACGATTTTAGAGAAAGAGAAGTAAACATTTTAGAACTGTGAAAATTTGTTTTTTCTCAGTGGACGCTAAGTTAAACTTGTTAGACACACTTATATGTAAGTACATGTTTTCAGTATTCAATACCTATTCATTTAAGAAATTGTTATGTGATTAATCTAATTTTTTTTAGCCATTTCGCTGCCGAACACCGGAGAACGTTATTTACACGGTATTTGCCATGGAATTTTCCTGGAAATCACGTTAGTTATGATAGAATAGTATAGAGGCTTTATTGTTCACAAAAATATATAAAACCTATAATTTTTAGAAAGAAAAATAAAAAAATGCATACAGATAAACAGATTTATTCTAAAAAAAGTCTTGTATAGTTTGAAATACGCTGACGTAAATGTGAGACGGGTATACCTGTCATGTAGACAGCGAAGGGGGCTAGATGGGGAAGAATCAGCGTAAACAGTTTTACATTTTTGAAGAATCTTCTTGGCTTGTAAATCTATATTCAGAAAACAATGCAATATGAAGAAACTAATTTCCTTATCGAATCTTCGACGTTTAGATGGAATGTTGCAGTTGTTTTGTCTGCTTGGCCCTGTCCATCATTTTGAAAATCACATAGTGGAAATTTACAATGTCACTGGTCACAATCAATCTATGTTATCATATCATTTTTTTATATTATTTAATTAGGTCATATTCAATACTGTTTTTAGGACAAGTTACCGACTAAAAGTTAATCCGTATATGGAGAAATAATTATCTATACAAATATCTTTTAATTTCCATGCATGCCTACATTCTTCATACTTTATAGAGAGAACTTTTGTTTACAAGATAATTAAATAAGTTTACATTATTTCGGGAAGGAAGTGTCTGGAAACTTAGATTAGATGATATGGATATAACAAATGGTCACTACCTGAAAGTCCCTTTTATGCCAATTAATATTTAGAATAGGATGTGGAAAACCAATAGCTATTTCAACTAACTACAGATCAACAAGTTATGCATATACAAATAAAAGATATAGACATTTATAATTTAATTCACATATACAACAATATTTAATACTATTTATATAGATGTTGGGCAATATGTTTTATGAACACTGTCATGCAATTCATATTCAATAAAAATGTTAGGGCAGGGCCCCGTTTCACGTAGCCTTCTTAGGACAAAGTTAAAACTTTTGAGGAAGGTATTCCAAGAACACAATTTGAAGTTGATTTATTTTAACTATTGGCTATTCTTAGAATCTGAATGAACATAACGTCACCTTTTGAAAAGAATATAATAGTAGAGTGCCAATTTTGAAAGATCTAGACAGGCTGAACAAAGTGATGCATTTGCATAAAGTTAGGTCGGGCTACATAAAGGTCTGTCTCTACGTACGTTAGAAATGTCTTCCTTGTTAGAACAATACGCTTTTACGTACATACATAATAAGCCATGTAACGTGTTGCTTGATCTTCATTGACCTAGAGGTGATAAATATGTGTGACGACTAAATACTTGTAAAAGATATGTTCCTTTTTTTTTCGTTCGTCCGGCCGTCTGTTTGTCTGTCTGTCGAAAAATCGTGTCCGCTCTGTATGTTTAGTCATAATGAGACCACATGTGGAACACAACATCAGTTTTTATCAGTTCATTATTGTACATTGCAGATCAAATGATCTGCTAGTAGCTTGGTACAAATGTTTGCCCTCAGATGACATGCCGATGGTAATCCCATTTATAAAGCTATATTGGGAGACATGGTTCATTTTCATCTATGGTTCCTTTTGCATAATACACATGTATCAAATATGTTTGGCAGCTTTAGCATCGCATTGACACAACTATAGGTAATTTGGCGACTAAATAAGCTTTGTGATAAGCTTTGCAATTTTCATGATATAACAGATATTACATATATGTAAATAAAACCTCTGCAGTCAAATAATTTTATTTTGATACAGCTAAGTATCAATATGGTCATATCTATATATCTTGAAAAGCTTCGTTGTGACGAAAAGTTAAAATATTTATTTAATGATTATGTCTTTATTTCCTGTTTTTTTTTGTTATAATTTAGAGGTGTTTACATGATTTATATGCACCCTCACTACACTTTTTGCATAAACAAATAGTTACCTCAAAACAGTTTTGTAAGAGCGTTGGTCTACGGATCGCTGGGTCGTGAGTTCGATCCTCGGGCGGGGCGTATGTTCTCCGTGACTATTTGATAAACGACACTGTGTCTGAAATCATTAGTCCTCCACCTCTGATTCATGTGGGGAAGTTGGCAGTTACTTGCGGAGAACAGGTTTGTACTGGTACAGAATCCAGGAACACTGGTTAGTTTAACTGCCCGCCGTTACATGACTGAAATACTGTTGAAAAACGGCGTTAAACCCAAAACAAACAAACAAAAATCAAAACAATTTTAACATTACTTGCAACTGAAAGCTTTTTTTGACAACATAGGACATTTTCCCTGGTCAAATCATCGAACCAAATTCTTCTTGTGTGATACTATTCATGTTTAACCTGGTCACATATCATGCTAGAGCATTCTGGTACTGGAACATTTTTGTTGGGATAAGCCACTCGTCAAGAAGCTATAGATAAGGGAAGCGGTTGTCTAGCGGTTAAGGTGTCGACCGCTCAACCCAGGGTTTGATACCCATTGGAACACGACCAGAAAATAAAAATGTGGAAAACCACAGGCCTCCCAACACGACATAAACGAAAATGTTGCAGGCATGGTTTGATTGAGCCAGTTCATGGACGGTAGTGGAAGTGCAAGCTCCCGTCCACGCTTTTAGCTCCTGGGTTGAGCAGAACTGGACATTTACACATGTTATAAGTACCAGAATGTAATTTAGAGACATCCGCACATGTATTCATATGGCGGTGCACATGGAATCTTCAATGATGCACAGAGTGCAATTCCATGAATAGCGGCGTATGGTCTCCAGATGAAATAATTGATGTGCCCTAAACGAGAAAACAATGGGCAGAACTAAACAAACTGAAATTTAGAAAGGGGATCTGTGGTTATGGAGTCTGCATATCACAGAAACTGCCAAAAGACAAAATTAAAAGCCTTCTCAAATGACAACAGTACTCAATTTTCCAGAAAATGTACTCGAGTGCGGTTAAGATAAGCTTCAAGCTTTCATCACAATTGAGCTTAAAATAACTTAGTATTAACTAAAAAGCTTAAGTTATTCATATAGACAAAAGATGGAATTGATGTATGCACAGGCATTTTGTAAACATAATGAGATCTTATTTTAAAAAGCCTATTCTTTCATATAGACATTCTCTTCTTGTGGTGTTTAAAAGCCGAAAGGAGATATAGATAGATATAGATATAGAATGCTGACTTTTATCAGTAAAAGCTCCCATATAATTATGCTATTTATGACAACAATGTTGAATTTGTTATGCATAAACTTGTAGTACTTTAATATAAGACAAGCGTGGGCATTACTAATACTGTCTCATATAATGTACAAAAGGGTTCTAGCGATGTCAAAATAAAAAAAAAAGATAATTAAGAAGTATCAGATTTCTGTGACTTTTAAAAGGAAGACATTCTCGTCTGTATGATGATAAAAAGCCAAAAGGAGATATAGATTGCTACTTTTCAAACATTTATCACTAAAAGTTCCCACATGATTATGCTATTTGTGACAACTCTGTTCACCTTGTTATGCATAAACTTGTAATAATTACTATGTAAGTTTTACTAATACTGTTATTATATGTATAAAAGGGTTCTAGCAATGTCGAAGTTGAAAAATTAACACGAAGTATAAGTTTTCTGTAAGTTTTGTAATATGTGACATTCGACAGGCATTGGATTCTGTTGCTCTTTGTTACTTTAGGCCTGTTTTAGAAATGGAAAAATGTAAATTCTCCATTTGCAAGTAATTATACTGCTAAGCATTTACAGTTAAGGGCAAAACTGTATAGCCTTCATTTTACTACAAATTATACCATCAGAAGTATATGCACCTTTATGACATATTATTTATAAATAAATGGAAATACAATGCAACAAAATTGTATAGCATAATAAAACAGTCAAAACTTTGACAACTGCATACATGTATTGCCTTTTTAATTCTTCAAACTTTCCCGCTTATATCAATAACATCAATTCCTTCTTTAAACGACGAAAACATGTCTTAATAGATTTGAAAGGGCATATACTATTTGCATTCCTTATGACAGTCATATTCGTCATTCCAGCAATAAAAGAAACGGAATAAACTATTTTCCCTTTATCTTCAATGTTAATTTAGTATTTAGTATGTGTTTTCATCACACTGGCATATATCAAGGGGTTTTGGTGGTGATGTATAGTTTGTATTTTTTTGTTTCTTTTGGGAAAGTTGTATAATTTATTCTTTCCTAATGAATGGAAAAAAGACCATATTATTCAGTTTTAGATTAAAAGAAACAACAACAAATAAATATGATTATGACATTTTATGAATAAAATACTTTAACCAGTAATAGCTATGTCTTTTGCATTCACACTTTCAACTAGATTACCAACTGAACACCTTTGCCAGTAGTTTATTGTAATAAAAGAAATGAATTAATATTTTTAATTTCACTTAAACAAGATGATATACTAAGCTTTAACGCAAAAAATATAAACCAGAACAATTTTCATCTGCTACAAAAAAGTTCATAAGAATGACTCCATTTTGGCCTAGGCAAATCCGGAATCGGTCTAGCCAAACGAGAATATTAGTTTGGCCTAGGCAGATTCGGAATCGGTCAAAACCAATTTAGAATTCTAGTTTGGCCTAGACCAAACTAGAATTCTAGTTTGGTCTAGGCAGATTCCAGATCTGCCTAGATTCTAGTTTGGCCTACGACATATGCATAATTCATTTATAGTATTCTTTCTCAACATGTATAAAATATTAAGCTGTTATACAATTATCATTATTACATTGATTAATAAAGCAATTTGCATTAATTAATTCTAAGAAATGACCTTACACTTTACCTAACTCGCTAACCTTACACTAACTCTTAGAATGCAACAGCCCCGTTGACGCATAGATAAAAGATAAGAATGGCAATCTCACCGTTGAAACTTTTGCCATAAGATAACACATTTTTTTTAGGATAATATAGGTACATGTAAGCAGTAAATGCAAGTGGTGCTTTCTATACAAAACATTAAGAAATAGGTATATCTTTCAAACGTAATTTTGAATACAGATTAAGAAAATGTTTCCCAAAACCATCTTTAACGATTGTTTAACATGCCTAAGGACTTACCAATAGGATATTTTGTCACGTCTGTTTAGGTGAACTTCACTTTGTTAAAATTCCATAATGTTAAAACCCGATACAGCAACTCTCAACAAAGAGAATATACATAATTACGTAGTCGGTAAGTACTGCACATGTTTTTATCCTTTTACATAAAAGGGAAGTAATACAAAAGAACGGACTCATACTTAAACCTTTGAAAACTATGTTATCAATAAAGTATCAAAAATAAGATTTAACAAGTTATCAAACTATATTATGTTTATAACAGCACATATGGCAGTCACATATTAAACAAAACCATTATGGCCCTTTATTAATAAGCAGTTAAAAAAATCGTTTTATACATTTTTCTTTTTTTTTAATTTATAACAGGGTATTTCAGGAACAGTCACTTAATTAATTAGCTACAATGAATATTACAATTAGCAATAGGTTTTAATAATATAAAGAATAAAAAATGTCAAAAATCATAAAAAAAAACCTCAAATTGAGCCAAAACAGCTGTACTGAGTTATACGATTTTTGCGTCGGACGACGGAAGGACAGACGGACGGAACAAATAATATCATGTTTCACTCAAAAGTTAGTCAGACATATTCTTTTCCACTACGCCAATACAGATGCACATTAATAGTTTTACGCACAAATATACAGTTTAAAAAGTCATTTTTGACGGACAGACATACGAATTTACAGACAGACTGATGTGAAAACTGACACCACTTCATGCAAATGCATCACTTGACCCTAGGAGTAGGTATGAATCAGTTTACACATAAATATGTATGGAGAATAAGATTACAATTAAGTTTTACTTAAATAGCTATTTGTTTTAATGGCAGCCATATTGAATGTTCTAAAAATAGAATTTCAAAGAACAGTGACCTTGGCCCTTACAGCCAAAAGTCTTGTATATGTCCAAACTACCTCTATGCAAAATTTAATACTTTTTTCCCGGTCTGTCTAGGTTTTGAAATAAACGCGTTTTAAAAGCCCATACTTAGGAGAGAATTTAGGATGAAACTTAAGAAATTTTGTGAAACGGGCCTAGTGTCTGTAAGTTATACTGATGGAACGTACAATCTGAATGGAAAAGTCTCTTTCAGTGGTCTTTGTTGAAAAAACATACTGTGAATATGTTTCTGTTAGGGTTTAATTAAGCATGAAATACGTCGACAAAAGCTTTTGAACATCCACAGTCACATAGAAAAGGCATTTAAAGATTCTTTAAGGTGGTGAGATTGGAGATCCACAAAACATTGATGTCTCGATTAAATTTGGGTCATTTGGCGATTTTCCCAGCTTTTGATTTTGGAAAAAGATCCCAGGTGCATCTTCCGGCATTGCTTCTATCATAAGCGGATATTTTGCTGCAACCATCAATGCAAGTGATATGAGTTCAGCGATCTTAACTTTTCCCGCAGTGGAGCGTAAAAGTGACGTTTGGTTGTTCAACCTATTAATCGGTTAATACTTATCGGAGGAGTTTGCCATTGACGGTTCTCGGACGGTACTGCTCTGTAAACTGTTTCTTTGGTTGGTTTGGTATTTCTTTGTCTCATTTTTGTTTTGGTAATGGCAATAATTTACACATCCATCTGGGCCCAGTTGTTCGAAACTTTAACGGGCGATTAATCTAACGGTTGGTTAACTTTTAAGGTTATTTTTCGTCATTTCAGAAGACTTAGAAAAACAAATGTATGAGGTAAGAATTATGAACACTGAAAAATCTTTACAATGAAATCAAAACATCATACCAGTGTTTCCCATCAAGTCTAGTATTTTGAAAGTTTACCGGTGGTTAGTTTAACATTCGATTAAAGTTTCGAACAGCCGGGCCCAGGTTTCTTCTCAAAGAAGCTACATTTATGGAACGTAACTATTCCTATTTTATCTTTGTCATTTGTTAATATAATGATAACAGAACAGTCCGAAAGATAATAACAGAAAAGTCCAAAAGATAGATATGATCTGTGCTGATTTAAGCTGTAGCTTTAATATATCGATGAATAACAGATTTGTCCAAAAGATAAACACGTTCTCTGTATATGTTAGCTATATATAAATATAACAGTCCGAAAGAAAATTACGTTCTGTTAGCTATAGTTTAATGTGCAGTTGTAAAGCAAATACAGGTTTACATCAATAACCCCCAATTTTTAATCCCCCGCCGTGGCGGAGGGATTATAGGAATGGTCTGAGTCCGTCCTTCCGTCCGTCCTTCCGTCCGTAACAAAACCGTGTCCGGTCCATATCTCCTAAACCCCTTGAAGGATTTTCATGAAACTTGGATCAAATGATCACCTCATCAAGACGATGTGCAGAACCCATGAGTCAGCCTTGTCGGTTCAAAGTCAAGGTCACAACTCAAGGTCAAATGTTTGAGCCTGCCATTTTATGTCCGCTCTATATCTCCTAAACCCCTTGAAGGAATTTTATAAAACTTGGGTCAAATGATCACCTCATCAAGACGATGTGCAGAACCCATGAGTCAGCCATGCCGGCTAAAGGTCAAGGTCACAACTCAAGGTCAAAGGTTTGAGCCTTCCATTTTGTGTCCGCTCTATATCTCTTAAACCCCTTGAAGGAATTTTATAAAACTTGGGTCAAATGATCACCTTATCAAGACAATGTGCAAAACCCATGAGTCAGTCATGCCGGCTCAAGGTCAAGGTCACAACTTAGGGTCAAAGGTTTGAGCCTTCCATTTTGTGTCCGCTCTATATCTCCTAAACCCCTTGAAAGATTTTCATCAAACTTGGGTCAAACAATCACCTCATCAAGGCGATGTGCAGAACTTATGAGTCAGCCATGCCGGCTCAAGGTCAAGGTCACAACTGAAGGTCAAAGGTTTGAGCCTTCCATTTCGTGTCCGCTCTATATCTCCTAAACCCCTTGAAGGAATTTTATAAAACTTGGGTCAAATGATTACCTCATCAGAACGATGTGCAGAAGTTATGAGTCAACCATGCCAGCTCAAGGTCAAGGTCACAACTAAGGGTCGAAGGTTTGAGCCTTCCATTTGGTGTCTACTCTGTATCTCCTTAACCCCTTGAAGGATTTTCATCAAACTTGGGTCAAATGATCACCTCATCAAGAACTCATGAGTCAGCCATGTCAACTCAAGGTCAAGGTCACAACTGAAGGTCAAAGGTTTCATCTCTGTATCTCCTAAACCAATTGAAGGATTTTCATGAAATTTTGATCAAATGATCACCTCATCAAGATGCTGTGCAGAATTCATGAGTCAGCCATGTCAGTTCAAGGTCAAGGTCACAGCTAAAATCAAAGGTTTACCCTTTCACTATCTATAGCAGTGGCGGGGGATTTAGCTGTCTTTCAGACTGCCTTATTTCATTATAAAATGACATGAACTTTTATTAAATCATAGTTCAACCATTAAACTGTAGCCTGCTAAATTTCTTAAATGGACTGGTCCATCAATTCAGTTTGTGCGATACCACTTATTATTCGAAGGGGTTACCACTGAAAATTTATGACTGAATAGCGAACAGTGCAGACCATGATCAGTCTGCACTGATGTGCACGGATGTGCAGGCTGATCTTGGTCTGCACTGGTCGCAAAGGCAGATTCACTTGCTTTGCCGCCAGCAGGCTTAAGGTTAACAACTAGCATTATGTGCACATGCGTTTAATAGATTTAGATGTATCGTAGAAGTATTGCATGTGAAACACATTATGTATTCAAGAGAGCGTGACAATAAGATTTAGCCTCAAACTGATACCTGTGCTTGATCCAGAAAGAATCAGACAGTGATTTTAAGAATCTGTTATAATTATATTTCAGGACTTATGTTGTCAACGAATACACAAGTATGAAGTGTACTATTATGTTTGTGTGTATGTTGACTTCCGTTAAAATCTGGAACTTCATTTCCTCTGTTGATATTAGATTTAGGAAATACGAGTTTGATTCCGACATAGCAGGATACAGGTGCATACCAAATGAAACCGTCTTTGAAGTTGAAAACATACCTTATCCTCCTCATTGCAGCAGACTATGTCACCTGGATAACATGTGTCTCAGCTTTTCCTACCAATCGGATTCCTACAAGTGCATTGGATGTCGTGTTAATCTTGGGATCTGGGCCAGCTATTACGAGTCATACCCTGGTTCTCTATATTTTTCATCTAAGAAATATAAATGTAAGTTTACTCTTTAGAATATATCATATCCAACATTCATATTTGGAAATAAATGATGAATATAATCCCACGGTGTCCATGTGAACAGAAAAATATATGTTTGTGTGTGTGTATTGCTTCGACTTGCGTATAATACCTGTCTGAGCTGTGAAATCCGGGTGATCGATCTAGAAATATCAAGATTCTTTTGTTTTACGAAAATATTTTCTCGAGCGCTCGACTTATTATCTAGAGCGCACGACATATCATGTCCAGAGATCAATATTTAACTTAATCGAAAAATTAAGTGCGCATTCTTAACATACCGCAGTATTGCGATTTTGTATAAAATCCCAAAGATAAATAATTTCATAATACGTAATAACGTGTTTTAAAAAACCCCGTTTTACTCCATTTCTTTCTTTGATACATTATCTTTTTTCACATTAACACCATAGGTCATTTGTATCAGTTTCAGAATCCAGCTGCAAAGAAATTTCAGACAGTAACCCCTCTGCACAGAGTGGCCTGTATAAGATAAGGTTATGGAAGTCGAAGAAAATATCAACAGTCTACTGTGATATGGACACAGACGGCGGAGGTTGGACTGTAAGTTTGTTTTATAAAATTACATAAGGAATACCAAGTACCGTCACAATAAATCAGCTTTGCTACATGCACTTACAAACAGTTGCGTAACGTAAGTTTTATACCCTTGTAACATAGATGTCATTCCGAAACTATTATTACAAGGGAGGTAATAGTCGAAACTGGAAACGAGTCCATTATATCATTGTACTATTTGTTTAGTGCAATTTCGAACCAATTAAGCCCAGAACATTAAGAAAACACTTGTTTCTGGTCTATTTATGCACGCCCGGTAACCTCAAGAATCATGACCTTTTGGTTATGTATGTAAATGTTTCTGCTCTGACTTCCGGTTATGATGGTTTTAATGTGAAAACAGAGACATAGGTAAGAAATTCTTACGTTTTCTTTCTAGACATATGCACATGTAACATAATTTTTCTTTTTGTAAAAGGATCAACTTGTCGTGTGTGGTTTACAAACTCAAAACAAGCAGTGGTTGGATGTAAAAGCTTTCCTTTTCGTTTCGTGAAGTTTGCACATCAAAAGACCATATTGCTTCTAAATTTTTCGAATATTTTAACAAAATCCATGTTTATTCTATATACGAGTATTTTATCGACTACTATGAGAATGCTGTGTTCAGGTTACATGACAGTTAATAGTCCCACTATTCTTCTTGTGATTACAGTAGTAGTCGGAAATCTCTTTATATATTATATAGTGAGATGAAATTTCTTGTGATGCACGAAATATTCGTGCCAGATATCATTTATGATTTTATTTTGATGTTGAAAACACTGATTAGACCACGATAATCCGTAAATAGCCAATCGCAAAGCAAACTTGTACCCGTCTATATTTCATATACAACAGTAGCGTTGTATATAAATCGGGGGAAACTTGGGCAAAAAACGCGTGAATTTCGTGTCAATTTACCATCTAACAATACAGGCTAACTCCGGAGTTAAATGACCTTGCAATATTCTCACCAGTTATCAATGGGATAAAGAATAAGATTGACTTGGAGGTAAATTCAGTTGACAACGTCTAAATAATAATATCGTAAAAATGACCCCATGTTATTGGATATCAATAAAAGGGTTCACATGACTGAAATACAAGACTGGAATAACTATACATATAAAAATCAAATTGAATTACAAGAAACTCCATATTTGTAGTGTAGAACCAACTGGGTAAATACGTAATTTACACATTCACTGAAACGTTTCCAACAGTTGTAACTTTTTATGTTCACTTGTTATAAAATAGAAATGTCAGCACGATCCTTACATTTGCAAACAACTGGATCCAGTTGTTCGAAACTTTAACAGGCGATAATGCTAATGGTCGATTAACTTTACTAGTATATTTCGACAGTTTAGGAAACTTAGAAAAACAAATGAACTAGTTAAGGATTATAAACACTAAATCATCTTTACAGTAAAATTAAAACATCATACTAGTGTTTCCCACCCACCAAGACTTGTATCTTGAATAGAAATTTAACAGGCGGTTAGTTTAACAGCTTAATGCAGGGGTCGTGGGTTCGAGCATCATTGGGGTCACGACCATGACTTCTCATATAACATCAGTACTGGTTTTCCCAGGAAGCGGACTCGAGAGGGGTTACAATAAGCTTAAAGCTTTCATCACAATCGAGCTAAAACAAATTAGTATAATCTAAACTAAACTAAACTAACAGCCCGTTAAAGTTTCGAACAAATGGGCCTTGTTAGAAAGTAGAACAACTACATCATTCTTACAAGAAAGGCACGATATAGTAAAAAGTGTTCGTAGTCCTACGAGCATCTACGCATTAACTATATCCTGATAAACAAAATAAATAAATAAATAAACACCGACACTGGTTCCTGTTTTTATGAGAACAAAAAATGAATATAACCATAATTATTTTGTCACTTTATACCGATTGTTGAAAAGTAATTTCTAATAGAATCTGATAATTTGTTTGTGATTATGTATATTACCAGTAAGCACTAGTCCATACTTAAAATACCAGATTACTTCAAACAACAGTATTTTTTTTATCCAACATGGTTACCTCCGATTTGCTGTCAGCCTTTTTTGTAGTTTCGGAACCTGACTATCTTCTTGAATCAACGTATCTGTCATCGTGTTTCGCCAACAAGCAAACTCCTCACAAAAACTAATTGTTCAGCAGTTTAATTTTTAGTATTTTTGAGAAATCCATATCTAACTGTTTAGCATTTGCGATTGCAAATGACTCAAAGTGTTAACGAACGTCAAATTTTAGTAAATCCGGTATTTGAGTAAAACTGAATTTATACAAAATAACCTGCATTCTTTCCACAGGAGCCTGAAATTCTATCTATAATGCTCCAAATGGCTAAATATAAAAATTAACCCTCCTATATATATAAAAAAAAGAACAGGAATGAAACAAAACCGTACCCCGCCCACTTTTTGTAAACAAGAAACTTCGAAAAACAGAAAAGCATCTCTATACGAGCGGTCTTATTTTGAAGAGGACAAACAAATATACTAGAAACACTGCTTACTGTAAACTGTCTTCCTTTTAACTAACACAAAATCATCATTTTCAATACCTTTTCGTTCATCGCCGAAACCATTGCGTGACGTCACATATACATGTACCTGTTTCACAGCCTCGCAGTTAATTCGATGTACTTTCACTTCGATAAGAAATAAAGGTAAGATATTGTTTATGTTCTATATTTTATTGTTCATTTTTCCATGAATAAAAATTATATATTTGCATTTGTTTGTCAATGTATTCAACTAATATTTTCAAAACAAAAACGTAAACAAAAGGGGAAGTAACTCCATTATTCACTGGAGGGAAATTTAAAAATTGAAAACTTCCATAGTGACTATTTTTTATTATGGCAGATAACCTGAGCGCTGCGATATGGTATGGAAATCCTGTGTTTTTTATAAAAATGTTGCATTTGACCCTTAATTAGTTATGACACATCGAAGTGAAAGTATATCGAATTAACTGCGAGGCTGTGAAACAGGTACATGTATGTGACGTCACGCAATGGTTTCGGCGATGAACGAAAAGATATTGAAAATGATGATTTTATGTTAGTTAAAAGGAAGACAGTTTACAGTAAGCAGTGTTTCTAGTATATTTTTTTGTCCTCTTCAAAATAAGACCGCTCGTATAGAGATGCTTTTCTGTTTTTCGAAGTTTCTTGTTTACAAAAAGTGGGCGGGGTACGGTTTTGTTTCATTCCTGTTCTTTTTTTATATATATAGGAGGGGTAATTTTTATATTTAGCCATTTGGAGCATTATAGATAGAATTTCAGGCTCCTGTGATTCTTTCATATGCCCTACTGACTAATAAGCGCTAACGGTACAAAGATAATATCACTCTTATAAAAACACGTTAATCCTAATTTCTATAGAACGCGTGGGACAGTTTTCAATAATTGCAGTTTTTATATCACGTGATCTAAGTCGGATAGACAACTCGTCTATCCTATACATAGGAAAATAGTGTACATGTACTTATATTATATGAAAGTGTATTTTGCAAATATCTGCTGTGTAAGTTTGCTATATACACAAAATGTATATTCAATTTACGTGCATGTTATGCACATGTATGATGTATAAAATCTTTTTTTTTTCACACAATGACTACAAAAGATAATGTGCCTTTTTTACATTTTGTTTCGATAAATACGCAAGGTCTGAGAGACAGAAATAAGAGACTACGATTAATTCAGTGGTTGAGTGATAATGCTTTCTTACAAGAGACACACTATTCGAGTGATTTAGAAATTCTACTGAAAGATGAGTTTCGTAATTGGGATTTGTTTCATTCTTTTGGAAATTCAAATAGTAGCGGCTGTTCTATTTTAATAAGAAATCACTTCAGTACAGTAAAATAGACGATTCTTATGATACAAATGGCAGATATGTTTTGTTAAACATTGAACTCTATGAAAATGTTTTTACACTTTTATGTGTATATTCGCCAAATGATAAAAAACACAGAAACTCTTTCTACAAAGAAATATCTGAGCTCTTATAAATTTTAGTCAAGGTATAAAAATCCTAGGAGGCGATCACAATGATGTTCTTCCAGTGAATGATCGTATAAACAAATCCAATAAAGATATACCAAAATCAGTACCTGTTTCAAACTTAAAAAGTCTTATAAAATCCCATAATTTGAAAGATATTTGGAAATTCAAAAACAGTGAGAAATGTCAGTTTACTTGGAGAAGAAAAAACAGTACCGAAAAAAGTAGAATTGACTTTTGGCTGATTGAGGAAACTTTAATACCAATGACGTTAAGTTGTGATATACGACCTGCTCTAATTCAGTATATAGATCACATGGCAATTTCTTTAAAACTGAGAGTACCAAATAAGAGAGGAAAAGGGTTTTGGAAGTTTCATAACTCCTTATTAAATAACGATGAATACATAGAAAATATAGCTAAAATAGTAAATTCTATAAAATCTATACATACCGCAAATTATCAAACAAAATGGGAACTCTGTAAATTAGATGTAAGAGAATATTCTATAAAGTTTTCAAAATTAAAAGCTAGGCAAAGGAATAATAGAATCCAAAAGCTAGAACTAGAACTAAAATCTCTACTTTCATTATCCGAGAATCAACTAAATGATGAGATAAGAAAACAAATCAATAGACTTGAAAATGAAATCGAATCATTACATAATTTCAATACTCAAGGTGCTCAAATTAGATCTAGGGTGCAATTTCTCGAAGAAGAAGAACAAAATTCTAAATATTTTCACAGTTTAGAAAAATCGCGACAAGTGAGAAAAGTTATTACATCATTAAAAGTTAATAACAAAACAGTAACTCAAACTGAAGATATTTTAAAAGCAGAAGTTGAATTTTATCAAACATTATATGACTCAGAAATAGATATAGATAGTAAAGACTGTGGTTCTTATATAGATGAAGCACTTACAGAAAACGTAAGACTAAATAACCAACAGGCAGAATTATGCGAAGGCAAATTCTCAATAAATGAATGTTTCAATTCTTTAAAAGATATGAAGCTAAACAAAAGCCCGGGCTTAGATGGATTAACTTTTGAATTTTACTTGAAATTTTGGCATCTGATTGGAGAACTTGTTGCGTATTCATTAAACGAAGGATACGATAAGGGTCAACTTTCAAATAGTCAAAAACAAGATATCTTTTCATTAATTTACAAAAAAGATGACCCAGAAAATTTGCAGAATTGGAGACCTATTTCATTGCTTTGTATTGACAATAAAATTGCAGCTAGAGTCCTAGCAAAAAGACTACAAAAAGTGCTTCCTTAAATTGTAAGTTTAGATCAACAAGGGTACAATAAGAATCGATACATTGGATATAACATTCGACAGATTCAAGATATTATAGACTATACAGATATTTTAAACATTGACGGGGCTGTTCTATTTTTACATTTTAAAAAAGCTTTCGATACGGTTGAATGGAATTTCATGTTTACAGTTTTAAGAAAATTTGGATTTAAAACATCATTCTTACATTGGGTCAAAGTGCTTTATACGAATATTTCAAGTTGTATTTTAAGTAATGGATGGAAATCTGATTCCTTCAAAATATCAAGAGGAATTCGTCAAGGCTGTCCATTGTCAGCCCTTTTATTTATAATCGTTGCCGAGATTTTAGATTTAAAGATACGAAAATGTGAAAATATCCAAGGTATTTCCGTTAAAGACAGTCAATTTAACCGAACTCTAAAATTAACTCAATTAGCCGATGATACCACTTTATTCTTAAAAAACGAAAACGATATTTCAACAGCCATACTAATTATCGATGAATTTGAAAAATATTCTGGTTTAGAATTAATTAAAAGTAAAACAAATGGTTTATGGATAGGACGTTCTAAAACAAAAAGTCTTGACTTTTTTGAACAAATACCATTCACTAATTCATATGTCAAATCTTTAGGAGTTCATTTCGGAAACGATTCAAAAGAATGTGATAAGTTAAATTGGGATTCAAAATTAAACACATGTCAATCACTTATAAACGCATGGAATAAACGAATTCTTACTATGTATGGTAAAATTCTGATAATTAAGTCTATCTTGTTACCAAAAATAACATATTTACTACAGAATACAGTTCCACCTAAAACAATCTTAAGTGAATTCAACTCAATGTTCTTTAAATTTCTCTGGAACGGAAAAAAATGATAAAGTAAAAGGAACGACAACAATAGGTCACAGATTAGATGGAGGGTTAGATATGATAGATATTTACTCCTTTTATAAAACCATGAATGTTAAATGGGTTAAAAACTTAAAAACAGAAAATGCAAATTGGAAAGTAATACCATCTTTTTTCTTAAACCAGTAAAGTAAAAATCTTCTCATATTCAATACTAATATAGATTCAGTTAAAAGCCTTCCAAACGTAAACTTGAAAATCCCATTATTATATAAAAATTTAATTGAAACTTGGATAGAAATAAAACAAAAAAATGTGGATAAAACAGAGAAAGTACACATCTTTTATGACATCCGCAAGCAACTTATCTGGGGAAATAGATTTATTAAACAAAAAGGGAAGTGCCTGTTTTTCAAAGCGTGGATCGACTCTAATTTGATTTTTGTAAATGACATTATTTCAAACAATGGCGAAATAGATCCCAATTTTATCTACCAAAAATTAGCCAGAAAGCAAAACTGGATCGCAGAAATTAATATCATTAAACAATCTTTGCCTAATGCATGGAAACATAATATGAAATCCAAAACGTCTGTGCGTACTAAAGTTAAAACATATTACGATATTCGTATCAAAGGCAAACTTCTCGAAGAAACCACGAACAAAGATATATATAATATCTTTGTTTCTTCAAAATTTACAAAACCATATATACATAAATACTGGGAAGATATTCTGTCCTGTGAAATTAACTGGAATTCATTCTACTATGTTTTGAATAAATGTAATGTTGACAACAAAATAAAACAATTCAAATTCAAAGCCGTACACAGAATACTCGCAACTAATTCATACTTATTTAAATGGAATATTGAAAGTAATCCTTGTTGTAAATTTTGCAACAAATTCGAAGACTATGACCATTTTTTCTTCAATTGCAAATACATTGATTTATTCTGGTCTAAAATTGACAAAACTTTTAGAAAATGTGGAATTAATAAATCTTTTAAAAATTTAAAAAGCATAATAGTTGGTTATAAAATAGAACTTAAGGAGTATAATGACATTAACTTGCTATTAAACACAATTTCGTACTTTCATATTTTTTGAGTGAAAGAAGAATGAAACACCTGGACATTTGGAACATCTTGTATACCGATATTTTAATACTTATCAAGTTTCTCGAAAACAAAAATGTATGTACACACTTTAAAGACTTTCTAAGATACATGTACTGTTAGACACTTCTGACATGAAAAGAGATAACTTAAGTAGAAGAATAGAAGAATACGAATATACCTTTTTTTGTTAATCTTGTTAGAAAAATATGAGCTGTAATTTGTAATGTCTTGATGCAAATTGTTAAAAAACGTATGTCTATATGTAATAATTGTCAATAAAAGGGCTGTCGTTTAAGCAGTTCCAAAAAAAAAAAAAATATATATATATACTTTAGATAATTATCATTTTTTGTGGATTTTGAATTTTCATTGTGTTGCAGAATAACTAAGTTTGTGTCTTTTCTTTTTTAAATGGAAATTTAAAACGTGTAACAGAGACGCTTAGTTTGCAAAGAAGCCAAAATATTAATTTGCATACATTTCTGTTTAGATTCTATCAAAATATGTTGGAATAACAAAACACATCATATAGCTTTTATCAGCTGAGTGTGATTTTAACTTTCTTATATGCTTTTCCCCACTTAAAGATAACCAATGTCTCTTAATTTGAGAAAACAGTCTTCAAGAAGTCTTCGGACAGTCGGTTTCTTTCTTTTTCTTTTTATATTATGTAGTATTATTTTTTTAAAAAGTAATGATAATTAAAAGTACATGTGTATTGAGATTTCAATAGAAATAATCTGTATTCTGCACATCCTTGGTTTAATTTTGCTTTTCTTGACAAAATGGTTTGAAATTCTTACGGCACTAATGTTTTATGAAGAATCATAACCCCATTCGAAGAATCATAACATCATCAACCGAATCATAACACATAATAAACTGCAGCATTTCTGTCTTAAACAACGTTCTCACACGTTTTTGTAGGGAAATATCGAGAGCAGTTTTCTGTGTTATTACATGCATGTTAAATCCAATTTTAGGAGTATTTTGACCTATCTCTACCTGGTAGAGAGTTTCTTGTGGACTTATATTATATAGATTTTATTCTTTCTTGTTTTAAGGATTAATTAATGTCCCTTTGTTGTTACTATAAATAACTTATGACATCTTTTTTGATAATCGGCCAAAAATGCCATATGAAAACAACTGTAGGTTTATATATATATAAATTTAATCCAACTGTTTTGTTATAACATATTGTATATATAGTACAATATTGTTGTATACATCATTGACAGATATCAGTTCATTTGGTTATACTGCAGTAGAGAAAATTTAGGTACCTTCCAGTAGGGGACTTTGTATTGAATGGCAGTACTTCATTCACTTGTTCTATTCTGAAGAACATGTTCCCTTACCTTCAACATTACTTATTTTTGATTTCTGTAAAGAGTTTTGCTTCATTATTCGTTCAAAGATAGTATTTTAAATAAGCTCCAAGTACTTTTTTCACGTGTGCATAATAAATATACAAGTTCATATCTGTACGATATAAAAGTAGTATAATTAGTTACAATGAATATTTTATTTATTTGCAGGTGTTTCAGAACAGGTTCAACGGTGCAGTAGACTTTCATCGCAATTTCTCGGAATATGAAAACGGCTTTGGTGCGTTAAACGGTGAATTTTGGTTAGGTATGTTTCATTAATTTTCTTATTTACTCTACGCAATATTCGAGCTACTTCTTGTATCATAAAAAGACAGGATTGTGAAATAATGAGCATTTTAGTAGTTTGTTTATTTTCAATTGATTCTGTATTTTCTTTACGTTTAAAATACGGTGGATCTCCGCCATAATTTAGTATTGATTTTTTTGTTTAATGTACGCGGGTCATTTAATATTTAATGCAACTAGTACTAAACTTCTTCATAGTCATAGCTAAATAACTCATAAACTCTGAATCGACTAATTGTCAGGCGATTGTTCCAGACGTGTGAGTACTTCAATTATATTATATTTACGTTTGTCATACCAGAATGCATTTCCGCGGCAACATATTTAAAATAAGTGCCAACTAGCGCAATGGAGTTTGAAGAGATTGAAATTTAGTATTCAATATGACTGCTATGCTAAATTACGAAAATGACAATGATAATAAATGCTTGTTTTCTTATGAGGTGTTGTCAGACAAATATAGAAATATACTTATATGTTGAAACTAGTGTCGTCAAAATGTGTTTATGCAATATTGGTCATTCTTAGTTTCAAGCTGAATGCGGGAATGTCGCGGGCACAAACCGTGTATTTGTTGCACCAAAAAGTCCTGATGTGACATCATTTCATTAATTATATTTAAAAAAAAATAAAAAAGAAAAAAAGAAAACAAAAAAGTTCTACAACTTATATTAATCACTCTCGACACCTCATTCCTGATGGAATCCATCGCCACTAGGGTATGAGAGAAGATGCCAGTTTCCCTTGCCATGCTGAGCGCCAAGCAAGGGAGCTTCTGGTACCGTGTTTAACCTTTTTGGTATGACTAGGTCGGGGATTGAACCCACGACCTCCCGCACTTGAAGCGGACGCTCTACTACTAGGCTATCGAGGCGGTGGTTTCCTTTAACTATATAAGTAATACAATACGTGGTACTCGGGTACATCTATGACTGACACTAACCAAATTAAGTAAAAGGTACCTAATCTAATTATTTAAAGCTTTAGCAATGACAGAATGCAAACAAAATCAAGCACCGCCTGTGCTTATATATATATATATCACAATACTACAAATAATTCTGTCAATATGAGGATTGAGTTTTTGTATCTGAGTTATATGCATGGTAATATATATCATCGCCTGAAATTTGTTTCGCAATTTTTTCAATTTACACTCAAAACTGTAAATATCCAGGTCTCAAGATTGTGCAGGAAATGACATCAGAAGGTAAAACTGAGCTCAGGCTTGATGCCGTGGCTGCCGACAAGACTTTTATCGAAATCTACCAGAACTTTTATCTCGATAAAGGCCCAAGCTATACCCTTCACCTTGGTACACCAGGTACCAATGTTAATTTGTGTTTCTTCCCAATTCTTACTAATCTTGCTATATATATATATCTCATTAGGCTTCGCAAAATCTTTTTTTTAAATCTATATCTGCGTTAATTTGAAATAATTCGTTCTACCATATTGGAGATCAATGGACTTATCGTTAAATGAGTTAGCTTGATAGAATATTATACTTATATAATGACGTCACGAATGCCATTAGACTGATGAACAACTTGAACATGTATTTGAGAATTTTTCGCTATGTGTTTTCATATGAAATACTCTTATTGATACAATAATTTCTAAAACATACTCTACACATTTTTTATTTCATTTTATGTGCTCTTTTAAATATAGTTTTACATATAGCTGATCCCTGATGATTCATAAAGATATTGTTCATTGTTGATACCTGATCTTTATTTTTGTTACAAATGTAGGAACAGCAGATCAAAAGTTTCTGTATAACAATGGCATGCATTTTTCGACGTATGACGTTGACAAAGATGGAGAACCTACTAGGGATTGTGCATCTGAATATCATGGTGGTTGGTGGTACTACGGTTGCACTTTTATATATATAAATGGACGATATGGAGACGAGAGCGATAAAGGAATGTGGTACGAAGTAAACGACAGAAAAAGAATGTACCATCTTAAAACCTCTAAAATGATGTTTCGATAATCACGTTCTAACCAATACACGAGTGACATTTCATTTAGAATAGAGTGGTTATTTCAACCTTTAGCAGTGATTTTATCTATTGGTCTGTGCATAAATATATATATGCCTAGTTTCTATCCTAACAAAAACACGTGATCACTTTAATTTGTATAGGAAATATGCCAAGAATAGTGTTAATGATTTCATAACTACATAATTATTGTCAGATTTAGATTATTTTCTTTTTAATTTAATGTTCCTTGTGATAAAACATATGTCAGATCTGCTTTCACGGATTATCAATTATTAATGTCAGTTAATGGAAAAGCTGTTCAAAGGTGATATTAATGGTTTCATAAAGTTAACTAAGAGCCATGTTTTGAAAATGCTCTAGTTTGCACCAAAATCAATATTAAAATGGGACCAATTCTTGCAAATGAGTCTATGTTAGAGCATATTTTTATAACCACGCGCGTTTTATTAAATGGTGTTTTTGTTTTAGACATATATTTTGCAACTGTTATTCTAGTAACGACTGGAAGTAACTTAGATTATAGTGACGCCACTGGTCATTTCAAAATATACAGATGTGCATATATCTCTCGGACTCATTATCCAAGTTTCACGACCTTGCTTTCAATCAAATACGTTTTGATTATAATTTGAAAGCATTCTTTGCTTGAAAAAACTCACAAACTCACTTTTTTTCAGAAAACAAAACGAAAAGTTTTATTTTGTAACATATTTTTATATAATTACATGTAAGATTGTTTTAAGTACGCACAGAGACATCCATTTATACAGTAATGTATATTGTCTACGCAATATAAAGTACAAAACCCCCATCATACTTTAATATCACAAAAAAAATATCATGATAAAAACCTCAGTAGAATAATTGAAAACCCTTGAAGCATTGTCACTTTGAGTTAAGATGGTTTAATACACAATGTGATGTGTAGTAGACGGGGAAGGAGGCAATAAACCTTTAAAAAGTTTAACAAGTACATTATCTGCTGATTAATAATATTATTTGTTTAGTATTGTTTATTTCGTTGTCTCCTGTTTTCATTTGCTCACCTGTCACAAAATGACATGTGAGCTTTTGTGATCGCGCGGCGTCCGTCCGTGCTTGCGTAAACTTTTGCTTGTGACCACTCTAGAGGTCACATTTTTCATGGGATTTTTATGAATGTTGGTCAGAATGTTCATCTTGATGATAACTAGGTCAAGTTTGGAACTGGGTCATATGCGGTTCAAAACTAGGTCAGTAGGTCTAAAAATAGAAAAACCTTGTGACCTCTCTAGAGACCATACTTTTCAATGCATCTTCATGAAAATTAGTTAAATGTTCACCGTGATAATATCTAAGTCAAGTTTGAAACTGGGTTACATGCCGTCAAAAACTAGGTCAGTAGGTCAAATAATATAAAAACGTTGTGACCTCTCTAGAGGCCACATTTTTCATGGGATCTGTATGAAAGTTGGTCTGAATGTTCATCTTGATGATATCTAGGTCAAGTTCGAAACTGGGTAAACTGCGGTCAAAAACTAGGTCAGTGATCTTAAAAAAGGAAAACCTTGTGACCTTTCTAGAGGCCATATTTTTCATGGGATCTGTATGAAAGTTGGTCTGAATGTTCATCTTGATGATATCTAGCTAAAATTTGAAACGGGATCACGCGCGGTCAAAACCTAGGTCAGAAGGTCTAAAATTTAAAAAACTTTTGACCTCTCTATAGGCCATATTTTTCAATGGATCTTCAAGAAAATTGGTCAGAATTTTTATCTTGATAATATCTATGTCAAGTTAGAAACTGGGTTACGTGTGGTCAAAAACTAGGTCAGTATGTATAAAGATAGGAAAACCTTGTGACCTCTTTAGAGGCCATACTTTTCAATGGATCTTTATGAGAATTGGTCAGAATGTTCACCGTAATAATATCTAGGTTAAGTTTGAAACTTGGTTACGTGCCTTCAAAAACTAGTTCAGTAGGTCAAATAATAGAAAAACCTTGTGACCCCTCTAGAGGCCATATCTTTTTTCAATGGAACTTCATGAAAATTGGTCAGAATTTTAATCTTGATGATATCTAGGTCAAGTTCAAAACTGGGTCACACGAGCTCAAAAACTAGGTCATTATGTCAAATAATAGAAAAAACGACGTCATATTCAGTTCAAAACTGGGTCATGTTGGGACAGGTGAGCGATTCAGGACCATCATGGTCCTCTTGTATATATATATGTGTGTGTGTGTGTGTGTGTGCGTGTGCGTGTGTGTTAATATAAATGTAAAAATGTGCTCGTGTGTTCGTACGAGAGTACGAGCGTGTATGTGTGTAGTCGCCACTGCTATCCCATATGTACGACTCTTCTAGTAACGGGCTAGCAAAGTCTCCCTATAACTTTTAAAGGAAGTACAAAATACAAACGCCATTTTCCACAAGCTTCCCTACTTTTAAGCGTACCACGTACATAATAGATTTTCGAGATTTTTCAAGATTTTATTTTATAAACACCAGTAGGTCATCGACCCATGTGGCAAACACATACATATACATATATGGCGACAATAATGGGTAGTTGATATATATAACAAGCCAGCTGGACAGCATCCTGACACTGAGGTATTTTACAGCTCATACTTCACCACTGGGACACTGGAATCTCATAGATTAACAATGGAGGACCTAGGCCTATGCAATGGATCTTCTTCAGTCAAAGCAGTTATATATAGAATCTACATCAGTATAAAGCATTATAATATTTAAATATAAGTAGAATTACGTAGACGAATGCATCTCTTTGGTTCTTCCATAACATGCTAATTCAGACTAGGCATACTGCAAGGTTCGGTTTTACATGGTCTTGTATTTACTTCATAATATTGTTGTTGTTGTTATTGTTCTGTAAGGCTAAAAGTGCCTATCCTATGAATTTGACTTTCTGCTCTTTAAAATAAAGTTAAGACTGTCTAATAAGTGTTTCTTTTACCTTGCTAAAGAGCTATTAATGTATTTCTGAATAGAAAAATATATTTCTTGATAGAAATGACTCGTCTGTGAGTTTTACTTCTCAAGGTTCTACAGTTGAGAAGAAGATGCCGACTGAACGCGGACACCTGTATTTATAGCCTTTAGAGTGCTAATGGCAACGGCTTTGACCAATGAAAATCCCGGCTTTAGACTAGGTACTGTGATACGCCCAAAGCAACATTTAACAATGAGAACTTTAAAAGTGCGTTACATTTCAGGCTCGAGTACTACAAGCACGGCTTAAAAGAAAAGCCACATAATTATACATGATATACATTATGATATAACATATTGACAAAAAGCCGGATCATTATACGCTGAGCGTAGTGATACATGCAAACGGAATTTGTTACGCTAACAATATATAGTACATACATAGTAAAATGTAAAAATTGATGTGAAATATCCGGCTTACATCAGGCTTTAAGTTATTTAAGCATAAATATGAATCCCTAAAAATTTCATTCATAACAAAGATACATTCACTAAAAGCCGGGCCCTAAAAATGTAGAAGTAGTCCAAAGTTCCGTGTCCGCCATTTTTAAATACCGTAAACCGTACAAGGCAGCATCGTCAGAAATGTTCCAATACGTCTGTAGATAGTCATGATGTGGTAAAAATCTCTTCCTGTACGTGTCGGGGAGTAATTAATTTATTCGCTAGAAGAACAACCTGCCTCCTGGACTAATTATGGCAAGAGTTACGTATCCTAATGTAGAGTACTCTCTCACAAGGAGAAAGGTCAACAACGATGACAATCTAATTTTTATGAAGAATCTTTGTAGGAAACAGTCCATTTCAAGGAAAGTTACTTAGGTATGACGTATATAAACACTTAAAATATTGAAGACAGTCCTTGTATTAAGTTAAATTACACTAGTTCAGCAGTCACTTGTATGCTAAATGTTTATTTGTCACATAATTTCATGACGTTCATTTTGTAAGGGAGAAATCCATTTCAATAGATTATACAATATACAGGATCAAGCTGAGAGTCTTATGGACCTTAACGTATCAAACTGACGTCCACCGTTATTTTGTTAAAGGATGTTTACGCTTACATGATATGTTAAAAAGAGAAAGAAAATACTAAAGTCAATGCTCTCGACATTTAAACGAAATTTGACTGAATAAATATATCTTTAATGTTATATTTTAGAGATTTTCAAATAAAGGATACCAGCAACAGAAGTATAACTATGCAAATCAAAATAAAATAACAAGGCGCACATTACGTTACTACGGATAGTGTAACGGAAAAATGAACCAGAAAAGTTTGGTTGTTAACAATGTCATGGATCTGCAAAGTGTTTTCTAAAACTACTAAATTTTTTGTTAAGTCTCAAACTGATTGTGAGAGGAAATTATGCTTATAACAGAAATACAATTATTATTAATAAATCTCATTCTCTATTTGAAATTTGTACAAATCTTATCGCTTTTAATAATACCAGACATATTGACAAATTTTTATGTTTAACTGAACAAAAACTTTTGTTGGTAGATATTACAGTTTTTCTTCCTGAATTCTAAGTAAATTAACTTTTTCAAGATCAGCAAACAATTCAGACTTCACACATTGTCTCAGTGGTGTTCGGTTTAGAGAGACTATACTAACTATATTCATAATATCATCACCGTCTACTGGTTTCCCAGTAGTTTCCGGACCGAAATCGCTATTGGAATTTCCCTGCAGTCGACAAACTCTTGTGTAAACATTACATCGAAGCAAGTTAAAACAACCGGGATATTCAAATAATAAATAAGTTCGGTAATGCTAGGTTTTCGCTGCTATGTAAAGACAACAAAGGTCTAGGTGATATGATATCGCTACCCAGATGCTTTACGACGGCGTAAAGTCTAAACAGCACGAAATGTAAAAGGTCCGGAAAACTACTTGGGTCCGGAAGCTACTGGGAAACCAGTATGGTGTATTACTTTATGTAATTAAAACACGGATAAGAATATCCAATAGGCACACCCCACGTATCAAGACCTCAGCCTGCTCAGACCACAACTCCATAGTATTGTATGTGAACATGTGTACATGATAAACATTCAAACACAAATACATAGACAAAGTAATCCATATAGATAGGAACTCATAAAAACACAATAGTGAACCACCTTGGAAAGGTCAATGGCAGTAAAAAACTTTATAAATTAAGTCAATCCCCCGCAGCTGAATTCAAAACTTAGGCAATGATGACAGATTACTAAGCATGTAAAATGCAAAAAATGCTCTTGCAAATTTACATAAACACAAGCCTGAAGAATCATAAACGCAAGGCGTCTAAGGTCTTCTTATTTATATGCAATTAGACCTCTTTCGCATTCATCCCTTGACATGTACACGGTACTTTCAGTTATATAGATGTTACAAGGATATTTCAAAATTGTGTGTGCCAGAAAGAATGTTTGTTAGTCCTGTGTTGATCTACAGTTTAACGTCTAGGTAGACTGCGTTTTTAGGACGTGGCGTTCCCTTTTGAATTCTAACACCCTCTGCCATTTTTCACCCTATACCAATTTTGGCATCTTGAATATAATTAAAATGTACTTGATGTTGGATTCATAAGCAATCCGTTTGCTACAGTTTCTAATTGTTAATGCACCCTTCAATATTTTGCCCGCCCGGGGGAGCGGCGGGCATACACGGGACTTTAGACAGAAGACCATTCCCGACAGGCGGGAATTTGACAAACATTTGATGTACCAACCAGGCTCTAGGGTGGGATTTAGACAAAAAAGGTTGTCTCTAGGGTGCGGATTTAGACAACAAAATTTTTGAAATCTCAAATTCCCCTAGGTCCGTCGCCCCCCGGACGGGCAAAATATTGGCAGGTGCATAAGGGCCTATGTTGCTATGTATGGCTCTAGCCGTTTTTGCTGTGTTCTGTGCTTTTGGGAAATCTATCCTTACCTTTCATATTTTATGTTACGTTAATCTGGAAGTAAAATGCTACGTATGGTACAAATCATTTTTGATATCGGCCAAGAAACTGTATCAGTTGTGTGAAAAAAAAAGCACATTTCAAATCTCTAGCCTCATCAGTGAAACGACAAAACAGCTGTTTGTATTAATAAAAACCATCAAGGGAAGCATTGGCGTAATGGTCATGTGTAGTCGCTGAATCCACAGATCATAGGTTATAGTTCAACTACGGTCACGTACACACCTTTTCATATGACACAAATACTTTTCTTGAGGTCACACTGAAGGGTAACCCCGTTTATTTTCGAAAAAATTAAAAATATACATTAATGCCAACGATTCAATATACTTTATATATAAAATATAGTGCGTGAAGTATAACTCGCAATTTAACTGTGAGAAATTATCTGTAATTACTCAAGATCATATCATATTAAGTACGATTCTGTGTTTCATCAGGGATATAGGTTTGCTTATCCTACACAAATAATTCTAACATCTATTTATTTTTCAAAACACAAATCGCCTTGCCAAGCGAAAATTGAAAAGGCAAGGCAAAGTAGGAAAATAATTGTGTATGAGGGGAAGTTACTCTTACATGCTTATTTGTCTTTGCATTTCTTACAGTATAATGTACTTAATTTCTTGAAATTAATATTAAAGAAACATAAAAAAAGTGTTCAGAGGTCAATATGTACATGCATTTTACGTACAAGATGTTTAATGCATTACGAATCATTTGAAATGAAAGACAAAATATAAAGTGGGGGGGGGGGGGGGGGGGGGGGGGGGGGTATAGTAATGGGCTGATCGGGTTTTAAATAAAATTAGCAACTTAATTGTAATTGGTGTACAATGGTAAATATTCACACCATTTTTGTCAAACTTAGATGCATTGTTTTTTTTTTGCATTTTACAGCTCTGTATGTAACAGTGTAGAAACTGGACTTCGAAACAGCTGAGAGCTTGGTTCCAAGTTATGTATTTTGTAAAGATATATAGTATATATAGCAAGAGAAATAAATTCATTCTTGCTTTATTGTAGTTTTCATTACCTAAAATTATATCTGTCAAAGACCAATTTAAATTTATTTCTGGACGTTTTGAAGTGATCAATCTTTGAACTTCCTTCCAAAATGCCTTTGTTAATTGACAATCAAAGAAAAGATGATTTACTGTTTCAGTTTAGCTATTACAGAAATGGCACAGACTATCATTTTTATATTCATTTTTTTTTTGTAATAAGTTATTTGTTGCAAAAATCCTATGATTTATTTTAAACTGAAAGTCATCATCTAAATTTAGTTCCTCACTATATATTCTTTTGAAAAATAGGGAAGTATTAGATCTTAAGACATGGTCATAAATACCTCTGCATCCTTTCTTTTGACTGTTAATTATTTTAACTGACAATGGTTGTAATGTATTTTCTTCTTTTTGACAACATGTAAAAAAGGCATGACAGATAAAAACCCTCAGACTCTTTAATACTTTGGTATTGTAAAAAGCTAGTATTTATGTTGTACTTGTTTAAAAATTCATTAGATGATAGTAAATTTCCATTACTGTCCAAAAAATCATTTATTAAAATCACATCCCTATTTACAAACCTTGGATCGCAGAAGCTAGGTTTCCTATTATGAACATAGAATTATAAAAAACAGGCAAATCACAGAAATCAATCCATTTCTTTGGTTGTTGCTTATTTGAATGTATAAGTCCTAAACACACGTCTTTCCAAATTTATTCTTAATTGTTTGGGTTTTACTTTTTATAAAGTCATCTCCAAATTTACTAAAATTTAAAAGGAATGGATACATGCCTTTCACAAAATTGAAGTATTTAGTATTATAAGTCAACAACCTAGTCACTTATTCATATGGCATCAACATCGTTTTTTAAGTGTTAGCAACATCGTTTTTTAAGTGTTAGCAATACAACGTCAATATCGTTTTATCCCTCGTCGCGCTCAGAATTAAGAGGATAGTGCTATGACTGGTCAGCCCGGTAACAGTATAATTAAACTGCGTAGGGTATCATGTCACGTGTCTACGACGTGATATTCCAGTGAGGCAGCACTATTAAGTTGGGCATTGTGCTCACTGCTACAAGTAGATGATGTCGTTTATATGACTGTAGAATTGTTGTAAAAGCGTTAAACACGCGCACGCACACGCACACACGCGCACACACGCACGCACGCACGCACACGCACACGCACACGCACACGCACACGCACGCACACACACACACACACACACACACACACACACACACTACGTCTTGTGGCTTCCGTTAAGCAAGAATGCAAATCTAATAAAAACGAAAACTGTTTATATATTTGCTACTCTTTATATGTAAGTAAATGTTCTGATTAAATCGTGGTGATATGTAATGTAAGCAACAGTTAATGCAATACAATTGTACGGACGTCACGATCTATCTTGAACCATATGCTTTTCTGAGGGGTAACAAGAGTATTTATTCCACACAAAACGATAAGTATAACAACATCTAAAACACAGATAAATTTATATGTCTTGAAGTGAAGCAGAATGTACAGACATGTAACCATTAACAAAATATCAACCACTGCAAATGATGATTTCAAACTAAACCAATTAGGGGCTTCATTGGCTGAGTGGTCACTGGCCTCGACCACTTGTCACCTCACCGATATATGGTTCAGCCAAGATGCAAGCGGATTCCTGAAACAAAACCCGGAGAGGTACGCGGGATCTTTACAATCAAAAGCTGGAAATTCGTCTATATATAGTTTAGCCCTTATCATGTTGGATATGACTGAATCTGCCTTTGCGAACAGTGAAGATCTTGAGAAGACTGCGCGGATATGCAGGATGATCAGGATATGCACTGTTAGCCATTCAGTCAGTATCGTTTTGGTCAGCACCGCTTTTAAAAGTTAAAGGTACTATTCAAATTTGAAGACGGACAAGTTCATTATAGAAATGTAGCAGGGTAAGGCCTAAATTGTGACTGTGTGACTTTATATAGATATCAATTACAAACAATAAGTGGTGATTTTATTAGGGCCGCGAATCTAATCTTAAAAGCGGTCTTATTTTGTAGAAATGAAGTCTTTTCCCTGATTCGAAAAAAATACATTATTTCAAGATGACTGATTTGTAACGGTTGAATTTGTACTTCGGATTTTACCATCGTAGATCAGAACAATTATACCGTCACAATTATTTGATATGATATGTACACATTCTCAAAAGAATATTTCGTAATGGCTAGCTAGAATTGTTTAAATTTCTTAATACAGTTTTCTGCCAGATATATTCTAATTCAAAGAGGCATCAATAGCATATAGGCATTTGTTAAGATTTTTTCAGAGTTAAGATTATCCGGGTACATAGTGTGAATATGCTTGTTTCTGTTAAAACACGCTTGCGCGTTAACATGCTATGACGTCATAGCCAAATAGTAAATATTACCTAAATCACACTATGTACCCGGATAATCTTAACTCTGTTCAGCGACCCTAACTCAGTGCCAACATGGCGGATGTAAAGCCAATACACATTTTTTTCAGTGTAATTTCGATGTATAAAGGAATGTTTCGGTTGTTATATCTGTCTCTATTGATCAAGTGTATATTTATTTCAAAATGTATCATGTTTAATATATCAACCCTTGTGTTTTCAGGTGGCATACCGATGAACAAGGCAAACTTTTCAGTAAAAAATTTTGCAAAAAATCTTAACAAATGCCTATATGCTATTGATGCCTCTACTATTTTGTTGTTTGAAAGCAAAAATATACTGCTTTATAGGCCCGTTTACACTATGTTGTTGACCCACTACATGTTGACACAATACATGTTCATATGAACTGACAGCAAGAAAAGGGATAAAAACCTAACTTTGAGTTGATAAAAACAGAACTCAGTTTTTACATGAGGAAAGGATAAAAACCTAACTTTCACGAAATCGCGGGAAGGATAAACACCTAACTGACTAGTATCCTATAGAAATGAATGAGTTGACATGTACATGGTCTGATTATTGTAAACATTACTTTATTTTTTTAAGCGGTATTGTCTTCAAACTTTGTCATTAATTTTACAAGATGTTATATGTATGCCCACTACAGTCAAATATTTTTTCATAATTTTAATATTATGCAAATGGCAATGTTTGCAAAAATCTGGATAAACCCTCAAAAATAATTCAATATAAAAGTCAAAATTATTATATAATTATATAAGAAATTATTTAATACCACCGATGTTCGAAGTTCTGTAACCCCCAACCTTCTCTCTCTCCATCTCTCTCTCTCTCTCACACACACACACTGTTTCAGAAGAATTGCGTTTGTTTCAAATCTTGTATATCTTATAGTGTAAGATAGTTTATATAGGTGCTAGTGGAACATGCTGATATTGTTTAAAGGGGCTTAGATTTATGATTAATTATTAAATGTGATATTTTTTCAGAAAGTAAGAAGGGAAGAAAAGTGTTTTTGTGTGTGTGTGTGTGGGGGGGGGGGGGGGGATCATGGACTGACAGGGCAGGGGTGTGGAAATCCACACATTTTTCAATTTTTTTTTTCAATTGTCCACGGACACTTAAAATCCACTTGTCCATTGTCAAATTTCACTCGCTCGGATTTGTAACATTAAACCTTCATGAAACTGCAAATAGACTGGCGAGTTAGGACAATAAAAAGAAAAGCATATCACAGTAACTGTGGTAAAAAATAAGCTGTTAAAATATTTGCCTTTTAGAGTTTATAAAAGTCTGAAATCGCGCAAGCAGGGTTCGGGATCTTTTGATGCCATGCCCAAAACACTGTCCACGCATGGTACAAAGCCAGAAGAATTCAGCGAAAGACTCTTAAAACATTCCGACTTGTTTTTAGTCATACTTGCGATCTCTGTGTGCTTTTGATTTTCATTTGGCTGACTACTGGCTCCCATATTTCTTTTGACAGTGACTTATTGTCTCAGCAGTTGGAATTCTACTAACAAACTTGTCGAAATACTTTTTTTAAGTTGTTTACGTTTCTGATTTTTTTTGTCGTAGTCATCACGGATTTCATACATTAAATTATCTTTATCACCTCCATACACTTAAAGCAACACACAATCTAAATGATATTTTTTGTTTTCTCATTTTATACCTGAAAAATTCTGCTTGTCCGCAGACGCATAGAATGAAAAATGCACTTGTCTGCCGGCAAAAAAAAATCACGAGTTGGACAAGTTGGATATAGGAATCCCACATCCCTGCAGAGGTGGGTGGGTCAAAGAACTTTGAACATCTATAATTCATACATAAAGCACAGACGAACAGCTATGTTTTCGTTTGGTTAGGTGTTTATCCATTCTAATTTCGTATTTATCCAGCACTGTTTCCTTAACCAGTTAGGAATTATCCACAAATCTAAACCCACCTCATAATCATACAGATTTTAAGCTATAAAAATGAATTTCAAACTTTGATACTGTTAAGCATTGTCTAAGAGATATTTATTGAACAAATACAGTTGATAAGTAAGGTCTTGTTGCAATTTCTGGTACTTTAAAACAGTTAGAAACATAAAACATGTTCATTTTGAAGACTTCTTTGAGTACATTTTAATGAATTCCGGCCACATAATGTAACTTGTCGATTGAAATATTTAGTACACAAAACATGTTATCAATACAGGATATTATGGCTATCAAAAGTTTTACACTAACATTGCATACTAACATAAAAACATGAAAAAAGACAGGGAATTTAACTACATACATCGTCTTTCTGTCAGCCATGTTCGCACTGAGTTAGGGTCGCTGAACAGAGTTAGGATTATCCGGTACATAGTGTGTAAATTCATACACTCAAAATCGGTTATACGTCGCCAGAATAATTCATCATTCCACGGACATTTAACCTCTTTCCGTGTACTAAACTAAATAAAGTTAAAACATGGTTTTTCTATACCTTATTACTGAAAGGATAATGTCTCTGTTTTCACGTTTGATAAACTAGAAGTAACAGAGTGACGTGATTTATCGTGCCAAAATATAATTTGAGCCGTGCCATGAGAAAACAACATAGTGGGTTTGCGACCAGCATGAATCCAGACCAGCCTGCGCATCCGCGCAGTCTGGTCAGGATCCATGTTGTTCGCTTTTAAAGCCTATTGGAATTAGAGAAAGTGTTAGCGAACAGCATGGATCCTGACCAGACTGCGCGGATGCGCAGGCAGGTCTGGATCCATGCTGGTCGCAAACCCACTTTGTTGATTTTCTCATGGCACGGCTAATTTATTTTTTTAAATAAATTGCAAACGGTGAGTACATTTACTATAACTACAACGTTACTATCTTTCTTAATTTAAAACATGATATCAAAACATCTGAAACATTAAATAATTCCAAAACAAACAAAAAATGTCTTAAAATAAGCCTGAAATATGCGGATCTCTGAAATCAGCTCCTAAATCATGGGTCGATATCTTAAAAACAAACACACGGACCTATACGTCTTATTTCATCATATTATGAGCAATATGTCCATTTACAACTGTGAGAAGTTTCATTTAAATCTAAATCGTAGAAAAAGTTCTATTTGCGAATGTTATCGAAATTGTGATTTTCCCGTAGACTTCTATTTTGAAAACTTGTATGATTTTTGTCTAGCAAAAAATCGAGCACTCGATCCTATCTTCTTTATTTGCCGCATTTTCTAAGTATATAATGAAGATTTGAAAAATATGGTTTAAAAAAAGAATTGATCCGAACTTGCAGAACTACCTCAACGGTAAATGACAGGTAAGGCTAGGTAAGTTTTTTTTTCTCCGAGATATTCATGAGATACAATGGGTGATGTACAAATACAAAATGCATTCCAAATGTGTTCACAACTTATATGTTAGTATCTATAGGTCTTCTTTAACAAGAGTTCTAGTCTGTTCAATGCAGCAAAAATCAGTTTAAAATTACCATAAATTTAACTAGAACGTCTAAAGCAGACTTTCATCTGAATCAAATGGTGTGGTAATAAAACTGAATAGCATATAGAAGCTCCAAAACTATTTTCTTCTCAAAAGGGTTCGAATCTCTGGTCGCTTAACTGAAAATTTTTATCATTCTTTCCTTGGTTTGCTGGAAATAGAAAAAAAGTACAGTCTGTTACAATTCATAAAGATTGGCAACTAACAAGTATTATCCAAGTATTATCAGTAAATTAGCTCAAATTTAGAACATCAATCCTCTTTGGTATAAATTTGTTTTAAATGCAGAAGTATTTTGTATCTAGAGCTGCTTTTGAGAAAAGCGCATTTCTCCCAAAACTGCCTAATAATTTGAATAGTAAGTCAGTGTTTATATACTGTTTACTTACTACAAATATACCTTTGAAGAGTACAAAGGCTGCTTTTGGGTCATTCAAGGGCCATAATTTCGAAGTGCCTGGACCATTATGGCTAGTTATCAAACTTGGTCGAGAACTTATGGTCAAACACATTTTGTTAAAGTTAGGTGAAGATCGGATGAGAAATGTTCGACTTAGAGCGCTGGCAAGAGCAAAAAGACCTATTTTCGGTAATTCAAGGGCCATAATTCAGAAGTGCCTGGGCCGATTTGATTGTTTATTGAACTTGGTCAAGGACTTATGGTTAAACACATTTTGTTTGAATTTGGTGAAAATTGGATGAGAAATATTCGACTTAGAGTGCGGACAAGAGTAAAAAGTCCGATTTTCAGTAATTCAAGGGCCATAATTCCAAAGTACCTGGGCCGATTCGGCTAGTTATCGAACTTGGTCGAGGACTTATGGTCAAACACATTTTGTTCAAGTTTGGTGAAGATTCGACTTAGAGTGCGTACAAGACACACAGACACATAGACTGGAGTAAATCAATATGTCTCCAACAGCACTATGTGGTGGGAGACATAAGTACGACAGTCCTATTTTCATTTTTTACTTATATTATTGAAACGTACATATTTTTAACTTGTATCGAAAATATATGAGACACAAAGAAATATTATGAATTTTATATCGTCTGTTAAATTGCCGGTGGCCCGAAACAAATTGTTATACGAGCAAATTGTATACAGCTTAAACTCAGTATTTCGAATTCCACGGGACCGAACGTTTAACTTTGAGATAACGAAAGTTAGAATAAAAAGTACATTTTGTGTACTTGTTTTCGGCACGGCACTCGAAAATGACCGAGGTAGCCGGAATTTATAGATAAGCGAGTTTCAACTGTATTTTGAATACCAAAAATACTTATTACCACTGATGCCTTGTGTTTGGTGTACATGTTTATCGCGTGACTTTCTTCTAGCTTTAACCAAGAGTGTAATGACAAGAATCACTAAAGCGTCAAAGCTTCCGCCTGTTATTGCATTCCCTAGATGCGAGGAAACGATTTCGTCTTTCTTTGGTTTCGGATAGCCGGAGATGAACTGCTGATATATTAGACTTTCTGAGATAGCTTTCAATGGTACTTCTGTTGTTTTGATGTGCAATTCCTCTCTGTCAACGATACGTTGAAGAAAAACAACAATTTCTCTGAGTTCTGTGTTGTTATGCCGGAGGACAATATCAAATCCTAACTCAATTGTGTCTCTGAAACAGAATATAAGTTCTATCTTAAGTTATCTTTTCATTTTATATGCATGACAGAATCAAATTTCAGAGTAGCTCTAATCAATTTGTGGGACAGTTTACAGCATAGTTATAAATATAAATGGTTCAATATAAGTGTGTGTTTTGTCAATGTGTACGCTATGTGAGTATGTCAATGTAAACTTTATTACGATAGTAATTAAGCGCCAAGTTGGTATTAAAACATTTCCTTTTTAAAGACAATTCCTTTCATAGACTTTTTTCAAATTCACATATATGATAGGAAAATTTGTGCTGAAAACAAATAAAAACAATGGGTCACCAGGCTTGTTTTTGTAAAAAATTGTTTTGAACACACCCACTGTTGCTGAAACTGCCAGCGATTTTTCAACATTTTCATAATTTTCCGCTTTATTATAAATACCAACCAAAATATGCATCAAGACTACACAATAAGGTTTATTCTTTTTACAGATTTTATTATATACTTATTTGATATCATATTAGTCATATTTGTAATACTATATCCTTACAATAATGGGTACGAATGAAAAAAAAATATTGTTTCATATTCACTTTGGTGAACTTTTTTCAATAAAAAATAACCATAGTGAAGAATATCTTTTTAAATTTTGAAAAAACTGTTTCATAGATTTTTTTTCCTGTTTTTCTTGTGTATAAATAATTGTATTGTGAGCATAAAAATGGTTTAAAATGTATGGGTCACCAGGCCAAATGTTATGTTAGGACCGCTTGAATACAACACCTGTTCGGACGAAAAATAGCGCGATCCTGACCAAATTGATTACATGTATATCTGCTAGAAGTTAAACAAAGTTTTTCTCATGGCGCGGCTCCAATATGTTAATTCAAAAGGTTACCTGATGTAGCCATATTGACACGTTTCAACTGTTCCTGTGAGCAATACTACGAAAGACCGGTAGTGACTTCACACTTCAAACTTCACACTTCATACTTCACACTTCACACTTCAAACTTCAGACTTCACATTTCACACTTCACATTTCACACTTTGTATGTGTATTAAGAATTATATATATGAAGTGTGAAGTGTGAACTGTGAAGTTCGAAGTCACCACCGGTCTTTCGTACAATACAGCTGATCTGCGATTTGCTGTTTCATCACAGCTTTTAACTCATCCGTAATACTGACAAATTCTGTTTCGCTTGACATCAAAATACTGATACGAACTATTTCTGTATCAGGTGCAATAAATGTAATTGTCCGCAAACATAATTCGGATAAAGTGACATTAATATTAATAAGTTTCAGAATTATTGCTCTTGGACTCTGTTTCCATTTATACTAAAGTACAACGTAATTAAATACGCTTATAGTTATATTCCTTCGACTATTTAGAACAGTGTTAAAAATTCTGGAGTAATTTTCTAATTGTTATCAAAGAAATGAAGTAGTACACTGACCTGCTTTGGTACCCAGCACTACTGACATTATCTATTGTTTGTAGGAACCAAAGCCTGGCCCAAATTTCACGAAAAATCGTAATTCATTTCTTAGTAATGAAAGTTGTTTTAAAATCGTGCTATTGCTTAAGTAATTGGTATTTGGTGTTGATTTTTTTTCTATAACAATGTATTTATAGCTAAGTTGCAATATGGTTAGTAGCATATGTCTGTAGTGCTTATTTCTGTCACGTAAATATGATATGACTGCTAAACCTAGGCACGCAAATTTCAAAAGACACACAGATATATTCGACAATATGCACCATACCTGAAAAAAATCAGATATATAATTAATATATAAATAAATTAAGAGTGTATATACAGGCGTAAATTAAATAAAGTTTGATATGAATATTTGGACTTATTGCAAAACGAACCTGGCGGTATGCAGAATATACAGAAAGTATATAAATCTTAAGCGAGAATTATAATATGTCTCGATTTAACTGCCAATTAGTTAAGAAAGAAGGTCAAAGTTTGTGTATTCTGCGATAAACAACGGCTGACACACGGACCGGTAAGGGAGCATTATGACGTCAATTATGATGTTAAATTCTTGCATGACGTCCGGTTCTTTTCTACTCGAATACATGAAGTCTGTCAGGATACGAGTTATATGACCCAGGGAAGTGCCTATGCCTTTAGTATCTTGAACAATGAAATAGGACCAATCGCTAATGTGACTATGACTTAGACTAGCTGACAAACGATATAGAATGTCCTTTATTAAACGAATAGCTGGCGACACCAAATATCTCATACATAAAATTTAGTAGCAAATGATTCCAATTAAGAGCTAGTTAATTTTAGGGATGAAATAAAAATCACTTAATGTTTCAATTATCAACCTTTAACTCAAAATCAGCTCAAACTCCTATAGGCTGGAAACACTATACTTGACTGGTCTTTTTGTCTTTTTGAAGTTCTCGTCAGACAATGTCTTTGAACAACAACGTACGAGTCATATCGCATGGATGCACACCCTATGTCCTCTTAATCAAAGCTGCAACTATATATGTTTGTCCTGACTCCTGGATGCTCAGCCCTTATATGCTATCACATGTAGCATTAATGACTGTTACTGGATAAGATTTAAAAGAGGCAATAACTCTTTATACCCAGTTTGTTTATACATTCAACTGAATTGAATATATTTGATGAAGATTTAATTTATAAAACAAAAAGATTATTACATATATTTGTTTAGTATTTCCTAGATTTAAATCAATCTCAAATGATAAAGCAAAGAAAAAAAAATGAGCACAGTATATCATTAAATGGAAGTAAATAGCTTAATTATAATTCGATAATAAAACATACAATCTCACATAGTCGTGCCATTTCTAAAAGTTATATTATGAATATTAAATGCTGCTCCAAACAGCATCATTTCGTGATCCACATAAACTAAACGCTTTATTTCTTCAACAATCTGTCTCTGTTTTCAGTGTCAGGTTGTATTACAAACGAAACGACATATCCTGGATTTTTTGCATCTACTATAAATGGAAACGCATTATTAGATATACATTGTAATGTTATCATTGCTACCACACTGTTCTTTAAGGAACTGCTACATTGTAATCAGAAATTAGTAACCGCTTCATGCGCTACAAATGGGAATACGCTTTAATTAAGATAATTTCAATTTACATAACTTTTGTATCTCTCGTTCAAAAAAGTGTTTTAATCCATAATAACTGTAGCGCCGCAAACCGGCTTAATCAGAACTATATTACACAAAACTTTATATGTACTTTGTATTCCAAAAGCGAAGAAAGACTTAATACCATCCATGAAGAATTATTGTTTACTTCTTTATAACGGATATGTAGGAAATCGCATGTAACTGTTTACAAATATACTTACTTCGATCATATGTCATTGTTAGGTTGAACATATCTTTTGGTAAAACCGAAACACTGGTGTTTGGGTTAATTCCATCTTTGTTGTGCAAATATTCCTCCAGTTTTTCAAGAACATGTTCCTTTTGCAAAGCTTGGACTACACTCTTACTCATACGTACATGAAATTGCTTTACGGTAGCTTGAAATACACTGTAATAGTATCAAATACTTAATATTTTATCATATTATCTAGCTACATGCCGTACTAATATGGAATATTTAAATGAAATTTTATTTCAAATTTGCAAAATATAGTTTCTCTCTCTTTATACTGCAAAATTACCATTAATTTGATAATTATAAAGGTAAAACTGTATAACGATACTATCGCAATGTACGTTTACAGACAAGTTTGACCAGCCAGAAGTTTCTCTCTGCAAAGGCATATAGTATATTTAATTTAATAATATATTATTATTATGCCCCGAAGGCAGGCATATTATTATGCCCCCGAAGGGAGGCATATTAGTTTTCAACTGTCCGTCCGTTCGTTCGTTCGTTCGTTCGTTCGTCACAACGTTAACTTTTTGCATGAAGGCACTTTACTCGCGAACCACTACACTCAGGACCTTCAAACTTCACATGCTGATAGTACTTATAGAGTACACCACCTCTACTGACTTTGGGGTTACCAGATCAAAGTTCAAGGTCACAGGGGCCAACGTTAACTTTTTGCATGAAATAACTTTACTCGCGAACCACTGCACCCAGGACCTTCAAACTTCACAAGCTGATAGCACTTATTGAGTTTACCAACCTTACTGATATTGGGATCACCAGATCAAAGGTCAAGGTCACAGGGGCCAACGTTAACCTTTTGCATGAAGGTACTTTACTCGCGAACCACTGCACTCAGGACCTTCAAACTTCACATGCTAATAGTACATATTGAGTATACCATCCATAATGACTTTGGGATCACCAGGTCAAAGTTCAAGGTCACAGGGGCCAACGTTAACTTTTTGCATGAAGGCAATTTACTAGCGAACCACTGCACCAAGGACCTTCAAACGTCACGTGCTGATAGTACTTATCGAGTACACCAACCCTACTTACTTTGGATTCACCAGGTCAAGGGTCAAGGTCACTTGGACCAACGTTAACTTTTTGCATGAAGGCACTTTACTCGCGAACCACTGCACTCAGGACCTTCAAACTTCACATGCTGATAGTACTTATTGAGAACACCAATCCAACTGTCTTTGGGGTCACCAGGTCAAAGGTCAAGGTCACAGGGGCCAACGTTAACATGTTGCATGAAGGCACTTTACTCGCGAACCACTTCACCCAGGACCTTCAAACTTTACATGCTGATAGTACTTTATGAGTACACCAACCCTACTGACTTTGGGGTCACCAGGTCAAAGGTCAAGGTCACAGGGGCCAACGTTAACCTTTTGCATGAAGGCACTTTACATGCGAACCACTTCACCCAGGACCTCGCCCGCTTAGCTCAATAGGTAAGAGCGTTGGTCTACGGATCTCGGGGTCGCGAGTTCGATCCTCGGGCGGGGCGTATGATCTCCGCGACTATTTGATAAACGACATTGTGTCTGATATCATTAGTCCTCGACCTCCGATTCATGTGGGGAAGTTGGCAGTTGCTTGCGGAGAACAGGTTTGTACTGGTACAGAATCCAGGAACACTGGTTAGGTTAACTGCCCGCCGTTACATGACTGAAATACTGCTGAAAAACGGCGTTAAACCGAAAACAAACAAACAAAGCAAACTTCACAAGCTGATAGTACTTATTGAGTACACCACCCCTACTGACTTTGGGGTCACCAGGTCAAAGGTCAAGGTGCTGCGGGGGCATTTGTCACCATTAGTGACAGCTCTTGTTTAATGTATTTATACATAAAATGGTTATCAGAACAGACATGAAGAGAAACTAATTAACAATGAAGAAATGTTAATAGTTCATAACCTGTTGACACGGCATCCAAAACACCTGGTGACACGATCTCTTCCCATATAACAATATCTTATATGTACATGATTTTGTCAAAGCAAGAAAATTACTGTTTAACATTATTTGACTTATTTGATGGCGTTGATTAACAATCTACAGAAAAAATATGCTATGCCATCTATAAGTTTACAGTTTACAATGATCATATTTTAATATTTGTAATTCTCAATCATTTATCTGACAGTAATATTTATATAATTACTTGTCCACTTTTAAGAAGAACAGTTACCTTCCTATACATCACGTTTTTCAACTTCTGAGTCATCACACTGACCATCTTTGACACAAGATCCACCGTCTATTTCGCTCTAGCACTGTGTCAAAATAAACATGGAACATTCAAGTAGATGATAAAAAAATCATAATATTATGTAGCTGATTTTGCAGGAAAGTATAAGGTAAGTAACAATATTGAAAATGTAGCATTTTAAAGGAAATGCCCTCGTATGACCTTCATCAAAATGAAAATGTCATTTAGCAACATCATTCATGTTGATTAGTTATGATGTGTAAAATGCAGAACAACTTTATGTTACATTCATACGGCTTACATTCATACGGCAAGAGTACGGCTTCAGAGATTTTTTCTACACAAATTAAAACCTGTATGATTATTGTAAAAACTGATAATACTACATACTATTTTTCGCTGATTCACTGTGTTTTTACCTTTATTTACTATGATTTGCATATAGAAACACTTACTATATATGATGCATGTCTGGATGCATTTATATGTAATTCCAGGCGGGACACGTTACAACGTTGAAACAATAACATGTGACAACATATCAACGACAATTGTTACGTTGTCGCTCCTTGCAATTTTGTTAATTAAATAAAATATTCATTTCATATGTTTATGACTAAAAATTTTTTTCGAAGTGGACTTTTCTTCTATAAAGTTTGGAAAAACGAAATAATTATCAATTGATATTAATTAAAGGTTTTAACTGATGATTGAAATAGAACATTTACTTGCATTAAAATATAATTTATTTTAAGGACAACAATGGATCCTTAACTTCTGAATTACAATGATAGTTGTATTAAATTGTAACGACTATACTATTGTCATGTTACGTCCGGATATAGATTATCGGAAATTATGTAAACTATAATCTTCGCACGTAGTTATGTGATAGGGACGTCCTCAGGCCAATACCTGGTATGGATTAAGAGTTAAGTCTTTCTTGTACACATTTTTTAAACTTATTTCGTCTTTAAATTAAACAGACCATATTAGAGACGACAAAATTCTAATTATAATAATTATATGCTGCTTATTGTCGATTCCATTTCCGGCTAGGACTAAAGTTATACCGCACGTGCGATGACGTCATCTGCTAGATGACGACTCTGCCAAGCTTGGCACTCAGTGCCAATGTATCCACCCCTCTAATCTATAAACAGCTAGCAGACCCTTGCACTGTCGACAGCACCTGGTAAGAGCTTGTCTTAAGCATTATGGTTCACAATTACTTTAAAATGTACCAAAACACCCAATGGCTGTATCTCCTGCCATCAAGAAGATATAGTTGCCATAAAAGATTGTCAGGAATTTCTGGCAGGGTTTGACAGTTTGGCAGAATGCCTTAACCTACAAATATGTAATAAAGTTAAAAATCCTAGATAGAACCTTGTAGTCTCAAACCTAGAATAAACCTCTCTAGTAGACCTAAGAGCCTTATTCTGTAGTCAATAATAGATTGTTAGCACTTGCTATAACAATGTACTAGACTACCACAATTTAATCTATAAGCAGATTCCTTTCAACTATATAGGTTAACTGATTGATTCATCCGAGAGCTAGAACCATCTAGAATCTATTACAGATTTCCTGACAAGCCCTATAGGCAAGACATGACTTATAAATAAATAAAATGATTCCGTTTTAACTCTATTTCAAGTATACTCCCTTTTATTTCCCCATTCCCCACATGTGTTTGCAAAAAACCCACGTTTGGATATTGATGTGTGCGCGGATTAGCAGACCCCATGTATAATATTTCAAAGTCTATTGCAGTTAGAGAAACCAGCGAACAGCGGATGTGCAGGCAGGTCTGGATCCATGTTGGTCGCAAACGTACTATATTGGTTTTCTCATGGCGCAGCTCAATTATGTTTGTTTCAAATTCTTTTTATGATATTATGCTCAATAAATGTTCCCTGTCTCAGTTTAGACGTTACGTCATCTTACCTTAAAATGGACTTACAGCTTGTAAATATATTCTTTATGCTGTAGATAATTACCTCAGAATCTGTGTATGCCTTTTTCCGACGCCGACACAAGCAACGCTATTAAAATCCCTGTAACACAGAAACATTACAATTTTACTTTTTCGGAAAAAAAACATCGTAATAGGCGTTCTAAAATACTTTTAACGTCTTTTTATTTTATTTTTTTATATAAATAATCGAGACGTTTAAGCTTATCAACAGAGTTTAACTGATTCTAAAATGTAGGCATAATAGATTCTCATTTTATTTGAAATTGAACTGAATATTTTTTTTTGAATTTCAGCAAACAAAGGTTGCTCATTTATTATCCCCGTCATTGTGGAGAGTGGGGTATATTCAGTGAGTTATTGTTATTGATTTTGAAATGTAGGCATGACTGATTATTATGAGTGTCCTTATACTTGAACGGAGTATTAGTCCATCCTTCATTATTTACACACCACGAATGGTAAATGCGCAATCTAACACCCGCTGGAAATACGCTTAAAATGGGTTGCGCGATTTCCGGTGCTGGTACTGCGCATCAGGACATACAATATCGACGTAGCTGGATTTTTGTTTTCGTTGATAATGACGCATTTACGAATGTATCCGAAAAAATGCACTTCGACACAAAAATGATTATGTGTGTGAAATATCTACTTAAGTCATTTAAGAATCGACTCTCTTATCACAAAATCTCTTCTAGCAGGAATTGAATCATGAAAAGTGACAATTTCCTAACACGTTTGCGTACTTTCTGGAAATGTGAAGCTTCTTATGATCAAACATGTGTAATACAGTCATGAATTGTACTTATACTTGAATAAAATTTTGCTTTTGGGGAAAAGATTTGCAAATGGTAATATCATTGATATTTCCACATTCAAGACTATTATTAGTGTTCCTCTGAAAGAGATTTTCAAGGACAAGAATACAAAATTAATGGAAAGGTAATATCACTGATACACGCACCTTCAAGATTGTTATTAGCGTTCCTCTGAAAGAGATTCTCTCGGACAAGAATACAAAGTCGGTGGAATTATAATATCACTGATATACGCACCTTCAAGATTGTTATTAGCGTTCTTCTGAAAGAGATTCTCTCGGACAAGGATACAAACTTGGCGGAGTGGTAATATCACTGATACACCCACCTTCAAAACTGTTATTAGCGTTCCTCTGATAGAGATATACAAGATTGGTGGAATGGTAATATCACTGATACACCCACCTTCAAGACTGTTATTAGCGTACCTCAGAAAGAGATTTTCTCAGATAAGAATACAAAATTGGTGGAATGGTAATATCATTGGTACTTCCACATTCAAGACTGTTATAAGCGTTCCTCTGAAAGAGATTCTCACGTACAAGAATACAAAGTTGGTGGAATGGTAATATCACTGATATACGCACCTTCAAGATTGTTATTAGCGTTCTTCTGAAAAAGATTCTCTCGGATAAGGATAAAAAATTGATGGAAAGTTAATATCACTATTACACGCACCTTCAAGATTGTTATTAGCATTCCTCTGAAAGAGATTTTCTCGGACAAGGATACAAAATTGGCGGAAAGGTAATATTACTGATACACGCACCTTCAAGATTGTTATTAGCGTTCTTCTGAAAGAGATTCTCTCGGACAAGGATACAAAATTGGTGGAATGGTAATATCACTGATACACCCACCTTCAAGATTGTTATTAGCGTTCCTCTGATAGAGATATACAAAATTGGTGGAATGGTAATATCACTGATATACCCACCTTCAAGATTGTTATTAGCGTTTCTCTGAAAGAGATTATCTCGAGTTGTAACATATAGCGGCTGAAGATCAGGTGAGGATTGTCTACTGCGTCATATCAAACAAGAGTCTTTTGCATATAACCCGTTTATAAACACATGGTTTGGAATACCAATCAGGGAAATGCTAACTGATTTATCTGCATGCTCCATTGTTTAAATAGTCTAATTTGGTTTTGCATTTATATAACGTCTACTGTAAATATTTAATTAAACAAGAGGGTTAAGAAGGACCTAAGTCGCTCACTTGACTTTGCTCCTTTGGTAAACATCCCTCAAGCGATTCATGGGATAAAGTCGTTTAAAGGTTTTTTTTTTCTCTCTATTTCCGCTCTTGATACCCCTAAATGGTGTCAAGTAAAACTATTTGAACAGACTTGAGAAAGGCTTAAGATCAAATCTTGTGAAGATACATCAAGTGATTACTGCAAAGGTTTTATCTAAAGGTTTTAGAAGTAGTCGTATAAAGGTTTTAGAAGTAGTCATATAAAGGTTTTTAGTGTAATTTTTAAATGGTATGGGCTGACAAGAAAACAAGGTGTTCAAGGTAAGCTATCATGATCACTCGCCGTATTGCATCCGTCCGTCCATCCTACCCTTCACATTTTTAAATTTAGCCTGTCTTTAGCTGTATTTGTTGGACACTGTTCTACAGATAGCGCCTTTTGAGCATATATTTACCATATATCTTAGTTGAGAATGGAGCTATAATATAGTTGATACGAATATGGTTCATCAGTGTCATGATGTGAAATAGACTAAAGGGTGGATAATTCATGTTAGGTATTGAGTTGCGTTTCTACAAAGCGACTTACGATACAAAATAGTCAAGATCCTCAAGTTTAGCTCAGTAATGGCAGAGTTATATCCAATCTCTAATTTTACCACCCTGAATCTATAGCTGGACAAGTAGGGTGACGCTGGTTGGATAGTATTAGGATAACTCTATAAACTGGGTAAAAACTGTGCTTGAAACATGTACTTTAGTCTATCCTGTTGTCTTCTGATGTTGACCCTCAGTGCATTTCGTGACAAGTAAGTGCGCTAAACACTCCGCTAACCGGAAGCTGCAAACAAATTAAATTGTACTAAAGATATGAAAGTAACATATCTCTAAGTTTGTTCCTTTTTTTAAATAAGCTTTCTGCACTGGTGAACTTCAAAAACCGTATCGTGATGCCCGCACGCCGCTAAGCTCCTACGACATCACTTAAAATCTATATTTATAGATTCAATTAGTGAAAAGCTAAGTTTACTAGGTAACTGTAAATATTAGCTCGATTATCTAAATATCATAGTATTCGAGGCATTTTAAAAATCATCCTGGCACCTGGCTAAAGGTGTTTTTTTCTTTTGTATCGTCATCAAATATAGTTTTGGCAAACAATTAAAGGAGAATATAATTATTTTCCAAGCCTTCCATCATTAATGAATGCGTGCAATTCTTTTATGCTAGCTGTTTTGTTTCTAAATATGAATTGTACCGGATCTTTATTGAAGTTTGTTTGTTAAGCAATTGTTCTCTTCTGCGCTTTTGTGTATGATATATTAGTTTTGACGGGTTTTATGTAGTTTCGGACAAAGGCATCATCAATCATAGTCGGTTGCATGCGACTGGTTCCAAAGGTTGAATTGTGTAAAATGCACATAAGAATACGAGTGGTCAACCAAAACCAATGTGATAAACATGAGAGAAGTGCATTATTGAAGGATGTTACATGTGTTTTCTGTTTCCGGACCTTTTTATATTGCTTGCTCATGTAAAAACAGAGAATATGTACTTCCTTTGACAATAGACTAGAAGTAATTGTTAATCATTATTTAGTTAAAAACAGATTTATTCAATATAATCTACAATTGCAGAATACATTATAAATATATTAAAAGCAATAAAAGTTAAAAATCATGAAATATGCTATAAATATTTTATGAGATCGAAATATAAAATACAAGCAGAACTCTTCTCAAAACTTCCCTTTCGCAACTGTTTCACAAGTGTACACAATGGTTATACCCATTTTCTCGCGCGATCAGAATATATAATTATAATCTGACATTTTCTGAATATTGCAGTCTTAAGGCTTTACTAAACCTACTAAACCTTTGTAATTGATGATCTTGCATTACTAATCAAGAGCCCTTTTCTCAAGTCTTAATCAAGACAATGCTTCTGTGAAAGGTGTTTCACTGAAATCTTTTTTAAAAGTTTCGTGTTCACATCCTAGCAACTGTTACATCCAGCAATTTTGTAGTGGTGGACAAATGCCGGATGATGGACAAATATGAATATTAACAGGCGATTCTGTGAAAAGAACATATTATAATTAAATCTATATAAAGTTTTGTGAAATGGGTTCCAGTTCCTTATCTTTAAGGAATATGTCTTCGAATTTATTTCACAATACCAACATTTTAAAAGCAAATAAAAACGTAGATATGAAATAGTAAACCATCAAAATGCATAAACCAATAATGGCATTCATGAGTTGTTACAGCAAATATAAATGCTTTCTTCTTTATACAAAATTGTACAGTTAATAGAGAAGTATATTTTCTATAAAGTGTCTAGATCTGTTTACATCGCTTATTGGTTGTGTTTTACAATAATAAAAACAAATCGAAGACAAACGCAAAAATACAGTAATCTGAACGCGGGCTCTTGCAATTATGATAATTTTAACGCTCTAATTACCAAACCATTGAAGTAGTGCAATACGTGCAACGTAGTTCAAACTACCTCAGACCTGGATATATTTCAGCACTTCGACAGAATGGCGCGTTCTCAGTTGCACTATATAAAGCTCTGAAGATAACTGCTACATGGATCGAAACGAGTCCAACAACTGTCAATGGTTTGTTGTTGCTAGTCAAAAATCCATTACTATTCCGGATGATTCATTTCAAAATACTGTCACGTTTGATTTCCAGCCGCGGCAATTTCTTTGTCAGTGACCTTTTTTCTCATGGACAGACGCCTGAGTACCTTCCCCTTTCTTATTTCATTGACAATATTATCAACGATTTTCCTATCTTCTGGTCCAGGTGGCTTCAATCCATGTGTTGTATGTCCACCTGAAAGACAGTACATTAAATGTAAGGGAGAATACTTAAACAGAACTAACGTAATTATGATGTATGAAACTGTTCACAAAAGATACATAACTTTACCGATTTAATAGGTGCTTTTTTTACCCGAAACATAATCCTCAGTGTATATATCAGATTGACTGATTTAAACAAAAATGCGTACGATGCACCAGTGTCACGACAATAATGTGATGAAAAAGGAGACCAAATGTAATGTGATGGAAGGGAGACCACTTCGAAATAGTTATCAGGCATATTCTACCATAAAACATGTATATGTATATGATATATAACCGTACTTCTGCGTCTTTCTGCTATCTCCTCCTGCGTTTTTCGTCTCTGTTCTGCTTTCATTGCATTGACTCTCCAAGTTTCCAAGTCCTGTTCGCATGTCTTAACTTTCTCACAAAAATCTTTAAATGATTCTAAAAATGCATCTATTTTGAAAGACTTTTCATTTTCGCAATAATGTATTGCTAGTTTGCCGGAGAGTTTATTCACCCGTTCTATTGCCTCTTCAGTGTCACCAATGTCGTTTTCTGCAACCTGGAATATGTATACATATGTAATTAGCGTATCAACATTATCTTGCATAGGGTATTTCAAGAAATATCCTTGTTGATTTTTCTAACTAAACCCTATATTTCAAACACTGTTAAGAAAAATAGCCAGAGATATGTTGAAAGTTTGTTGCAACCAACCATTTACTTCGAATAGGTGATTTACATACATACGACATTGAAAAATTACAGAACATGTACACATGTAAGAAGATCTATTTTACGAGTGATCTCACAGTTTGAATTGTAGTGACTTGTAAGCCCAAAAGAAATACTTTAAATCTAAATACAGCAACACCGATTAAAACATATGCAAGAAGAGTTTCTCACATTTTTGAGTTGTAGTGACTTATAAGCCAGAAAAATACTTTAAATACAGCACGCTGCTTGAAAAGCAAGAGCAAATTGCTAGGATGATCCAAGCTGGAATGCCACATAGAAGAGTCTGTTTAATATGTAACTGACTGAATTATTTGTAACTATAAAGACGTATAACGGGTCATAAATGTTTGATTTTAATTTTTTGCTTTTGCTCATTTGTTAAAAAGTATTTTGTAACAGCTCTTTCTACACAAACGTTTTATAAGCACATCACAAGTATAACTCTCTGAGGCAGTAAGGCCGTGTCCTCAGAGTGGACCAAAAAATGACAAAAGATTGATCACGCGTTTTATAGAGCTTAGATAAAATGGCGGTTATTCACACCGTTGAGCAGTAGACTGAATAAAAAGAACAACTCCAAACACTATTTTGCTATTTTTGACCGCATGGTTCTTCTTATGGATAGTTTACTTTACCATTGTTAAATTTGGTAAAAGAAATGATTGTTTACACAATATGTGTATATTATTTTAATATCTTCAACCAAATTGTTAGGAATAGTTGGGCTTTGAATATTTCCCCATTAAACTTAGTCTAGGCTAATGATAATAATTAAAGTTCATATTGTATAATTTTGTTAAAAACTTGTCCATGATTACCATTTACTTGAGTGGTTACTTATCATTAAAGAATTAATTTGAAAAAATATAAGATATATGCAGTTTGAAACAATACTTGAAAATAAAAAACATTAGAAAGGATTTACGTAGTGTTTGTTTGTTTGTTTGTTTTGGGTTTAACGCCGTTTTTCAACAGTATTTCAGTCATGTAACGGCGGGCAGTTAACCTAACCAGTGTTCCTGGATTCTGTACCAGTACAAACCTGTTCTCCGCAAGTAACTGCCAACTTCCCCACATGAACCAGAGGTGGAGGACTAATGATTTCAGACACAATGTCGTTTATCACATATTCACGGAGAACATACGCCCCGCCCGAGGATCGAACTCACGACCCCGCGATCCGTAGACCAACGCTCTTACCTACTGAGCTAAGCGGGCGGGCTTTTACGTAGTGTAGTTAATACATTATCAATTTTCTCTAAAATTTCAGTGCTAGTCGGAGAAGTGTCTATTACATAGTTTGAAAGATACATACCAAAATAAATCCTTTAAACTGTGTTTTGACTTCCTCGTCTGCATGTTCTAGCAATCCCTTCAGGCGATTTACATTGGCTTGTAAGCTTGCAAATTCCACCATCATACCATCCAAGCTGAATCTGAGAATACAATATTATACATATATAAGACCTGTACATTGTAAGTCACATGTATTTGTACTAACATATAGTTTAGCTTTACGTACACGTTAATATTGAACCCCTTCGTTAAAATACAATGTTGCTATTTCAGACCAACACTTGTCTTGGACAATGATTGACACAGAAAATAACATAATGTCAGACCATTTAAGAAATATTTTCCAAATGTGTAAATGTTTAAAGATTAAAATTATCCTTCATTAACTTTGCAAACTGTTTTCTAAAATATCCAATCGTGATATTGTGAAATTTCAACATTGAAAAGCTGTCAGATTCATTTTTAAATGTTGTTTTGTTTGAATTTAAAATTATGAAAATTCTACAAACCTCGATGCTTTTTGCAGCGGCTCTAAGAGATCATCTACAAAGTTTAGAGAGTCTTTGTTTTTTTGTTGAGCCTCTTCTACCAGGTAATGCAACAAAGTCATCTTCGCCGTATTTGACTTTGTCATGACTAGTTTATTGAGGGAACCGATACGAAACCCAATAGCACCACCAGCACTGCTTCCCTGAAATATCAACAAAACGTTTTATTTCTTGTTTCAGCCTTACAGTGTATGTATACAGATAACAATTACAGACAATAATTTAGCATTTAATCAAAGACTTAGTAATACTCTACAACTGAACATGAATCTACTCATAATATCCTGTTTTTCGTTGAATAATCTTAAATTTGTTCAAACTAACAACGATATAACTTGTCATAAATTTGGTTTAGCATTTGCAAAATACTTGGAATTTATTTAATATGTTTTCAAAAGCATAATTGATATATAAAATTACCTTGTTGAGGAAGTTTCCAGCATGAAGCACGAACCTTAGAAACACTTTGAGCGACTCGTTGTCCATGAGCTTTCTGCACACAGATGTAAGCACTTGCACATTTGGACGAATAGCTCCTAGCTGAGAATTAAAATCCCCTTTAAGGAGCATCATTTCTATTCTTAACTTAAAGTCTGATAATTTTATCAGCTGTAGAAAGAATTTTTCTGCGTTTCCAAGTTTGTCCACTTCACCTTCATAGCCTTGAATCATATCAATCTGAAAACAATACAAACAACAAATAAATGATATGTATTGTACTACTTTAGACCAGAGGACTTTTGGGCTTAATAGCATGATTTTGATGTTTGAGTTCAGCGCTTCATCAATACTATAACAGTTATGTAACGGCAGGCAGTTTACGTAACCAGTGATCCTGGAATCTGTACCAAAACTAACGTACTCAAGTAACTGCAAACTCCTTCACATGAATCACGGAGGCTGAATGATTTAAGAAACATTGTTTTTCATCAAATCGTTATGAAGAACATACGCTTCGGCCGATAATTGAACCCCCTACGCCACGATCAACAGATCTGTGTTCTCCGTACTGAGCTGAACGGACCGGCTTACATATTTTCTGAAAGCTTAGATGGTTTGATCAGCGCCATAAAATCAAACTGTTGTTCATTTATTTATGAGGCCAGTTAACTTTCCCAATGTTCCAACGTTTTGTTCTATTAGAAAGACATCTTTCTCAAGCCATTTAGAACTTTTCAAACCTCAAATCAAGAAATGTTTCCCTGTCTAAAATTCATTTTCATATATATTAAACATATTTCAAAAATCGAGTATAAATCTAAATATTTTATACATACCTCATCTTGAAGTGGAAGAAGCTTCACAAGTCCCTTCAGTTTTTCTACACCAAGACCTCTAGCATCTCCTTCTTTAATTAACTGTATTATCATTTCATTTGGTTTTCGGAACTGTTTTAGGAATATATTCAAGTTCATACTCTTCTTCGGGTCCAGTAGTGTCACCTGAAGTAGGCACAATTTAATTAAACATGTGATTCATGAAAGGGGTAGCTTAACTGTTTTCAGACCCTTTTATTTGCATTTTAAACGTATATTTTTAGATACATTAAAATTTAAGTTAAAAAATGTCTCGACAAGCCATGTGACTGAATTACGTCGTGTTTTTAAAACATTTCGCTTCAAAATACCATCATACATGTCGTTTCGAGCTAACTTAAGAAGTTAATAGAACCGTGACATACCTCTTGACTATGTGATGAGTTTCTCCGTATAAGGCCTTTGTCGTCATCAGGGGATAGCGTTGTTTTCGTAGCAGTTTCCTCCTTCTGTGAAAACATCTCTTCAAATTTACTGTAATCTACCTCGATTGAGTCTTCCATATTCAGCACTTCGTTCCAAACACTCTCTTCTGAAAGTGTAATGTACGTATTGGATAAACCTAACATGAAATGGATAGGTATATTCGCAATTCTTAACCTTTATATGATTATCTTTATGTCGAAGAAAGCGATAATTAAATGAAAAAGGTAAAACTTTCCAAAGCCTGCAGATTTATTTTGAGAATCTAAATAAACTTACTCTTAAAAGCATAAGTTGGAATTTTGTTCCAGGTAAGTGTTCTCAGTTTCTTTGAAGGGTTAGGTGTATCGATCGGTGTTGGTGCATCTGTTTGTGCAGGAGTAAGAGATCCAGGTGGTTGAGGTGCACCGGGAGGTCTTGGCGATGGTGGCGCACCGGGAGCAGCCGGAGGAGGTGGTGCACCGGGTACAACTGGTGCTGGCGGTGGCTGCCGTATACCTTGTAAAGTGATAACTGGTGGTGGCGGTGGGGCACCTGGTACACCAGGCGGAGGTGGTGGAGGGGGTGGTTGAGGTGCATTTGGAAGCCCTGGAACCGGTGGTGGTGGAGGGGCACCTGGAACTGGAGGAGGTGGTGGGGGCTTTGGTACACTCGGAATTCCAGTAATGGAACTATCAGCGTTCTCTGTTTGGATGTGTTCGTCTCTGATTGACTTTGCCCGTTCCCTTAACTTCAGTAGCAGCGATCCACTGTCTATATTGTTTTCATTGTTAAGTACTTCTTGGGTAAGTCTTTCTATTACGGTCCATGTACTTTCACTGAAATTGGAACGTTGAAAATAGGTAAGTGATAGACAATTCTTTATGGTAAGAAATGTATGGGATACTAAAACTATTTATAACTGTCCTTCTAAATACATTGTTGTTTAGCACTTTTGATTGATTGCAAACAGTAGAAACATAAGAAACGTATAAATTACGAAATGGTAATACCTTTGTGTACTGTGAGAGTCAATCTGAAGTAGGGAATGTAGAATTCCGAGCAAAGTGGCATTCAACGGTGTTCCTTGTACCTGGCAGAGCAAACATAAAAGGTTCAGAGATCTTTGTATTGTATAAAGTAGTATATCACAAATCAATTAATGGCACATTTCTAACGTAACACGTACTAAATCTGACAGCATGTTATCGTTAGACAAAAAGGAACTTGTTTTGTTCTCGCGAAGCTTTTACAATAAAATATTAAACTGCCTTTGAAGTAGCTAAACACTTTTATCTATCAAGTATATAAGAACTGCTACAGTGGAGATAATGACTTAAGTAAAATTGATGATGCTTTCACTGGAAATTGCAGTTAATGGGTTTTTAGTAGTAAAATTGATTTTAGATGCCAACGTAAGCAATTTTTACCAAGTGGTCGAAACAATTCTAAATATTTTGAAATCACAATGAGTGGTACATACGAAATAGTATAAGCATATTTCTGCTATGAAACGAAAACCTAGCTATTACAAATAACATTTTACCTTCTTATAGACAGCCATGAATACGGACTGAGGATCATTTAGATTAACAGACCCTGATTTATTCTCCTGAAGTGCATCTGTATCTGCATTATACTCTTCCTCAAACACATCACACTGAACTGTTAAATCATCGTCATCCTCACACCGTAGACTTCCGATTGTATCCAACAGGTTCAAAGCTAAAATATGTAAAATTTCAATTTTGTTTTAATATGTTTTAATGTCCAGTAAATACTTTCTGTATATGATAAGAAAATACATACATGCTACCTGATATCAGTTCCTATTGTTATAATAAGGGAATCTGGTCTATACTGCATAAACATTTCAAAAACACATTTAATTTTCATATGTTTTAGAAAGCTTACGAAAAAAAAAAACGGACTAAAATTTTGATTAAATATATATTAGAAATAATGCAACTCTGTGGCCAGTGCAGGTTCTGATATGAAATCCTTAAGTTGGTATCCTTCGCATTTATTTTTCACTGAAAAAAAAAACATGTCGCATAAAGCCGAATTTCTTTCTTAATTCTAATTGTACAAGAACATATAAATACCAAATCATGTTAACAGTATAATGATAAAACGAACTCACTGTTCATATTATTATTATCATCCTTTCCTACAACCATGTTATCACTTTTAAATAAAATAACTATATCTATACGAGTTAGAATACAAAATGACAATATTTCAGACAATTTCTTTTATATAACCACAAACACTGTGGGTGTAAAAATGTTTTGATCTTCTAGAAAATCATTAAAAAATTTAAGTTACCGCATCAGGCTTTGTTCAGATACGAAAATAGTAATATTTTAGTACTCTCTACTTGAGAAACGCTTAAAGAAGACGAGTATATATCCGGCCAAACCTTTTGACTTACCGTGAAAGTAAAGTCTTTCCGTGGGAAAATGGGAGGAGAAATATAGTTATAACGCAAATATTTCATTGAGATTACTTTGAGTAGGCCATGAGGACAGTAGGAAGTACATCTAAATATAAAAATATCAAGCGCCTAGATATTGTCGGGTCAGCGTTACTTTTAAATTTCGTAATTTACATTTTACTATATGAACCTATGTTTTAAGCCATTAAGGGCAACTTCAAGTGACAAGTTTTGAAATCATGTAAGGTCTAATACACTATGCTTTAGTTGGGGAAATATTCCAATTCCTAGATGCTAAAAACCAACGAGTGGTTGTGTACCGGATGCATAGAAAGTTAGTATCCACACTCTTAGTGAATATATTGTTAACTTTGGATCTCATTGATAAAGTAATGGTTTGCAATATCCTGACTGAAGAAATGCTTTCAGTAATTAAGAACATAAACAAAACCAATGACATATGAATAAGGGTACCCTTCTATCTTGTTGTTAGAGCGAAGACTGTTTAATACTGGCAAGCAGCACGGATACTGACAGGACAATTAGACCGCCAAAACGTTCTGGAACCCTTTCAATCAACTGCTATGATAAGCTGATTGTAAATAAAACTTGCAATTACATACCAAGGAATTCGTTTCTGATCCTCACTCTATCTCTAATGTTTTCATTGGCGAAAATGATTGCATTGATAAGTGCCATGATAGTGGTTTTGTAAGTGGCCAGTTCTGATTTTCTCACTTCATTCAGAAGCACACTCATTCGATACTGCAGTTTTTGCCAGCTCTGAAAGATAAGAAATTAATGTAAGTCGTTGTCTCATTGAATATGAACCATCAGTGACAATTCTGCAAGACAGTTACGGCATGTTAAACATGAAGTGTTGTTAAAAATGTCATAGGTATATTTTATTTTTGAATCTGTTGCTTTAGTTATACAACAGCATATGATTTTACAGATTTTAAAATATCTACATCGCTTACTTATATCTATACGTTTGAAGTACTGACTTGCACCAGTGAACAATAACATCGTAACATTTTCAGTAGTTTACTAGTATCACAGAATGAAAAAGTATGCTAACACCATGTGACACTGATAGGTTATTCTATTCTTACAATACACTTGTACAAACATAAAATTATAATATGGCCCGATTTGATTGCCAGTTATGCAAAAAAGATTAAGCTTCGTATATTCTACGATGAATAAACGGTTAATTAGAGGACTGGTAAGAGAATATTAAATTGTCACATGACGTCTAGGTTATTACTACTAGGATAAATGAAGTCGAACATCATTTTAATGAACATATTATTTCAATAAGAACATATTCTTTTGTTTTTCTTTCTATATATACCACGGTTCGTCGTTCAGATATTTAGATATTTAACCACTCAGGCTAACATCATAGTTCAATTCCTACGCACCTGAACTCTTAGCTGTGATAAATTAGGCAACAAACCACTCTAACGCCTTGATTATTTAAAAACTAACACACTTCCGCAATTTCTGTATTAGTTAACAAAACTTCGTTTGTTTAAAATTATACAGCTTAACATACACACGTACACGTGTGTGATGATACCGGAGTCTAGACATATAAGAAGTAATTACGACTGTAGGAAAAATTTGACTTTTAATGAGACTTTGTTTACCCTGTATCGTTCTAGAGCATCTAGCGTCAGGTAGTACCCATCTTTGGAGTAGACACACAATGCTGAGAGGAGTTCAAATATCTGCATCTTCACCATCAAGTTTTTGGTCTCTAGTGCTGCAAGCAAAAATGTTATATGTTACTGTAATTAATTTTCTATTTTTGTAGGTTTGTTCCGTATTTATTAATCAGTTATTGATCGAATGCTACTTTTTTGTGACCTAGGACGGGTATGAACCATATTGAAATTGCTGCCAAATCCATGAATAACGCATGCTACTCTCGGGCGATTTGCTGAATGTCCCATTAAGGTTATATCCTTCTAACGTACAAAAATATCTTTCAGTCCGTACAATTTTACAGTAGTTATCAGGAAATTATGAATGTCAGACAATAGATCTTAACAGCCCGTAGACAGAACACAGAAAAGAACCACCCGTGTTTAAATTTAATTCGCTTTCCGATAATTATACTGTTCTTGACTAAAATTCAAACTTTCTTTAATCCTATTACAAAACATAAGCTGTCTCGTTCAATTTTGTTTTTTCCGGTCAGGAAGAAAATGTGTTCAGCTTTAACTGAACATTCTAACTGAATTGTTGGTTGCTGAATTTGTTTATGTATTTCTGTGAATGACGTCACATCTGGGTGATTTACCTAAACTTAGAGTGCTGTGTGATTTACTTCAACTGGTTCAAGTAGTATCGGCCTAGACTGGATGCTGGTAAGGTAAATATAACGCCTGCCATGGGCTCGGCTGGAAAATATAACGCCTGCCGTGGGCTCGGCTGGAAATACTTTCGCCGACTACCTTTAACTTTAGACCCCCGTGCAATCTCCCGGAAAAGAGTGAAACCAAAATTTTTGTGTGTGTGAAAATAAGCTTTTGTTGTTTGTTTCTATACATACAACATAGTGAATTGAATGTGACGGGTTCTGCACATCTGATATATCAGACTATATCTGCTTACTATTTTCCTCTGTCGTGATCTATGCTCCTGTAGCAGCAGCTTTTCAATGCAGTGTAGCAACCGTTAATTATATATTTCCCTTTTATTGTTATTCTTTCAGATCTTTTGGTTCTCAAGGACCGAAAAGTTCTTTCAATTTTTAGTATCATGTATATCTGCTAAAGCTGATGCTGGGGTGGGGTGGGTGGGGGCTGCATTTTTCATTACCTCTCATCACACCCAATCTGCCTCTGCGTTCTATGATAATGGTACAGACATGAACATGCTAACTAACATAAGAATATTGTGACATCTGAGACAAAAATAGATAGCAAGTATCCATAATTTCTTACTCGGACACAAACTATCAATTTTTCTATCTTTTGGGTATACCTTATGTAAATATTGTGTGGTTTTAGGCTACCAGTGCGAACATAAACATCCTTTTGAGCGTTTTATATTTCTTTGGTATGAATGGAGAAATATCAAATATATTTTTAACTGGTAAGAAACTATAAAATAGGTAAATTTAGTCAAAATATGAAATAAAAAGAATTTTAGTTTGTTTTACATGTAGGATCAAAATATCTTTCATTCATGAACACCATAGCTTACGTTTTCACTCTTGGCTATGCCACTCGTGAGAATGGGACCTCCGTGGCCCGAGTGGTCGAGGTCATTGACTTTAAATCACTTGCCCCTCACCGATGTGGGTTCGAGCCTCATTTCTGGTATTAAATTTTTCATTTGAGGAAGCAATCCAGCTCGCTTATGGAAAGTCGGTGGTTCTATTAATGTGCCCACTCGTGATAAAATAATGCACAGATGGGCAGTTGGGGTCTTCCTCCACCATCAAAGCTTTAAGAGTATGGATATTTGACACAGGATATAGACTTGCCGTATAGATATACTTAATAATAAGTTTGCCAGCGCAACAGAAATACTTCATGTGTAGGCAATAGTCTAGCATAAAACTGCAGCTTTTATCGTTTCCGGAAGGGGTATGAACAGGAGAGTAAAATTTTACATATTCGCGTTCCTTGGCAAAGCATAAAAGTGTTGACCGTCCTATAAGGTCAGAGATTGTTATTACAAGCCGGCTTTGGATTGGTTGAAAAAAGTGTAGGGGAACCCGTAAGACTCAATGAGGCGTAAGCTGATTGAATAAAAATGTTATGTTTACAATCATAAAATTTGTGTCAAAATCAAGCAATATAATGTTTTCTGAGAAATTTGGAACATTTTACTAGTGCCTGGCTGAATGGTTGACTTTACAATTCTGTATTTAAAATAGTAGGTGTCAGTGGGCATTTTGCCTCTAAATGCCATTTTAGAAAGGGTGTAGGTTTGTCTGATGAAAAATTTTAAGAAAACGGATTGGTTACGCCTATATAAAATTGCTATTTTTATGTGTCTGAAATGCTGTCTTACTGAAAGAATCACATTTTCATGGTCATTTCTCAATTCTGGGGCATGTGACAGGGCCATTTCTTATAATGGAGGTCTATGGAAAAAGTAATAGGAGTATCTGACCTATAACGAATAAATGAAACAAATGAAAGACATTCCCGCGAGTTTCATGAACATTTACTGACGTAGACATTACTCTTTAGCTGCATAGACATTTAATGCAAGAATAGCGTTAACGCGTGTTTGTTTCTTGTAATAACATTTGCAGAATCCGTCAGGATCCGTTGGCACCAATTACTCGGGATTCTGCAGATGATCTAACACGTAAAACATGCGATATCCCAACACTGGCAAACTTTTGTTACTCAGTAAATTGCGTTTCATACGTACTCTGAAGTGATGTATGTACAACCGTCTATTTCTATAACAATACCAAAGTTTTTGCAATAGAATAAATAGTTTCTTCGAAGTGAACTTAATCTGTCAAAACGAGAGCAGAAGACAGCTTATATTGATGAATTAATACCACAAGAGCGATTTGTATTTCATGTACGTATATTCATGTATACATACAATCCACACAGTGATTTTAATATAAATTTTGAACTTTAAAAAAAAAACAAGGTAATAAAATTCACTTTAAACATTTATTTGCACATAATATAATTTCTAATATATAGAGTTTCTTATACACAGAGATATGTTAGATACTGTACAGGTTGGTGCATGACGTTATCCCGTACATTGGCTTGTTTTTTGTATAAATCGTTTTTAACTGCAAACGTAACTGTTTGTTATTATGCATACATTATGTGAATCATCTAAACCTATTACTGCATGACACGCTGGTTTCGAATACAGACATCCATAAAAACGTACTGTTCATCACAGCATGAGGAAGAATCTGTATAAAAGCTTATTTACGCAAATAGAACATACGGCAGATCTTGATGTTTATTCACACATGACTTTAAATCTGATATTGAACTTTAAAGAGAGCAATGTCCTGATGTAATCGCAGTCGCGGTTTATTCATATTTTAATTTTAAATGCAAAAAATAATAAACAAGTCAAGTAAAAGTTGTTTATAGCCAAACAAATTTAAATGTGATTAATCGTAACGTACAGGAGGAACAGACTATGAACAAAGACATAAAACAGTAGTGGCGTATTTAAAAACTGTCATTAAATTTATTCAATACATGTACTATGCGATGTGTTACCAAACAGTAGTTAATGATGATATATCATGATTTATCTTTATTAAGATCAGTCTGTTTTTGTTGCATTTAGTTTTTGAGCTAGTATGTAACAAATAGTATAGCAAACAACAATGAACAGTATAATTTGTCAATCTTTCACAAACTCAACTAGTAGTAAAATCATTGTCTCGTGTCATCTTCATGAATAAAATCATTATAAATAAAGAAACGACAGTTTGCTGTTATGGGGAGTGGCGGGAAATGTCTAGATTTACGTGTACATGCATGGAAATGGGAATATATTAAGACTTTTAAAGAGGATAATTATGTAAGCAACATATGTATTAGGGAGCGGGGAGCGGGATGGCAGGGGGTGTAAGCGGAGCGGGGAGTGGGGTGGTAGGGGGTGTGGGGGAGCGGGGGTGGGATGGTAGGGGTGTGGGGATGGGTGGTAGGGTGTAGGGGAAGTAGGGGGTAGGGGGTGTAGGGTGTAAGGTTAGGGGAATAGGTTGGTAGGTAGTAGGGGGGAAGTAGGGTGGTGAGTTGGGGGTGTTGGAAGTGAGCTGTGGGAGATGCAGGGCATCTTTACGTTTACAAATAGGTGTTTCATCACCAATAGGTATACTGTATATACATACCCGACGCAAATCTACGGCCAAATATGTTATCCTTTCTTCCTTTTATTTGTAAAAGGCAATCTAGCCCCGTCTGAGAGTTGACCACTTCACGGATACACATAATGCATTCCATTTTTAGAACCATATCTGTTAAATGGAATCCTTGAATGGCACTTAGGTCCTTTAGGCACTGAAACAGTAGCCCCAAGCCGTCAAACTCCAGAAACTCTTTCATCCAGTCTTTGTCATTTGTTTTTATAGCTCTCCGAAGTTTTGCGAGATTTTGTAAAGTCGGATTTCTAATCCACTGTAGAAAGTTTATAGCGTCGCCAAGAGAAGGATCATTTTGGAACCCTTCATCTTCAGACGAATTGGCAGCCATTTCGAGAGCAAGCATATACCCATCAGATCTATGGCGTTTAGCACGTTTCTGTTTCCGCATTGCAAACCTTGTTGCCTTTCCATCCTTTTTAGCCCCTAATTTTGGGGAGTCACAAGAAAGGTCCTTATCCATCTTATTCGTTTCTGGCTTTACATCGTCCGTATTTATTTTGTTTACTTCGTGTGTGTCATTTACTGCAATATTTGTATGTATGTTTCTATCACGTGCTGATTCACTCGATTGTATGCATGTTCGTACAGGACTTCTAGTTGTCCTTGAATTTACACCTATATTTCCCAAGGTTGCTTTACTTGTAAACGTAGCATCTGTTCTATTCGAATCACCAGATGACAGTGCCGTATTATCGTGTATTCGTCGCGTCACCTGTGGGGATTGCCCCGATTTGTCCTTTAACTCACTATGTTGGTATATTTCTTTTTTAGCGTTCGTACGTCCCATTTTCGGGGTTGTGCTCCCCGCGTTGGAAGTTGAACTTGATGGCGATGATTCTTTTTTCACATTCCAACGTGCCGATATGTTACTCGGTTCCTTATTTTGCGTTTTATTAACACCACTAAAAGAATCTTTCTTAATATCACCATTCATGAAAGCTTTTTTCATCATCTGCACTCTGGAAGCCATTTTTGTTTTGCAGTTTTCCAGTAAAATGATTATTTAATATGTAGAAGTTATTTCAACTATATCCGGTGTTAAGCATCCCTTAATGGGCCACTTATTTTGTTGTAACGTAGTAAACAATGTATAACTGTTTCAAATTCTCTTTACGTGTGCATTAGTAATGTTAAAAGTGTTTATCGAAAATGAAACTAAATACATCATTAATAATCAACACTGTTGCGTGTTATGGTAATATTGAACTATTTCTTTTTTTAAAAACACGACATTTAACTCCTGTAAAAGTGAGTCATCAATAAAATGAGATAATTCAAGCGAAAAATGTAGTATTCCTTTTAAATATAATGTTACATTTTTTTTTAAGATGACTTTGTTTTTAGAAAACTGATCACTTTGAAAGCTAGACAATGAATTTTCAAATCTGTGAAAAAAACGAGTTTTTCAGATGTATATTTAACCTTTCTTGTTTACGATAAATTAAACAATTAACACGCTAATAAAATTGCCACGATTCAGCAACAGATGTAAAGAAAATCTTGTTAAAATAACAATACGACTGAATTAAACTAGCAATCTGTAACACTTTAAATATCTACACATTTACATCGTGTTTTAATTAAAGACTTAAAAGATTAGGTTAATTCAGCGATTGGTTTCACCCAAGAATGTAGCTTTATCAGATAATTAAAAGAAAAACTACATTGTAAAATTAGAGACTGGTTTCACAAATCGTGCACTCGTGTCCGATATATTTAAACTAACAGAAAAAATTGTAAACTCCAAAGAATTAGATAGTTTGTCCAATCATGTATGCTGCTAAGACGTTAAAATGCTTAAGAGACCGGTGTGAGCTGAATTTCGATTTAACGTGAAGAGCGTTAAAACGCCTCGCGCTGTTATTAAACCAGTTTTACTACAAATTCAAAATTTGTTAATCTTAAAGGAAACCTAAGATCAAATAATCCACTTTAAATACCAGTTGTGATTTTTAAATACACTTTAGTAAAAAATGTAAACATTTTAGCTACATATTCCTCAGAAAAGTCACCGTGTTCAAAGGCTTATATATATGCGGAAAAAATTCCGATCTATTTTACATTCCAAAATGATATATATGAGGTATTACTCAGCTGAGAAAATGGCAAAACATTCAGACAGGTAACAAAAGTGCAGTTAAATATACATTCGCTTCTACACTACACAAGATTCCTCAATAGATGCTTATCAAAAATATGTTTCAATGATTTCTCCTCTGTTAACAGCCTGTTAGCGAAGCTCAACATTATATACCACTCAGGATAAGTGAAACGTAACATCCTTTTAAAAAATACATCGGATAAAAGATCATAATGTATTTACTTCAAACATACTGCACAGTGCACTCACAAAGAAAAATAAAGAAAACAAGATAATTACACTGTAACGAGTAGGTTTGTTTACCTCTAAGCCCCTTTTAACTCAGAAATATAGGATTGAAGTGGTTAGAATTTAATTTGATTGATAACAAGTAACATTTTTAACTTCAATCAATTTCCATTATAGACAGATTGCCTAATACGTATAGGTCTGACCCTAAGATGGGTGTTACGCTCAATAATACGTTGTTAAAGAACAAAATAAGTTTAGACACGACAAATGGCTCTTACTTCCTTTCATATTTTCGACTTGTGAGTATTAGCTGACTTAAGAGGCAATTTCTAACATTGTGAATTTCTGAACAAAAGATGTCAGTTGAAAATATACTGGTTCAAACTTATCACACGTTATTTAATTGTATGGATTTATATGTTTTTATTTCTTTTTCAAAAAAAAAAAAAAGATATCACGCTATTCCTCCGTGGGAACAAAACATCTCAAATTCACTTTCATTATTATTCTGTCTACGTTACGAATTACGTACTACCTGTGGATAATTATATCTCCGGCAAATCAACCTACCTATGATGTTTCGTTGATGAGTATATTTCTATACAATATTGATATAGCGTGTTTACGCAGCATACAAAAGAAAACCACGTGGGGGTTATTAGTCATAGAATAATCTGTAATCTCTCTTCAGACACAATAACACACGTAAACCAAGCTTAAACAGGGACAGCTTCTAAGGTGTTTAGATAAAATTCTCAGCTCATAGGTATGACACCTTTAGAACATTTCAGATTGCAGAGCACGTCCGTACTAAAGTTATCAATGAAGCCTTGTCAGGGCAGTCTTCTGCTAAACTTAATGATGATCAAGCGTATGAAAATGCAATTGGTACATGTGAAACATAATGTAACAAGAAATGTGGATTTGGCAAATAAGACATTAATTAATCCGCCTCCAGTTGTCAAAATATAAGGCGGCTATATATATCAGTAAAATGTAAGGTGGTGAAGTAAATAGGTACAATACTGTTTGAGCTATTTGCAAGACATAAAATGTTCAAGTAAGAAAATAATCTCTTTAAAGTAACGTACAACTGCCAAAAATGCTATGATGAAGAGTAAGAGCTAAGCTTTGAAAGAGGAAAGTAATACTGTAAGTAGCAAATAAAATGCGAAAATACGTTATGCACGAGCGAAGGGAAAATGCTATGTTTTGTACATCGTATGAGGAAAGTAAAGGCGTTGTGAAGTGAAAAACGCGGAAAATTCCCCATGGGCAGGATAAAGGCAATGAGCTAGATATTATAACAGGAAAATAATCTGGGTATGTTAAGGAATTTAATTCCTGTAATAATGTGCAATTCTACTACAGCTGACTACGCCTCAACCAGTTTCAGTTGCACTTGACTGCTGTAAAAGTGTAGACCTTGTGGAAACTCATTCCAATGACATATTTGAGTCGCTCCATAAGAAAACCAACATAGTGCGTTTGCGACCAGCATGGATCCAGATGAGCCTGTGCATCCGCGCAGTCTGGTCAGGATCCATGCTGTTCGCTTTCAAAGCCTATTGCAATTGGAGAAACCATTAGCAACCAGTATGGATCCTGACCAGACTGCGCGGATGCGAAGGCTGGCCTGGATCCATGCTGGTCGCAAACGCACTATGTTGGTTTTCTCATGGTGCGGCTCATTTAGTTTCCGCTCGTCCTGATTTATGGATATGCATAACTTACATGTATGTTGATCGTTTGTTTGACCATATCCTTGCTAAAAGCAAACGTAGTATAACATAGGTTACCATCAGTAACGCATGTTCCACGGATTTAGCTCACTCTTTAATATTTGGACAGCTTATGTTCGGAACGTCACGTTCTGTTAATCACAGGTTTTCCTTGGAAATGTGTTTTTTATATGATGTAAATTAGAGAACTGTAAAACTTCAGAACCAATTTGCCTTGACTGCAAATACTGAACTATTTTTAGGAACTGCATGTAAAAACAGATGTGTACAAATGTATCCCGCTCTGCTGTCCAGATTCAATACTCTGGCAAAGGTTCAGATAAAATGGGAACGGTATTTTTCTAAGATATGAGTATGACACTGATCGATAACGCATGTTACAGTTAACTTGTGTTATGATAAAGATATTTATTACATTCTCGTTTCTATTCCCCGTTAAGTTACACTGGTACCGGAAACGTCAATATTTTTCCATACACTGACGCCTGAATTTCATATTGGGTGCGTGACGTAAATCAGTGTGTTGCTGCACTATTTTTTTTCTATTTAGTTAAGTATTGTCAATCCTATTCAGGCTATTGAACATATTTATGATATTTACATAATATTTATACGTGTAGATGCGTATGTAATAAAAAGGTTATTACCTGTGCATCGGGAAATATGCACTCGTTCTTCTGCGGAAGAATATTGCGCTCCTAAAGTCGCGCAATATTCCCGCCGAAGAACTCGTGCATATTTCCCGATACAAAGCTAATAACCTATAAATATAGATCTATATATAGATTCTTCCCATTTCAAATACATTTTAAGAGCATACACTTGTCCAAAAGAGCAGAACCAACGCTATAATCCTATCAAGAAAAGTCTTTTAGGCATGTTGACATACCCAGACTTCTTTACCAAAAACGCGTGCCCTATTTCAATTGTAAGTTTTCAGGAACAATTTGTATTTAGTCTAGCTATGCATATTTTAAGTGACATCCCGCTCAATGTATTTCTAATAGATATCATTTGAAGACAATTTAAAACTGGTTGGATTCTAATGGATTTGTATAGAAAAACTAGCAAGCCCACTTGCGCACATTATGCGGCTTTTACGGTTATATATAATCCAGCCTTGTCACTTTTCAGGTTTTTTTTAACAGGATAGAAAACGCTTGTTATTAAACAGAGATATTCGTGCGCTCACGTGCTGTTAAAACACCTATTTATATATGCGCGTTCCGTGGTAATGCGTTAACGTATAATAGTAAGAGATTATTAAAGAAGAAACGACTTCAACGTGAAAATACGACGCAGACATTCTAGGGCATTTCATGAAAATTTAGGGACAATATACTCATTTATTAGTTTTTAATGCTAAAATAGCATTAGCGCATGTTCATTTCGTGTCATAACATCTACAGAATACCGAGGGTATTGTTGGTACCCCCGCCGTATCGGGCTCGGGCACCAACCTATCCCATGGAATTTTGTATGTTATAACACGAAAAAAAAAACATGCGTTATCCCTGCATTATAATGATTTTTTTATGTTCATAATATAGATATCTACATGTAGTTGTTCTTTTGTTTATGTTTTATATAAATATTTTTCGTTTATTTATCATGTGTTGATTTATTATGACTGATTACTTCCCTTGCAAGAACAATGCTTACATAATTTGATAAATTCAGTTCAAAAACTAGAAACAAATCTTCCCAGTTCACAAGTACTTAGAAATAGAAAAAGAGCCCTCTATTTTGATCGTGCAAAATTCCAAGAAATCTTTTTCAAAACGTTGTTCAATTTAACAGATTTATTCCCTGCTTTAAAATTCCATCATATTTTGAACTCAAATTATCATTATCGGATAGTAACTAAGAAATTGATAAACTCCAGCACAGTGTTACACAATTGTACAAAATTTTTATCTCAGTAGTTAAATATTACATATTTTGCTTGTAAAACGAGCAAAAAACTAAAATATAATGCTGTAATACTGAAATTGCTTCTTTTTCTGGTGTTGTGATGCGTCTGCTAAAATGCATACAATGAAATTTCTTAACGGTATTTTGAGTACAGTAAGAGAGTTTGACGAATGACATACAGTACTGCAAAGTATAGATACATAAAATGCATTCATTATTTTCTTAAAGTTTCCGACATTAATGTCAATGCCTGTACATTGTGGCAAGCATTTGATTTACCAGGCGTTGCCAAGCGTGTCGCCTCTCAAGATCACATGGTTGTACCATCATCACGTGATTTGCTTGAAGGCAGTGATGATTGTTTGACAATATTCCTGCGCGGAGTCGAGAATGGAGTGTTCATGAATACATAGAGCGTTTCATAATGTTGTCATACAATATGCATTGTTCATGCATGTTTATCATACAAGTTGCTTGTTTCCGGATATATCAAGTATGCATTGTTTTCATGGCATATACTTGTAGTCGATACAAGGTATGCATTGTTTCCATGGCATATACTGTTGTAGTCGATACAAGTATGTTGTTATGGCATATGTTGTTCATGACATATATTCCTGTTGTAGTCGATAAAGGATGATGTCATATAGTTTATCATAGATGCATTATACATGTTGTAGTCGATACAAGGTATGCATTGTTTCCATGGCATATACTGTTGTAGTCGATACAAGGTATGCATTGTTACAAGGTCCATGGCATATACTGTTGTAGTCGATACATGGTATGCATTACATACATTGTTGTAGTCGATACAAGGTATGCATTGTTTCCATTGCATATACTGTTGTAGTCGATACATGGTATGCATTGTTTCCATTGCATATACTGTTGTAGTCGATACATGGTATGCATTATACACTGTTTCCATGCATACGTTTGTAGTCGATACATGGTATGCATTGCAACATGTTGTAGTCGATCACATGGTATGCATTTATACAGTTGTTACAATGGTAGCATCATACACTGTTGTGTTAACAGTTGCTTCATACATGTGTATGACATGGTAGCATACACTGTTGTTACACAGTATGCATTGCATACATGTTGTAGTTGACACATGGTATGCATTGCATACACTGTTGTAGTTGACACATGGTATGCATTGCATACACTGTTGTAGTTGACACATGGTATGCATTGCATACACTGTTGTAGTTGACACATGGTAGTCATTGCATACACTGTTTGTAGTTGCATACATGGTATGACACATTTGCATTCAACATGTTGTAGTTGACACATGGTATGCATTTCATACACTGTTGTAGTTGACACATGGTATGCATTGCATACACTGTTGTAGTTGACACATGGTATGCATTGCATACACTGTTGTAGTCCATACATGGCCATTGCATACACTGTTGTTTCGATACATGCATGCATTTTATACACTGTTGAGCTATACAGAAATGTATAGCATTATTGATCATAACACTGTTTGTTAGACAAAAAGGTATGCATTTCATACACTGATTGAGTTGAACATAGTATGCATTGCATACACAGTTGTAGTTAATACAAGGTATGTATTTTTTCCATTGCATATACTGTTGTAGTCGATACATGGTATGCATTGTTTCCATTTCATACACTGCTGAAGTCGATACAGGGTATGCATTGAATACATTGTTGTAGTCGATACATTGTATGCATTGCATATATAGTTGTAATCGATACATGATATGCATGTCATACACTGTTGAAGTCGATACATTGTACACATTTTATACACTGTTGTAGTCAAAACAAGGTATGCATTGCATACACTGTTGTAGTCGATACATGGTATGCATTGTAAGCATACACTGTTGTAGTCAATACATGGTATGCATTGCATACACTGTTGAAGTCGATACGAGGTATGTATTACATACAGTGTTGTAATCGATACATTGTATGCAATGCATACACAGTTGTAGTCGATACATGGTATGCATTGCATATATTGTTGTAGTCGATACATGGTATGCATTTCATACACTGCTGAAGTCGATACATGATACGCATTGCATACACTGTTGTAGTCGACACATGGTATGCATTTCATACACTGCTGAAGTCGATACATGGTATGCATTGCATACACAGTTGTAGTCGATACATGGTATGCATTGCATATATTGTTGTAGTCGATACATGGTATGCATTTCATACACTGCTGAAGTCGATACATGGTATGCATTGCATACACTGTTGAAGTCGATACATGGTATGCATTGCATACACGGTTGTAGTTAATACATAGTTTGCATTGTATACACTGTTGTTGTCGATACATGGTATGCAATGCATACACTGTTGTAGTAGTTATAGGTTACGCATTGCATACACTGTGGTTAGTATCGAATTGTGTTAAACACGTGGTAATGCAGCATCTAAGTTGAAATGTATGCAGCCGAGGCGAGAATTTCAGATGCATCCCATCATTGCGGAGTTCATTCATTGATATTATACGAAAGTGTTAGACCCCTGCAACACCGTACTTCATCAAAATGACTATTTTAAAGGAGAGCGGTGGTCTAGTGGATAAGATGTCGGCCGCTCAATCCAGGGGTCGTGGGTTCGAGCCCCACTTGGGTTAAGACCATGACTTCTCATATTACACCAGTACTGGTTTTTCTAGGAAGCGGACTAGAGAGTGGTCCCAATAAGCTTGAAGCTTTCATCACAATCGAGCTAAAATAAATTAGTATAAACTAAAATGACTATTTAAATTAGTTTGTAGTTATGACCCTGTTACCTTACTGCCAATCCGTCCATTGCGTTAGACAATGACAACTGAAATATCTATTACCATGTCTCTATGTATATTCCATTTTCAAAGTAAGGGAATACGATTAATTTAACATTGTTTGATGGACAAGTATACCTGCTGTTATGGCTATTCTAAATTTCAATCCGTGTCGAATGTTTCAACATAAAATGCAATAAATTACCTATGTAACACTTTTTGCAACGGTAATTTTCTCTTCAGTGTTGCGTTTACTGCCTCCAAATGATCTGCCTAAGCAATCGGCGGATAACACGATCTAAGTCAGTATTGTTAAGTTTCCTTATCTCTTTTGTATTGAATATCTGTATGATAATTAAAATACCGCTCAAGTCAGTATAGGGTACCTTGATCCGAGAAATCCTGTTATTTTTTCATTTTTTACCAGCCTTTCTTTCTTTCTTATTTTTCAACATTTTTGTTATTGATTTAACCTTTAGCCTGCTGGTGGCAAGTGATTCTGCCATTGCGACCAGCAAAGACCAAGTGGACGTGCAGGCTGATCATGGTCTGCACTGTTCGCTTTTGAGTCAGTAAAGTTTCATTTAACAGCCCTTCAAATGATAAATGGTATTGCCCAAATTGAGTGATGGGCCAGTTCATTTTAGAAATTTAGTAGGCTAAAGTTTAATGTGTTTCTGGGGCTCCTAACAATAAGAAACAGTTAACTGACAGTTGATTTTTATTTCTGATCCTTTTTTAGAAAGTATGCCGCCTAAGTAGGTGCTATCGCATAAAGAGACTCTATCAAACGCAATATTCTATTCTTTAGATTTCTTTAACTGAGTTGTGTGCTTCCGAAATTTATTTACATTGATATAATTTATAATAATTCGTGTTTACTTTCGTTTCTTGCTCAATCAGATGTTGCATTTACACAGATAACTACAGATATTCGCTATGATAATTTTATTTATAAAGTACTCTAATTAATCTAATGGCTTCATTCTGTTTGTTTTCCCACTGTTTCAATATAAAGAATTTTATTGCACCTAGTGCAGGTAAAAAGGTTCCATTTAAAATATTTGAAAGGGGTTTTAAATAGCGTAATTATTGGACAATAATGACATCTAAAATTTAAAGTTAATTTGACAATTCCTATAATCGACATTGAACAACTTGCATAATATAGTGGTACCAATGTACCAATATTTGTACAATTATAATTAATATAAATTAGACGTCATATTTTAATCCGAATCATTAAAATGATTGTTGGGCTGAATTAAAGCATATCTGCATAGTCTTGACATAGTTGTAATTTTCCTAAAACGACATGCATCTGTATTTCGGTTACTTTATATGTTTTATAGCATGTAATCTATTGACTCACGGATGTTGTGTGCGTACATACACATACGAATTGTTCAAAAATTCGGACCTTTGGCATAGATTCAACAAACAATTTATGGCATTTGCCAAGGTTTCACTTGTGCGATGTACTGGATATTGTGATCAGCGAGCTAATTGTCTCTCAATTAGCTACAATAAGAATATACAAGAATGTGAACTAAACGAGTATTTTCCAATGAATACCTCGACCAACTATGTATCTGAGACGGGCTGGAGGACGTACTACTCCTACGCTGCAGTTTACGGTTAGTTTATAATGGCGTCGTCGAGAAACTTTGAACGTCGATGACGTTACCAATTTGTAACTAAATGCATATGCTATCAATTGATGTATTTAAACAAAAATTAAATTCATTATGAAAAACGCAGTGTCTGAAAATTTATGTGTACCACCATTTCTTGTCAATTTAAGTAAATTAGGGGTAGTTGTCTAGAATTGTGCACGACTTCTTTAATCTCAATTTAAAAAATGGCAAACAAGCAGATTTACATGCCAAACTAATCATATAACAATAATATGATAGTCTACCGAAATCCCTAGTGGGGTGAATGATTTCACCTAGTAGCCGGGGGACTATATATTATACAGTTATTGCCTTTAAGTGAGGTCGATAAATTCTCATATTGAATGAACCTTAAAGGCAATAACTGTTTCATTATTTAATTCTAACAAATCGATGGTTATTGCTGAAAAAAAAGCTGCGAACGATATTAGCAGTTGGTATTCTTATGTACGACGTAAAAACGTCATCACATCAAATCAATGATAGAGGTCAATTCACTCTGGAGTCAATATTATACCTTTTATCACTGATCACGTGACTTTGTTTAGACCAATGAAAATTCTAATACAATTTGTTTTATACTAAATGTGCTTATTGCTGTAGAAATAATACCGTATTATTTTTGTTAATACTTGTATAATCTTGGTTCATTTCAAATGGATAATGCAGAAAATAACTTTTTATGGATGAATTTGTTACATCATCGTATACCTTTCCGTTGGAGTAACAAATCAAAATTCGCGACATAAGTTTTGAATCATATTCCTTCCATCATATATCATATAAAATCAAAGCTATCTTGAGAAGAAAATAGAAAAATAGAAAGCATACTGTTCGACTATGACTAACCAAGCGAGATAATCTAGTCTATATTAATTTGTTTAGGGCTTGGATGTATTACTCCACCTGACCTTCATTCACATTGGTGATGTAACCGGAATTCGGAAAAAAATCTATCTAGCATCTTTAAATTCATTTGAAGCAATTAGAAGCCATGTTTTGCTAGGAGGTAAACCCGTTAGTGTATTCTTATTTTTTAAATCTGCTTAAATCTGATCGTTTGCATTCACCAACCGAACCACTTTGATATTGTCAAATAAAACTTCCAAATTCAAAGAATCAATAGAAATAAAAAAAAAATAACAATTACTTTTTTAGAATACGGAATTATTTGATCCCCATTTGATTTTAATTGGATACAAAATCAAAGGCTGAACTTTGTTTATAAGTAAATTTATGTTCTCTTATGAAATAAATTATTTTAATTTTGGTGGGTATCGTCTTGCCTAACATAACGCCTCACTGCTAATCCGCACCTGTATTTGTATTTATAGTCGTATCAGTTCAAATAGAGATTTTCAACTTACTTCGACGCGGACTGCGGACAGCGGACTGCGTACTTACAGTAGGGGTTTTCTCAAAATATTTAAAGGTTCGCAAGAAAAAAGATACCTATGGTATATATGTTTCTTTTACCTATATGTGTCGTTACTTTGGCCTTCTCAATTAGTGCATTGTGATATAATTATCTGCTAATACAATACATACGTTTGAAAATATATGGATAGTAAACAGGCTACATTTAACACTCGTAATCGCAATTTTCAAATGTCATACTCTATTATTTTTAGTTCATGTCACATTTAAACGAGTCGACTACATAAATGTCTACATGTAGGATGCCTCTAGATTCAGCTTAATACCGGTACTCTGTCGCATTATACTTGCCTTTAGCATGTTCTTCAAATATCCGTATGCTTTAACATTTTGTTTTGATATGGAGACATTTCTTCTGCGCGACGCTAACGACTTCGAACCGCCAATGCAACGATAATACTTCATCTTAATATGTTCATGCATTAAAAAAGTCAACTTGAAACGTGGATTTGAAGATAACGGCGATTCCTATAAAAAAAAAAAGTTTGGATTTAATTTGTGTCCGTCCATACGGTTCCTAGACTTGTATTTCCTAGCAACAACATAACAAAAAAGCAGTACAAAATATTATTGTGAAAAAAGATACATTTTGAATAAAACAAACGTCCGTTTAATTTTTGTTGCATAGTATAAATACCGTGTTCTCGTAGACTTCTGTACTGAAAAAGTCATTGTTTTTCATTAATTTTGATAACTGTAGAATGTAACATAAAATCATGAGAAGTTTAATGAAATATCTTAAATGATTTAGTTCAACACTTTGTCAAAACATACGGGAAGTTCTCATACATGCATCTTTCATCCCTGTCGAAACGAGATCCGATATATTACCATAACTTAGCGGCAACATCCTGAATTAGTTATGTATCAGCATGTTTGAAAATTAAAAAGAAAGAATATCCACTTCATATTAGCATGATCTGATATCAGATTTTTAAAAATGATCAAGACATGCTCGATCTTGATTACTGAGATCACGCCAAGACTGAATTCCTGGGCTTCTGTTTTCAAAACATTTTGGGTCTCAGTTGAGTTTGATAATGAAACATTGTCATTGATATCTATATTGCATGTTAAAATTTAAGATTTAAATTCATGACTATTTTCAGGTGGCTATTCAGTATGGATTGTCAGTCTCAACTGGAATCTAATCTTTAAGTACCATCAAAACTAGCTGTCATCTTTTCAATCTAAAACCAAGCTGAGACCGAAAATTGTTTTGTGAATAAGTCCAAGGTAAAAATTCCGATCATATTCCAAAAATGTTTTATGGCCAGTAAATGCATAGAATTGTCAACGAGATTATATTTTTGAACTAGTCAACTCCTATGACGCCATTTGAGCAATTCTGTGTGGTCATTTGATACAACAAGCTTTGAAGTCGAGACTAGCCTTTTATCATTATTTACAAATCCTTTTTAGTGGAACATATGCAAAAAAGGGGTATTTGTAGATACTTGTCTTCAGGGAACTTGAACAAAGATTTAAACTCATGAAAACTCAAGGTCTATATTGGTTTAAAAATTCATTATGTAGCCATCACGTATATCATGGTAGGGTGAACGGGAATACTGAATGAATTCAGTATCGTATAAAACTGTATTTGTAGGGTTTGAAATGGTTAAGAATATAATAATACCACGCGCGGCATATTTTTACCGCGATGCATTACAGTGTCACGCATCGTACCGTGCATATTCAAAATTGTGCGTCGTACAATAGCATTTCAGCGTCGCGCGTGTTATAATACGAAAGCCCATGCTCCATATGTATACACTATATACATTTTTGATACCAAAAATGTTGTTGTGATCCCCTACCGTAAGGTCATTGGTTCAAATTCTGGTTTATAGGGTATGTTGATCGTTGAATCAACAGCCGTTTTCACTGCTAGCGAATACTAGCTAGAACCTCACGAAATTGACATAGAGCATATAAATAAGTTGCAGCACTTCAAATAAAAAAGAAGTTTGCGATACAGATCCTCTAGCTTCTTGTTCATAAATACGGTAGCCGAAAGATTTGAATATACATTAATCAAAAAGCGATATAAAAGGTAAAAGGGTGAAAATTTTTAAAAATGCGCCCACACTGTTAAGAAAATATATTGGTAATATATTTACAATAAAACGTATATTGATAAATTTTATAGCTGTCTTTTCTCAGAAATTTTAAATGAAAACAGTATTACGGCATTAGAACCGGATGCAAAATATTTAACTGTTCAGTTATGCATAACTTCCTCATATACAGTTTGAGAAAACCCCTATAGTAAGTCCGTAGTCCGTGGTCCGCAGTACGCGTCGAAGTAAGCTGAAAATCTCTAATACTAGTCTGACAAGTTTTAATCCCAGGGTTTTTCATGGGCAAATTTAGTGCAGTGACAAGTACATTCTTTATCGGAAATCCGTAGAGCACAGATCGTTTACAAAAATTACCTCCCACCCTTCCCATTACAGTAACTTTGTTGTTTTTTAACATATTTCTGCCGTTAAGTTTAATCTACACGGCTACTAAACGCTAGCGCCACCACCAAATTGTGGTGATAAGGAAAAGAGCTATCGACATTTCCGTGGTGCAGCTATCACCCGTTTCTACTTGTAAACACGTAAGTAAAGTTTATATTTTATCTTATATTTTCATTGATAATACTTTTTTCGAAAATCGGAGAATGTAGTTCCGTGTAACAACACTTTTACTACAAGATGGCTGTAATTCCATTAATATATTACGCAAATTGTGGTGCCAGGAGCTTTTCTCCCTAATTTGACAGTGGCATATTTTCATATCTGCCACTATTCGAACGCCATTCCGGTGAATAGACACACTGTAAGAACATACCTGCGGATGCAAATGGTGTAGAAATGAATTACACGTATTCCCATACACCAAACAATTACGAAAGACACAGTAAAAAGTTAAAACACGACTAATTTTGAAAGTGGTGGCGCTATACAGTAGTGGTGGCGCTGTTGTATAGGATTAATGTCTGATATATTCCATTTTAATATATGAAAATGTCTGTCTGCCAGCCACGGAAATATCTACAATAATCGATGTTATCAACTTATCCCACACTACACCCAAATTACGTTACTCAACAAAATACATGTAGTAACCTCTACATGCTCGTAAAATAACCTACATGTATATGGATTCAGATTGTACATCTAAGCTCTACTGGTTAATCGTATTTAATTGATTGGAACTGAAAATGTACTGTACTCACTTTTCAGAAAGAATTGTGAAAGTAAGGTCTTTTGTTTACAATGGCATTAAACGACGTATAAAAACAAAGGGGAGTAACTTTCAGAATCTTAATATAACAAATAAATTCTGCACTATCTTCAAATTATTTCCTGAACACAAATCTATGTTTGAAATAAAAAGTATTGCTACTATTTTTCTTGACCTGAATTTAAAGTACACTTACGTTTGTATTGAAGTAGAATATTTAAAGTTAGAAATAATTCTACATTAACATTAAACAAAGGAAACTATATACTTTGACTACAAGAGTCCCAAGGGTCTGTGAGTATTTTGTTCTTCTTTTTTTCTTGGATAGAGAATGTTTCATAAAGGTAAGTAAACTATGATCGTGTTTTTCTTTCTTTAATAACATAATTCCTTGCGGGAAAATTATCAATTAGAGAATGTTGGTGTTTGTTTTGTTTCGGATACGTCAGCAGTTCGTATTATTGAATGTCGTAAACAGCGCCACCACTACTGTATAGCGCCATCACTAGAGTTATAGCGCCACCATTTTTAAAAAATTCTGGTATATTTCTTCTAAACCGAGATTCTATTATTCATGGTGTGCGCGTTTATATAATTATTTATCATTTCTACACCATTTGCATGCGCAGGTAGTCCTTACAGTGTGTCTATTCATCGGAATGGTGTTCGAATACTGGCAGATATGAAAATGTGCCACTGTCAGATTCGGGAGAAAAGCCCTGACACCCACAATTTGCATATCAATTTAATGAAATCACAGCCAACCTGTAGTAAAAATGTTGTTACACGGAACTACATTCTCCGATTTTCGAAAAAAGTTTTATCAATGAAAATATAAGATAAAATATAAATATTACTCACGTGTTTACAAGTAGAAACGGGCGATAGCTGCACCACGGAAAAGTCGATAGCTCTTTTCCTTATCACCACAATTTGGTGGTGGCGCTAGCGTTTAGTAGCCGTGATCTATTTCAGGGTCACAATGGTGAACCCTACTGCTGAACCCTGCCACAAATGTATGCATTTATGTTCTCTTGTAGAATAAATGGTGTTATTTTTTGGTGATATATTCACTTGTTGTCATGTTGAAGGAGATTACTTGTCGGCTATTGTTCATCGTTATTTGCATTCCGTTATACGGTTTGTTTCGTTTATCTATTTATCTACACACTTGCGGCAAAAAATACGAGAAGTCCGTGCATGTATTTGCCACGCCCTTGAACCAGTTTGCTAGCTGAAATCGTCCGAACAACATCGATAGAAAAATTGCTGTATAAAAGTTACCTTGTAGTATGAATTTAAGCTGTTACGTTAGTTGGATGGAATTCTAGAGAAAGAATGGTTACTGGGACACGAAAGGAAGATAATTTTATATATTTTGTTATTGTCGTGCATAACAAAGCTTGATTTAGAACAATATTCAGCTTATAATAAACATTCATTCAAATTCTCCAGCTCTGTGCACATGTGTATTTGTTAATAGTTGGACAATTATCATGTCACAAAAGCTTAATTTAAGGTAATTTAAGATAACTGAAAGTACGGACAATGATGATAAATTGATAAAATCGGTATCAAAATGTTCAGTTTGTCAGTGTGATGTGGGGTGGTGACAGGTATGTAGATAATTATGACGATATGCCAAATGATATGTATCTAGATATAAGTATTATGGTGTTGATGATGCTGATGATGATGACGGTATGGTGGATTATATGATATTATGACAAATATGACAATAATGTTGTTCATAATGATGATGTTTATGCTATATGATAATATGGTGATATTCAGTTTGTGTTTAAATGATCATAACGATATGATGATGATGATGGTAAGATGATGATTTGGTGACAATATGGCGTTGGATAGCGTTTTAAATTACGATCATAAATATGAAATAGTTATGATTAATGATGATGATAATGATATAACATGACGATGATATGACGATACAATATGCTGAGAGGAAAATGATTACCATGATGGTACGTTATAAGAATAACATGATATGATATTACACGATAATATGTTTTTGATTACGATGATGATATGGTTATAACGAATCAGTTATGATCTTTGTGATGGCATGATAAATGATGGCAATAATGATTGTGATATTACGAAATGATAATGATATGAAATCATGTTGTACATTATAGTACTTTAAGGACGATGGTGGATGTCGTTGATGGTAAAGATGAAAATGGTGATAATATTCTGACGATGATAAGACAATAATGGCGTTTTAATATATTGTAATAATTAAGTATTTCAGTTTGCTAGCAATACTCCAACATTAGGGGGAAAACATCAGGTAAAATGAATCAAAGGTAAAAGGTAAACGTCAGGTAAAAGGTTTAAAATTAAACGTTTGACTTAGTTTTGAAGCTGTTTGAAACTGTTTTCATTGGTAAATATTTCATAAACTTAATTTAATAGGTATGATATTAATATATTTATGAAAATATAGATATAATACATTTTAAATATGCCATTGCAGTCGACAGAATATTAGTCATAAGGAACGGATCACTTGTCGCTCTCTGTTTGGTGTTCGAACCACGTTCAGGGTTACATGCAGCATTTTAAGAAGCAATCCAACTGCCTTATAAAAAGGAAAATCAAATTTGATTGTTCTACTGCAGCAAACGCTTTGGTCTTTATCATAAGCCGCTTCTAGCGTCCGTTAAAAGATATCAGCTGTTGCCAGTATGTAGTTATGAAATTGCAGGCATTCGGATATGAGCTTGAGAAAAATTATGATGTCTAGTTCATACTATTTCTGTCATTTAACAGTATTAGCAAGCCAGGTATTGGCAATGATTTTGATTCATATTAGGTCACATGTTTAACCGCTGGCATACTTTTAAGATTCATATATAAATTTGTTACAAATTATAAATCATTAAGATGTAACAATTTTTAAATTTTCTTAATTTTGTTAAGGCCTTTGCTTTAAATTTCAGTACAAGAGAACATGTCGTCTAGTTTCAGCTACAAATATAAAGGTAACGGTTATGGTTATAACAAACGAATACAAATATTGAAACTCAATATATAATGAAAAAAAAGTATCTTGTTTACGTCTATAATTAGCTTGAAGTGAAGTATATTTAGTTTAGAATTTACCTAATTAAGACAAGTCATGTGATTATTTGACTATTAATTCCAAGATTTTATTGTCTCTCATTTTCATGGATAAGAATGTTCTAAAGTAATTAGTATGGATCTTTTTAATTTCTTTAATGAATAATTGAGCATTCGCCCTTCATCGGCTGGAATATGAATAGAGAATGTTGGCTTTGCTTTTTTCGGTCGTCAGTCTATAATAATGTTCGTAACTGCGCCACAGTACTATAGCCATTTAGAGTATCCATTTTAATTTGTATATTTCTTCTAACTTAAATTCTATATTCATGAGTTCCCATGTAATAAATGTCTGCCATTTTACCACATTTGCGATTGTTGTTTTGTGCGCTAAGTGTATTACGAATGTTGTACTGGCAGATATGAAATGCACTGAATAGGAACCCATGAAATACTCCTGACACACATTGCATCATTAATGAAATCTAGCTACCTTGAGTAAAATTTAAGGAAGCACATTCTGCCTTTCAAACAATGGGTTTATCAATGATTAGTTATAACATAGTTGCACTGTATACTATGTAAAACGGGCGATAGCTGACTAGGAAATAGTCGATCCGTCCTTATCCAAATTGGTTGGCAAGCGTTCAGAAAAACGTGAAAAACTATTAGTCACAAATAAGTACCTATGCTGAAGCTCAAATTGTACCAGTTAATGGTTACTGAAATATTGGCATGGAATATTATTTTGTGTAAAATATTCACATTGTTGTCATGTTGACAGGCAATATTGTCGCTTGTCTCTTATTTGTCTTCCGTCTTCGTTCATATCGTTCTTATCTGATAAAAATGCATTAGGTAAAATTAGAAAATGTGTTATTTTTTGCCACCCTTAATTCACTTTGTAGTGAAAGGAAGAATATGTGAAAAATTTTCTCGTTATAGATTCCGTTATACGGATTTGTTACGTTACTATTATGTCAACTGGAGCAAAAAATACTGAGGACCGAAAGGAATAGTTTATATATTCGTTTTAACGTGCATACAAAGGATTCAGTCCAATATCCTAAATAAATTCATCAAATTCTCCACCTTGCACCTAAGATGATTTGTTATAGTATCAATTTGATATTCAAGTTAAGTTAGTAATTTAAGATACAGAAGAGGACAATGGAGTCTCAGTATTGTAAATCGGTATATAGCAAGGTTTGTCAGTGTGATGTTGGAGGTCTGCAGTATACATCAATTACTAAATTCGCAATGATATCTATTATAATTAAATGAATAGTTGATAACGAACGTTTAATGTTGGTGGTAATTATGATAAGAGTAAACATTAAGTTTCGTTTAATGATGAGTATGATTATTGTAATATGATATTAGTTTTTGTTTAAATATCATATCTTATTTGTATTTAATTTTATGCATTATTAATAACAATATTGCGTTGAAATGGATTAAACGCTTCCCGTATTTTCTCAAAAGGTTTTAGGGTTTATGGATGAGGATTATACAATATATGCGAACATTCTAAGAAGAAATTTCTATGGTGGACTGATGCGAAAACATTTTAATTTCCGATATGTGTTTAAGATTATAATTGTCGTTAAAGAATCATTATATTTTTATGATATGATGCAATATTGATTAAAGCTTTCGAAATGATAAGAAGAATCAGTTACAATTAAAAACTTAACATGTCATGTCGTTGATGGAGTACTGCCGAAAATATTGCAATCGAATGAAAGTCTATAATGGGTGGTTTAAACTGGTGAACATTAGATTAGTTTGTACAAACCATATGGTCGGAAACATCCAGGCACTGACAGTGAAGTTAGCAAGGGTACAACTCCCGGCCAAGTTAGTTAGTTTTGCCGTTGGGAGGGAATTTTTTTAATTGTCAGTAGGGCGTAATTCTTTATAATTTATGGTATAATTCTTATACCTTAAAAATATGGGATCTTTTAAATAACCTTGACCCGCTAGAATGCTGAAACATCCTTTATTTTGTTTGGTGGCTCCACTTAGGTCCATTAGCAGATTTAATAGACATCCATTGCTTAGAGGTATAAATCATTTTGGTTATCACGCACAACCCATTGAGTCCTTAAAATCTTTGAACCTTTGTTAAAAGGGATATCAGCTCATGTAGTTTCACGAATATTCGGTCAATGGCTGTTAATTAGTTAGGTTTATTATATTTTGTCAAACCGGAAGACAAATTTGGCATACTTCTAATCATTTAGGTACATAGTAACCGCTGCTACTTTTAAGATTCTATATTTTTACAACATTATCAATAATGCAGTACATTTTTAATTTTTATTGTTAGCTTGACATTTAATGTCGGACAGACCCCTGTTCTCGTTTAAACTAGCAAAAATAACGGGTTATGTAAATAGAAATACAATGAAAACTGTGCATTATTCTGCTACCATGTTAAAGTACCTATGTACCTTTGGGAATGTGTGAGCAATGTCACTTTTCATTCTGTATTACCTTAATGAATGAATCTCTGCATTTGCAATTTTACATTTTCATTTCATAAAATATTCTGGCCACTTACGTGCCGTAGTGCTTCGTATGCATTAGCTAGGATTGTTCTTGTTCATATATGTAAAATTAACATGCTATTTCCATGTATCAATGAAATAAAGTCCGCATTCCCACTTTCTGTTTGTTGTTTGTGCATGCTAATAAAATAGTTACAATATTTGACGAGTCGTAATTGCTACCATTAGCGATTGTTCTCTGGTAATTATCTAAATTTAAAATGCTATGCCTTGATTCAATGACATTAAGTGGCCTTTCCATCATGAATTGTTGCTGTATTGCATGCTAATGATGTAAGAATTTTTACGTCGTTAAAACGTGAGATGGACCATGAAATATCTGTATGTTCTACCTTGATCTCAACCGATCTTAAGCTGGCCCTTGCATCATGAATTAGACAGCCACCTGCCTTTGGCAACTCATGGGTTCATTCCTTTGTGGGTTGCTTAACACAGGTCTGGCTGTATACTTTGTAACAGAGAGGTCGTGATGTTGCACTTGGGCGGATCCGCATACGTGTAAGTTCAAGAACATCTCAAGCGACAAAATCAGACAAGAAAAAATATTCACAAATAAGTTTGTGTAAGCGTTAAAGTTCTGACCAGGTTAAGGTTACCTGAAAGTATTTGGCATACGCTGAATATTACGTATACTTGTAAAAATTTAATTCACATTTTGTATGCACATGTGCATGATATCGCTATCTCTCTGTTGCTGGTCTTGCTGCCTTCTATTCATAATCGGTTCTACCTGCGCCAAAAAAAATAAATGCATTTATGTTCTCTTGTAGAAATAAATGGTGTTATTTTTTGGTGATATATATTCACTTGTTGTCATGTTGAAGGAGATTAACTGTCGGCTATTGTTCATCGTTATTTGCATTCCGTTTATACGTTTGTTTCGTTTATCTATTATCTACACACTTGGCGGCAAAAAATACGAGAAGTCCGTGCATGTATTTGCCACGCCCTTTAACCAGTTTGCTAGCTGAAATCGTCCGAACAACATCGATAGAAAAATTCCCTCCCACCCTTCCCTTTAAGAATGATATATGTATAGTATCAATTTGACGTATTTCTGCTGTCAAGTTTGTTTTTCAGATCCAGACTGATACATTTACGGAGTCTCAGGCATGTCAACGTGATATTCGCAAGGGTCTGGGCGTGTTCAGAAGGCTGCCTCTTGCACTCACCTATTCATGTTACTATAAACTGTCGCAGTGATTATCTATTTTAGTTAAATGAAATAGTGAAACGAACGTTTTAATGTTTCGTGGTAACTTCTGAAAGAGGTGAACATTTTAAGTTTCGAGGTTTAAAGTGAAAATGATATTCAATTGCTGTAACAACTTTATGATATTTTGTGTTTTCTTTTTTCTATTTCTTTTATTACTTGTATTTTAATTTATGCATATATAATAAAAAATTTTACTGCTTTTAAATGTAATCCACGCTTTCCCGTATTTTTCTCAATAGGAGTTTTTAGGGTTTTGGTGCGCGGATTACAAATATATCTGTCGCGACTTTCTTAAAGCAACGAACATTTCTAGTGTTTGGACTGGATGCGAAGACATTTTTAACTTTGCTTGTTGCAGTTAAAGTTTAAATTGTCCGTTCTAAAGTGAGCATAAATATTTTTATAATTGATCCACACCTATTTCGATAAAGCCTTCCTTGGCATTACGATACAAAAGGGTGTATCAAAAATCAAAAACGCTCACATGTCTAGCTTGGTCAGGAGTATTGCCGAAAATATTTGCCATCGAATGACCATGTCTTATATTGTGTTGCCAGGGTTTTTAAACCCGGGTGCAACCCCGTTAGAGGGGGCCTTGTACCAAAATATGGGCGGTCATTGATACATATCCTGCACTGACTGTGACTTAGTTTAGGGAGGTGACTCCTCCCGGGGGAAGTTGGTGTTATGCCGTTCGGGAGGAGGGTTTTTTTAATATGTACGAGTAGGGCCGTACATATCTTTATAATTTTGTGTGGATCAACTTTGCTTCATACCTCTAACAAACATATGTGGGTCTTGTATGTTTAACTTGACCCCCTCTGCTAACTGGAAGCGCCTGTAAACCAGCTCTTTATTTTGTCTGTGGCTCCCAACTTATGCTACCATTAGTCCGTTTATCAGAACAGTCTTTTGCTTAGATGGTATTAAATCTTTCGCGTTATCACGCGATCCTCCCCGGCATTCGAGTCCGAAGTAATTCTTTCGAACCTTTGTTAGAGGGGACCTTGATCAGAAATGGTCGGTCATTCACCAATATCTTCGTAATGGCTGTTTCTTAGTTTAGCAGGGCTAATATTGATAATAATGGCAAGACCGGGAAAACAAAATCCTTTGCTACATACCTCTAACACATTGGTCTGATTATAAATAGAAGACCACCTGCTATATCTGGTAGCGCTTCCTGCTTCTTTATTAACATATCAATAGTGCAGTCTTTCCTGGATATTATTTTTGCGTTGACATTACTGTCGCGATCCAACCCCCCATTTTTCGTTAAAATATGCAAAAATATTACAGTGGTAATTCTATTAGAAACTAAATATAAAAGCAATTGTTGCATGATTTCTTCGCTACCAGTCTTACTTGTAGTTCCTATTACCTTTCGGGAATGTGCTGAGCAATTCGCCTCACTTTCTCATCGGCTGTGAATGGAGGAAAATCTCTGCCATTTGCCAATTTCTTCATGGTCAGTCTATAAAATAGGCTTCTGCCACTTTGCGTTGCCTGTAAGTTGCTAGCCATTTAGCTAGTGATTGTTCTTGTGTTCATATTCATTTCTTAAAATTTAAACATGCTATATGCCATGATATCAATGAAATAAAGTCGCGGCCATTTCCATCTACTTTGTGTTTGTTGTTTGTGCATGCTAATAAGAATAGTTAAGAATATTTGTACTGACGTCGTAAAAACGACATAGACATAGCGAACCCCATGAAATATCTGTATGTTCTACCTTGATCTCAACCGATCTTAAGCTGGCCCTTGCATCATGAATTAGACAGCCACCTGCCTTTGGCAACTCATGGGTTTTATTCCTTGTGGGTTGCTTAACACAGGTCTGGCTGTATACTTTGTAACAGAGAGGTCGTGATGTTGCACTTGGGCGGATCCGCATACGTGTAAGTTCAAAGAACATCTCAAGCGACAAAAATCAGACAAGAAAAAATATTCACAAATAAGTTTTGTGTAAGCGTTAAAGTTCTGACCAGGTTAAGGTTACCTGAAAGTATTTGGCATACGCTGAATATTACGTATACTTGTAAAAATTTAATTCACATTTTGTATGCACATGTGCATGATATCGCTATCTCTCTGTTGCTGGTCTTGCTGCCTTCTATTCATAATCGGTTCTACCTGCGCCAATAAAATAAACTGCTGCACCAAACATGTCACGCCGCTTCTGTAATCTGTGGTATATTAGAGAACAAACTCTTTAAAGTGTGTGTGTATAAACTCAATTTTGCTAGTATGCTTCTGTTGGTGCATTTAATCATCATGGAACAATACGGTTGTATGAAACCGAAACTGCATGTATTCATTTATAAACATTCCGAATGTAACTATCTTTTTCTTTTTGATACTTTGTTTCTTTCTTGTTTTTTGTTAAATTTGGTTTGAATTTAAGCACGAAGATATCATGAATTAGCGCGGGTTTACTACACAAAGCGATAGCATGCAGGTTCGCCAAATTCTGGCATAGAATTTGCAGAAATATGAGGAGATGGTCTTAATGTCATTTATTCTGTAAAAAAAAAAACAACATAATTGAAACATTTTTGTAGGACATCGTTTTGTACATCGATTTATAATTCGATCACAGCTCATGAACATTACCCAGTTTTTCGTGTTGTTTTTTTCTGTTTGGCACATTTATTATATCTACTAGAAACATTGATGATAGTAACAATAGTTAACCACTGTCTTTGAAACCAGTTTAAATTGTTTGTTTGGTATTAGTTATATAGTAAAGGAAAGAAATAATTTATTTTCGGACGAATAAAGTGAGGCCGAAAATAAGGCGTGTATGTGTATATAAACTTGATTTTATTAGTAAACATACATTACTTGCATTGATCTGATTTCATCAGTTTAGAATTATTTTATTGTCGTGACTTAAATGGCGCTTACAAATTGTAATCTTTATTCGGGGTACAGTAAAGAAAGTCTTCTTTATTAAAATGTTTGGCTCATGTCAATTCTGATTTCATTTTAATTTTTGTCCGTGTTGTGAGCAATATTTAGTGATCCACAAAATATTTTATTCTTGTATACTACGGCAGTATCAAAATAAAAGCTCACTTTTCTAGGTTGACCTTCTCGTATCTGCAACCTCGCGCTCGGTTGGTCATCTGTTATTATTGGTGTTATTGTGCGGGCGCCCTTTAACCGTTAGAGGGGGTCTTGACCATGTGGTCGGCCATTCACCAGGTCCATGGATTGACTGTGTCTTATATAAACAGGGTTATTCAACTTATCGGCCATACGGTTATTAGTGATCAGTCGAAAGTTGCATTTATTATATGTACGTGTAGGTCCGTACATATTATTATAATTTGTGGATCACTTTGCTACAAACCTCTAACACATGGGTTATGTTGAAACAGACATGTAAATCCCCCCTGTTTTCTTACGTTTCCAGTCTGCCGGTTAGCTCAGTCAATCGCTTGGATGGATTATATTATTATTGTAGCATAGTTTGCTAAAACCATTCCCTCGCACCGGTCCGTTTGTTCATATATTACATTAAAACAAATTTTTCAATATTATAATATTTTTTGTGTTTGTTTGCTGAAGACTTTTTTGACTTACATCAGATATTATTTTGATCTTTGTGTTATGTTTCATTTCGTATTTACTTAATCTAGGAAGAATATTTTTGTTGATATATCATCTCATGTCATAGAGATATCTGAGAGCATCTTTGCCTCGTTTCTCATTAGTGCGAAGTACTAGAACCTACAATTTCCTATTAGGTCTGGTATGTTCTGTGCTTATTTTATAGTTTTCTGCACCTTCGCGCTGTTATGTTGCTTCCAGGCATTTTAGCTGGAGCTTTGTCTTTCATATTTTCTCATCATTTTCATATATACCATGCTATATCCTTTCGGCTACCATAGCAGACTAATACGTACCATAAAAACGGGGGTCGCTATTACCGCTATCATACACCGACTGACTACCGCAGACGCCTAAAACGTACCATCAAAACGAGGGTCCAGATTACCGACATCGTACAGCGTAGGACTACCGGAATTTTTTAATTTTTCTTTGTATCTGAGGGGAATTTGAATGCTTTTTATTTATTTTATTGCAGAATTTGATCTGAAGTGTAAACTTTCATTTATGCTATTAACAAATCGGTGTAGAATCAGTTAAACTAATAAGTTAAATCATTCATATGACATACTAAATAATATTACGCAACAAATTACAGGTCTCCATAAAATTTAAAAACAAAACCAAACGTCTCGTGCGCAATAATGTTCTAAAATCATTTTTATCGCAATTTGTTGATAAGAAAATCCTTTTTAGACAATTAAGGGATCATTACTCTCCAAAAATACCCATTAGTTTTGATGGTTGCTCGTCGCGGTAATTACCGAACTCAGTTTTTAAAACTTAATTAATTACTCATTTCTACGCTACGGTATTTAAAGCTATTTTACTATGTCTGCATTATGCGGCTCCGGCATTCTAGAAGTCTGAAAAGCACGGGTCTGCCACTGATGCGTTTTGTAGACTTTTCACCAGTTACTTTCACTATGGCACTACGGTAGTTCTGAACTTTTTTCCATGAAATACAAAATTTCACTGTGGTAATCAGAAAAAGTGTACATTTATACACTGCGGCAGTAATATTTTAAATTGTTATTGCACTTGAAACATACATATATACACTGTGGTAATTCTCTACAGAACGCTTCTTCGTTTTTACGTCGCAACGGTAATACATATGCACACATCGCTTCTTCCAATTGCATACTAGTAGTGTGTAAATTTATCCACTATGGAAGTATTTACTTTTCAAATTTAAAACTCAAACTTTAGGTAAGAATGCATTTAAATTATCCCAAAGTACACAATGGTAATTTTGACTTTGAGCTCCATGCATTATGCATTATAATGCATGGATACTCTGGAATGCTTTATATATGGTACAGTATTCAGTATTTCACATGTGCCTTTGTATACACATTATATCAATTTATAGTCCGGGTCCGTAATGTAGGAGATACATTCGTGCACTTGTAATCTCTGAATCCTCTCACAGACGGAGGGTCGCAGGTTCGAGCTGTGCTACCGACTAAGATTTTTTATGTGAGAAAGTAGGTAGTTGCTTACGGACTTTGGCGTCTAGTACTGGTCTTTCCCAGGAACGATGGTTAGTTGAACTGGTTGCTTGATATAACAAAAATAATGTTGAAAATGACCGTAAATTCAAACAAAAACAGACTCTAAAATGATCTGTTTCCAAAACTGTACATGAATGTGCTTTCGGTGAAATGAGATCTTGCAATTCTTCATTATATGATTAAACAATTGATACCTTAATTGGGACTTTAAAGAAAAGTATCAACGGAATACAGCTCGCAACTGGGATACGCTTTAATTTAGATATAATGCTATTAATAAATTCAGTTATTTTAAAATCTGTTTGAAAGTCAGTAAGGCATAACAAACTAAGGAAAAGACACTTTTAGCTATTATTATAAGCTTTACCACGAAGTGTCATTCGACATTTTTGAGTTTTGTTTTGGCACTTGCATCGTGTACACCATAAAAACAGATTATGAATATGAATAAATTTAAATTAACCTTAATAACGTATATTTGACGCGTTTACATGGTCCGCTGACATAACTGGTAGGTGACTAAAAGTAAAATGCAAAAAAGAACATTTTTATAACAGATAATAATAAGATAAAACAATAAAATTAACAACTGAATGAAAACACTACAGTACAGACAATCTCCTATGAACAGGTATGAGTAAGAAGAATCATATATCAAATGCTACACAACCTGAACAACGTCTTTTGGACTAAATGTCATGATAGTCTACTTATAGTCCGATCCGGAGAAACAGGTAGGAGACTAAAAGTAAAACATTAAAAGCAAACAAAAACATTTGACAGAAAAAAATAATATATATATATATATATATTTAAACGAAAGCAAGTTGTGAAAGCTATAACAAATGAAGATCATTCATTACTTACAAATCATCGCAAAAGGTAACATAGAGCATATGTAATGTTACACAAAATGTTCACTGAAAGTCATGAAATAATTCCTGTTTTTTTGTTGAATTTGTACTGTAGTCCGTTTAAACTGAGTAAGAATGTAACAATTTTGTCAGCAACTTACGACAATAACCGTTCATCTATATTCAGGTACTTTTTAATAGCCGTCTAAATGCAAGGGGGTGGTGGTGGGGGGGGGGGGGTAGGGTAATTAGCATTGTTAATGACGCATAGAAAGATAAAATGTCCAAAATTCACTGTGATAAACATGTCATCGGTAGAACTGTTTAATAAGTTAGTTATGTCTATATTTAATATGCCCGGTTGTATGATTATTATTTCTATACCATATTACAATGTATCAAAATTCACAAGAAGCCAAACTTTATGAAACATGTTTTTCTTGAAGTTCAAAACTTTAACTTTAAACACATTTTCCCTTTAGACAGCTCATATTAGAAAAGTATATTGCATGTGAAAATTAATTATCAAAAGATGAATCAATCAAACTTTCTCATTCGTACAAAAAACATAACGTACATATACACACGACACATAGTAAAAATGTGAACACCATGTAATGTTGTCACTAATCTTAGACACTGTCTGTTTCTTTCTCCAGTTTGTGCTTAGTGTCCGCTAGCCAGACAGTCATTTCTTCTTCGTCGATTTCCAAGATAATTTTGTTGGCATTTTACGGGGTGTTTCTATTTCAATATGTACCTTCCTGGTGAATTTTTTGCAACCGTTATGTAGCTAAATTGAAGTAAAGGGATTTCTTATTAAAATGTAGTAATAATGAGCAATAATAAAACGTATCAAATTATAACATTTAGTGATTTGCAATGGTTATATATACTGAAATCGATTTTCTGGAGTTTCCAGTTTTGCTCTTGTTGCCATAAGTTTTACGGACGTTTTCGGATTGGAGGTCTGTATGGACTTGTTCTTTAGTTAACCAATCCCAGTTCTGGACGCATGATACGAAATAAAGCATTCCCTGAAAGTATTATTTAAAAGATCACAGAGATTAACCCTGAAAATAGATGACAAATATTTTTATGTAAGCAAGACATTTTGATTTTCAGCTGCAATTATTACCCAGCTTCTCTGGAACTGGCTTTTGTACTTAAGGGCTAGATTTCTCGAAACATTTTATCCTGTACTAAGAAGATTAACCTGTTAAAAGCAGTCGAATATATAATGCAATTACAGACTTTTCCTCATCTGACATGCTTAAATATTTCGAGAAATTTGACCAAGAGCGATAATTTGAGTACATTTTTGGATTTGAGCGACTTGTTGACTCAGACCCAATTTATAAACATGGAGTAAAAAAAGTACGTTCACGTAACATAGCAATGACTCAATAATACCATGAAATCTTTAAAACTACTCATTAGATCAATATAACTTTTTTAATAAGAAGAGTATTGTTATACCTGTGTAAATTGTCTTTACACTGCTTAGAACCAAATGATGACGTTGGTGTTCGAAGACCACCGCGGTCTTTAGTTTCATACTGTAAAACTGACAAGCATTTGTTCGCCCTGACATTGAGATAATTTCATGTAGTCTTGAAACTCTCGGTCAATGGTATTAACTACCTACGTTTGTTTGGGTTTCCTAATTCGTGAACGGTAACCTTCCATACTCTAGCTACCATGTTTCCATCTTTGATTTGACGCGTCATATGCTGTCCTTTGTTCATTGTACTAACCGAAACCAGGAATTATAATGTATTACATGTATTACATTATTCCTGCCGAAACATCCTTCTGTCGGACTAATATCTGTGGTTTCAAATCATATGGCAAGAATTTTCGCCCTTATTAAAAGAACTACAAAGATGGGTTTAGCTGGCAAGGAACGCCTGTGCCAAAGGGATGTGTCTAGAAGCACTACACGGTTCAAACAGATGTTCAACAACCTTCCTCGTTAGCTCTACTTCTTTCTTTTCCTCTAATATAAACTTTAAACTTCCAAAGATATGCAGAAACTGCATCTGCTAAAACGAATATTTTAAAGCCTCTCTTTAATACATACTATTAATTAAACGTTTATCTATTTATCTTTTTATACTGCATCACTCCTCTTTACGCGTATTAAGTGCAGCTGCGCGCCTGTACAAGAATTTCAAACGTAGAATGGACAGGAGAATAAAAGTAATACACGATGTGTATTGCAAGCATGAATACAGTTGATAGTGTTAAAAACAAGAAGGACTTACAGATAAAAGCAGTTTAAAGAAACAGGTCTATCATGTTAAGCATTGTGTGCAAGTTTGGTTACACCCTGCCTAAACTGGTTCAGGGTTGGGGCTTGCACAATTTGTACTGGAAGGGAATTCCAAAGCACTATGGTGCCTGGAAAAAAGAGTACTTATAGTAATTACAGGGAGTGAGGAACTAGGTATAGGTGTGGGGATGCATATGTCTTGTTAGACGGGATTGGGTAGGGGTAGGGGCTGACATAGGGAGAAGTGGTACAGCAACCAAACCACTCTGCAAATAATTACCACAGTAGACGTTTACAGGAAGAACGAATTTCAGTGTAGTACCGCAGTGTAGTTTTACTCGTCCTGTTACTAAGAACTATAGTAGACTTTTGTGAGAAACTTGAATTTTAAGGCCGTACTATAGTGTAGTTATACATATTAAATGAAATTAAATGCACTTCCACAGTGTTGAGAAAGTTACACTGCGAAAGGATTATACTAGTAATCAAAACTTACCCTGTAGGCATTATTTATTCCCCGATTACCACAGTAGTTTAATGCAGGGAATGCGAAACCAAAGAGAGTGCCGCAGCGTATTAATACATATTCACACAAAATAGCATGTACTGCCGCAGTGATGCAGTGGCCGTTTAAATATGTGACTTTTAATAAATAACATTAACTGTTTGTTTTATCTGCATATAAATACCATTGTAGACTATTGCAGGAAACAAGAAACTATAAGTTGTGCCACAGTGTAGTTATACCAATAACCACACAATGGACATAACTACCATAGTGTAGCAACCGTTTTACATAAAAATTACCGCAGCATAAAAATGTAGTATATTTTTGTTAATTCCTTCTATTTTCAATTGCGAAAATATACAATTTTTACCCAAATACTGCATTATACGCTATGGAAATGAGCACCCCCATTTTTCTGGTACGTATTAGTCGTCTGCGGTAGCCCGTCTGCAAAACAGTAGCGGTAATGGAGAACCCCAAAAATATAGTCTGCATTTGGCGTCTCAGGTAGTGCGTCGGTGTAGCGGTAGTCGAAAGGATATATTTACAATATGCCATAATTTTCATTTGAACATTTTACAATAAAGTCACGGCCTTATCCCACATAATCTTGTTTTGTTTTTGCTATATTACTTGGTACATTCATCTTTGTCTAAGAACCGATGAACTCACTTATGCAGTCAGACCCGTACTGTAGACAGCCTCCAAATACATATAACCTGCTTACTATAGTCACACGTCACCTGTCTTGAAAAAAATATGTTTTCACAAATACCAGCATTTTCAGTCCCCAAGGGAGGTTCTGCAGCCGGGTTTGACTGTATATATATATAAATACCTTAGCACCCACCAATAAATTAAAACATTTTATTTTCAACTTCGACTTTTAATTAAGCTAACTGCGACAGGTGGTAAGTTCTGTGAGATAATGTTAGGAAATAAAACAAAAAACTTTATTATTACCTTATTAATTCATGAAAAATATCTTCTTTTTCCATTTTTCTTCACCTAAATATGTCGAGATCAAAATTGCTAAAAAAAAGTTCATCAATGATAATTCGCATTCTTAAAGGTTTGCAAAGATCTATATATATTTTCCTTTGTCTTCGGTGGATATTTACTATCAAACAAGCTCATTATTGATCGAATAGATTGACACGCAATATAAATCTAACGTAATTTATATTGTGCGGTCATGTCTTTTTGCCCTACGTAGAGTGCGCATGCGCGAAAATTGTCCCGGAAATAGCTCTCTGTAAAAGGGTCTATAGCAATGTTTTAGAAAATATTACTTCGATTGCTGAACTTGCACCAAGTCAGCTGTGTGAACTGACGTCCATTTCAATATAAGATGACGTGCTTTACATTTCTTGGGGTTGAATAACAACAGTCTGAATTACTGCACAGTATATTGGTTGGGACAAATTCACCTTATTTATTTCACATGTTCAGTTGTTAACATGTAATGAGAAGAAAGTTCTTTAATGTTCTTGAAATCCTATTTGCGACATTTATCAAATATTTTTTTTTTTTATTTTGAAACATGTTTAGGAAGCGTAAATTTGCTTTACCAAGCGTGTAGGAGGTTGAGTGTAAAGTTGACAAACATCTTTCAGTAAAATAATAGACAGTTTGCTTCTAAATTAAATGGACTTCTTACTATTCATCGGTTAATATGAATATAATGGTTACAATTTAGACCTAGATGTGTATTTATCTATAAAAACACGAAGAACACTGCTACCAAAGTGTTAAGCATAAAAGTAACATTTTCTTAGTTGTGCTTATTAGTATAAACATATTTCATTCCAAACATATGTGCATACTACATTTTACAATTTACAATATCGATAAATTATACATGTTGAAAAAGGGTAAGATCCGAAAGCTAGGCTTATAAAGGTCTTCTCCTATATGGGATAAATTACAGTTAATTTGGCGGTATTACATAATTTGTTTGAAATATGTTATAGAACAAATATTTAGCGAATATTCATTGAATAAAACAAATGACATGAAACAAAAATTAGTATCAAGACTTTAGTTAGAAATTAACAAAGTTTTGAAAAGATTTGAAATCGAAGTTTGTAGTATAAGTAACATTGAAAACTTAAGATTATAAATCAGCAATAAAACTTCATGTTGGTATTAGTTTGAGGTTCGGACATTTTTGTCTAGCAATATAACCGGCCTAAATGGACTTTTTTTGCAAAATAATGGACTGGTTGCTTCTAAATTATTAATAATTAAATAGCGGAATTTTATGTCTCAGAGTTAACGAAACGGTGTTGTACCGCAGTTTCGATAAAATATTTTTTATTATCATTTATTCAGTTCAGGTGATAGATTATCACCTAGTGGGGGTAATTGTATTTACACAATCTTTTAACATTCCAGATTTATATAGCGTCCTTTTAATGAGAAACATGTTTGAAGGCGTCTTACATATGACAGCCGCGCAGTGCTCCGTTTATTCTCTAGAACGATCTGACCGGACATGTATTTCTTTGTTTTCTTGATTTGTCGGACTGATGTCTTGGTCTATGTACTTATGTGTGTATCTTGATAATGCAAACACCTATACATACACTGTTTTAGGGTTTTGGTTTGACGGTTGCGTCCTATTGTTAATTTAGTTATTGATCCGTTCAACTCGAATAGTCTATATCTACATAAATATATAAATTGTAATATAGATTTTCCACACTGTGTGGTATATAAATGTACATACATGTATTCTGGTATCAAATGCATATTGAATGATTTGTGTAGTTTGGTGAGACGTGTAAATTCAAATATGCAAATAATGTGTTTAAGAGCCACTTTAAGCCTGTTACTTTTACTCCTAACCTGATTTGCTTTCAATGGTCTTACTTCACCATTTTTCACAGATAGAGACCTAATGACAGGGCGCCAGTGCCTGGCAATCATCTACCAGTGATTGGGCAAGTGCTGACCTAGCCTTAGACGGGAACACGGAAGGTCATTTCTTCAGCCGCTCGTGTACTCATACTTTGTATGGTGATGCTAATCCGTACTGGGTTATGGAACTTGGCTCGGAGGGACCAGTCGGCCCGGATCGTCTTTTATTTTAGAACAGACTGCTGTAGTAATGTTTAATCTATTTTAATTGTCTTGTTTTATATATTCTTATTATAGCTTTGATGAATTGTCGCTTTGGCTTTGGTGCATCTGTATAATTTGTTGAAGTTTTGCAGTAGAACTTTTTAAAATGAAAATCACAACGCTTTGCAAGACTTTTCTTTCTGTAGATTCATATGGTGCAGTTTGTATCTTAAATGAAGATACCAGTGCATGTTATGGATATTTGTTTGTTTGTTTAAAATGTTTAAGATCTCATGTCCAGTATAATATTAGATATAACTAAACATTTATGATATAAAAAAAAAAACGATCGTTGTAAATCTGACTGTTTTATTTCATGTAAATGACACATAAACAGAACAACTATAGGTAGCGATTTGATCTTTCGCGTGTTTATTACATGAATGATTCTATAACTACCCTTTTTACAGACGAAAGAAACGCCGAGTTGAACTTTCTGGTATCTAGAAATCGAAATGATGTGGATGAAGATATTGGAACCATGTGTGCAACATGCGACGGTCCACCTAACGATCCAAGAGTACCTGCTACAATCACTTGTGATACATTTGTGTATGGGAGGTACCTCAAAGTCATCAAAGGAAACACTGATTCTTTAGTCATTTGTGAAATATTGGTTTACACATTCTAACATGGATTCTAAAAGGCACACTGAACACACTTTCTAACCCTCCATCTGTGTGTTTCGTAGAACAATGTCGCTCTCTTAAATCAAATAACAAACCCGCATTAAGCATTTTAATACCAAGTGCGCCTCACCCCCAATCCCTCTTCTGTAGCAATGTTAGTATTATATGCAATTAAATATTCCAAAAGATTATATAGCACACATCATTCTCTCTGTATCCAGTCTATCCAATTACATTTGTTGAAAATTACCTTATAAAGGCTTGCATTTTATGAAAATAACATGTTGCTATAAACAAAAGCATTTAATAACTATTTCAAAACGAGAAGGTCATACAATTCTTGTTTGTAACTTCTAATCCAGTGTTCTTACTGACTAGGATCGTCAATTTAATATTTATAAATCAGATTCTTGGTAACGTAAGTATTTGCATATTCCATGTTGGATGGCACAACAATAAGTTTTCTGTAGATATGTGGTGGTAATTAGACGAAAATGTGCTTTCACGATATTTTGTGTTTGTTATCCGCCGTTTTCTGATAAAAATAGTACCAATTAAAGAATTTGAAATCATTTTAGATATCATTGATATGTAAAGAAAAAATGCACGAATGTAATCAATTCAATTCTATTTTATTTTACGACGATTATTTTCATATAAGTTTAAAAGAACATGTTTAGCATGAAAAAACTAATAATATATTGTTGCAAAACAATGTTCCAGATGAACAAGTGTATTACTGATAATGACGGGAACTCGAAAAATGTATTGCTGTGTTTCAAGTTGTTTCTAACGTTTTATTTTCCTATTTAACTTTTTAACATATATTCTACAGATTTTAGCAAAATACTATGGCGCAATTTTTGTATTGCCAAGTAAAATACAGTCCTTAAAAATTGCATAGAAGATATCACATGAGTGTCTTTTCATATTGAATTTATTTAACGGGTTGAATAAAATAATAAAATGCGAGGCTATGCCGCCGAGCATTTTATCAATTTTATTCAACGAGTTTAATAAATTCAATGTGGAATCACAAAATGTAACATTTTTTTACCACATGTTAACTTTTCCTGTCGAAACATCAAAACTTCTACTTTCTTTTACTATGTAAACAAGTCAGTTTGACCAACCTCTCCTAAGTATACTATAAACGACGTCGACGTCAAAGCTTATTACACAAGTGTATTTTCATTTTTATGCAATTGCTTTATTACACCCTCGTGACGTCAAACGTGTGATAAAAACATTAATGAATAATTTACGTATATCAGAGTTACTTGTTCACATTTTATGTTAAACTTTTTTTTGATAGTGACATTGATAAGAATATTACAATCTGAAATTTGACCCTGTAAAGGTCAAACTATTTCAAAAGGGTAGTAACTATTCTTACTGTGATTTTAAAGAGGTGAATGTATTGACCATCTGTAATATTTGAAATTTGTATATGTGAAGATTTTACAACAGTAATTGAAATTTAGATAAGTGTATTTTAATAAGTGAATCTTTATTTCAAGGACATAAAGGTCCAGATACGGTTTTTTCCAGCATCAGATAAAAATGTTAACTTTTCTTTCTAGATTTAACAAGTCCTAGATTTGACAAAACATTTTGCTATTTAAGAATTAATATATCCCAAAAAGTGATTTGTCTTTGAATAAAATCATTTCGTGGAGTCAGGATGCGAAGGAATTACATGTATATCAAAGCAATATAACAATACGATCCTGAACAATAAACAGTGTTTTTTATTCAAGAGAAAATCGATGTTTGAGATATATTGTTTTCGATTCTTCTACGATATCATGGATTTTAACTTGAATAGACTGAATAAATTTTACACCAACAGTTGAAGTAATAAAACTACTAACTATTTTCTACTAACACATTTTCTACCCATCCATTCTTTGATTTTACTGCTTGTAGCTTGCAGCAGGTTTAGAGAGATTTATGCATTTTATGATTTTTTTGTTTTACCTTTACAGCAATTATCAATGAACGTTTTAGTTGAACTTATATAAAACATTAAGGGTTTCATTACCCAGATTAGCCAAACGGTAGTACGGGGATTTTAAGGGTACCATTGCCATCTTCTGTTGACAAAAAACCCCGGCTTGCACATAATTTCACAGCCACAATTTACATACTGACAAGTTAAAAAAGATAGATGATACCTCATAACAATAGAAAAAATAAACCAAGTTTTCCGGGTTTTTTTTCGGTGAATTCCACAAATTCGCCAAAAGCCCTAATTTGCGTCGACTTAAACCCAACAAAATAAAATAAATAAAATTCCGACATGCCCCCGAAACCCCCTATTTGTCCCTGGACACCGTTTTTGTGACGGAAACGCCCTTCAGCTTACCATTATTAATATCTCATATGCTTTATATAAAACATAATTAAGTAAAATAGTGGGAGGGAACCAAATTTTTCACCAGAAATATTCAATAATTAATAACATTGACGTAATTTCCTGTGCAAACGCAACACTGCAGTCTAAAAATCATTTTCTATAAGGAGCTTATGGGACAATCTTTTAAAAACTCGGGGGTGGGTAGATGTGAGATCTCAGATTTTTTGGAGCGAAATACTTTTTTTCTAAATTGGGAAAAAAAAATTGGGAAATTATATACTTGACAAAGTAATCATGTCAAAACCCATACAACCTATTTTTAATCGATAAAAAACTAAAATTTGGATTTTGTAAGTTACAAAAATTTTAAATTTTCCCTACGATAATATCATCCTTTTAATTAATTTATAGCCCAGTTTGTAAATTTTTCGTTTTTTTGGGGCATAGTTGTTAAAAATAAATATTTAGAAGTAAAGATCATTAAAATGTTTTTTTTTTTTAAAAAACTAATTCGGGCCGACGGGCGCTGGAAATTTATAGCAAAATAAAATAAAAGCAGATAAAATGTTCTAACAGCCTTGCGCCTTTATTTTATACAAGATACAACAAAATCTAAATAAGCAAAGAAATCATTTTGAACATGATTATTTCTAGGCCGGGGCAGCGGGAATTTTTCTAGCACCTATACCAAACAAAATTAAAAAATGTTTAAAAATCATTGCAAATTTTTCCTACATCCAGCGTTTACCCAGTTACAAAAAAATTTTTAAAAATTAAATTTTTTAAACAAATTTTTTAAAAATGGTGTTCTGGGCCGTAGGACCTAAATGTTTAGAATTTTTAAAAATATTTGAAGGCACGGTTGTAAACATTTTTTATAGGGTGTTTTTGCAAATTTTATTTGGCTTTACATTTTAACGTTTATTTTCATATTTTTCTTTATATTATCGTATATCCAAATCATTCTTTTATAATAAATCCCAAATCTGCCGCGCTAGCACCGAGCTGCGGGATAATAAAACTGTCAAAGTAATTAAAAATGTTATTTTTGTTTTTCATTGAAAAAAGTTTTCCCACAAACATGATGTTTCTTTATAAATTTTTTGTTTAAGTCTACTCTAAAAGGGCTCTTTGAAAAATTAAGAAACGCCCTTTTTTAATTTTTTTTTTTTTTTGATTTTAAATTTTTGTTTTCTATTTTCTTTATTTTTTGCGACATCCAAACATTCTTTTACAATAATACCCAGCTGTAGCCGCTAGGCCCCCGGGGGCGCCGGGCCCATTTGGGTCTCTAGGCACTGGATGGGAAATTTTTTCAGGTAATTAAAAGTTTTTGTGTATTTTATTGAACAAAATTTAACCTAAACATGACTTTTTTTTTTTTATTTCGTGAAACAAAACTGCTTAAATTTTCCAATGTTAAAGCAACATTCTTTTTATGCTTTACTGAGGTTTAATGTTTGCATTCGTAGTTTTCTTATACAAATCATTCTTTTACAAAATATACACAAGTATGCCAGGACGCTAACATCAGACCGCTAGGCCGCTGACTTCATGCGCAGCAAAGCCGCCAGGCCGCTAGCTGGAGGTCGCTAGGCCGCCAACTTCAGACCGCGGGCCCCCAAATTTCGGCAACTTTTGAGAGTAAAATTCAACTTAAAAAGTGCTTGGAAGTCAAGATAGCATCGCATGAAGAGACAATCAAACGCATCTTCTATTATTTAATTTCTCTAACTGATTTTTTTTAATTCCAAAATTTTATTTTAATTGCTATATTTACAAAAATTTGGGGTTTTTACTTTCTTTTGATTGCTAAAGAAATGTTGCATTTACATAAAAAATACAGACACTAACATTTTATTGAAAAATTAATTAATTAATGACGTTTTCTGTTGTCCCCACTGTTTCAATACAAAGACTTTATTGCATCTAGTGCAGGTAAACAAGGCACAAGTTTGAATATTTGAAAGCATTTTAACCCTTAGCCTGCTGGCGGCAATGATTCTGCCTTTGCGACCAGTGCAGATCAATATCAGCCTGCACATCCGTGCAGTCGATCTGGTCGCACTGTTCGCTATTATCATAAATTTTTAGTGAAATCCCTTTGATATAATGTACTGCCAAATTTAAAGATGGCCATCCATTAAAAAAAAATAAGCAGGTTAAGGTTAAATAGCGAAATTTTTGAGCTCTAAGAAACTTTAAATTTAAATTTAATTTTACAAATCCCCGTAAAGGTTTGTAAAACTACATAAGTGGGCCAAATTTCCAAAATTTTTTACAATTAGATTAATTAAATTTAAATAAATTACGTTATTCTTGGGATTATGTAACATTTCAATCTGAATCATTCTGTGGAAAATGTTAAAATGATGGTTGGGGTGAATTAAAGCATTCTGTATCCTTTACATTTTTTAAGTTTTCCCAAGAACATGCATCTTATTTCGGTTTCTTTTTAAGTTTTATAGCATGAATCTATTTACTCACGATGTTGTGGCTACAACACAAAAAATTGTTCAAAAAATTTCGGGCCTTTGCATAGATTCAAAAACAATTTATGGGATTCCAACGTTTCACTTGTGCGATGTCTGATATTGTGACACGAGCTAAAGGCCTCCATTAGCTACAATAGAATAACAAGAAAATGAAAAAAACGAGTATTTTTAATGAATACCTCGACCCAACATTTATCTGAGACGGGGTGGAGGACGTACACTCCCACGCTGCAGTTTACGGTTAGTTTTTAAATTTTATTTAAAAGAGTTATTTAATTTCACTTGTACATTTTACGGTGAAAATTAAAAACTAAATCATATAAGACTTAAAAAAACAACTTTTGTAATTTTAAAAAGGCCCCTTTTGTCTCTTTTTTATTCATTATCCTTTAAGGGGGGTCGAAAATTCCCGATGAACGAATCTTAAAAAAATTTTTTTATCAATTTAAAAAAACCGACGGTTCTGCGAAAAAAAATGCAAAAGATTTTAGGGTTGGTAAATTACGTCCGACGCCACATTTTACAACGTAAAACGTCGTCAATTCAAAGTTAGAGATCAATAATAGTTTATGCTTTCACTCAGGAGTCAATATTACCTTTTATCACTGATCATGTGACTTTGTTTTAGACCATGGAAAGGCAAATTTTAAAATACAATTTTTTTACACTAAATGTGCTTATTGTTTAAGAAATGATACCGTTTTTTTTTTAAAATTTTTTTAATACTTGTTGTTTTCTTGGGTTTATTTTAAGTGGATACGAAGCAAAATCTTTTTAGGGTGATTTTTTTCCTCATCAATACCTTTTTCGTTGGATCAATCAAAATTTGCGAAATAATTTTGAATCGTTTTCCCTCAAACAATAAATCACAGATACTGGACGAGAAAATAGAAAGTTGGATCGTCATCTGTTTCATGTCAACTATGACTTACCAAGCGAGATAATCTAGTCTTATTAATTCGTTCAGGGCTTGGATGAATTACTTCTTCTGACCTTCATTCACATTGATGATGTAACAATCCTGAAAAGAATCCATCTAGCATCTTAGAGGCCAGGTTTTGCTACGAGATAAACCCGTGTATCCTTTAATTTTGTGCGTGTTTATGACTTTATCAATCATAATATTTATTTCTGTATGATTACAGCGATCAGACATACATGCGTTCGTTATTGTTATCGCGATCATAAACAAATGGATGCAGTGCTAAGCGTTTATGATCTTTGTGATCATAGACAAAATCAGTGCAAGGTACGAGGATTGTTCAAATATGAATGCATCTAGAAAATTGTCTCGCTCAATAATGCGAAACTCTCGAGGAAATTAAGATTATTGGGTAGATAAACATGTTAGCTTTTCATTGATACCACACCCATTAAAATCCGTTCACTTAGCTGTGTCTATCACTCGCTAAACATTGCCTACTCGTGTATACTAATACAAAAATGGTTGGAAGAAGGTCAGCGAACGCCGTTAAAATACGGTCCTATATTAAGAATCGTTGTATTCTTGGCATAGGGTGTAAAGACATTTTTGATGAAATATGTTCTGTTTATGGGCATTATGAAATGTCTTTTTCGACAGTTATTCGTTGGTTTAAGAAATTCAAATGTGGGTTAGTTTCGACAGAATATGCTCCACATGGCCGTCGGCCGAAAACAGCAACGTCTGCCAAGATGGTTGCTAGAGTGACAGAAATAGTTGCTTCTGATGCAAGATACACCGCTAGGCAAATAGCTAGTATGGTTGGCATCTCATTAGCAGCAGCTCATACAATTCTGAAACGTAATTTGAAAATGAGAAAGATCTGTGCTAGATGGATTCCCGGTCTGTTGACAGATGAGCAGAAAAAAGGCACGCGTGCAATGCGCAAAATTGTTGCTTAAACAGTTTCCAGATTACAATGCACGGTCTTTCGCAAATGTCGTCACTGGTGGCGAGACATGGGTTCACATTTTTAAGCCCAAAGGAAATATTCAGAACAAAATATGGGCAACAAAGTCTGGCAAAAGACCATGCATTGTAAAGCGGACCACGAGTGTCAAGAAGGTAATGTATGCAATATTCTTCACAACTCAGGGTCCTGCCATTCAGGTTGCTGTACCTAAAGGCAAATCCGTAAATGCGAAGTTTTACAAGACTAAAGTTCTTCGAAAACTGAAGAAATATTTCAAAAATCGAAGATCCGCAACTGGTTTGGCCAATGTCAGATTGCTACATGACAATGCGTCATCGCACAAGGCGTCTATTTTCTTACCAGACGGGGATATCCGTCCCGAGGGCACCTGCGCATTGGGCGGTAATGAGGCTTGCCGAATTACCGCTCATGCGCAGGTGGCCGAGGGACGGATATTTCTATCCGATTCGTAAACACATGACTGATATTTTTCTTGCATATCGTATACATGCTAGCATTTCATTCTGGCATATTATATTTCTTGCATACCATATTTTACAAATAATAGGTAGATATATTTACGTAGCACTCTTTCTTATAGTAGAGAATGAACACAAAGCGCGGGAAATTAACGTCCGTAAGCAGAAGTGACGTCATGTTTTGCGTTACGCACAATAACAAAGTTCCACTTAGTTTTACCGTTTGTAGCGTAACGTTATGTTCTTACGGTAAACTAACGTATTTTGAATCGAGAAATATACTATAAGGAACGGAGAGAAACTATCAAGGTACCTGCTTTTTTCGTATTTTACATAAACAATATATTATCAGTGCATGAACCACTAGTTGTCATTAACAGCACGAGAGTCATCTGGCATGGGGGGTGCCAGATGGGTTTTGACGGCATGGGTAAAATCACCGGAAACGCCAGTCCGGTGTGCAAGAATTTCTGATCTTAACCGAAGGCCAATGACAGATTCTCTATTTCCGGTATTTTTACCGGTGCTGGAAAAATACATCTTACACCCCGGGGTGTAAGATGACTCTCGTGCTTTAAATGACGTATTACGAACTACATATATGTAGAAGATTTATGTAGTTATTTATATTTTATTTCGAAAAATGGAATAAAAATCCAATACCTTGACAGTTCCTCTTTGTTCCTGATAGTATATTTCTCGATTCAAAACACGTTATTTTATCAAAAATTCATAACGTTACGCTGGAACTGATAAAACAAAACCGGAACTAAACATCAAATTGTTGTTTGTTTTTGAAACGTCATGACGTCTTTCCTGTTTACGGACGTTGGTTTCCAGCGTTTGTTTAAATACGCTGCTATAAGAAATAGTTCTAAAAAGAAAGCCGTTCGACTGGTTTTATTTCTATTATTATATCTTGATATCGGTATGCAAGAAAAAGGTTCTGTCACTGGTTATAGGTGCAGATGGGAATATCCGGCTCTCGGGTAACTGTTTAGACGGTAACTCGGTAGGAACCTCGTTACCACCTAAACAGTTACCCTCGAGGCCGGAAATTCCCATCTGCACCTATAACCAGTGAAAGAATCTTATAGTACAATACTTTCTGAAGCAGGAAAAGGTTGTTGTGTTCTCTCACCCTCCTTATTCGCCTGACCTTGCCCCGTGTGACTTCTTTTTGTTCCCAAGTTCAAAAATACCTTTCTGGTCGAAAAATTGTGCAGCGCAAACACCTCAGTTCTGCAATATTCCAGTGTATTCATAGTATACCTAGAAAAGACTATGAAAATGCCTTCATGGATTGGATTAAAAGACTGAAACTTTGCATATCTGTTGGAGGTGAATACTTCGAGGGGACCTTTCATTGAAATCTATCAAGGACACAGTTTTATGTGCTTATATGCATTCATATTTGAACAATCCTCGTATAAATAATCTTCGATTTGCTTTGAGTTTTCACCCATCTCTGATAACCGAGAGAGATAGCTGCTATCAATTTTTCCACAACATTTTGCCAAACATTTTCATTCGTTAAATTTAATCCTATGTTCCGTTACAATAATGTTTCATTCCTGTCATTTGAAAATATGGTAATTGTAATATTTTGTTTGTTTTTCATTAGAAAATATTTGTTATAATAGTTGGTGAATTACTGAAATTTATCACTGAAATATTTCCGAATTTCACCCACTATGCCAATACATTTTTCTTCTTAAAATATGTTACGTTTAAAATGTCCGTTAATGATTCTCTTGGTTGCTAATGATGTACATAACAGCAGTAGACAACCGGAACAGTCATAATGTATACACACTGAATGCATTTTAACTGACTGAGAAAAATGGCACCCGCCAGGCAATATTGTATCAAACGGCAACCTTAAATTCGAGCCGTACACGAGTCATGTACAAGACAAATATGCATACTACAGGACATGCAAGTCAAAGTTACTAATAGCAATGTTTTAGAAAATATTACTTCGATTGCTGAACTTGCACCAAGTCAGCTGTGTGAACTGACGTCCATTTCAATGTAAGATGGCGTGCTTTACATTTTTGGGGGTTGAATAACTACAGTCTGAATTACTGCACATTAACTTGACCGTATTTATTTTACATGTTCAATTGTTAACATGTGATAAATAGAAATTTCGTTAATTTTCTCAAAATCGTATTTGCGACATTTAGGAAATATCCTCTATTTATTTTAAAACATGTTAAGAAAGCGTAAATTTGCTTTACCAAGCGTGTAGGAGGTTGGGCGTAAAGCCGACAAACATCTTTCAGTAAAGTAATGGACTGGTTGCTTCTAAATCAAATGGACTTCTTACTATCCATCGGTTTATATGAATATAACTGATTACAATTTAGATCTAGATATATCTATCTAGAAAAACACGAAGAACACTGCTACCAGAGTGATTAAGCATAAAGGTAGCATTTTCTTAGTTGTGCTTAGTAGAAGTGTATAAACCACGGTGGAACTTCAGGCAAAACCATGACGCACAAAATAAACATTCAAAGCTGACACCTTTAGCTATAAAAAATGTTGTTTCTGTCAAAAACATCATTATAGATATCAGAAAAACGATTTTTAACAATAACAAAATTGACTTATTTTGCAAAATAATGGACTGGATGCTTTTAAAATATCAATAATTAAGTAGCGGAATTTTATGTCTCAGAGTTAACAAAATGATGCCGCGCTGCATTATCCACGTTTCGATAAAACATTTTTTTTGATTATCATTTATTCATTTCAGGTAATAGGTTATCACCTAGTGGGGGTAAATTGTATGTACACTATCTTTTAATATACGAGATTTATATAGCGCCCTTTTCAAGAGAAACACGCTTGAAGTCGTCTTACATTTAAGGACAGCCGCGCAGTACTCCTTTTATCCTCTACAGGTACAAAGACAGGACGATCTGACCGGAGGGAAAGACCCCTAACTGGGAAAGAATCTGCGCAAGAATAATCAATTACACATAGACCTGGCTAACTTAGCCTAGCTTTGCGAATAAACAGTCTGGTTCGATAACGTGTCTGGCGTGTAGGCTTAAGAGTGATGTTATGTGCGCATCATTATCAGGCTTTAACATCCGAGTTGTTTTTTTTTTTACAACAGATGTTTTCTAGGGGTTGTCCCACTGCATTTCTTTATTTCCTTGGTCTTGGTCTATATACATTAGTGTATATTTTGCTAATGTACACACTTAGTCTACTCCCGCACGATAATCTAAACGACAACATGTTTATATCATTGTTTGATTGTTACTCAAAACAGTTGTCCATGACAGAAGTTAAGTGCATACTGTAATGTTATACAAAATATTTTGTGTATTGAAACGTTTTACTGAAGAAAAATCACAATTATCAAACATGTTATCGTTTGAGCTATCGTGCGGGATGTATACATACACTGTTGTGTGGTTCCGATTTGACGGCTACGTCCTATATTGATCCGTTCAACCCGAATGGTCTTATATCTACATAAAGTATATAGATTTTAATCTAGATTTACCACACTATGTGGTGTATAAATGTACACATTCGGGTGTCAAATGCATATGGAATGATTTGTGTAATTTTGGTGAGACGTGTATATGCAAAAATGTGGTTAAGAGACACTTTTAAAACTGTGACTTTTACTCCTAACCTGATTTGTTTTCAATGGTCTCACTTCACCATTTTTCACAGATAGAGACATGATGACAGGCGCCAGTGCCTGGCAATCATCTACCACTGCATGGGCAAGTGCTGACCTAGCTTTAGACGGGAACATGGAAGGTCATTTCTTCGGCCACTCGTGTACTCATACTGCAAATGGTGATGCAAATCCGTACTGGGTTATGGAACTTGGCTCGGAGGGACCAGTCGGCCGAATCGTCTTTTATTTTAGAACAGACTGCTGTAGTAATGTTTAATCTATTTTAATTGTCTTGTTTTATATATTCTTATTATAGCTTTGATGCCTTTGTCATTAGGCTTTGGTGCATCTGTATAATTTGTTGAAGTTTAGCAGACTGAGTACAACTTTTTAAAATGAAAATCACAACACCTTGCAAGACTTTTCTTTCTGTAGATTCATATGGTGCTGTTTTGTATCTTAAAAGAAGATGCCAGTGCATGTTATGGATATTTGTTTGTTTGTTTAAAATGATTAAAATCTCATTTCCAGTATAATATTAGATATAACTAAAAACAATGAAAAAAAAAACGATCGTTGTAAATCTGACTGTTTTATTTCATGTAAATGATAGATAAACAAAACAACTGTAGGTATCAATTTGATCTTTCGCGAGATTATACATGAATAATTTGAAAATTACTCTTTTTACAGACGAAAGAAAGTCCCAGTTGAACTTTCTGGTATCTAGAACTCGAAATGATGTGGATGAAGATATTGGAACCATGTGTGCAACTTACGACGGTCCACCTAGCGATCCAAGAGTACCTGCTACAATCACTTGTGATACATTTGTGTATGGGAGGTACCTCAAAGTCATCAAAGGAAACACTGATCCTTTAGTCATTTGTGAAATATTGGTTTACACATTCTAACATAGATTCTATGAGCACACTTTCTAAATCGTCATCCGTATGTTTGGTTGAACAATGTCGCCCTCGTAAATAATAATAAAAAACACATTGGGCATTTTAATACCAAGTGCGTCTCAACCTCAATCCTCATTCTGCAGCAATTTTAGCATTAAATACAATGAAATACCCAAAAAATTATATATATCACATATATATCATTTTCTCAATGTGCAGTCTATCCAATAAATACAGTAGAACCCCTCTAAACCGGACGGCATTGGGACCGAGCTATTTGTCCGGTTTAGAGGGGTTTGTCACTTTGTCTAAAGTGCAAAATATTCTATCGAGCCTATAAACTGTAATATTTCATTCTTACCTTTCTTTAAGGTATAACTTTAAATTGAAGAATCTGTGACAATAGAAGAATTTGTGACAGTTACTATCTTTTCAAAGTTGTTTTATTTGTTTCACAGACATTACGGACAATAACAAACGGGCAGCTCAAGCAAAAAATATCCGTGGTTTGTTAAAGACCAGAGACATGATCCATAGAGACGAGTGGTAATTCAGGGTATATTTAAGACATACACACAAATGGACAGTTCAGTTACTACTTGACACAGTTCATTTGAAGGGCTATTTCAATACAGACTTAGAGCATTTTTTTTCTCAAAAGTCGTACAGTATTCGGAATTAAGGTGTATCTGTTTTTCAGGGGTCAAATATATAAATGAATGTTCGGGACCGTTTGCAGCAGTTAAGGTGCTGTTGTCCAAATTGAAAGATGGAAATTATAGTTATAGAATTATAGAAATTTAGCAGGGTAAGGGTTAAAAAGGTGAATAAATTGACCATCTGTGATATATGCTACACTAGGCTTTAAGTATGTGAAGGAGTTTACATCGGTAATTTGAGTGTATGTAAAGAAGCGAATCTTTATTACAAGGTCATAGAAGAGCTATATACTTTCTTTTCCCAACATTAGATAAAAAAGTTAACTTTTCTTCCTAGATTTGACAAAACATTGTAATATTAAATGAATATATCAATTGATCAATCATTGCACGTGTCATGAACAAGATTATCAAATTAATAGTAACGTACCTGAACGATAAACAATGCTTTTATTCAAGAGAAAATCGCTGTTTGAGATATATTTTTAGATTCTTCTACGATATCATGGATTATATATTTAATAGACGGAATAATTTTAAACCAACAAGTAAACTAACATGTTTTATTTTATTTTTGTTTCTTAAATTTTCTACCCATCCACTCCTTGATTTTACTTATCTTAGAAAAAACTGTTTGTAGCTTGCAGCAGGTCTAAACAGATTTATGCATTTTATGATATTTTTTTATCTTTAAAAGCAATTATCAATGAAATATTTAATTGAACTTATATCAAACATTGATGGTTGCATTTACATCAGATAAGCCAAACATGTATATGGTAGCAATAAGCATATCTACCTGTTGGACGCAAAGGCCCGGGCTTGCACATAATTTTCACAGCCACAATTTATCATTCTTACAAGTTCAAAAGAGGTAATCTAGAAGATACCTCAAAATATATGAATCAAAACAGACCTGAGCTATCCTTTTCCGGTGAATTCCCAGCATGTCCCCGAAAACCCCTAATCAAGTTGTCCGTGGACTCATTTTAGACCGGCAACGCCCTTTGCAGTTAACTTATTATTTAGATATCAGTCATATGCTTATATAAATACATGATTAGATATCGAAAGTAAAATAGTAGGATGGCAGACCCAATATTTTACTGCATGAAATATTCAATATCTAATAACATTGACGTAACTCTCTGTGCGAACATCTGCATGTCCATAAATCATGCTCAATAAAGTATGCTTATGGGCCTATCATTGAATTTCTGGGGTGGGGTGGGGGTATGAATCTTAGATCTTTTTTGGAGCTGAAAAGAAAAAAAAAAAAAAAAAAAAAAAAAAAAAAAAAATATATATATATATATATATATATATATATATATATATATATATATATATATAGCTTTGAATGGAAACTATCTTAATTCGGTAAGCACGATTTTGTATTAAATAGTCTACGAAATTTATAGTACACGAAATAGTTACTGTTGTCTTTGATTTACTTTTCAAATAAGAAGCAATTTTCGCCAGTTTAAACTTCTGATTTTGACCATTGTCATGTACTTTAGGCAAAATGTTTCAGATCTGCTATTTATTTATGTATGTAAATATATATGTTCTAGTATTTGTGAACTTCATTTAAAATTGTGCATGCTTTGAATGCTACCACCCTATTACTGTGAAATGAAGCTAGCGAGAATGACACAAAAATACTTGTGTATTTAATGAAAATTCGGTAATTCGTGCAAAACTGGCCACAATAATGGTGCCATGTCAATAAAATCATGTTTCTTCCAACAAAATAAGTCATATTATCTGTAGATTCAACACTTCTTGCTAAGTGTTGACATTTAGCTAGAGCGCATCCCTCATGTGCAATGTACTAGATACTGCAATCAACAGTGAACTAAATGAGTTGCTTCACTGAATACCTCGACCAACTTCTCTATTACTCCAACATCTCAAATGATAGTAAGTTGAAATTAGGTTTAGAATACAAAATGTAGTAATGCCCGTCCTTTTCTTTTTCTTTAAAGTCAATGTCACAAGGAGGTCAAAGGTAAATAAGGGTCAAATTTTCGTGTCCGTGCCATGACAACTTTCCGTTAGGCGGCAGCTCTAGCACAAAATACAGAAATACGGTTTATAGGCGTGCCTTTTCTACGTTTATTACACTTAAAATGGAGAATGCGCGTTACTGTAGAGGCTATATACCAGTGATACATTTCCCACTTGGTTCTAGTTTAAATTCGCCACAGTTTAGATCCATTTACTATACTTTCTAAAATTTTACCCATTGAAACCTATATATCATCTCAAACTACACTTGATAAGCTGTCAAAATATGAAATTAGAAAATTGACGGATGGACAGACATACAGACACACGGACAGACGGTCGGGGGTAAACCTATAGTCCCCTCCTGTCTCACAATCCTCGACTTTTTGAAGTCCACAGGAAACATTTCTTCGCGTGACTTCCATAAGGAATCGGCAGAAGGTAATTTCTTGCGTGACATACTAGGGGCGTTGTGTATAGGAGAGATCGCCGTGACGTCACGCGTTAACATCTGTTTATCTGGTGGTTGGCAAAACAATGGTTTTAACACCGTTTGCGTATTGAATCACAATTTTTAATTTTTAATAACTTTTTTGCTCATTTATGGATTTTCAAAATTCAAAAAGATTTGAAATACTAACAATCTTCATATTTGTATCCAAATAATCTTTCATAATGTAGTATCCACGTCTTTTCTTTTCTTAATCAATGTACAGAGTAAATAAATAAGGTAATTCGTGTCCGTAGTGAATTTCCGTACAACTTAGCAAAAATGCATGTAATTAGGGTGTTTATCGTTTATTAATTAAATCGAATCTTATGTAATTTACGAATAACAATTCAATTGGTTCTATTTAAATTCGCCTCAGTTTATACCTTTACATCTTCAAAATTTTACATGTAAATTTTTATTCAAAAACTTTAAGCTGTTATGAATAGAAAATTGACGGATGACAAATAAAACACGGACAGGGTCGGTTCTGTCCCCCCGATCACATCCTCGCTTTTAATCAGTTTCTACTATAAAATAGAAGTTTGGTGACAACTACGATTTGTATACTTTCGGTTCCAATTCTGTATTTTATGAGAGTATATGTCTGTAAAAACCATCACGGAATACTTACATGAAGAATTCAGTTGCATTATATAATTAGGTAGTCAAAGACCCCCACCCCCAATGGATAAGTACATGCATAGCACAAGGGGTTTGACATTAAATGACAGTATAGACATGAAGACACTTCGGTAAGTATTTTTATTTCATTTACTCCCTTTAGGGACGTAAATCGCATACTTAAGTCGCAAAATAGAAGACAGTGTCAGTCGCAAATAAGAGTTCAGATCAAATATCAGTCAAAATTGACGAGGCGGCATACAGTGAATTTTTTTTTACTGTCTAGATAAAGGATTTTTTTTTTAAACGCAACGTCTATGCAACATCTTATTTAAATATATTTATGGAGTATGCATGCTTATTTCAGAAAACAACATGGATTATTTGTTTGCAAACCGATTTGCCATGTTATTCAGCAGTTTCGTGACTTGGTCGAGTGTATTTCTGTCAGTCAACATTTTGTAAACATAACTTGTCCGTTTCATCTGTTATATCACCATATGCACATATTTATGTTCGGTGTGGGCTTATGAGCTACAATCAGAGGTATTTCGCTGCTAAATCGGTTAAGTGGTTAGGCCATGATGACGGTCTCAATTTGGAAAAGAATTGAAATTATATTCATGACAAAGTAATGCAAGTCAAAGATATGCAAACCCTAAAATAGTGGTCCATCGTGGCGAATATGTTTGTCACACTATTGCTGTGAAAATATCTCGGTATATTAAGTCTGAATACTTGGACTAGAAGTATTTTACTGCAGGACCGAGTCAGTGTTTAGGACAGGATTATGGTCTCAATTTGGACAAACATTGAAATTTTACATAAAAAAAGTTAATATAGATGGACTTTGAAATATATTTGGCCTTGGTTTAATTGTTTCAGTCTGTCACAGAACGCATCTTAAATTAGCTCAACTCACTCAAAATAACCTGTGGCTTATGTGTTTGTCGACCATTATGATGAAGATATATTTGTGTATTAACCTTGTTAGCAACACTTAGAGGTGTTGTGCCGCCGAATCGGTTTAGAGGTTAAGGCAGGATGATAGTCTCAGTTTGGACAAATAGCCGTACACGATATTACAAGCCTGAGTAATATTGGGCCACTGTGGCTAAAGTCTTAGTAATTTTATTGCAATGAAAATATATATGTGTATTAAGCTTGTGAATAATATGACAAAATAGCTTACAAGTATTGATTCAGCCAAATACCTATAAAAATAGATTTAATACTTCTGATTCAGCATACTTTATTTCTTCAATTATGATAGGCTAAGAGCTAACGAGGACATAAACAAGCACAGTCTGATGTAACGGCAACAAATCTTTTTTTCGAATGGATTTACATAGTATTCTTTATTCTAAATTCATCTTACTCACTCAGTTCTTCCGTTATTGTTTGAACAAGATATGCAATCTTCCTAACTTCGGCTGAATGAATAGGACATGAAATCAACATACTAAGTATGTTTTGTAGATGCTGTTGGTAACACGTGTTTCATAAGGTACTTTGACTTTGTTTTTTCTTCAGACATTGCTTGTTCTTACTGTGCATCTCTAGTTTCATCATTGAACAGTACCTCCATGTCAAACAATGACATCAAATACTATAGTGTTAGTGATGAGTTTCTTTTTATGGTTGGTTTATACGTCAAAGAATATTCATTATACAAACATACGGTTCAATATACCATAATGCACTGTATAAAGTAAATGTAATTGGATATGAATTTCACGTGTCGGCTACGTTTTCGTATAACGTTACGCATTGTACTGATAGACATCAGAAATATTTAATGTTTTTTTTCCATTATTATAAACAAACAGTTCGCTGTCTAAAACATATGGAGGTACATGTAAATAATGAGACAGATGGTGCGTAATGTGTAATAGAATATTGTAGATTCAATAATACGTCAATTACAATTGGCATTCAGATGTAGGAAATATGAACATATTATTTCAGACTGGAATCAAGGACTGGACTAGCTACATGCTTATACAGCGTGAAAAGAGGCTGTTAACTACACGACAGAATAACAGATGACCGGTTCCAAGACAAAAATAAGCTAGAGTTAAGCGAGATTTATTGTGATCCGCCGATCAAACGGGTTGCGTGAAACGCCTTCTTATGTTACCGTTACAATTCTCGGCCAAGATATGGATGGGTTACACGACGAAATTTTCACGGTAATGATTTCTCAGTGGACACTTCTTCAAGTTCTTGTACAAACCTGGTTGTTAATAGGTTTATCGCCGCCGTATCGAGGCATATTTTATTTATGTACGTGGTTCGTTTTCAATTCTACATGAGGTTAATTAAAGTATGTCTGTGTTTGATTACCTTGACATGTTTGAGGAACTTGACAGAAACTTAAGGAAAGAGTTCATTGTACGAGACAGATAGAACTAATCCACTCATCTAAATTGATGATGTGGAATTTCAACAAAAATACCGCCTGACCAAAGAAAGTGTGCTAGAACTTCTTTCTCATAAAGAGAAAATAATACGCCCTTTTGCCTGGGCATCTTCAGTCTGATGTTGCTATACTGTGTATACTAGGTGCTGATCCAGGGCCGGTCCGAGGAAGCTCGTGCCCCCCTCCCACCCCCTCAGTTGGCTGACAAGTGACCTACACTCAGCAAAGATGCAACGTATTATTTTAGCAAAGGAATAATATTCTCAAAATTCAGCAACACACCAGAGGCCATCATGTTCATACATGTTTTTCAAAATTTTCCAGGGGGACAGCACCGTGAATTCCCACCCTCCTCGATCAAGAGGCGAGTAACCCCTCCATTTCCTCAAAATCAAGACCTAAAAATGCACCAGAGGCCACCATTTCATGCCTGTATTTAAACAAGGCCAAGGGGAGAACCCCCTAACATGAACAGACGCTCCCCTCACCATACCTACCCTTCATGGCGCTATGCGCCTCGATGGTGACGTCTTTGTTATAGAATGGTGCCCCCAGTCAAATATTTCTGGATCCAGACCTGTATGTACTATAATTATACACCTACTATACATGTAAATGTTTCAAAAACATGATTCGCCGATCAGCCATTACTCAACTTGAAATTTTCATGCACAACCCGTTTGACTATGGGATAATCTCGAGATTATAGGTAAATAACTCAACCTGCCGCTCAACGTTCATCCGCGAGTTATCGGGCGGTCTGTCCTGCAACCGGACATCTTGTCGTCCCTATCAATTATAGACAATTCATCACACAGTTTAACTTTTATTTCTATGTATCTTATTTCAATGTTAAAGCTTCTCATCCACAGTTTGTGCGAATTTTTTCAAGATTGTTCATTTTGGCAATAAATGTTAATATGGCACTGAAAACTGAAAAACTGAGCGAAAATTAAAGTTTGATATGGGTAAAAATGCAAGAAAACTGCAAATTAGCTGCATTATTTCAAAAGCGTTGCAACGGTTTACTACTTTTGGTTATCTTGCTAAAATCAATGTTTGTACTACTAATCACTTTCAGAGTACTCACTTTTTATGGATTTTAAAAGAAATTATTTTTTCCTAAAATGTGTGGGTTAGTCCCTTTAGCTATGAAGGTTGCTACAAAAGTATAATGGTGAAAAAATTTTAAGAGACACATAAAATGAAAAGTCGTAAATGATTCCACTTTTTTAATGCAGCGCCGTATGCTGTGTATGAATGTCGACAGACGTATGCGTTTTTTTTTGTAACTTTTGTAACTTCGGCCATAAAATGGGTAAAATGGTATCATTGCATTATTCCAATTTGTTGAAATTATTTTATAAAAGTATTTTTCTAAAAGAGTTCATTAATTTACTATTGATGATATGAAAGATAATGTCAAATATCCGGGCTTTGTATGGGGTAAGATGATTTTGTTTGAAGTATATCTTTATGTAACGCCATAGTAATTTAAGTCAATAGCAACTCATTTACTTTGGAAATATGGAGGTTGTCAATGGTTATATTCAGTTTTTACTTGAGCATGTTCAAATCTTTAAATTATTCTGCTTTGTCTCGCTGGTATTTAATTTGTTAATACTTTTATGAACGACATAAACGTTACCCGCCCGCTTAGCACATTAGAGAGAGCGCCGATCTACAAATCGCGAGGTTGTGAGTGCGACCCTCGTTCGGATTGTTCTGTATGCTCTCCGTGACAATTTGATAAAATACATTGTGTCTGAAATCATTTGTCCTCCACCTCTAATTCATGTGGGGAAGTTGGCAGTTACTTCCGGAGAACAGGTTTGTATTGGTGCAGAATCCAGGAACACTTGTAGGTCAACATAACTGAAATACTATAGTATTGTTGAACATCTGCGTTAAACCAAAAACAGACAAACGTTTATGTATAAAATGCATTAGGATTTCTAATGTCGTGATGCGTGCTATCGTTTAATGAAATGTCATATAAAAGCTCACATACCAGCAGGTATCGACATTCTTGTATAGGAAACGAAAATCTGCAGTCCATATTGATTGTAATTGTCGGGGATATAATAAATGGATAATTATTGCCGTTTCACTAGTAAATGATACGGGCGTTAAGGCACACGAGAATACTACATACTGTACCATGCCAGACCTAATTTAGACAATAAAAATATTTTTATTATGTAGAGAGCTTTGTGGCAGAAATACTTTACATGAAAATGCTGGTAATGAAATCTGTTAATAGGCGCTTGTGTCATTTCCTTTTGGTGCGTCGTGTACACAATCACAGAATACAATACCATTTATTTATCATATCTTTTACTATTTCTTCTAGCATAATACTGAATGTTCTTGTCACTTTTCGTGGGTGTTTTAACAGGAGAGAAAACGTGTGTTAAGGTAGTTCTGCACATTTGGATAAAAAAAATCTGCAATGTAGAATTTGATTAAACCCTGAATTTTCAAAACTTCAGAATGTACTTAACAAATAAAAAGGATAGTGTTGTGTGCTTGTTTTTTTTTTTTTTTTTTTTTTTGTTTTTTTTTTTTTTTTTTTTTTGCTAGACTGAAAAATTACGACATCACGCAAGTTTTCATAATAGGAGACTATGGGAACATAACAATTTTCATAACATTTCCGCGAATAGAAGTTTCTCTATAATGTAGATTTTAATGACACTTCTCACAGTCGAAAATAAACATATGGCCTATAATATGGTAAAATAAAATGTCCGTGTGCTTGTTTTTGAGATATTTGCTCATAATTAAAGTGATCCGCACATTTCAAGATGGTTTTAAACCACTAGTTTGAATTATTTAACGTGTAAGATGTTTAATATCATATTTCTAACTTTAGAAAGATAGATAGAATAAATCTACTCACGGGTGGCCATTAATTCATAAAATGATTTTCATTTCCGTAAGCCAAATCCAGGCTTTATTCTACGTTATCCGGATAAATAATGTTACGCCATCACTTCCGTTTTATCAAACGTGCAGAACTACCTTAACAGAGAGATTATCGCGTTCACGTACTGTTAAAACACCATTTTAAATAAATGCGCGTTCCATGGCAAAGCGTAAACACATTCGGCAACAAACGAATTATTCAAAAGGAAATGGCGTCAATGTGAAAAAACAACGCAGACGTTCCCGCGCGTTTCATTGAAATCTAATGAAATTGAGGGATACTTTATTCGTTTATTAGTTTGTTACGTATTTTATGCTTGAATAGCGTTAACGTATGTTCATTTTGTGTTGTAACATCTTCAGAATACCTAGAGAAACATTTGTATCCTCGTCCTAACGGGTTCGGGCACCAACCATTCCCTCGGGATTCTGCAGATGTAACAACACGAAAAAACATGCGTTATCCCTACAAAATAATATTTCAAAAATAGTTGTCTGATTTACAATCAACACTGAGATAAACAAACACAGAGTTGGAGAATTCGGAATTTTTTCTAAACAGTCAAACTAATTATGGGTTTTGCAGATGGCAACATAAGTGTTGTTATGTCCAGCATATCAGGTTGTAGATTTAATACGAAAATTGAAAACGACCATTATCAGTGCGAAATAATAAAACATTACAGTAATGATTTAATTATGATAATAAGTTTTTGCATACTTAAAATAATGCCTCTTTGACATACTTTTGGCTTTTTTCTTTTATATATTATATTTTAAAGGTGGTCAATCACATTTAAACAACATTTAATGACATTTTTTACTTTTTTGTATATTCTGGTAGAGAATTATTTAAGGAATAAAAAGACCGATTACATAGAGTTAGATTCCTATTTGAAATGTATATTTTATTATTTTTATAAAATTTTGTAATTACTCCCCTTTAATATGAAAGTATGTAAAAAGCTGGGTATTTCTTTATATTTCGATACAATGTCTAGTTTTACATTTGCATTTGGTAGACATATCAACTATTGAACAATCTGAACCAAAATGCAAGTTTAAAGGCTGTGTGAAGCTTCTGAATTCATTTATTTCCAATCTATTTTGGTTGCGCAACCAAGATAGGCAAAGGGAGGTAATAATAATTTTTCAAACTTGCGTTTCTAATGAATTCCATCTAAATACATAATTTTTAATGCAAATATTTTACAAATATATTACAATATGTCTAATATTTATACATTTCCTTAGGCAAAGTATGTTTATCAAATTTATACTTATGATAAAATAACTCTATCTTGGTTGGGCAACCAGGATAGGAAAATGAAATTTTAAAAATACCTCCAGTGAAAATCTAATTTGTATTAAGTGTTAAGTGAACATAAATGAGTGTAAATGATCAGATGCTAAAGTTTCGAACAAATCCGTTACATGGCCAAAATCTGATTATCCACCTTTAAGTTTATTTTAATGAAGTTCATCAGTCGATGACAAGTTATATGACCATGTGATTTTGTGCATCTGAAAAACAGGAACGCTTGCTCGACAATTTGAAAATGTTTATCAACAGAAAGGAAAATAATCACAGATAACAGTTAGTGCAATAAAAAATATTACACTATACACATTTTATGCGTGCGCACGTGCGAGCGTACATGTGTTGATGGGCGGTGAAGGTGAGGTGGCTATAATGCATGTACTAATATTTGCTGAGAAAAATACGGCAAATAATATATGTCAATAATATATAATCACCGAGCTCAACGGTATGTTTGAATAACACTACTTTTCCCTTGAAGAAACGGCCATTCGTTACCTTAAAATTATACACTGTAGTTACCCCATGCCAATTAGAATTTCAACATATATCATGGAAACAAAGCAATTGCTACTGTAGGGTTAAAATCTGAATAGACCTAAAGGCAACGACGCAATTTTGTTCATGTTCTTTTATCATTGACTTCAGTTCGAATGTGCAGTTTCGTGGAAATGGCCCTCCTTGATATAACACGAATGTTGTTCAAGAATATCTAAATAGACACTTCTTTCCTTCTATACAAAACATAATTACACTTAATGTAAATATCAAATTAAAATATAATATTGCTTTGAGAGAGAATCATTAAAAAGCTTTTCTTTTTAATTTTTTATTCATTAATTTGTTATCAAAAGCATGGCTATAGCAGAACTATCTGAAATGAGCATTATCATAAAATTTAGATGGTTCCAAAGTGGTTTAGTATGATTTATGAGCGCGAAATTTCGCAAGCCTAAAAAATTACAATCTATTAACTTTTAGCACGAAAAAGTGTCCTACTTTTTGCGACAGAAAAAATTATGAAATATATTGAATTGATTTTATACCCTTGGGACTTAATTTCTTTATCGCAAAAATCATTAGAATTATGTATATTCTGATCCGTTAGAAAAATAGGTTTTCATTTCAAACGTCTTATCAAACAGAAAAAAAAAACAGTTTCTGCAATTAAAAAGAAAACACTCAGTTATTTGGATACTGTGTCGTTTTTTGATGGAATAAAATTAAAAACTTTTTTTGCAAAACATTTTGTTTTACGATGTATAAACTTTTGAACTTAAATGTGATAAAATACTTTAAAATATCAATGAATGTAAACCTATGAAAATTAGTTTTAACGAACGTACAAGTTAGTTTTAACGAACGTATACCCATGAAAATGCGCTTTGCATTTTGCAGACTTTTAACCTATTTCCACTACGTATTGAAGCGTATTGTGAGAAAAATGAGTGCGATAAGTGATTGTTTTGGATTTAAAATAGCGATATTTTCTTTGTTCTTAATGTTTATATACATTCTGAAGTTTTGTTGCGCGTTCCAAGATACATACTCCATAGAGATACAGAATATAAGTACAAACACCGACAATTACATTGTGAATCATTACATGGAACAAAACGGAAAACATTTTAATGCAAGTGTAATTGTAAGCCTTAAGAAAAAGATATCACATCAACAACACTTTGCTGACTTGCCGCAAAAGTCCACCTACAAGACGACAGCATATCAGCAAGGACCAGACAATAATCTAAATGACAAAAACTACGTTATCAATCCGAATTTTAGAAAATCTAAACTAACTAAGGCGTCAGATATTTCCAGTAAGGGAGAAAAAAATAAAGTTAACAAACACTTCTTTTTGTATAACAGAACTATTAAGAATATAGACTGCCTTGGAATTTTTAACAATAATGATATTGCGATATATAAAGCTTTAACAATTAACGTTACCACCATGCCCAAGTTGAAACCAGCACACTATATAAAAATGACTAAGAACTGTACTTCTTTTATTAACGACAGAGGATATATAACGCACCATTTGACGGAAGAAGAGAGGAACTTTCCCATTGCATTCAGCATTCTTATGTATAAAGATGTAGAACAAGCTGAACGACTTTTACGCGCAATTTACAGACCACAAAATATTTATTGTATACATGTGGATTCTAAGACAGATGAAAAAATTTATAAAGCAATGTCAAGAATCGCAAACTGTTTCCAAAACGTTTTCTTATCAAACAAAAGAGTCAATGTTACATGGGGTGAAATATCCGTACTGGAACCCGAACTTTTATGTATGGAACAGTTATGGGCGAGAAACAAAAAATGGAAATATTTCATAAATTTGACAGGACAGGAATTTCCACTGAAAACCAATTATGAACTAGTGCAGATTTTAAAGGCATACAATGGGTCTAATGACGTAGAAACGACCGTAGTACAGTGAGTATCATAAACAAGATTCTAAACAAGATTCAGTTAGAGTTCTACGCATATATTCTCTTTGTGAAACAAATCCAGAGGTCCGGGGTTCGAATCCCGGTCCAGGCACAGGGGGTGGGGTGGGGGGGGAGGAGGGGGTGTTGGCGGTTAACGCCACATCTACAAAATTACAGGTCATATGGCGGTTTTCTAGCTTGCCTTTGTGGAAAAATACCATTGTTGGCCCTCCAGGAATTATCTCGGGCACGCGCGGGCACCTGGTAGAACAACTGACTTTCCGTAAGCCAGCTTAATGGCTTACCCACATGAAGGAATTCTGTAACTCAAGCAGTGAGCGAGTTGTGAAGGGCGAGTGATTCAATGTCAGCAACTATAACCACTACGCCATGGAGGCTTCTGTAAAGTGTAGATGTTTTCAAAATAGTTTTCTTTATCTATCCGTCTTTGTACAATCTTTCTGGCAAGGATCAGTATGTATTGATAGCAATAGAAAAGAAAGTAATATAAATAAAAAGTGGCGTTAAAATGGGTACGAGTGTTGGATTACTTTAGAATGAAGTCTATTTTTTTTTGGCTTTGTCCGGGTGTCTAGGAGTTTGTTTACTATGTGGATAGCTTTATACTTGAAGGATTTGTGCAATTTGTCTGGTACTTAGGCCGATTGGGAGAATGCACCATTGAAAAATATTCCACATATGATTCTCTTTTTTTTTGTAATTAGCATATATAATCATATGACTATCACTATCAGTATGTAGTGCCTCTGTACAGATCTCAGTGCCGTGGGTTCGATCCCAAAGCGAATTGATAATTGACGATTGATAAAAGACTATGGGTCTGAAATCATTCGTTCTCCACTTAGGATTCATGTGGAGATGTTTGCAGTTTTTACGGATAACAGGCAAGTACTTTACAATTTAATGCAGTTATTGCGTTAAAAATGGGTAAATCAGCATTTTAATACATTGCAGATTTACAGACAGATGTTTACCAAAGAATGAAATAACACCACCACATGAAATTAATGTTACAAAAGGGGCCGTCCATATAGCAGTTACCCGAGGGTTCGTTGATTACAGTTTACATGACCCAAGAGCACGTGACATTTTGGATTACGTTAACACATCTTGCAAGATACCTGACGAGGCATATTTCACAATATTGAATCATAACCGACATCTAGGTGTCCCTGGGTCTTATAAAGGTGCATATTTCTTTATTTCATTGATTCGGTCATGTCCTGAACGGCACGACGTACTACGCAATTTCGTTTGGACCATCGATAGTTTTATTTCTGAACCGCATATCTCAAAAGTCGAAATCACGAAACAACGATGATGAAAGTCGAAAACACGATGGTGAAAGTCGAAATTATGATGATGAAAACTCGAAACTACGATGATGAATGTCACAATCACAAAACCTAGATGATGAAAACGCAATATCATTTCGCCTTTTCACTATTGTCGTTTCGTGTTTTCATCATAGTGCTTTCGACTTTCGACTTCCGTCATCGGAAGTCAAAAGCACGATGATGAAAGTCGAAAGCACGATGATGAAAGTCGAAAACCCGATTGTGGAAGCCGAAACTACGATGATGAAAGTCGAAAATTGAAAGTTTGATAGTGAAAGTCGAAACCACGATAATGAAAATGCGAAAAGATATTGCGTTTTTATCATCGTGGATTCTGACATTAATCATCGTAGTTTCAGGTTGTCGCCATAATAATCACTACTAGTTTTGTTTTTACAACTTTAATTTCAACATTCATCATTGTGGTTTCGACTTTCATCATCGTAGTGTCGTGATTCACCTTTCGAGGACCAAACGGAACACCGTAACGTACAGTCATATTTCTTTGTTATTTTTTCTGTCTTTTTAAATATACAATTCAGACTTTGTTTGTAGGCAATATATACTTAATGACGCAAAATGTAAAAAAAAAATATCATCATGATTTACAATAATTCTATTAAGTGTACTGCATCTTAGAAGTGACTACCATCAAATAATCAAAAACAGTCACTAACACGAACCTGGCGCACGGAGATCGTATGTGACGTTTACGACGTCCTCGCACAGAGATAGCATCTAAAGTAAGTTAATTAACGACGTTGACAAACAAATATTTATTTTAAAAAATGACGTGAACGACTTCGTGACATCAGCTGGATGTCCCATTCATTTTGCAAAATTCATATTTGTAAATTATTTAAATTGAATAATTTTTATTTAAAACAATATTCATTATGAGTACGTAATAATCAACAGTTCGGTTAGAATATAGTATATAGTATAGACACTTACGCCAAACACTGCCAGGGTACGCATAATTAAAATTGATGTCAACGTTGAGCCACTGATTTAATAGCGTTAGTATTTGCTTTTTATTCTCTTTTGTGACAAGAATCTGTGTTTCGATTCAGATAATTTTCTTCCACAAGCTCGTTCCCTATATTTTGTAAAGATCTGCACTGATTAAAGTATGAATTTGAATTTGACTTCCAATGACTTGTAACTGTAATTCATGTAAACTAATTTCGATATAAAAGCTGGTTTTCGGCTTGTCAATTGCTCATTGTACAGATAACAAGGTAAAAAAATCTCCATGATACCCGAAAGGTTCGGTCATTTTCGTTATTTCCAATAAAAAAAGTTCTGTCGTAGTACTGACCTTGTTGTGTGACAAACAATGAATTACAGACATTAAATAATCTTTACATCCAGAATTTTATTTGTTGTCGCTTATTTTTATTTTTTGCAATTTTGTTACAGGATTCCCGGAAACGACTAAGATGTCAGACAGAAGAAAGCCTTACCTAGCGCGTTTCAAAAACAGATATAATTCAAAAATACATCGGTGGATTTGTCATGGAAAATGGTTTAAAAACATATGTATCTTTGCAATTAAAGATTTGCCGCTTCTGTCGACAAGGAAAGAGCTCCTTGCAAATAAGTTTCACTTAGATGAGCAACCTGTGACCTACGGGTGTCTTGAAGAGTTGATATTCAATCGCACACGTGACGAATACCAAGGAAAACGAACGTTTGATACCAGCTGGTACTCAAATTTAGGATTTGTTTTGGCCGAATCTAAAGTAGACTAATTACAATTTATCAATTTCATTGCCTATTCCATTCAACTAAAAGCATACTATTGTGATACTTAGAAACTGAAAAAGATTGTGCATACTTATGGTATTCATATATTCTCATACCTTACATTCTTCAGTGGTCCATTTAAGCAAGTGATAAACCAACAAGTGCACCTGCACTTAGGGGAACCTTCATTATAGTGGAGTGGAAGCCATTAAATAGTACCTGTTATTGTAGTATTCCCCAATTGTCTAGAATTCACTAAACGATCTCTATGCGGGCAATAAAATAAAATATTGTAGCAACTCTAAACACAGGAAACTCAATAGAAGACTATCCAACTTGTTCTGAACAGTTTATCAGTAATGCTCTAAGAAGATGGAAATATCATTTGAGGAAACCCATTACAAATATAATTTACCTTTATTCGGTGATGCTGCCTAGTATAACACCAGGATATTAGTAGGACAAACAAGGATTGTCTATGACGTGAAAAAAAATAAGTGCACCCGTACTGGCCCTGTCTTGATGTCAATTTTACTAAAACTTTAATGTTAAATTGCAGATGAGACTAACCATCAATACCGAATAGCCACTTGAAAATAGTTTTTAACTTAAAATTTAGCTTTAAACATGCAATTTAGATATAAATGACAAATAAATTTTCATTATCAAACTCAGCTGTGACTGAAAATGTTTTGTGAACACGAGGCCTGTTTATCGTACTAATAAATGATTTTCAATAGTTATTTGTCTTAAATATTTGAATAATGAAATGAGACTCAGGTGGTATAGCCCCTTATTTTATAATTGCGTTTTACATTAATTGGAAGGTAAATCTTTTGAGTCGAACTACCGTGACCGGGAATCGAACCCAGAACGCTGGCGTTGTAGTCAAACTTGCTAACCACTGTTCCACTGACTCCCTTTTCATAGATATCTTAGATATTATTGATATGTACAGAAAAATGCACAACTGTAATAAATTCCAGATTATTTTACTTTACGAAGATTATTTTCATTTAAGGTTTTTGCACCAAAAAAATTACTCCAAAACAATGTTCTAAATGAACAAATGTATTACTGACGATGACATGAACTCGAAAAATGTATTGCTGCGTTTCCAGTATTTGTAATTAACTCTTTATTTTCCTAAATATCTTATTAACATGTATTCAACAGATTTTAGCAAAAATATTGTGAATCCAACAATGGCACAATTTTGTTATTGCCAAGTAAAATAAACTGTCATTAAAAAGTTGCAAAACATTAATGAATAATTTGCGTTTATGAAAGTAACTTGTTTACATTTTATGTTTAACATTTATTTAAAAAGGGGCATTCATAAGAATAATACTCTGACATGACTTTCTAAAATTTGACACCGAGAAGGTCAAAATATTTCAATAGGATAGTAACTATTCCTAATATGCTTTTAAAATGGTTATTTAATTTACCATCTGTGATATATGCTACACTAGACATTGAATATGTGAAGAGTTTTACAACTGTAATTGAAAGTTTAATTTAGTGTATTTAAATAGGCAAATCTTAATTACAAGGTCATAGAGGAGCTATACATTCTTTTCCGGACATAAGATAAAAAGATTTAATAAAACATTGAAATAGGATGACGGTCTTAATTAGGACAAAAATTGACATACTGAACAAAGTGAAAACCGTACACGATAATAGAAGCTTCTGTAATATCAGACCACTGTTGCTAAAATTTATGGCGTGTTTTTTACAATGAAAATATGTGTGTACTTGCTTTTGAGCAATAATTAAAGATGCTTCGTTCATTGGTATGGGTAGGATGTCGATCTCAGTTTAGACAACAATTTAAATTTTATAGTGAGAACTGTACACGATATTACAAACCTTAGTGATATCGGGCCACTGTGGCTTAGTGTTTGTCGCCCTCTTTTGATGAAAACATAACTTTTAATTAAAATTATTAGCAACAATATGAGGTGCTTTGCTTCCGAATAGGCTCAGTGGTTAGGGCAGGATGATAGTCTTACTTAATTTTGTACCGGACAAAGTGAGGACCGTACACGATATTACAAGCCTCATATAAATATTATGTAAAGAAACCTTGTGAGCTACAATAAAAGGTGCTCTACTGTCAAAATGGTTGATTAGTAAGGACAAGACAAGGGTCTCAATTTGAATAAAAATAAAAATTTATATCGGGCAATGTGAGACCCGTCTACGATATTTCAAGCCTTGGTAATACCGGGTCACTGCTAAAGTATTTGTCGCTCTATTGAAATGAAAATGTATCTGTTTATGAAGCTTGCGAGTTAGAAGTTGAGATATCCTTTACTGTCGAATCGATTCATTGATTAGTGCTGGATGACGGTCTCAAGGTTGAACAAAAATTGAAATGTTAAACCGGTCAAATGAAACCCGTACATGATATTACAAACCTTAGTGATATCGGGCCACTGTGTCTTAAGTGTTTTGATGTAGATATATCTGTGTATTAAGACACTTAGACAAGAGAAGTGTAGATATTATATACCCGTATCATTATTAAACGTACAATATAGGAACCTGATTGTTGTGTTAGTGTTTGGCGTATTTCTGATTGTTAAACATAAATAAAAATATTTACAACACAAAGTTAAGATTAACACTTTTAAAAAAAATCTTTATATTTTTTTATTCTCATAAGCTTTGTCCATGTACTCCACATTGGCAATCATAACAGTACCAGATTGTTTCCAGTCATCTATTTTATACATATGAGAAGAACATCTAGATACATTATCCTCCATATTAGTAACATTGACATTGGTTTTATAAAGAGCTGATACTGTATACATCTCTGCTACTGTTACCCATGATTCAACAGGCTAAGCCGTTAACTTTGATTGACAATGACCGATCTGTCAGCAAAACTGTCAATCATTTTTAGACATGAAACTCCTTTTCAATATTCAGTTGCTCTGCTTTGTACTCAAAAGACATTCGCAGACTTCTAAAAGAACAGATACCATCACCAACAACTCACTAGTGTTTCACTTTCATTCTTTTTCTGTTTTCATGTTTTTTTTTCTTTCTTGCGAATCTGTTCTTTAATTTCCAATCCGTTTTATTTCTTTTTCATTTAAAACACCACTGCATTTCAACCTAGTTTTGTCGAAGGGACGGTGTTTTTCGTTTGACTTACTCACCATGACTCCTTTATTTTATTACATTTGCTCCTTATTTCTTCATTCGTTTGACTTACTCACCATGACTCCTTTTTTTATTACATTTACTCCTTATTTCTTCATTCGTTTGACTTACTCACCATGACTCCTTTATTTTATTACATTTGCTCCTTATTTCTTCATTCGTTTGACTTACTCACCATGACTCCTTTATTTTATTACATTTGCTCCTTATTTCTTCATTCGTTTGACTTACTCACCATGACTCCTTTATTTTATTACATTTGCTCCTTATTTCTTCATTCGTTTGACTTACTCACCATGACTCCTTTATTTTATTACATTTGCTCCTTATTTCTTCATTCGTTTCTACTTCAGTCTCTAATATTACACCAAATCCAGTTGGAACAACTATTTCTTGTGCATTAATCCAAAAGATTTTCATGTGATATATAACTTGCTCGTTTCTCCACTTCGTAGTTATGAAAATGTAATGCCAATTCAATCTTTGTGCAGGAGTTTGAATACATATTTTGATCCAAATATCTTCCCTTGGGATGTGGATAAGGCACTGATAGTTCAAAACAGTCTTTGTATTGAAATTTTGGCCGTCAAAGTTGGGAGAAGATGAAATGAGAAGATGTTTTTAAACTATGACAAAATAGCTAACAAGCATTGATTAAGCCAAATACCTGAAAATAAATTATATACTCCTTTGATTAAACATACTTTATTTCTTCAATTCAGTCTTCCGATAGGCTTAAAGCCCATGAGGACTTAAACAGGCACAGTTTGATGTATGGGCAACATATCTATATTTTTGTCGAATGGATTTACTTTGTATTCTTTTTTCTAAATTTATCTTACTCATTCATTTTGTAATTCTGAGTCGATTATTCAACCTTCTTCCGTTTTCGTTTGAACAACATACACAATCTAATAATATCGAAACTTCCTGACTTCGGCTGAATGAATAGGACATGAAATCAACATATTATGTTTTGTAGATGCTGTTGGTAACACGTGTTTCATAAAATACTTTGATTTTGTTTTTTCAGACATTGCTCGATCTTATTGTGCATCTCTAGTTTCACCATTGAACAGTACGTCCTTGTCCAACAATGACATCAATACTATAGTGTTATTGATGAGTTTCTTTTTATGGTTGGTTTATACGTCAAAGAATATTTATTATACAAACATACGGTTCAATATATCCTATTGCATTGTGTAAAGTAAATGTAATTGGATATGAACTTCACATGTCGGCTCCTTTTTTGTATAATGTTACACATTGTACTGATAGGCATCAGAAATATTTAATGGTCTATTTTCCATGATTATAAACAAACACTTCGCTGCCATAAAACATATGGAGGTACATGTAAATAATGAGACAGATGGTGCGTAATGTGTAATAGAATATTGTAGATTCAATAATCCGTCAATTACAATCGGCATTCCGATGTAGGAAATATGATCATATTAGTTTAGACTGGAATTAAGGATTGGACCAGTTGCATGCTTTTACAGCGTGAATAAAGCTTTTTACTGCACGATAATATTCCTGCACAGAATAACAGGAAGTTGTCGTCCCTGTCAAATATAGACAATTCGCCACACATTTATACTTTTATGTCTATATAGCCTTTTATTTTATGTATTCCAGTGAATTATAGAGTTTTCTCAGTGAAATAAAATTGATAATCCACTGTTTTGAAACAGTAGATTATCATTTTTATTTTCCACTGTTTTTGCCGAACTAGTTCCGGTCCTCCGTCGCGATTGAAGTCAAATTATATACCGAGCATTATGAATACCGGGGACCATAATGACGATGACGTCGTTAAAATGACGTCATTTGTGTTATGCTTTCTGCTGACCTTTCCCGCGATTTTCGACATTTAATGCATTACGCAGCAAAAGTAGAGTTTTACACATGAAATAAAAAGAAAATTTGTTTGTTTCAGTGAAATATCAATTTTATTTCACTCGTGAGCACCAAAAAAGTTATTTTCACTCGTGGCTTCGCCACTCGTGAAAATATCAGTTTTTGATGCTCACTTGTGAAATAAAATTGATATTTCACTGAAACAAACAAATATCCTCTATATTTTAAGCTACCCTCCCACAGTTTGTGTGATCATTTTCCAAATTGTTCTTTTTTTTTGCAATCTATGTAAATATGACACTGAAAAATGATAAACTCGGTGAAAATAAAAGATAGATATTGGTAAATTGCAAATAGACTGTAAATTGTCTTCATTATTTCAAATGCGTTGCAACGGTTAAAGGCTCATAATGCCTTTGTTTATAATGTTGCTGCTACATTTTTCGTTATCAATGTAAAATATATTTATTTCTTGGTAGATCCTACTTTCAATATTTGTTTCCTGTAATATTTAATCAAAGTTTGAATATTGATTAACATGACAGAAATCTTTAATTAGTCGATTGTTTTTATTACCTCCCTTTATGGCTGTGACTGTAAAAGTTCATGTGTAGTATTCTAACCATGTAATTATGCATAACGTCTATTTGGATAGGTGCCTTATGGAATTTTAACTGCTTTCTGCACAATATTTTTTGGTTATTTTTAAGAATATCTCGCAAACTTCTTATATCAGTACCACTGGTCGCTTTCAGAGTACTCACTTTTCATGGAGTTTTGAGAGAAATAATCTTTTGCCTAAAATGTGTGGGTTAGTCCCTTTAAATGTTGAAGCTGACTGAAAAAGTATAATGATGAAAACGATTTATGAGATACATTTAATGAAGTGGTAAGAAAGATAATAATCTGTTTACCACTTTTTTAATCCCTCGTCGAATACTGTACGGACTTGATGAAGTCAGTCCGGGGCTCGAACCAGGAACCCCTCGCTTACAGGGCGAGTGCTCTAACGACTGAGCTAACCGGCTGCCTAACACATCTCCTTCCCTAACGTGACCAAGTCCGTACCGTGACATATATATTTGTTTATTACATGCCCGTTTCCATTCCCCGTTAAGTTACACTGGTACCGGAAACGTCAATATTTTTCCATACACTGACGCCTGAATTCCATATCGGGTGCTTGACGTAATTTAGTATGTGTTGTTTTCTATTTATTTATTTTTTTTATTTAGTTCAGTATTGTCAATCCTATTCAAGCTATTGAACAAATTCTTAATATTTACATTATATTTATACGTGTAGATGCGTCTGTAATAGAAATGTTTTATCATCTTTGCATCGGGATATATGCACTCGTTCTTCAGCGGAAGAATATTGCGCTCCGAAAGTCGCGCAATATTTCCGCTGAAGAACTCGTGCATATTTCCCGATACAAAGGTAATAACCTATAATTATTATATATCGGATTCAATATATGAACGATATACAAATAGACGTTTTTATTACATACACGTTTCTATTCCCGGCCGAGTTACAATGGTACCGGAAACATTAATATTTTTTCCATACACTCACGCCAGAATTTCATATCGAGTGCGTTACGTAACTTAATGTATGTCGTTACATTATTTATTTTATTCAGTATTGTCAATCTTTTTCAGGTCATTGAACACAATCATAATAATTTACATTACATTTATACGCGACGATACGTATGTAATAAAAAGGTTATCATCTTTGAATCTGGAAATATGCACTCATTCTTTAGCGGAAGCATTATTTCCGCCGCCGAACTCGTGCATATTTCCTTATACAAAGCTAATAACCTAGAATATACAGAAGGAATTAGGAATTCTTATCTCGTGATGCGTGTTATCGTTTAATGAGAATGTCATATAAAAGCTCACATACCAGCGGGTATCGACGTTCTTGTACAGAAAATGAAAAGCTGCACTCCATATTGATTATAATTGTCTGAGATAAAATAAATGGATAATTATTGTCATTTCACTGGTAAATGATACGGGCTTTTAGAAACACGAGAATACCCCAAACTCTACTATGCTAGAACTAAATTTAGACGATAGAAATATTTTTTATTATGTAGAGAGCTTTGTGGCAGAAATATTGCTCATGAAAATGCTGGTAATGCGATCTGTAAATAGGCACTTCTGTCATTTCCTTCTGGTGCGTCGTGTACAAAGTCACAGAATACATTAATATATTTTTCATATATTTTACTATTTCTTCTAGCGTAGAACTGAATGTTCTTGTCACTTCTCGGGAGAGAAAAACATGTGTTAAGGTAGTTCTGCACGTTTGGAACAACTTTTTTCCTGTAATGTAGAATTTGACTAAACCTTGAATTTCCAAAACTTAAAATTGTACTTAGAAAATTTTGCAAAAAAAAAAAAAACAGAAAAACAAAACGATAAGGTCGTGTGATTGATTGTTTGCTAGACTAAAAAATTAGGATATCACGCACGTATAATGGGAGTCTATGGGAAGATAACACTTTTCATAACATTTTCGCGAATAGAAGTTTTCCTACAATGTAGATTTTGATAAAACGCCTCACAGTCGTAAATAAACATATATATGGCCTATAATATGGTGAGAAAGAAATGAGAAGATTCTCTCGGTTTAGCACTAGATACAGGTATATCAGACATAATTGTCACTGGCGACTTTAACTTTAATCAGTCGAACCCACACATGACTCGCAAACTTAATTCTATTTGCCAGCAGTTTAATCTAGAGCAACTTAATAATGAACCTTCTTCTGCTCTTCTAGACCACTTTCTTGTATCTTGTAGTCATAAAGTTATAACCTCTGGCGTTGGGGATCCAATTCTAGACCAGAATCAACGGTTCCATTGTCCTGTTTATGCTCTATTTACATTTTCTACGCCCCGTGTCAAGCCCTTTAAACGTTTGATATGGCAATACGACCGCGGCGACTATACATCACTAAGACGTAAAATCAAGGATACCAACTGGGATCTTTTCAAAACTGAAGACATTAATAACTATACTACATCTGTTACTAATAAACTGCTCGAACTGTCTAAGGAATGTATTCCTTCAAGAAATATCACTGTGAAACCTAATGATAAACCTTGGATCACAGCACAAATTAAGAAAACAATTCAGAAACGTAAAAAATATTATCACAGAGCCAAACTTTCTCAGAACCCAGGGCACTGGAATAAATTCAGAAAGGTTCATAATGAAATTGTATCATTAATTCGCACAGCTAAACAAAATCACTTCTCAAAACTTGCTGACACACTTAAATCTGACTCTACTACGGCTAAAGATTGGTGGAAAGTTATAAAAGGTTTCATCTCTACAACTGATAAACAAACTATACCACCACTCACAAACCCAGCCACTCGGGAACTTGTCTTTGATTCTAAATCAAAATCTGATCTATTGAATGAATTCTTTTGCGGCCAGGCTTCGCTAATCGACTCTAATAAGGACCTTCCTGACAATGATTACCAAGCGACTAGAAACAAACTTGACTTTATTTCCATTACCCCACAAGACGTCGAAGACGCCCTGAGGTCTTTAAATATCAACAAAGCATCAGGACCAGATGGAATTAGTAATCGGATACTGCGTGAAACTGCACCTGTGATTAAATTTCCTCTTTGTTCTCTTTTTAACTACTCACTTCAATGCAGTAAGATACCTCAAATTTGGAAAGATGCTAATGTCTGTGCTGTCTTCAAAAAAGGTGACCCGTCTTTACCTAACAACTACCGACCGATTTCGCTGCTATGCTGCACTGAAAAGGTATTCGAGCGCATTTTATTTAAGCATCTTTTTAACTTTCTTCGTGATAATAACTTCCTATCTTCTCTACAATCTGGATTTACTCCAGGGGACTCGACCGTGAATCAGCTCACTTATTTGTACAATACCTTCTGTAAAGCTCTTGATGATGGACTTACAGTAAGAACTGTCTTCTTTGATATTAGCAAGGCCTTTGATAAAGTTTGACATAAAGGTCTTCTCTTCAAGTTGAAAAATGCCGGACTGGACGGACGGTTGTTGAATTGGTTTTCTTACTATCTCTCTAACAGACGTCAATGCGTTGTCTTACCTGGCACCCAATCCAACTGGTCATCAGTTGATGCAGGAGTCCCTCAGGGTTCTATTCTAGGCCCTCTTTTATTCTTAGTGTTTATTAATGATATTGTTGATGACTTAGGCTCTCATGTACATCTCTTTGCTGATGACACCAGTTTGCATATTATTGTTGACAATCCTTTTTCTGCTGCGGTAACTCTTCAATCTGACATCGACAAAATATGCATTTGGGCTGATAAATGGTTAGTTACATTTAATCCTTCCAAGACAGAAATGATGACCATCTCACGTAAATCATCTAAACCTTTTCACCCGCATCTTCTAATGCATGACCAACTCATTTCCTCGGTATCCTCTCACAAACATCTTGGTGTCTACTTTTCTGACGATGGTTCTTGGCATTCTCACATTAACTCTATCAAAGAACGGGCATGGAAAAGAATAAATATCATGAGAAAACTCAAGTTTCAACTTGACAGAAGATCCTTAGAAGTAATATACTTATCTTTCATCAGACCTCTTATTGAATATACTGATGTAGTTTATATCAACTGCACGCAATACGAGAAACTCGAACTCAACAAAATTCAGGATGAAGTTTCCCGCATTGTTTCTGGGGCTACCAAACTTGTATTTCTTCATGAACTTCATAGAGAAGTTCCATGGGAATCTCTTGAAAGCCGACGACTTCACCATAAGCTTATTCTACTCTACAAAATGAAAAACGGCCTTACTCCTGACTATCTTTCTTCTCTTGTCCCACCATCTGTAGGGGAAACGTCTAGGTATAATTTACGTAACGCCACTGACATTCCGCCTATACGTACCAGAACTTCTCTTTACTACAATGCCTTTCTTCCATCGGCACTTAGAGATTGGAACACACTTTCACGAGAATTGCAAAATTCAACTTCATTAGCTTCCTTCAAATCGCAGTTAAAAAACTAGCGTCCCGAAATGCCCTGATTATTTTTACGTAGGCGACAGAAAATGGCAAGTATACCATGCTCGGCTCCGTACTGAATGCAGCTCCCTAAATCAGCATTTGTTCAGAAAAAACATTTCTCCAACACCTCTTTGTCAATGTGGTCTTCCAGAGAGTAACCATCATTTCTTCTTTGAGTGTCACCACTATGATAATATCAGAGTTCGTCTTCTTGAAACTACTTCCGACTATTGCACTATAACACTTCACACTCTACTGAATGGAGACCGAAATCTCAGCGATGAAATAAATGTTAAAATATTCCAAGCAGTCCAAAACTACATCCGGGAAAGCAGACGATTTTCATGAGCATCTGTTCACTGAATGCTATATGCTATACTGCTCCACTGGCTATCCGAATGAATATATTTTTCTATTCACTTTTTTTTCGTTCATTTCCTCTTCTATGTTAACCTCAATTAATTTATCTATTAATTTAATATATATATATATATATGATCATCACTCTTAAGTACTTTAAAAACTTATGTTCGAATATTTCGTTCATAAGTTAATGCTCTACTACTCCTGTGTTTTTTGTTTCCCATATTAAAATGTGTTATTTCAGACAAGATAATAAGCACTGCCATAGCGTATTTATTATAGTACTTAGTTATAGGAGAAGACCTCTATAAGCTTTAGCTTTCGGATCTAATCCTTTTTCATACATTTATCTTTTGTACTGCGTAATGTAAATTTGTATATGTTGTACCATTGTTTGAAATAAAATTATGTTTAAACTAAAGAAATGTATAAGTCCGTGTGCTTGTTTTTTGAGATATTTGCCCATAATTAAAGTGATCCGCACATTTGAAGCTGATTTTTAGCCCTCCGTTTGAATAATTAAACATGTAAGATGTTTTAATGTCAATTTTTCACATTCAGAAAGATAGTAACGTTTCCATTAGAATAAATATACTCACGGTTGGCCATTAATTCATAAAATGATTTTCATTTCCGTACGCCGAATCCATTCTTTATTCTACGTTATCAGGATAAAAGACGTTGCGCCATCACTTCCGGTTTATCAAACGTGCAGAACCACCTTAACAGAGAGATTCTCGCGCCCATGTGCTGTTAAACACCTTTTTATTTATGCGCGTTCCGTGGCAAAGCGTAAACGTATTACGACCCCAAACGGATAATTCAAAAGGAAATGACGTCAACGTAAAAAACAACGCAGACGTTTCCACGAGTTTCATTGAAATTCATGACGTTGGGGGATACTTTATTTGTTTATTAGTTTTTTATGCATTTTGTGCTAGAATAGCGTTAACGCATGTTCATTTTGTGTTGTTACATCTTCAGAATCCCTCAGAAACGTTACTACCCTCGCCCCTACGGGTTCGGGCACCTACCAATCCGTCGGGATTCTGCAAATGTTATAACACGAAATAAAAAAACATGCGTTATCCCTACAAAATAATATTTCAAAAATAGTTGTCTGATTTACAATCAAAACACTGCAATAAACAAACACAAACTGAAAACGACCACTACCAGTGCGAAATAATAAAACATTACAGTAATTATTTAATCATGCTAGGAAGTTTTTGCGTACTTAAAATGCCTCTTTGTACGGTGGCTGATTTCTGCCATTTCTTGTGTTCGTGTCGGCGAGGCGAAATGTCGATGTAACGAAAACACGAAAGGTCGAAATAATGCTTATTTGTTCGTTTCGGCGGGTCGAAATGTCGAAGACACGAAAACACGAACGGTCGAAAACTGCTTTCGGCTTTCGGGGCGAACACACGAAGGTGAAATAACGAAAATTCAAGGGCGAACACACGTACTTTTGTATCTTTTACTTTTCGTGTCGGCGGGTATTAAATCTTCGTGTTGTTGCCCTTATTTTGTCGTGTCTTCGTGTATTCGCCTTGAAAGTCGAAAGGCGAACACATGACAAATAGGCAGTTTTCGACCTTTTATGTTTTCGTGTCTTCGACCCGCCGATACGAACACACGACAATTTTCGTGTTTTCGTGTATTCGCCTTCCGGTAGGCGTGCACATAACAATTACACATAATTGTGCTGCTTTAACATTACTTTACATTACTGTATTAAGGCAGACCCTGCATGAAACATTTTTCGTGTGTTCGTGTCGGCGGGTCGGAGTAACGAAAGGTCAAAAACAGCTCGATTGTCGTGTGTTCGCCTTTCGCCTTTCGAGGTAAATGCACTAAGACTTGACAAAAGAAGGGCGACAACACGAAGTTTTAATTACCGCCGATACGAGAAGTGATTAATAGAAATGTTCGTGTGTTCGCCTCTGAGATTTCGTTATTTCGCCTTCAATGCTTCGTTACTTCGAGTATTCTCCTCGAAAGCCGAAAGGCGAACACACGACAAATAAGTCAAATTTCGTTCTTTCGTGTTTTCGTTACTTCGATATATAGCCACGCCGACACGAATACACGAAATGACAGAAATCAGCCACCATATCTTTGTCTTACATTTGGGTTTCTTTTTTCTTTTCATATATGTTTTAAGTTTATTTTGATGACAATTCATATGACTATGTGATTTTGTGCAGCTGAAAAACAGGAGCGCGAGCTCGACAATTTGAAAATGTTTATCAACAGAAAGGAAAATTCACAGATAACAGTTCTTATTGAAATTTTGTTTTGAAAGACTTTTTTCAAGCGAAGCTATTCGGTTCATATTCTTTTATCATTAAATTCAGTTCGAACGTGCTATCTTGCGGAAATGGCCCTCCTTGATACTGCACCAATGTTGTTTAAGACACCCTTTCCTTCTATACAAAACTTAATTATATTTAATATAAATATTAAACGTTGAAGTATAATATTGCTGAAAGATTTTCATTTAACATTACTTTTTTTTTTACTAAAGCATGGATGTAGCAGAACTATTTGAAATGAGCATTACCATAATATCTAGATGGTTTCAAAGTAGTTTAGCATTTTTTCTCGGCATGATTTATGAGCGCGAAATCCCGCCAGCCTAAAAATTAAAATTATTTTTTACAATCTCTGCACATCTAACGAAAAAGTGACCTACCTTAGGCGGCAGGACAATTTATGAAATATATTGAATTGATTTTATACCCTATGGTCATAATTTCTTTATCGCAAAAATCTTTACAATTACGATATGTGTTCTGATCCGTTTTTCAAATAGGTTTTCATTTCAAACGTCTTATCAATCAGAAAAAAAGAAACAGTTTCTGCAATTAAGAGAGACACTCTCAAAAAAAAAGACACTGATTTTTTTGGATACTATGTTAGTTTTAAATGGAATAAAATTAAATACTTCTTTGTAGAACGTTTTTGTTTAGTATGTATAATCTTTCGAAAATGAATGTGATCGAATACTTAAACATATCAATGAGTGTACACCTATGGAAATGAGTTTTAACGAACGTACACCCATGAAAATGCGCTTTGCCTTTTGCAGACTTTTAACCTATTTCCACTATGTATTGAAGCGTATTGTACTGTTTTTAATACGCCGGCTTCATTTGAGAAAAATGAGTGCAATAACTGATTGTTTTGGATTTAAAATAGCAATAGTTTCTTTGTTCTTTATGTTTATATACATTCTGAAGTGTTGTACGTTCCAAGATACATACACCATAGGGATACAGAATATAACTACAAATTACATTGTGAATCATTACATGGAACAAAATAGAAAACGTTTCAATGCAAGTGTAATTGCAAGTGTTAAGGAAAAGCTACAACATCACTTTGCTGACTTGCCGCAAAAGTCCACCTACAAGACGACAGCATATCAACAATCAATATTAAAAGATGACGAAAAATATGTTATCAAGCAGAATTCTGCAAAATCTAAACTAGCTAAAGCGTCAAATATTTTCAGTAAGGGAGAAAAATATAAAGTTAACAAGCACTTCTTTTTGTATAACAGAAATGTTAAGAATATAGACTGCCTCGGACTTTTTAACGGAAGTGATTTGGCAATAAACAAAACTTTGACAATTAATGTTTCCGCCATACCTAAGTTGAAACCTGCGCACTATGTAAAAATGACTAAGAACTGTACTTCTTTTATTAACGATAGAGGATATATAACACACCATCTGACGGAAGAAGAGAGAAACTTTCCAATTGCATACAGCATTCTTATGTATAAAAATGCAGAACAAGCTGAACGACTTTTACGCGCAATATACAGACCACAAAATATTTATTGTATACATGTGGATTCTAAGACAGATGAAACAATTTATAAAGCAATGTCAAGAATCGCAAACTGTTTTCAAAACGTTTTCTTATTAAACAAAAGAATCAATGTTACATGGGGTGAAATATCCGTATTGGAACCCGAACTTTTATGTATGGAAGAGTTATGGGCGAGAAACAAAAAATGGAAATATTTCATAAATTTGACAGGGCAAGAATTTCCACTGAAAACCAATTATGAACTAGTGCAGATTTTAAAGACATACAATGGGTCCAATGACGTAGAAGCGACCGTAGTACAGTGAGTATCATAAACAAGATTCAGTTAGAGATCTACGCATATATTCTCTTTGTGAAACATAATGTAACAGTGTCGTACCTAGTTAGCATTTGGGTAAAACGTACGTGACTCAATCGAGCGACATAAAGAGGCAAATGTTCTATGTTATGATTGGGAAGTAATCAATTTCGAGGGTCATTTGACTACCACTTCTGATCTCTGTAGTGACGTTTTCAGTAACTTGCGGGGAACAAATTCATACTTCTCATTAATCTGTTTCCGCTCGTTACTAATGAAACTCATCTCCGTTTTACAAGTTTAAAGGTCCAATACTAAGGAAAGTGAACATTTTAATTTCTTTTAAAAAGCACAGAAACTATTTCATTTTATTGGAAAATGAAAGTTGGTATGTAGAAATTCGAAATAAATCGCAGTACATGTACAATTATTTTTCTATGAAGTATGAAGAAAGTGAAAAAGACCTGGGGGGTCTTTCTGTCTATTCATTGAAATTTCAACATAATACACATACATTTCTTTGAGTTCCAAAGACCTTCTGTAAATTTTGACCTGCCAATCTTCATTATTTAGTGTCTTGCAGAAGTCTATGCACTGGCTATGAAAAAAAATGCCAACTCACTTTCCCTTAGTAATGGACCTTTAAGACGGTGTTAAACCAATTTGGAATAGTTTGACATCTTGGAAAAGGCGAGGAGGGAGTTGGCGGTTAACGCCACATCAACAAAATTACAGGTCATATGGAGACTTTCTAGCTTGTCTTGGTGGAGGAATACCACAGGTGCCCTTCCAGGATGCGAGTAGAACAACTGACCTTCCCCACATGAAGGAATTCTACAATCCAAGCAGTGAGCTATGAGCTGTGGTGGGCAAGTGATTCAAAGTCAGCCATCATAACCACTACGCCATGGAGGCTCCTGTAAAGTGTAGATGTTTTCAAAGTAGTTTTCTTTATCTATCCGTCTTTGCACAATCTCTCTAGCAAAGATTGGTATGTCGTCACCTTAGTGCAAAAAGTGAATAAGTCCTTCTTTTAGTCAATGGAGGTATCCTCTTTTTGCACAGATATGACGATGTTTTATTGAATGCCATAGAAAAGCAAGTAACATGTATTTAAAAAAAACAAGAAGCTGCGTTCAATAAACGCTTGATGCCCCCGGTGGCATTCTTGTCGATACAAAGCAACCTAAGTCCAAAACGAAGTCAGGTTCAAGGTCAAACTGAGGTCAGGTGATGTCTGAAGATGAGGAATGGTCACAGGTTACATCTGCATTAGTATTAAGTCATTCTAGTAATGGGTATTGATGCTAGACGAAACGGTCCCATTTGGTTAACCTCGTACGGACGAACAGACGGACGGACGGACAGGACAATCACAATATGCCTCCCGAATCAGTAGATTCTGGGGGCATAAAAAAAAAGAATCGAAATGGGTATGAGTGTTGGATTACTTTAGAATGAACTCTATGTTGTTGTTGTCTCTTTTACTTTGTCCGGATGTCCAGGAGTTTGTTTAACTTTATACTACTAGTATTTGTGCATTATCTGATACTTAGGCCAGTTGGGAGAATGCAAATCTACATTGACAATTTCGCCACATATGATTCTCTTTTTTTGTAATTAGCATAGAATCATATTATCATCACATCAGTATGTAGTGACATTGCCTCTGTACGGATCTCAGTGTCATGAGTTCGATCCCAAAGCGAATCATATGTTCTCCGCGACGATTGATAAAAGATTTTGTACATGAAATCATTCGTTCTCTACTTCTGATTCATGTGGGGTTGTTGGTATTTTTTTAGGAGAACAGGCAAGTATTGTATAATTCAATGCAGTTATTGCATTAAAATTGTTTTAATATATTGCAGATTTACAGACAGATGTTTACCAAAGAATGAAACATTACCACCGCATGAAATTAAAGTTACAAAAGGGGCCGTCCATATAGCAGTTGCCCGAGGCTTCGTCGATTATATTTTACATGACCAAAGAGCACATGACATTTTGGATTATGTGAACACATCTTGCAAGATACCTGACGAGGCATATTTCACAATATTAAATCATAACCGACATCTAGGTGTCCCTGGCTCTTATAAAGGTGGGCATTTCTTTATTTCTTTAATTCGGTCATGTCCTGATTTATTCCACGGGGCGATGTACTACGCAGTTCCGTTTGGACCTTCAGTAGTTTTTGTTCTTAACGTCGAAATCACGAAACTACGACAATGAAAGTCGAAAAGACGATGATGATAGTCGAAAACTCGATACTACGATGATGAATATCAGAATCAAGAAACCTTGATTATTAAAATGCAATATCATTTCGCGTTTTCACCATCGTGGTTTCGACATTCGACTTTCGTCATCGTAGTTTCGATTTTCACCATCGGAAGTCGAAAGCACGAAAATGAAAGTCAAAAGCACGATGATGAAAGTCGAAAACACGATTGTTAAAGTGGAAACTACGATTATTAAAGTCGAAAATTTAAGATTTGATGACGAAAGTCGAAACCACGATACTAAAAATGTGAAATGGTACTGCGTTTTCATCATCATGGTTTCGTGATTTCGAATTTCACCATAGTAGTTTCGTGATTTTGCCATTTTAATTTCAACATTCATCATCGTGGTTTCGACTTTCATCATCGTAGTTTCGTGATTTCAACTTTCGAGGAACGAACGGAATACCGTAACGTACAGTCATAGTTTTATTTTTTTTTGTCTTTCTAAATATACAATTTAGACTTAAATTGTTTGAAGCTTTTATATAATTTATTATATTATTATACTTATTTTTTCATATATCTGCACTTATTAAAGTTTGAATTTAACATTCAATGACTTGTAATTGTAATCTATGTAAACTAATTGCAGTATGAAAGCTGAAAGCTGGTTCTCGGCTTGCCAATCACAATATCCACATAAATCAGGGTAAAATATCTCCATGGTACTCGGCTTGCCAATCACAATATACACATAAAGCAAGGTAAAATATCTCCATGGTACTCGGCTTGCCAGTCACACTATACACATAAAGCAGGGTAAAATATCTCCATGGTACTCGGCTTGTCAATCACAATATACACATAAAGCAGGGTAAAATATTTCCATGGTACTCGGCTATACCCATGGTACTCGGCTTGACAATCACAATATACACATAAAGCAAGGTAAAATATCTCCATGGTACTCGGCTTCCAATCACAATATACACATAAAGCAAGGTAAAATATCTCCATGGTACTCGAACGTTTCGGTCTTTTTTGTAATTTCCAACCAAAAATTATTTCGTAGTACTTACTTGTTTGTGGTGACGCACAATGAATTACACACGTCAGTAATCATTAACATCAGCTCGAGAGCTTTATTTGTTGTCGCATATTTTCAATGATCATATTTGCATTCATATTCACTATTTAGCAATTTTATTACAGGATTCCCGGAAACGACTAAGATGTCAGACAGAAGGAAGCCTTACCTAGCGCGTTTCAAAAACAGATATAAATCAAAAATACATGAGTGGATTTGTCATGGAAAATGGGTCAGAGGCATGTGTATCTTTGCAATTAAAGATCTGCCGCTTCTGTCGACAAGGAAAGAGCTCTTTGCAAATAAGTTTCATTTAGAAGAGCAACCTTTGACCTACGGGTGTCTTGAAGAGTTGATATTCAATCGCACACGTGACGAATACCAAGGACAACGAACGTTTGATACCAGCTGGTACTCAAATTTAGGATTTGTTTTGGCCGAATTTAAAGTAGACTAATTACATTTACATTGTTGTATCAATTTTATTGCCTATTCCACTTAGCTAAAGACATACTATTGTGATACTTAGAAATTGAAAAAGTGCATACTCATCATATTTATATGTTCTCATACCTTACATTCTCTAGTGGTGCATATATGCAAATGATAAACCAACAAGTGCATATGCACTAAGGGGGACCTTCGTAGTGAAATGGATAAGGACGCTAGCTTCCAATGACTTACCCTTGCCTCTTTTGGTTCTAATCAGGATTTGGGTAGAATTCTTTCAGATGAGGATGTCATCAACGTCGATGGTTAGTTCTGCCCAGGTGCAACCCCGTGCTTTAAATAATCAAAGAGTCGCACTGGTTAAAACCGCATGGTTTCAGCTTGCCAAGTGCTTATTTCACAGAAAGCGATGTTCAAAAGTTCAAAGGTACTCGAAAACTTTAGTATTTCTCATTGTTTGAAAGCAGGAGAAGGCACCTGGGTTCTTTTTTCACAATGAAAAGATAGAAAGTTGCTATATGACCTGTTACATTAAACCCTGCGAAGAAAGCCTTCCCCGTCTTAAAACAAATCATAAACAAAAAATAAAACTATGTCATATGTTAAGGCACAAAAGCCTCCGTCACTACGTGCATATCATTTTACCCTGAATGCTATGGTTATCTGCAAGCCATTAAATAGTACCTGTTCTTTTAGCATTCTCCAATTATACAGAATTCACTAAACGGTCCCTATGCTTTTGTTACGCCATGGACAATAAAATAATATATTGTAACAACTCTAATCATAGCAAACTCAATAGAAGACTATCCAACTTGTTCTGGACAGTTTATCAGTAATGCTCTATGAAGATGAAAATTTCATTTGACGAAACCCATTTAAAATATAATTAACCTTTATTCAGTGTTGCGGCCTAGTGTAACACCAGAACATTTGCAGGACATACAAGGTTTGGCTACGACGTGAAAAAGAAGTGCACCTGTACTTTATCATGCTAATAAATGAATTTCAATAGTTATTTGTTTTAAATATTTGGATAATGAAATAATACTCAGGTGGTATAGCCTCTTATTTTATAAATGCTTTTTACATATATTGTATGGTAAATCTTTTGAGTCGAACTACCATTTCTCTCATAAAATTCTTAGCGGAAATCTTTGCCATACATGCAATTTTAAGTGAAGGGGTGCACACTGGTGCAGGAGTAGTACGTTGGACTCATAATCCGGAGGTCGCGGGTTCGAGGCCCAGTTAGAGCGGAATTTGACCGTGCATTCCACAATGTCATATTTAGGTGCGAAATCTGGTTAGAGGTCCAGGAAGAAGAAATCGAGTGAAGTTAATTTGGCTGTACTACATTTCTGTATAATCAGTGAAAACTTTATACAATTACAGCATGACGGACCAGTATTCAGTTTATTTATTTATTTATTCTGTTTTTTTTGTTTTTTGTTTTTTTTTGCAGCACCGCTAACTTTGCCTGTATTCATGTAAGCAAATGTTACCCTAGGAAAAGAACTTCAACCTGTTTAGCCTGTCTATTCATTGCCCTGCCTTTACATGAAGGCCAAGCTTTGGAGATCCCCAAATTTAACTTTGATCTTTTTTATGATGATCTTTGATAATCATTAACTATTCACATGATTAATTACACTTCACAAGTTTAAATCGGAAGCAGAAACGAGCGAGTTTTAAATGCATGTTGTCACTGTTCGAAATAGGGTTTTAGTTCAAGTTTGACTAAATTGTTAAACTGTATATATCCACGGCTACCATTTTCTAATACTCTGAGATATACCATACTTCAGAAAGTTTGGTAAGCTTTTCAACTACATAGATTTAATACATGAACATTTTCAGTTTAGTAAACGCAGTTAATTCATCTAAATGATATTCATGCTGTAAGAAAATAAAACTGTCATGCAGGTCCTTAGGCTTCTTGTATTTAACAAATTAATCAGTCAATATTATGCTTACAAATATTTTAATTTAAATTTAAATTCACTGATATAAATCTCAAAATTCATGTCCTGGCAGACAGTGTATGCATGTACATACGAACGCTTTTTCAGACAGATTGCTTTCGTGACTTCTATAATTTATTGGTGAAATTCATGAGATATAAATAGCTGCTTAACGTATTTGCTGAAGATAGCCATGCACTTATTGTCGTGGTTAAAAGGGTGAGAATTACCCGTAAATTATTAATTATATCCCACCTTTTATGGTACTTATGTTTAGACAATATATCATTTGATACAAGATGTTGAGGGACGGATTCTTTTCAGTATTTAAGTAGTTAAAGTATTTGTGTGTTTTTTGTTTTAAGTTATGGATAAAATTTGGAATAATGCTTTTTTCTACAAAACAAATAGAATAATAACCACTTTACTGAGTGTGAACGGTTTGATTATATTTTGCTTCATATTTTATTTCAAAGGTAAGGGCAATATTTACAGTTATTATATACTTTTCTGTTATTGCATGCACACATGTACACATGTAAAGAACGCAGCTGAAGTTCATTACAAACAAACAAAAATTGAGCCGCACCATGAGAAAACCAACACAGTGCGTACGCGACCAGCATGAATCGGGTATATGCTGTTCGCTTTAAAAGCCTATTGCAATTTGAGAAACCGTTAGCGAACAGCATGGATCCTGACCAGACTGCGCGGATGTTTGTTTTATCATGGTGTGGCTCAAATATTGTGCTGGATATAGAGACCTTTGATAGTTTAAACCATTTGATTCAGTGTTTTACACGCTTATTGTTACGGTCTAAATATGCTTCAAGTACAAGTAATGTATAATATACGTGGTAACGTGTAAAATGGCAAAATTATATAATGCTGGACTCCTAGATCTTTCAAGAGACGGGCACAATAGTTACCTTGCTTATACTTATGCGTTCATTGTAAGTGTTTGATTTAAAGTTGATTTCTGTGATGTTGGTTCTTTCGACTGTTTTTGCAATGGTTGTACCTTTCTATGCTTAACTTCATATGTGGTAATTAAAATTCTCTGTCCTATACTTTTAACTTTGCACTCCAACTTATGTATCAAGCACTTTATTTCTTTTAATGTTGAACTTTTAACTGTATATGCTTTTTCATCTTTATACATGTTTCTATGTTTTGCGACGTAATATCAAGTACTGTACGTTTGTGCTTATTCGTTTGTTAAGCTGTAACAATTAATATATCTGATCGTTCGTAACATTTTCTACTTCCGCATATTTAATACCCTTCTTAACCACCATTTAATTAATGTATATGTTGATATTGTTTTGAATTTGAGACCGATTCTGAACATGAAAATATCAAAAAGTTTGAAAACCAACACTCCTTTTATGATTTCATATCCAGGCATAATTTACGGATGTCATTAAGTCTGTTGGAAATACGGTATAAATGATACCATTTGATATTAAGCGGAAATTTCATAGAAAGTCTGCAATAACACTAATGGATAGTGGAGAAAAATGAAAAATGAAAAATCTGAGTCTGAAATATAGATCAGTTTTCTAGCTAGCTGATTCATTAAAAATACGTAAAGCACGATCTGCGGTTTTCATAAACCGTAAATGTCAGAATACTTTCTAATAACACGTTACCTTGCATAGTTTTTTTCATCCGAAAGGATTACAGGAAAAAGGTTGCAACATAGTACCATTTTCAACTGGTTAAAAGTACAAGCTTATGGTACCAGAAGAGAAAGAATGTTATACCTTTCATCTAGTCATTCTATGTGGACATAGGGGATGTGTGTGGCACATGATACATCTGCCATTTATAGGGAAAATTAATTTTGTGTCACCTAGTATGAATGCTTGAATTATAGAGAGGACATTGGACAGCCTCAATGAAGGACGAATGGAAAACCACAATAACATAGTCGGTGCAGCCGGTCTTAAGACCAGGAAGGCATTAAAAATTGCTTTGTCTGTTACAAGAAAGGAACCTTATCCTTACAGACTGATCTTCCGAGCCAGTTTAATTAAACTCCTTTGAACAAAAGGATGTGGCCATTCCTGTAACGGTTATGGTTAATGTGAAAGTTTGGTTAAAACCTGTTGATGCTATGAAATGGAAAGGTTGTAGAATATTTCTATGATAAAAGAAAATAGATGCAATTAGACCTTCTCATTATCAGCTTTTGACCGAGGTAAACTGAAACTGAACATGTAAAGCTACAAACCATTTCAGTTAGTGCTGAGGCAAAAGTTTGACAACTGCAAGCAGAGGGCTTCAGCTTTCTAACATTTGTTCTTATATTCTGGAGGTGTAGGTCAACACCCTGTACAGCGTCTGTTTAGAGGCCAAAGATTCACAGAGGAAAACTGCAATCTGTGACAGAAAAGAAAAAAAATACTGGAAACAGAACAAATTATGTTAAAAATGTTGCAATAATGTTACTAGTAACTAGAGATTATGACTAAATGTGATCCAAAACCCTAGCAAAAGTTTGTCTGAAGGTGTTGTCTTTTCATTTGTTAGCGATATGAAGGGTGTTTTGGAATTTTCGATACTAGCCTGATGACTTATTTTTATAACTGATGTGAATTCTGTGCAAATACATTAATAGAAAAGCATGTTTTAACCTTTTAAATGGGATCATACCACATATATTATACAGGTGCATATGCATATCTCTATGCTGTATAATTATATATAGGTATAAACATTGTATAGTTGAACACCTTCTTCAGAAGAAATAACGTGTAAAATAGAAGTTAATAGGTACTGCAAACACTTACCTTCTCTTACATGAACAAATTTTAGCAGAAGTCAATGCAATTTTCGTTTTTGAAATGTTCAAGCAAAATGCTGTTCCGAATTCGGACACTGGAATAAAATGGTAATCTTCAAAACAGTACGTGTTAAACTTGCAACATGACAGTATTAATATTTCAGCTATAAACCAGTCGTTCACAGCTTTTCATGATAAGATGCAAGTCCTACGAGTTGTTAAGCAAATTTTAACGTCCAAATTTATGTATTCGAGCATGACAAAAATCAAGCAAAGGATCCGATCTCTTTTATTTGCGGATTTTTTAAGTATAATCATGAAATTAAAAATAATCAATGTTTAAAAAAATCTAAAAATGTAGAATAAAATTTGTTCCAAACTACCTTAATTTTTCAATTACTCATTAAGGAAATGTAAACAAGTGCCAGTAGTATATTCACCAACAAATGGAATCTTTTCCAGTGTCTTGTAGCAAGATCTGATTATTTATGAACAACTATACATAGCATCGACTGTGCCGAATTCCTTTGACATTCTACATTCATATTTCACGGTGTTGATTTCCTTTCAAAACTTAATTTAATTTGGTGCGTCTGCTGTAAGTTTGACTTTCTGAAAAGTTTTACCATTTTCTTATACATGTAGTTTACGGGGTTCTTTTTCTTCTGTTGCAGGTGCTGTTTCTAGGCCCTTATACCTCACTTATTATTTAAATTATGCAGGTTCCCCATAAATATGTTTTACATTAAACTAATTCCTCTTTTATGACAATGCATTTTCACCTCTCCTTTGCAAAAATCGGTCATATTTTGGTACATTTAGGTAAATACTTGTGTTGGCTCGAATATCTAATGTTGCAGTTACTTAAGAAAACATAAAAAGTCATTAAATGGGTAAAATTTCGAAATCATATCAATTTATGGGGAAATAATTTCCGTGAACCTCAAAATAAGATCCCAGTAAACAAGTTCCCATTCTTTCATCAAGAAGAAATCCTAGATTTCATATTCCAACAAAATAATCGTTTTGTGTAATTTTCTCTCCCTCTCTCTTTTAGATTGTTCTCTCTCTCTCTCTCTCTCTCTCTCTTTCAAAAACAAGAAATTTTACTCTAAAGAAATGAGATATAATTTCATAGAAACTAAATATAAGTATTAAAGTAACTTAGGCAAGTAAATTCAATAAATTTGTACCCCTTTAGGACGGCCGATATATTTTAGGCATACTGCAGTATGTATGTTTTTGACAACTGAGAAAAGGACGTCATGATAAATCGACCTGCGCTGCATCTACAATAAGGGTTCGCGCGCAGCAATGGTCACCCTGTCTAAATGTATGCACGTGGACTTTTGTATGTTTAATATGCATAACCTGACAGTTCTATAAATAGTGCTTTAAAAAACTTTAAAAGATTTCATTCGGTAACAAAACAACAAAGAAAAAGGTTGAGGTATATAATAGCATCCCATATCAAGTTACTATCTAAATAAACATGAGAGCCCCGTCATGAGAAAATCAATAGTACGTTTGCGACCAGCATGAAACCTAACCAGTCATCGCAAACACGCTATGTTGGTTTTCCCATTGAACGGCTCATATTATATTTCTTAAGTTGTAAAACTGTTCATGTTTTGTCGCAAATGTAAATAGAACATTAAAAGGTGATTTGAGTAATCTGGAATGGTTATTGTATTGCTGGCTTTTGAAAAATACTTAAGAATACTCCCCTTTTTGTCATTTAACCGTATTTAAAGTCAAACCTGTAAAATTAGATACGATAGAATTTTAAAAAAAGGTGAACTAAAAGTGAAGTTTCATATAAAAACAGTTAATGATTTGACCATTTTTGTAAGATATATGGCTACTCAACTGAGTTTGCTACAGGTAGTAAAATATGAATGAATAATAAATCGTTAGTTCTTTATGACACTAGTGTTTAAAGAATATAAATATATGACACACAGACGCAAATAAGAGATTAGTTATAAGCGTCCTTTCAGTACATGGCGTGTTTTATTTTTTTTTAAATTATGAATAAAATTTGGAGTACTTGTTTATTCTATAGAAGAAGTTCTAGAATTATTATTCCAGTGCTGACTGTACAAGTTTTCGTTATAATTTGCTTGATGTCACGCTTCAAAGGTAAGAAAATATTTTTAAATTATGATATAATTAAATTTATTTGCATACTCCCATAAATGAAATATTAAATATTTCTACAGTTTTACTTGGCATCTTAAATTTTGTTTATAAGACATTTATAATGCTCTTAATAAGGCGTCAATGCAAATAGACCGAAACTAAAATTCAAAAGTAATTATATCAAAAAAGACCGCGTGAAACAAAAAAAAAATGAATCGTCAAGTAAGAAAGACTGTTTTCGTGAGCATTTTTATCTTGCAATCATATGTCGTAATATACTTTTGCACCGGCAATGAAGTTTGTTATATTGCTATATGTTCTGTAACGCAATAATATGTTGTAACTTAACCTTTTGAGTTTAAGGAACGTATTCTGAATTTATTACGCTGTGTGCAAGATCATTTCTAAATTGTAAGCTTAGATATAAATTTGACGAAAGCAAGTTAAAGTAGACGTTTTCCTGACAAACTTCATGTAACACTTGTAAAGAGCGAATAATAGAATGTATACGGATCGTTTCAAAGAGATCTCCGTGATCAAGTGATGCAATCCGCTTTCCTTTATCTCTATGCCAGTAAAACATAAAACATCACAAGAGATGTTCTATTTTCCCCTGTTTGAAGCAATCCAGTCGGCTTCAGGACTTTCGATTGTTCTATTCGATCCACCGTACCAGACACGATCCACCATTAAACGTTGGAAAGTGATTTTTATCTGTATTGTATAACTCGAAAATAAGTCTTGGTCTTAATCCAGTATAACTGGTCCATCATATTGGATTGCCCACTTTAGAATTTACAAGGTTTGAACAATAAACTATATAGAGAAAATATATATTAAAAGTTTTTAGAAAAAAAAAATTGAAGCTGTGCTGCTATTTTCGTTTAAAGCTTGAACAATAACATGACAATAAAATTCATAAGATTGCAAATTTTCTCAATTTTGAAGACAAAAAGAAATTAAAACTTATCAAAACATAAATATTATGTAGTTGTTCTTTAACGATATTTGTCTCAAAATACCAGAGGAGCAACTATTAAAGCATTCATTATTCTGTTATTCTATCTGAAAAATTTAGAATATGTAAAAGCTTATATTAGTGGAATAAAAAACAGAGTAAATTAAGTAAAGTAAATTAGTTTAAATATGGTCTAATTATAAAATTCTGAAATCAGCTAAGGTACTTGTGGGCTATTGTATGAACTGGTTATTACCGTTGTGTGGAATGTTTTAAAAAGAAAATACCACATTTTGTATTTTCAATCTTACTTGGCCTCAAAAATCCAATTTTCGGAGCCTGCATCCGGTATAATTCAGATAATTTGATACTATAGTCTATATGCAGATATAACCAGACGGTTTATAATCCATTTTATATGGTATTCAGATGAGGCAGTAACAGTAATGGATTTAAAATCTGACCAAAATTTCGTAGATCAAAGCCGTAAAGCCGTTTTGAATACCAATATCATTTCGCAAAAAGGTCTTCAAGATGGATGTATGTATTAACTACTCTCTAGGGTGATTCATGACCATTCGAGTCTACCCACCACTAACTTCCCTTAAAGTCCCAAAAGGCTTTAGATTATGAAGCCCGAATCACTGCGATATTACAGAATAACGCATAAGTACAGTACTGTTTTTACTTAATACATATAGAAATCTTACTTTCCAAGACGTGCTTAAAATCACAACAAAAATTTTTTTTGCTATGAACCGCTCCGTACAAGCTGACGTTGTTTTTGTAAAAAGTCTTTGTCGGTAGCGAAAATACTTAGTCATATTTGTTCTGCATTTTTTTATTTGAAGGATGTTTATTCGTGAAGTATTTACATAAAACGATCACGGATTTGATTTATACTTTTAGCATACTTCAACCGACAAATGCATGCTATGAATATACTATTTCAGTTAATACAGACATTGCTTTAATTTAAACTCCAAACTTCGGAATTGCGGTATTAATTTACTTCTTTGTGGTCACCTCTAGAATAAATGGACATTCAAACCTGCAACTACTTTCTCTTAAAATCAAAGAAATTTTGTCGAACCACATTGTCGACTTGCTGCAGTTAAAACAGTATCAGTTAGTTTTAATCTACCTCTGACCTAAGTCTCGCAAAAATATGATGCTATGCAGCCAAATATTCGCATCAGTTCCTTTAAGGTACTTGTAAATATAAATGACTTTTAAGATTTTATTTTCAGTAGTTAAAACAATGATTTGAAGGAGTGTAAGATGTCTGGAAACACAAGTGTGTGGGGGACATTGTTTGAATAGAATAAAGATGAACACTATGTGTATCAATAAATGAAGATCCATAACTCAATTGTTTTAAATGTAATTCAGGAGAAAGTAAACGAAGAAAAAAAGATAACAACGTTGGAAATTCTGTATTTATCAATTCAGCTTTTGGTGCAGTTGATAGCAAACCTGCATTCTCAAACTGAAAATATTTACTTGTCGTTGCACAACGAAGTAATTTTCCAGATGCAGTGAGCATTATTTAATTCTTGTAATCAAAACAGAGTCACTACCTCCAAAACGTGAAACTTCCGTTGTTGACTATAAGATTCTTTCACTGGTTGTAGGTGCAGATGGGAATTTCCGGCCTCGAGGGTAACTATTTAGGCGGTAACGAGACTCCAGCCGAGTTACCACCTAAACAGTTACCCGAGAGCCGGATATTCCCATCTGCACCTATAACCAGTGACAGATTCTTTTTCTTGCATACCGATATCAAGAAATAATAATAAAAATAAAATCAAGCGAACGGCTTTCTTTTTAGAACTATTTCTTATAGCAGCGTATTTAAACAAAGCGTGGAAAAATAAAGTCCGTAAACAGGAAAGACGTCATGACGTTTCAAAGACAAATAACAATGTTTAGTTCCGGTTTTGTTTTATCAATTGCAGCATAATGTTATGTATTTTTTGATAAAATAACGTGTTTTGAATCGAAAAATATACCATCAGGAACAAAGAGGAACTGTCAAGGCATTGGATTTTTATTCCGTTTTTTGAAATAAAATATAAATAACTATATAAATTTTCTACATATATGTAGTTCGTAATGTCATTTAAAGCACGAGAGTCATCTTACACCCCGGGGTGTAAGATGGATTTTTCCAGCAGTCTGGTATGCAAGAAAATACAATTACTTTACACTCCATAGAAGTGTAGTTAGTTCAGTCCCTGAGGATTATGGTGTGGATCGAGAAAATCTTAGGTGACTGTCATGATGGACGGCAGCAATTTAAAGATAACCGTATTTATTCGAAAGAGTTTTTATCAGGGCATTTAATAACAGTGATACTGTCTTTTGTTTTTTATAACTATGTATTGGAAACACATGTCCCCATGTAAAAAAGCATTTTCCCCTGAATTTGGCGAGTAAAATGTTTGAAAATCCATTTTCTTCTTCAAAATATTATTTTTGATTGTTATTTATATTGCCCTTTGTACAGAACTATGTGAAATTACCAAATATTATTGTTAGAGGCATTATGTCTAAGCAACTACGTTTTCGATCATAACTATACCTGTATACTTAAATAACCCATTTATTTGTACCGCCCAATATTACACATTGACTAATAAGATAATAACTATTATACCGTTGTCGGCTTCGGTGTCACGTTGGCAAACCTCGTCAGGGATTCTCAGTGATTTAACCTTATCCATCACAACTGAATGTCTTTCCAATGAATGGCATATGCTCCGTAACTATTGCTTTTATTGCTATCACTTTAATGAAATTATGCCACTTTTTGTACTTAGCCATATTTTCAACAGAATTTTGTTCGTGATTGTCAACAAGTTAGTATCTCAGTACGTACGTACACAACAAAACTAAAAAAAACTGTCACAAACTTTTTCACATGGTTACATCAACTGACTGACATTAGTTCTATGACTTCTGCTTTCATGAAAATGAGATTATTTCCTTTCCTGTACCTAGCCATATTTTACAATAATATTCTGGTTCCGATTACTAGCGAGTTATTATCTCAGTAACTGCATATCATAAGTAAATCAAACTTTATATTTTTTGCCATGGTAATATTAACTGAATGACGTGCTCTTACTTTCATATTGATATTTTTTATAAGATTATGACACTTGTTGTATTTAATCGTATTTCAATTTGCTGTTTGCAATTATCAGCGGGTATCTCAGTAACTAAACATCACACCTGAATTAAACTTCGCACTCTTCTTCACATTGATGAATATGGACTGAATGGCATGCTCAGTAACTTTTGCATCTTTTTTAGCTCGTCTGATTATTGAATAAAAAAGATGTTGTCGTCAACTGACCGTCGGCGTCGGTTAAAATTTTTGTTTTGATCCACCTTTCCTCAAACACTGTAAGCTTTGAAACACTGCGCTATTGTTAACCATCATTAGGGGACTTTTAGGCCAAGAACCATAATTCTGATATGTATTTTGTTTGAATTATGGCCCTTTTTGTACTTAAAAAATGTGAGTTTCTTGGTTAATTTTTTTCTTTAAGTCTATCTTTCCTCAAAACTGTAAAAGCTACAGGTTTTAAAATTTGCACACTTGTTTGCCATCATTAGGGGATTATGTAGTCCAAGACCAATAACTCTCATATGCATTTAGTCAGAATTATGGCCCATTTTGTACTTAGAAAATCTGAACTATAACTCTTTTCTTACTTTTCTAGCATTTGCAGACCAGCGATGGCATCCGTAGGCGATGCTCTTGTTCAAAATGACAATTTCTGTACTATTTTAATTCAAAAAAATTCTGTAAAAAACAAAGTCGAACATACAATGTATGAAACCCTGGCTACCGTCTTCTCAATTTAAGGTGAATAAACACAATTTAGACCGACAGAATATGGTGTAAGCACTTACTAAACATTTTTATGACCATCGTTAATCATACTGGTCATATTGGTAAGATACATGCCTACTCAATCGTATTTGCTATTGATTACCAAACACTCAACAAGGTTTAAATCATTAGTTACTGGTCTCATAATGATTACACCATATATCATATGGTACGTCACATAAAATTTCTGTTCTTTCATGACATGAACTGTGTTTAACATATTTTTAAGAGAGTTGTTTATCTCAACACTGTGCTTCCTTGTAAAAGGACCTGAAACTAGAATGCAAAGTAAATATATTTAACAGACGGTGGTCAAGTGAGAGTTAAGAAAAGACGAATCAGCTTTTATGAATATCTTTTATTCATTAATCGGACTTACAAATCAGGCATGAACGAACACTGGGATAAAATGCATCGATTATATAGCTGATGTCACGTACAGTATGACGTCATCGTATGAGTCTTTCAGTTCTGACGCCGATTACATTTTAACAAAGTTTAATCTTGATTACCTTAAAGAGAACACTACAAAATTAGATATGGTTCATGAAGAGGTCAAAACCCTAATAAAATACAATTTCAATTTAGAAATGGCAATCAGGGAAGGCTGTTTTGAAAAGTTAGATTTAGCCTAGTTGTGGTTAGCCTTTCAGTATAACGGATATATCGACCGCAATGTAGACTTCCCTGAACGATATCTGATAAAAACTGACTTCTTGATAGAACCAACTGAAATATTTATAGACTTAATTAGTGTTTCAAACGATAAAGAAACAAACTGAACAAGGTATAGATGTAAAGGGACAAAAACTAACTGTATCATTTCATTTAATATCTGTCCTTCTGATATTTTGTGACATTAAAATATTTAAGTAAAAACAAGATGAAACGATTCTTTTTAATAAACATTTAATCAGGTGAAATTATGATAATCGGACTATCGACCAAAAAGCTATTTGCAAGATTACGCATGTGGAACTTGCAGTGTGTCCATATTTGGTGCCAAAAGTGAATATTGAAATATGGAATGTGGAATAATTTTTTATCTTTAGAATACACTAAAACAAGATGTTGCCAAAACTTTAGACCTTGTATATAATAGTTATTATAACTTAAGTTGCAGTTAAAATCATACAGTTAGTAAATTTCATTTGGAAACAAGCTAAATTATAACAGAATTGATATTTCTGGCACTGTTCATTGTGACAATGAAATCTGCATCATCCCTTACGCCCGCTATTTAACCAAAACTATATTTTAACAAAGCTGATCCATGATCTCAAATAACCAGAAAGTGTAACAATCACAGTGTTTGATAAATAGAATTAATTTAAAATGTATATTTGACAAACGACAATTTAATGTATAGACCTGACTTAAGGCAAATTAATGTATGAAAATGTAACAACCTTGGTGTTATGTCATTAAAATCAACTGATAATGTTCATTGTACTAACAACAAATATAAAATATAAAAAATATAATTTATAATTTTCTTATTTTTACTCTTATACAACTTTCTTTGACTCACTATTGTTATATTTTCTGGTCCTATGGGAAAACCAGTCAGTTTTACTGTAATAGAATTCCGCTTAAGCCGGTGTCAGTGGGCCTCTAGGGTGTTGCACATTTCATTACTTTTCATGAACAGGCTAGATCAAACCATGTCTTCTATCTATTTGCTTGGTCGCGTTCTATGCTTCTAAAGGATTTTTTTCCACAGTTTTTATTACATATGAGCCGCGCCATGGGAAAATTAACATAGTGGCTTTGCGACCAGCATGGATCCAGACCAGCCTGCGCATCCGCGCAGTCTGGTCAGGGTCCATGCTGTTCGCTTTCAAAGCCTATTGCAATTAGAGAAACCATTAATGAACAGACTGCGCGGATGCGTAGGCTGGTCTGGATTCACGCTGGTCGCAAAGCCACTGTGTTGGTTTTCTCATGGCGCGGCTCATATATACACAAACATTCAAAATATTCTTTGGACACGGTCTGTTTCAAGGAGAGGTATTATCGCCTCATTTCAAACACCTTTTGTATTTCCATAAACTAAATCATTTCATACATTTATGCTGTTTGTAAGCAATGCTTCAAAACCAGTGTTGGTGTCGGATCAAGCTCACATGCTAAAGATGGTGCTTGATTTGTTTTACCCCTTCTAATTTTGTTGCTGGTGAAAAAAGAAACAAGACAGTCGGCCATTTTATAACCTTATGTATAAATGTATAATGATCTCCATGCAAAAAGACCGAAACTAAGATGTAAAGTAAATATATTAAAAAGAAGATGAAGTTTGTAATGTTTCTATAATATCTTGAATAAAACCTGTTTCATGTCTCCGTTACTAGCAGCCAAAACACGACCACAATTAATTTTCATTTCTTCCATTTCGACGCATTCTCTGTATACATGCTTGAATACTGTAACTTAACCCGTCCAGTCTAAGGAATATACTCTGCATTAGTTACGCTGCGTGCAAGATTATTTTTAAATGGTAAGCCTTTAAGATATAAATATTTAATTTATGAAAGCAAATTAAAACAGACCTTTTTCCTAAAACAATTTCATGCACTACTGATTAAGAACGAATAATATGATGTATATTGTTTCCAAGAGACCTCCATGGACAAGTGCTGATGACCACTCATTTTGTATTACTCATTTTATATCATTAAAATGTTACAAGAGATAAAAATACCTTCTTGTTATGAAGCAATCCAGTTGGCTTAAGGACTGACGATTGACCTATATTGGACCGCCTCGCCCTTTCGTTTAAAACTGTGAACAACTTGTGCATTTAACATTTCAGTAAAACTTATTACTTTGGAAATGTTCTCAACTTTTGAGAATTTGTTAAAACATAAAAGTATAATATAGTTTTTTTCTTCATGGAATAATATTGTCTAAAATACCAGTTGAATGTAACTAAAGGTTAGATAATTACTTCAACATCTGTCATTCTATCTAAAAATATGTAAAAGCTCGAACCGACGAAATAGTAAACTGACCGGTGCTCGTCGTGAACCGATATTTGATTTAACCTTAGCCTCGTGTTAATTAAGATCTAATTACAAAATCTAATAACAAACTGTGGCTGAAATCAGCTAGGGCACTCGTGTTGTAACGATAGCACCACCTTTTGTATTTTCACTCTAGCTCAAACGTCCAATATTCGCAATCGACATTGACAAGGAATAAAATTTAATAAACCAAATAAGTTTAATATAATTTGTATTCCAGCGAAAGAACAGTTATCCCGAGCGATGACTGCATGGGGAAAACTTGCCACGGATACATATGAGTCAATTGAGAGCACAGAAGTACGTTACTGATAAAAGAAAACAGTTTACTTTATAAATACTCTGTGCAATGAAAGTCCAAATTTCACGTCATATATATACATTGTATGGCAAATATATTTCTAAAAATTGCATATGAGATGCCGTCATCATATCTATTAAGACGCATGCTACAATCGAAATCGTATTAAAACTATGAAATTCAAGCCTTTTTGTTACGAAAAACAAATTCGATTGTATATTGTATATGTATCCAAAGAATCCTTATAGTCTTATAGATTTATCATTCAACAAAATTTACCAGTTATTATATATCTGTAGGAATAATATTCCACTATTGTCCTGTTCCCAAATAAGGTATGCTTCTAAAACTGATCAATCATGCAGGAGCCTGAGAAGCAGCAAAGATTTCCGATTCATTACAAACTGTATATAACTATAAAGAATAACTTGAAATATGGGGACGGGTGGGTTGGATAAATTCGGTGATATTCTGTTGCTCCGCTGCTAACAAGCTAATCTTTTTCCAGCGCGCCGCTACGCCGCTTGACGCTATGACGTAATAATTGTGACGTCAGAACAGTGAATTGTTGTTTAATAATTCACTGTTCCAAGCCTTCTTTGTTTAATAGGAAAATGAATCGGATCGTGTTAGAATTTTTTATATACTGAAAGTTGATAGTCTAACCGCGATAATAAAATTTCAAATTTGTCTATCATTTTTGTTTATATTAATTTATTTTAGCTCGATTGTGACGAGAACCACAAAGGACTAAATTAATACCGCAGTTTCGAAGTTTGGAGTTTAAATTAAAGCCATGTCTGCATTAACTGAAATACATGTATTATATTCATAGCATTATGGCATGCATTTTTCGGTTGAAGTATGCTTTAAGTATAAAATCCGTGAACATTTTATGTAAATACGTCAATATTTTCCATATTTCATATCGGGTACGTTTCCATATTTCATATCGGGTGCGTGACGTAATTTAATGTATGTCGTTGCGTTAATGCTTTAATTTAGTTCAGTATTCTCAATCTTATTCAGACTATTGAGCAAATTCATAATATTTACATTACATTCATACGTGTAGATACGTATGTAATAAAAAGATCTTTGCACCGAGAAATATGCACTCGTTCATTAACGGTAGAATACTGCGCTCCTAAAGTCGTGCACTATTTCCGCTGCAGAACTCGTGCATATTTCCCGACACAAACCTATAATTATTTATCGTTTAAGTTATCAAATAAGCAGGTTGCAATGAGATTATGTTCTGTCTATTCAATTTTTTAGACTTACGAAGCATTAATTTCTGATAAAAACAAAGTCGAAAAAATGAAACCCAGGCGTCTGTCTTCTCAATCACAATTAAGATAGACAGAATATAGTGTTTACAAGCAATTTGCCAAATATTTTTATGACCATCGTTAATTTACTGGTAAGATGCATGACTCCTCAATCGTATTTGCTTTTGATAACCAAACACTCTAAAAGGTCTAAATCGTTTATAACTGGTCGTATATTTTATGGCATAAATCATGTCTGTTGTCATATATAATTACTGCTCTTTTATGGCACGAATTGTGTTTAACAGATTTTTTTAAAGACAGTTGTAAATCTCAACACGGTGCTTCCATGTAAGTAGAGCTGAAACTAGAATGCAAAGTAAATATATTTAAAAGACGACTGGAACAAAACTAACGGTCAAGCGGAAGGTTAAAAAAGACTATATTATACTGGTCCAGTATTTTTTTTGTTTTTGTGGAGGAGAGATTTATTGTTTTTCATTTTTCAGTTTTCATTTTACGATCATGCGTCGAAATATATTTCCACATCGATTATGGGATATATAATACTGCAAAAGACGACTATGTCTTCATTCTGTCCAGTCACTCGGTTGTCTTTAATGCTATATATTGTCATTCCTTGTATTGATACAATCATATTATTGATACCGTTGATGTAAAAAGAAAACATTATTGAAATTGAATAATTCATTAACAAGTCCGGAAAACGCCATTTTCAAAGTGATCATGTGATCAAATTATCAATAAACAGCCTATACGGATCTTTCGATCTTACCGGGCGAATCCCCAGAATTAATTACAAGACTTTCATGAAAACACATGTTGACTGCCGTTTATTCACTTTGGGGAATCACATAATCAAAATAATCTCGAAAAAAAAAGTTATATTTTGAAGAACATGAATAATTTTCCTACCAGGATAATATATAAAATTTAAACATAGCCTAACATATGACTAATGAAAGTTGTTGAATTATTATGTAGTTGACAATAATGATAGATATCCTGTAATTACAAACGCTAAGAAAAATAAGAAGTCTCAGTTTCTTGAAGTGTTAGTGATATGTAAGAAAATGTTTTTTTCCCGAAATCAACATTGATACCAGCAAGCCACGGGCATTTGTATTTGCAACGAGTATTAATTCCAATAGTATCTTTAATCCTCGTATAATAACAGCGTTAAAACAGGTACCTGATATTAGCATAGTGTACACTGATTTGTGATGTTATATGTGATTGTTTCATGAAAAATACTAATGAAATGAGAATGGTTAAGAGTGGACTAACAAAGATTCTATTGACTGGACAAATGTTGATAATTGTGTGTTTATTGGCATTGAAAATGAACACTGGTGAGTAAACTACGAATTTATTTATATTCTATGTTGAAAGCGCGGTAGTTTATTTCGGAATGCCTAATTCAGAATGCCAAAATGCGTTGTTTGTCAGTGATAGTAACTTATAACTGCATTTGAATAAAATTATACATGCCTACATATTTATATTCTTACAAGAATATTTAACAACACTGGAACATTGAGAAAATAGACTATCATGACAAATGGATTATTATACAAGTCTTAAGTATTTCTGTACAATAACTTTAGTTTTGCATTGCACTTGGCCTAAACCTGAAGTATTTCTGTGCAATACATCCACTTTTGCATTGCACATGGCCTAAACCTGAAGTATTTACATTTTAGTTTTGCTTTGCACATGACCTAAACTTAAAGTATTTCTATGCAATACCTTATACTTTTGTTTGCGAGATTTTATTCGAATTAATAATATTGGATATCGAATGTTTGCGAGATATTGGTCGAAACAGTCATACAAGATGTCGAGTGTTTTCGAGATATTTTTTAACAGACATACTAGATAATAGCAAAAAAAAGAAGAAATATTTCTATGCAATACCTGTTTTTGATTATATACATGAACTAAACGTGAATATTTCTATAGTGTCTCACAGGACCTGGGGGAGAAGCAAGAACGCATAATTCAGAGGGACAAAAACCATACGTCATACAGTTATACAGAATTACTGAACAAACTGAGCACGTCTTTCAAATTAAAACATTTTGAGAATGCTTTGTTTAAATAACAATGTATTGTATCTAATGTACACGGACTTTGTATAAACCATGAAAATGTGCTTTTCAGATGCAATGAAAAATTAAATCTTTTAAAGTACATGTTATACAGGTATTACACCGGCATTGTGAAGAAAAAAATTGGAATCATAGAAGTTATATACATGTATATGCATCAATTCTCTTAAAGCGGGTATCTGCATACTATTAAGACTAAAACCATCAGAGAATAAAACAGTATATTGATCAGGAGAATGTTTTCTTATATTACATATTATTAATTCGTAAACACACTGTCGGATTAATTAGCATGGGAAATGTATAATTGATGAAGTTCTCGATCAGTTCAATGATTGTTCGATAAAAACCTGTCCCAGTATCCAATAAATAAACTTGAATGCAATCAAAATTTGCACACGTAATGTTCTACATACAAATTTTGCACGGTGAATTTTTTACTGTAAATGTAAAATCACTGTAAATGCCACGTTGACGATCATTTCTAACGACGAATCTAATAATTTTATTGCCGGAACGTGCAAAAAGATAAAACAGTATTCAAAAATTGAAAGTAAATAGATGTAAAATCAGATAAATCTAAATAATAAATATACTTTTAATAATCTCATATTTATAAATACAAATGAATGTTAAATAAAGTAACATGTTACTAAGTTGGCTGTTGACGTTGATAAAGTTCATAATCGAATTTTGCATGCGAAATGTACCCAGAGATACCACTTCAATATTTTTTTGTATTGAAATCACAAATATGAATCATGTAGTGAGGCACTAAATGTCTAATTTCGGCCCTTCTCAACGAATTATAGCAGGAGTCTTGTTTTAAAACAACGAAAAAGTACGAAGTTGTCAAATCCTATGACGATCTGTTTACCCTGATTTCTGTGTGTGAAATTGCCAATGCATTGGCAAGCTCATTCTAATCGATCAGAGGTTCGTCAAAATCTCGGAGAACCATGGTAGACCTCTGGTATGCGAGAATGTGGCAAGCTGAGATCCAGTTATGGCAATTTATTAATCCAAAGAGTCTCTTTCTATATTAAAGTTATTTCCATTTATTATAACACTTATATGGTTTACCAATAATATGTAATTCAATTCAATTCAATTCAATTCAATAGTTTATTTACGTCTCATCATATGTATGTCACAATAAAAGCATAATAAAATCTTATTAAAATGTATATGCCATTCTTAACAGAATTACAAGAGACGGGTAGGCATAGCTTACTTTAATCAATATAGCTGTTATTCATACTATACATGTCATTTTATTATAAAACATTTTAAAAAATAAAATAAAAAATAAAAGATGTTGTGAACCGATCAATTTCTTGACAACTGGAAAAAGGTATTTATAAACCGAGATCTGAGAGGCGTTACCTTGGCTTTGCTTTTAAGACTGTTAACATACTCACACACAACAACATAGGAAAATAATCAAAACTGTTGCTTCTAAGGTATTCAGGAAGATTGTGACGTTAACAACAGGGCCATAATTTTGTCGAAACACATAACGGGCCATAATTTTGTCGAAGAGTATGAAAGAGGTGTTTCTGAAGCATTTTGATGGAATAGAACGATGAATGTTTCAGCCACTTTTTTGAACAAAACCTATAGTTTACGAATGTACGGTACGGGATTAGAAACAGCTGTGACTCAATGCAGAGTTGGAGCGCCGGTATAAATAACAGACTCCAGTATATGTCGGATTGAAGCAATTTGAACTAAAAGTACTTTAAATGTATATTTTTTGTAACCATGGTGATACTTACTCTAACCTTTAGTCAGTATATTATACATTTTGTACATTAAATGCATGCGAACATACAATAATTTTGCGAATTTTTGCCGTACAAGACATTAGATAATCACTTCCGGGCATGCGCAAGAAGACCGCACCAACTCTGCAGTGAGCTACATTGATAAGAAACAACCAAATTGACACGGTGTTGGGGTAAATATCGACCCGTCCGGAAAAAACTGTAGCGAGCGCCTTTAAGGCTCAGTTACAGTGAACGTAAGTAAAATAAACAGACCGCTGACTGGCTGTCACAAAAACTTAACATTTTGTTTATTTCCGCTGCGGCTTGATGAGTTCTGTAAAGCGGAAATAATATAATTTGTTTTTCCACTGTTTCCCATATTTTCTCCTAGGGCACAGTATGATTATCGTCTCTAATTAAAAAATGTTTCATAATATTTTAATGTTATATTTAGAATTTAAAAATGTCTGACAATTACTGAATAGTGTTTATCGTTCTGTGAATCACATTTTATCGCTACATTTCTTTTTAATTTGGCTCATATATATCTATCTAACTAAGTCTTTAACGGAAATTGTTCTTCCGAATTTATAACAATAAGAAAAGTATCAGATAAATTGCATTTCAAATTACTTGATAATAGTTTGAATTTCTTTATCAAGTAAATACTTTATTCCATCGCTACCTTTCGAAGTCTGTTTTTTCTGGCAGTTTGAAACTTTGCGTTCAAACAAGCATGGGTTTGACCGCTATACTCACGGTTTTACAAGATCGTAAATTCACTACACGGTAATAAAAGTAGTGATGCATTGTACTGAAATCATAAGTTGAAATAAATCGCTACGGTATGACATTACACTGATTCAGTATAATAATGTTGGACATCGTACTCATTGCTACGGTATGACATTACACTGATTCAGTATAATAATGTTGGACATCGTGCTCATTGCTACGACGTAATATTACACTATATTCAGTATAATAATGTTGGACATCGTACTCATTGCAATGGTATGACATTACATTGATTCAGTATGATAATGTTGGACATCGTGCTCATTGCAATGGTATGACATTACACTGATTCTGTATGATAATGTTGGACATCGTGCTCATTGCTACGGTTGACATTACACTGATTCAGTATAATAATGTTGTTCATCGTATCATTGCTACGGTATGACATTACACTGATTCAGTATAGTAATGTTGGACATCGTAATCATTGCTACGGTATAACATTACACTGATTCAGTATAATAATGTTGGACATCGTAATCATTGCTACGGTATGACATTACACTGATTCAATATGATAATGTTGGACATCGTTATCATTGCTACGACGTAATATTACACTGATTGAGTATAATAATGTTGGACATCGTATTCATTGCAATGGTATTACATGACACTGATTGAGTATAATAATGTTGGACATCGTACTCATTGCTACGGATGACATTACACTGATTCAGTATAATAATGTTTGACATTGTAATCATTGCTACGGTATTACATTACACTGATTCAGCATAATAATGTTGGACATCGTACTCATTGCTACGGAATAACATTCAGTAATTCAGTATAAAAATAGTATAATAATGTTGGAAATCGTGATCATTGCTACGGTAAGACATTACAATGATTCAGTATAATAACGTTGGACATCGTACTCATTGCTACGGAATGACATTGCACTGATTCCGTATAATGATGTTGGACATCGTACTCATTGCTTCGATATGACATTACACTGATTCAGTATAATAATGTTGGAAATCGTAATCATTGCTACGGTATTACATTACACTGATTCAGTATAATAATGCTGGACATCGTACTCATTGCTTCGGTATGACATTACACTGATTCAGTATAATAATGTTGTAAATCGTACTCATTGCTACTGCATGACATTACACTTATTCAGTATAATAATGGTGGACATCGTGCTCATTGCTACGGTATGACATTACACTAATTCAGTATAATAATGTTGGACATCGTACTCATTGCTTCGGTATGACATTACACTGATTCAGTATAATAATGTTGGGCATCATACTCACCGCTATGGTATGACATTGCACTGATTCAGTATAATTATGTCAGACATCGTAATCATTGTTTCGGTATGACATTACTCTGATTCAGTATAATAATGTTAGACATCATAATAATCGCTACGGTATGACATTACACTGATTCTGTATAATTATGTTGGGCATCGTAATCATTGTTTCGGTATGACATTACACTGATTCAGTATAATAATATTGGACATCGTATCATTGTTTCGGTATGACATTACACTGATTCAGTATAATAATGTTGGGCATCGTAATCATACTTTCGGTATGACATTACACTGATTCAATATAATAATATTGGACATCGTATCATTGTTTCGGTATGACATTACACTGATTCAGTATAATAATGTTGGGCATCGTAATCATTGTTTCGGTATGACATTACACTGATTCAGTATAGTAATGTTGGACATCGTAATAATCGCTACTGTATGACATTACACTGATTCAGTATAATTATGTTGGGCATCGTAATCATTGTTTCGGTATGACATTACACTGATTCAGTATAATAATGTTAGACATCGTAATCATTGTTTCGGTATGACATTACACTGATTCAGTATAATAAATTTGGACATCGTATCATTGTTTCGGTATGACATTACACTGATTCAGTATAATAATGTTGGGCATCATAATCATTGTTTCGGTATGACATTACACTGATTCAGTATAGTAATGTTGGACATCGTAATAATCGCTACGGTATGACATTACACTGATTCAGTATAATAATGTTGGGCATCGTAATCATTGTTTCGGTATGACATTACACTGATTCAGTATAGTAATGTTGGACATCGTAATAATCGCTACTGTATGACATTACACTGATTCAGTATAATAATGTTGGACATCGTAATCATTGCTACGGCGTAACATTACGCTAACTGGCAGTCGCGTCATTATTTATGACAAGGACCAATAACGATTTATAATTCTGAACAATAACCCATAAACCAGAGTTACAACAAAAATTGATTTGCAAATGAATAACGTCACTTCCGCTCGTATATTCTTATTGTATTACATAGCGGTAAATCATTTTACGACTTAAATATGCAGTAAAAAGAATAAAGAGCAATTATATATGCGAAGTATTCTTATCCGAAACTAAACATGGTTGGATACATTATTGAAGTATTCAAACTTAAAAGCAGATGTTTAAAGATATATTTTACCCAAATTTAATAGTTTGAGATATGAACAAGTTTCTAAACAATAATTATCAAAACTTAAAAGAATCGTATTTTTGCGTATAAACAATACTGTGTTTATTCTAGAATACCACAGACTGTTATAGATGTACAGACACACACTGTGTGGATATGTCATGCCTCCGAAACAAAAAGGTTGTTTTCTTCTTTAAAAAGTTCTTACTTTATGACATCTAATTTTGACTGCACCTTTGCATCAATATCTTATGAATCTTATGATGAAAAATTAGCATTACCTTTGATAAGTGGTATTATACAAATTCCATTATCATAATTACAATACTTGATAATGATGTAATGTTGAATGATTTACCATAGTTGTGCCCTTACCTTCCAGACATGTGGTTTTGCCATGAAATTGCAACTATATGAGCCGCGCCATGAGAAAACCAACATATTTGCGACCAGCGTGGATCAGCCAACATACTGGCTTTGCGACCAGCATGGATCCAGACCAGCCTGCGCATCCGCGCAGTCTGATTCAGGATCCATGCTGTTCCCTTTCAAAGCCTATTGCAATTAGAGAAACCGTTAGCGAACAACATGGATCCTGACCAGACTGCGCGGATGCACGGGCTTGTCTGGATCCATACTGGTCGCAAAGCCACTATGTTGTTTTTCTCATGGCGCGGCTCATATGTGCTTGACTCTAGTACAACTTTTTGTGTCATCTCACGCTTTATTTTGACAAAGATACTTGTTGATGTACAAGCCTCGAATCACTTTTTTATAGCTTCAGGAAATTAGTAACACAGTAATATCCTTTGGTGTGAAAAATTATCATGATATTCCGATACTTCTTTGCATAACAATGAGCATTTGTTTACATAAAAGGGTGCTTTTCCAAGACAAAGATGTAAAGTTCCCTATACAAATATTCAATATCAGATCTGATTGTTTTGAACAAAAATTATTTCTGAAACAATTGACATCTAATAGAAGTATTTCGAACAATATCTTAATAACATTCGACAACAAATATTTGATACCTAACATGATTGTTTAGACCAATATATCTTTCAAACATTCGATAGCTAATATGATTGTTTCGAATAATATCTCGCAAGTGTTTGATATTTAATATTATTATACCGAACAAAATTAAGTACATAAAAAAGTTAACAAATGTTTTTAATTCATTTAATTCAACAGTTTTTTGTCTTTTCAACATCGTCATCAACAAGGTACGAGGGAGACAATCATTTCATGAATTGAAGCAGTTATTTGCCCTTATATGACATTTAAAATATCAGCGCTGTCACATGACTTGACAGCCACTTCCGCTTGGTTACGTGTCAAAAAGATTGAAAATGTTTTTGATAATCAAAATATCCCCTTCTCGGGTAATGGGATTTTATCATTGTAGACAAAAGTGAGGTATAATAAATTCTAATGTTTGTTTCTGTTAAAATACACTTACGCTAAAATAACGTCACGTTAACGTGCGATGACGGCAATGTTTTTGTTGCGACCATTGTTTTAGATTTATAAGGGCATATCAGAATCGAATTAACGTATAGCAAAATCGTGTTTTGCCAAAATTAATCGCGGCACTCGAAATCGGTTATACGTTGCCAGAATAATTCACGAGGGCGAATGTATAACCCCTTTCCGTGTATTAATAACGTTAAAACAAGGTTTTTCTATACATTATTTCTTAATGATTGTTTCAAATAATATATCGCAAGTGTTTCATGTTCATTATGATTGTTTCGAGTAATACTAGCATCTCAAACTCTCAAATCTCTGTTTATGCAGTACTTTTTGAACCACAACTGTTCTCCGCATATTTCAGTGCTGCTTTTAAGTTAGACAGTACCAAGAGGGGAGGTTGGGAGGTATGTAGCAGACAAGTACGTCATTCTTTAAATTATAAAGATGACAGGTATCAATGTAGTATCATTCTGTAAAGATATGTTGCTAACAGGTATCAATGGTACACCACGGGGCCATTCTGTAAAGTTGGTTAGATGGCACATATCAATTGTAGACCATTCTGTAAAGATATGTAGATTGCACGTATCAATGGTAGTCCATTCTGTAAAGTTGTGCAGATGGCACGTATCAATGGCGGGCCATTCTGTAAATTTGTGTAGATTGCACGTATCAACGGTAGATCATTTTGTAAAGTTATGAAGATGGCACGTATCAATGGCAGGTCATTCTGTAAAGTTATGTAGATTGCACATATCAATGGTAGACGTGCTATAAAGTTGTGTAGATGGCACGTATCAATGGTGGGCCATTCTCCAAAGTTATGTAGCTGACATTTATCAATGGCGGGCCTTCTGTAAAGTCATGTAGTTGACATTTATCAATGGCGGGCCTTCTGTAAAGTTATGTAGCTGACATATATCTGTGATGGGCCATTCTGAAAAGTAATGAAGCTGACATTTATTAATGACGGGCCTTCTGTTAAGTTATGTAGCTGACGTTTATCAGTGGCGGGCCATTCTGAGAAGTTATATAGCTGAAATATATCTGTGGTGGGCCATTCTGTAGAGTTATGTAGCTGACATTTATCAATTGCGGGCCTTCTGTAAAGTTATGTAGCCAACATCTGTCAATGGCAGGCCTTCTGTAAGGTTAGGTAGCTGACATTTATGAATGGCGGGCCTTCTGTAAAGTTATGTAGCTGACATATATCTGTGGTGGGCCATTCTGAAAAGTTATGTAGCTGACATTTATTAATGGCGGGCCTTCTGTAAAGTTATGTAGCTGACATTTATCAATGGCGGGCCTTCTGTTAAGTTTTGTAACTGACATTTATTAATGGCGGGCCTTCTGTAAAGTTATGTAGCTGACATTTTTCAGTGGCGGGCCTTCTGTAAAGTTATGTAGCTGACATATATCTGTGGTTGGCCTTTCTGTAGAGTTATGTAGCTGACATTTATCAATGGCGGGCCTTCTGTTAAGTTATGTAGTTGAAATTTATTAATGGCGGGCCTTCTGTAAAGTTATGTAGCTGACATATATCTGTGGTGGGCCTTTCTGTAGAGTTATGTAGCTGACATTGATCAATTGCGGGCCTTCTGTTAAGTTATGTAGTTGAAATTTATTAATGGCGGGCCTTCTGTAAAGTTATGTAGCTGACATATATCTGTAGCGGACCATTCTGTAGAGTTATGTAGCTGACATTTATCAGTGGTGGCGGGCCTTCTGTAAAGTTATGTAGTTGACATTTATCAATGACTGGCCTTCTGTAAAGCTATGTAGCTGGCATTTATCAATGGCGGGCCTTCTGTAAAGTTATGTAGATGACATTTATCAATGACGGGCCTTATGTAGAGTTATGTAGCTGACATTTATCAATGGCGGGCCTTCTGTAAAGTTATTTGTAGCTGACATTTATCAATGGTGGGCCTTCTGTAAAGTTATGTAGCTGACATTTATCAATGGTGGGCCTTCTGTAAAGTTATGTAGCTGACATTTATTAATGCCGGGCCTTCTGTAAATTTATGTAGCTGACATTTATCAGTGGCGGGCCTTCTGTAAAGTTATGTAGCTGACATATATCTGTGGAGGGCCATTCTGTAGAGTTATGTAGCTGACATTTATCAATGGCGGGCCTTTTGTAGAGTTATGTAGCTGACATTTATCAATGGCGGGCCTTCTGTAGAGTTATGTAGCTGACATTTATCAATGGCAGGCCTTCTGTAGAGTTATGTAGCTTACATTTATCAATGGCGGGCCTTATGTAGCTGACATCTATCAATGGCGGGCCTTCTGTAAACTTATGAAGCTGACATTTATCAATGGCGGGCCTTATGTAAAGTTTTGTAGCTGACATTTATCAATGGCGGGCCTTCTGTAAAAGTATGTAGCTGACATTTATCAATGGCGGGCCTTCTGTAGAGTTATGTAGCTGACATTTATCAATGGCAGGCCTTCTGTAGAGTTATGTAGCTGACATTTATCAATGGCGGGCCTTATGTAGCTGACATTTATCAATGGCTGACCTTCTGTAAAGTTATGTAGCTGACATTTATCAATGGCGGGCCTTCTGTAAAGTTATGTTGCTGACAGTTATCAATGGCGGGTCTTCTGTAAAGTTATGTAGTTGTCATTTATTAGTGGCGGGTCTTCTGTAAAGTCATGTAGCTGACATTTATCAGTGGTGGCCCATTCTGTAGAGATATGTAGATGATACGTGTCAATGGTTGAACCATCCTGTATAGTCATATAAAATGCTTTCCTTGCTGAACTGTTAATACGGCGCACCTAAAGGGAATGTTTATAGATTATATAACTGGCATCCTCATAAGATTGTTTCTGCTTTTTCAGCTCAGATATCTTCGTATGAAAATGAATATTGTTATTGTGTAGCTCAGACATTGTGTAGCAGGTTGCAGATGTTGTGGTATTCTCAAATGTCTTTAAGCCTGTATCATGTATCATTAATAATGGAAATATTCATTTGATATCTCCCGACATTTTTAGAATCAATATGATCCTTAGATTTTCTTTCTCTATACTAGAGCGCTAATATCCGCTGGTACATAGGATCCTTTTATATTATATTTCAATTTCTGCTAATTATAGACGATGCCACGCTTCGCGACGTGTGGAATCCTGTAGTTTTTTGTTTTTATTATTATAATAATGTCTGTTTCATGTGTTTGTACAGGCCCCGTGATCATAAAACATTTTCTGTCTCGGCTGAGCTTGAAAATGAAACTTAATTTGTCATTTATGGTCAAATTCACAAATTTCATAATTTCTGAATTTTTTTTCACAAATTGTCACAAGAAAAGAAACAAATTTTTTGAACGTTTGAAAAAACAAACACTAAAAAAAGCCTCACATTGAAACACCCACGTCCGCATTAGGAATATTGCTCTTATATATTAATGACTCGGAAGTATTTGTAACAATATTCAGTCTATAAGGAAAACATTAGCAAGACTACATATGAACCGCACCATGAGAAAACCAACATAGTGCGTTTGCGACCGTTTGCATCCGCGCAGTCTGGTCAGGATCCATGCTGTTCGCTAATGGTTTCTCTAACTGCAATAGGCTTTGAAAGCGAACACTAGGCTGGTCTGGATCTATGCTGGTCGCAAATGCACTATGTTGGTTTTCTCATGGCGCGGCTCATATAATTGATGGCAAACTATCATAAATCTAAGTTGAACTGTGCGGCCACCCTTGATTAAAGAACTTACATAATCTAAATTGTCAGCTTGACTTAATGCAGTAAGTAATGCATCCATGGGCCGAACTACTTTTTCATTGTTAGTTAATCCGTGAAGTCCATAGATTAGAGATATTTTTCTGGAGTGCATGATCATTTTTAATGGATTGTTTTCTTGATTAATTTAAGGATGGATCTGTGACTTTCCAAAGTATATTTATAACTATGTAAGTCGGTAAACAACGTCTCCAATCAATACCAACGCCTGGGCTTTCCCTCCCTATAAAAAGCTAGAACAGTTGATATTACTTACGAACTTACTGAAGTAAACGCTTTGTTGATGTTTCTCACGAACTTACTGAAGTAACTGAAGTAAACGCTTTGTTGATGTTTCTTACGAACTTACTGAAGTAAACGCTTTGTTAGCACAACCTAGCAATTTAAGGGGGCAGGGAAAAAGATATTGCGGAAACTGTGATTTTATTTGTTATTTTAAAGAAAGAGGTGAAATCATGTAGTAAGATTTTTCTCCTAAAGCTGAAAATAAGTAATCAAAGTCGTGTGCATTGAAATAATTCAGAAGATGGCAGAGTAATCAACATGTGCGACAATAGGGAACAAATTCATTTATATTATGCTCGTATCCCAGCAAAAGTATGTGATTTTGAATGTAAATATATAGTCATACAGGAAAATCTGGATAAATTCATCACATAGATTATTGTCACTGCATTAAAGCTACTCGTCCAAAGTTTGCATGAAAAGTTTCAACATGTTAATTTCCACTTAGTTTGGCAAAGAAAGTGTATATGACGCTGAAAAATGGTAAAGTGAGTAAAATGGTAAAATGCAAGAAGAATGTAATTTTCTGCATTATTTCAAAAGCGTTGCAACGGTTTACTACTAATTTCTGCACAATATGTTTGGTTATTTATAAGAATATCTTGCAAAAATCTTATGTCAATAAGTTTTTGTACCACTTCTCACTTTCAGATCACTCACTTTTATGGATTTTTAGAGAAATTATTTTCCGCCTAGAAGTGTGGATTAGTCCCTTTAAAATTAAATTCAACATTGATCTCTTTCTAATTACAGATACTGTTACATACAACGAACACATTGCACGTGAGTCATTAAAAGGACACCTGCTGGTGAGTAATATATTTCTGAATTGTAATGTTGGAACAACAAATATTTCTTTGTTGTTGTTATATTGGAACTGTTTCGTATGTTGAATATGTGTATAGATGTGATGACGTTGTCCCACCACTATCTGTGTAGGGTAGAGACCACCAATTGTTTTCCCATAGACTTACATTATAACATTATGGCGTGTACGGCCTTCCATACATCGAAACATGTATATCTAACTACATATTTTTCAAGAACTATCTTAGTTCTACCAAAATATCGGACGAAAACAAATGAATACTGATACTTTATATTTAAGTAATTTTCGTGTGAATGAGATGACCCCCTGTTTACATCGTTGGCATGGCGGGAGAAATTCGTTTTATAAAACTTTTTTTCAATACACATAAAATGTAGAAAATTTTGTCAAAATGTATAATAAAATACTGTAAATACAGTGAAAAAATATCAATTTTGAAAAATAATCACTTCCTGGGTTTGTTTACATGACTGACCAATCAGAACGCACAGACGTTACCTTACTCCCACGTATACACTTACCTCATTCCCAGGAAGTTCCCTGTACTTTTATGAATCGGTGGTCTCTGACCTGTAAGATTAATTTTGTGATAACCACAAGCGATTGCCGACATCGTTTGGGTTTAAAGAGTGAAGTGGTATTTTTGCCACTGGCCGGTCAAAGGTTGTGTCCAACTACGTCCCTTCATTATACGCCCGAAGGGACGTATTATGTTATACCCCCGGTGTCCGTATGTCTGTCCGCCCGTCCGTTAGCAATTTCGTGTCCGCTCTGTAACTCTTCAACCCCTTGAAGGATTTCATAGAAACTTAACACAAATGTTCACCACACTGAGACGACGTGCAGAGCGCATGTTCCGGATGACTCGCTTCAAGGTCAAGGTCACACTTAGGGGTCAAAAGTCATATCAGTTTGTTTCGTGTCCGCTCTGTAACTCTTGACCTGCTGAAAGGATTTGAAAGAAACTTGGCAAAAATGTTCACCACACTGAGACGAGGTGCAGAGCGCATGTTTAGGATGACTCACTTCAAGGTCAAGGTCACACTTAATGGTCAAAGGTCATATATGACTTTGCTTTGTGTATATTGCTCTGCATTGTAGTGCTCATGTTTTTATTTGGCAGATCCCTTTTTTTGTTCATTTACAATAATTTTCTTTTTGAATTAATTCCCCTTTATGTTACTAGAAATAGCATATTTTGAAACGTTTTTATTATTGGCCGTATGGAAAACCGAGACCACTTTTCTATGGTACAACATGGATGGTACCTCCAATTTTAAGGTGTATTTTGACATACCTGTACCTGGTAAGGATTTTGTTGTGGACTTTGAATATTTTTAGTGGACAAGGATGGTAATAGGAACGTTTGAATTTTTAAGATTCCTTGTTTCATTTTGAATTTATCATAAAAATGATTTTGGTGGGGTGATTACCATTGTTAGTTTCAGCCATTCTGAACATTAGTTTATTTTTTAATTTAAATGTTAGCTTCATTTTATACGGATTAATATATAAAATGTTCAGGATACATTAGTAAACACAAAAAGCAACATTTGTTTCCGAAAATTCTAAAATTTCTAATGCAATTTTTTATAAGTTGTGATTTTGCCCGATTTTTACAATGAGGGAAAAGCATTTCTGGTAATACAATTAATCTACCATTCGTAAACATATCTGAGAAATCCTTCTACCATCCTTGGGGATCTTTAGAATATTGTATGCGCTATAACTGATCTATAAGCGATCTAAAAGTACTGACTACATTAGAGTCATGAGCTACTATTGGAGGGCCATTTAATCCACAATACGCCTTCCTTTGATACCATCTGTTTCATCATTTACATGTAGCTACATATTTGTTATAAGACTTAAATGTTTGTCATAATGAATAAAAAGCATTGACTAATATTGATATCCATAATTGCATGGTTTTACATTACATAAACGTAGGCGTCACAGCTTATAATTTTGATATCCAGTTCTTGTCATTGTACCAGGAGACAAATCGAAATTGCTTTTATAATATACACAATGATATACTCTTTCTATGCAAATACGGGAACATAAAAAGTGATTGATCAATAAAACTATAGTTTTGATGTCATTGTAGAAAAAGGACAAACTGTTCAATGATGAAACAAGAGAGGTACAGAAACAACAAACAGTGTCTGAAGGCGCAAAGTCAAATTACTCGAAGAAACACTTGTTGTCAACAACATCTACGAAACACATGTCCAGTGCAAGTCTTGTATATTTAGCCAATGTACGGAAGTTTAAGAAAAAGGAACAAGAAATGAAAGAAAGGTTGTCACGAGTACGTCAAAAATGTTTAGATTACATGCAAAATCCGTACTGGCAGAATCTACGACAAGGAGGCAGAGTCTGGACATACGAACCACAACAGATACACTACTGCATAATTCCGAAGGTTGGATGCACATTTTGGAAGCGTATAATGCGGTTTCTTGGGAAAGACTATCCAAGAACCCAGAATGTTCAGCGACCGTCCGATATTGACAGAGGTTTTGTTCATTATGGCGGTTTATCAAATCTTCAGCAGTGGAGTGTACAAAATCCGATAGCCCATATGCTAATGACGAACGGAAACTCTTTTATGATGACACGTGACCCCTATTCAAGATTATGGTCTGCATATATTGATAAATTTCTACTTCCGGATTTCTGGCGAACTGATGCTAAGGCGGTCGTGAAAAAACTACGACCAAATGCAACAGAATACGAAAGAAATTGTGCAAACAACGTCAGTTTTTATGAATATCTTTTGTTCATAAATCGGACTTATAAGTCGGGCTTGAACGAACACTGGGATAAAATGCATCGATTATGTAGCCCTTGCCACGTACAGTATGACGTCATCGGTAAACAAGAGTCTTTCAGTTCTGACGCCGATTACATTTTAACAAAGTTTAATATTGACTACCTTAAAGAGAACACTACAAAATTAGACATGGTTCATGAAGAGGTCACAACCCTAACAAAATATAATTTTAATTTAGAATCGGCCATTACGGAAGGCTGTTTTGAAAAGTTAGATGTAGCCAAAAGGTTGTGGTTAGCCTTTCAGTATAACGGATATATCGACCGCAATGCAGACTTCCCAGAAAAATATCTGATGAAAACTGGCTTCTTAATAGAACCAGCTGAAATATTTATGGACTTAGTGTTTCAAACGATAAAGAATCAAACTGACCAAGGTATAGATATAAAGGGACAAAAGCGAACAATGATGCTTGAGGCATATAGAAAGATCCCTGATGATTTATTAAAAGCCATAGTGAACGTGTATGAATACGATTTTGAACTATTTGGATACAATAGAACTTTATTACTATGAGCGAGAAATCACAAATTATATTTAGAATGTCTGCATGAGTTATACGGGTGTTATTTTTCTGTTGTATTACAGTCTGAGTGGAAACAAATAGCTGCAGAAAGACCCCTATCAGATATACAATGTAATGAAAATGTACGAGCTTCTAATCGTTGACTATGTGGGGGATTGCCATAGATATTTTAATGGCCAAACCACATCATTTTTTGTCCTATTGTCCAATATCGCAGGTCGATATTATCGTTTTGCTGGATTTTTTGTGTGTATAAGTACGTACACCTTTAGTTTGTGACAAACTTCAGTTTAGTGTGAAACCAAAAGACATATATCTCACATATCTTTGGGCAATTTTTCTTTCTGTCTTTGTTTCAGTGTGTTTTGTTGTGTTCGACATTACCCGTACGAGCAAATATGTTACTTAGTGTTCTGTATTATGTAATTTGTGTGTCATGGATATGTTTTTGACATTAAACCTTTAAATAAAACACGAAGAAACTGTTCCTTTTATTGAAAACTAATCTGGTGAAAATTATGATAATCGGACTGTCGACAAAAAGCCATTTGCAAGATTACGCTTGTGGAACCTGTAGTGTGGTTCAAAGGGTGAATATTAAACATCCAACATCCTAACTATTTAACTATAAAAATATATTGCCAAAAACTCCAGACCTTGTACATAATTGTTGAAAAAACTTGGTAAAACTCATTTGGAAACACAGAATTTAACCAAGCTAAGTTATAGCAGAATCTGTATCTATGGGTCTGTTCAAGAGAGACAATGAAATGAGCGACATCCAGTACGTCTACTATTTGACTAGAACTATGTTATAATGAAACTGATTCATAATAACTAAAATTAGATGACTATGGTGGCACATTTCTGCCAACCACATATCCACTTATTTATCTTGAATATTTCGTAAAATTTCCCTTATTTAAGTGTTATACACATATTGATTATCTTAAACTGCCTGTTGGTGCCCATTAATGCCATCCACATATTCACTTACGTTAACTAGGTATCTTGATTTTTGTCATTTACTCAGTTATGATTGGCAATATCCCGTAATCGTCCCCTATCATTACGGAATGAATGAAAATACATAAAGGGGCATAATAAATATGCAAATTTATCATTCCTTCTGAATGCAATAAATCATATCTATAATTGGCACAACCCATTAGAAGTGGTGGTCGGGGGACGAGGTGGATATATACACTCATTCATTCCGTATAGGGGACGAAAAGTCTAACCGTTAATCGCCAATTTGGGTACGAAGCTGGATTTCAAGAAAACTTTCGCAATAACCACTTATCTAATATGTGAATAGTGGACACTGACAGGCAGTTTTGTTCTGTTTACATAATTATCTGGATAACACGCAATTTTGCCACTTGTCAGGTAATCACTGGATATGTGACATTTTTAGAGAAAACTGTTGACATAAATAAGTGATACGTGGTTGGCAGAAATATGTCACCATAGATGACAAATGTATATTTCGACTAAGGACAATTAAACGATAATTGTGACTTAATAATATCTGTAAGAAGATCCTTTGGAAGCATAGAATGCAACCAAGCAAAATAATAGCAGACTCGGTTAGATTTTGTTTGTTTGTTTGTTTGTTTGTTTTTGGTTTAACGCCTTTCAGTTATGTAATGGCGGGCAGTTAACCTAACCAGTGTTCCTGGATTCTGTACCAGTACAAACCTGTTCTCCGCAAGTAACTGCCAACTTCCCCACATGAATCAGAGGTGGAGGACAAATGATTTCAGACACAAAATCGTCACGGAGAACATAGCCTCGCCCAGGGCTCGAACTCCGTAGATCTGCGCTCTCCGTATTGAGCTAAGCGGGAGGACTCGGTTAGATTAAGTCTATTCATGAGAGGTAATGGAAAGTGCAAAACCCCGTACGCCACCAAGCACTGGCTTAAGCGGAATTCTATTACACATGTATTGAACTTCTTGTACTTCCTGATCCCAAAGGTCCAAAAATATAACAACTAGGCAAGTTAAGGTATAAACATATATAACAACCACGGTGCTATATAATTTAAAATCAGCTGTAAAATGTTTCATTTGACTAACGACAAATAAATGTATAATTTAATTTAATATAAACGTCCAGAAAGTTCTTTTAGCAGTACTGTCCTAAAGTGCAGATGAAGAAAAAAATCTACTTTTTAGATTGATTAAATATAAAATCAAAATATAGATTGGACACGGGCATGTACAATTTAGTGAATCAAGTTCTAGACTATGTTTTAAGGAGAGATATTAACACCTTATTTCAAACTCCTTTAGAATAATTATACAATGAATTATTTTATATATTTATGCTGTTTGTAAGTAATGCCTATAAAACCAATGTTGGTATCGGATCAAATTGACTTGCACAAGGACGTGTTACGAAAGAAACATTGGTTGTAAAGCGTCTATTAAGGGATACAACCAACATTATAAAGGCTGATCACTACCAAATAGAATGTAAGCCTCCGCAGGTCTAGTCACAAGTAGTCCAAATATAAATAGTACTAATCTTTTTTCCTTTCCTAGTGCATTTTCTCGGCAGCAATGTGCTTACTTATACCCTACCGCGTTTCAGTATGTATCACTTTGCATTCTAATGAAATCAGCATGTTCCTATCGCATGCTAGATAAAAATGACGGCGTAAGAATTTAATGTCACGAAAAGAGAAATTGAAAGAAGCGAAAAGTAGTAAATTCAGCGGGTTGTATTTAACGAACTGTAGTTTTCTTATATAAAAGTTAACACCCCCTTTTCTTTTTGTTTTTCTAAAGTAGCGATCTAGTTCTTTATGGGAATATAAGTCTCTGAAAATCTGATATGCTAGAAAATGTCGAAACACCGTTATGAAGTGAGTGGATTTTATATGAAATAAAGAACAGCTGGATTTAGTGGTGTTCAGCCTATAAGGGGCAATACATGTTATTTTCTGAAACCCCTCGAAAATGAATGGAAATGCCATTAATCTATTCTTTATGATGTAAAACGGTAACAAATGGCTGAAAACGCTTAAATTTCTTGTGTTTTTGGAATTTAAATCGAATTTTCGACCAGGTGGCAGTATTTTGGTTCGTTTTAGGACCTAGTAAATGTCTATTCTCGCATTTTAGCACTTCAGTTGTCTAAATAATATTGAAATTAGCATGTTTCTGAATGAAAATGACAAACATCTTAACGATTAAATGGATGTTAAATGTAAATTCCACGAATAAGGTAAAATTAATTGAAATATTGCTTGCACAGGGCTAAATTTTGCATATTTTTGGGGATGGGGGTGACCTGTAATGAATTGTCATTTCTCTATATTTTCTCAGTATTTTGCACCAAAACAAAGCAGAATCATTGTGAAATAGGTGTACCTTGAGAATGAATCCAAATTCATGGAAAAATCAAACAAAATTTTTCTCTTATAGGCTGATCACTACCAAATAGAATGTAAGCCTCCGCAGGTCTAGTCACAAGTAGTCCAAATATAAATAGTATTAATCTTTTTTCCTTTCCTAGTGCATTTTCTCGGCAGCAATGTGCTTACTTATACCCTACCGCGTTTCAGTATGTATCACTTTGCATTCTAATGAAATCAGCATGTTCCTATCGCATGCTAGATAAAAATGGCGGCGTAAGAATTTAATGTCACGAAAAGAGAAATTGAAAGAAGCGAAAAGTAGTAAATTCAGCGGGTTGTATTTAACGAACTGTAGTTTTCTTATATAAAAGTTAACACCCCCTTTTCTTTTTGTTTTTCTAAAGTAGCGATCTAGTTCTTTATGGGAATATAAGTCTCTGAAAATCTGATATGCTAGAAAATGTCGAAACACCGTTATGAAGTGAGTGGATTTTATATGAAATAAAGAACAGCTGGATTTAGTGGTGTTCAGCCTAAATTTCTATTTCAAACAGACTCGTTTAATCATCCGTGACCGTAAAAATATTGTCTTTCCTCTTTTATCGTAACCGGCGTATTTAGTCCATAGTACCGTTCTGTTGCGGTTCTTTGCCTTTCGGAAAAAATGGATCAGGCGTTTACAAATACATACACCAAAGTGGTCAATATATTGATACACTGCACCAACAAAACTAGAATACGTCTTGTTAGGCCTTAAAACCATGCACAACGCAACTATAAATTTCATGCCGCTTTTGAGAATCTTGTCAGAAGGTATTTATGCTCGGCCTTTCGTTTCATTTTGCGAAGAACGTGTTACGAAAAAACCATTGGTTATAAAGCATCCAAAAGCCATTTCAAACACAGTGTTAAGGGAAACAACCAGCATTATAAATTACTATTTAAAACAGATTCGTTTAGTCTTCCTTGACCGTATACAGATCTTATAGTAACCCGCGTATTTAGTCCAGAGTACCGTTCTGTTGCGGTCCTTTGTATTTCAAAAAGATGGGTCATATTGACAAATTTGTAAAGATACAATATCTACATACTTCGATAAGTCCATTATAAAATTGCATGTCAGTATACGGTATATGATTCCTCATTATGTCGTGTAATTTACAGATGTTGACTATAGCGTACGTCCACATTGGAGCATGCTTTTAAACAGAATGCATGATATAAGGTATGGCGTTTCATATTTCAAAGTTCCCTGCTTAAACAAATTGAAAAAAAGTCTTTCAGTTTTCTCTGGAGTTTTAGAAATGGTAAGTTGATATACTGCACCAAAACTAAAATATGTCATGTTAGATCTTAAAAACCATGCACACCTTTACTATACATTTCATGCCGCTTTTGAGAATCTTAGAAGATATTTATGATCGGCCTTTCGTTTCAGTTTGCCAAGGACGTGTTACGAAAGAAATAATGGTTATACATGAAATGCGTATAAAGGCCAATACAAACACAGTATTAAGGGAAACAACCAACATTATAAATCTCTATTTCAAACAGACTCGTTAATCTACCTTGACCGTAAATTCGTTTCCTTTCTATTGTAACCTGCGTATTTAGTCCAGAGTACCGTCCTGTTGCTTTTTTTGCATTTCGTAAAAAATATCATACTGGCAAATTTCTTTTGAAAGATATAATATCTACATTCTGCTATTAGTCCAATACAGCATTGCATGACAGTATACTATATATAATTCCTCATTATCTATGTAGACTATAACCTTGGAAATAGCAGACGCTATCAATCTTACTCGAATATTATTCTAAAAGCGTGCGCTAGATCAAAAACAAATTGTCATGAGAAATAGACACCAGGGGTTTTCCGGATAAATATTTCAAAGACCGTGAATTAAGGTAGTTCTGCACGTTTGATAAACCGGAAGTGATGACTTAATCACGGTAATTTATTCGGAAAATGTAGAATAAAGCCTCCATGGATTCCGCGTACGAAGTGAAAATCATTTTATGAATTAATGGCAACCCGTGAGTGAATTTATTACAATGGCACTGTTACTATTATTCTAAACTAAAAATATGATATTTAAACATCTGTCACGTTGGGGAGGGCCGTCATCTGATGTTGTAAGAACTTGTGGCCCGACCCATTTGCTTATTTGTTTGTGTTTGTAAAATTGTTTTATATTCTTGTAAATATAGAATGAGCAATAAAATATTTTAAAACTAAATCTGTCACGTTAAAGTAAATACCTGGTAATTTAAATTAATATCTTAAAATTAGCTTTAAACGCGTAGTTTACTTTAATTATGGTCAACTATCTCAAAAATAAGCACACAGACCTATACATTTTATTTCATCATCTTGAAGACCGTATGTTTGTCTACGACTGTGAGAGGCTTCATTAAAATCTACATTGCAGAAAAATTTATATTCGCGAAAATGTTATGAAAGTTGTGATTTTCCCATAATATCCCATTATGAAAAGTTGCATGGAGTCATTTTTTTTTCAAATTGGTCTAGCAAAAAAAAAAAAAACAAGCACATGACACTATATTTTTTATTTGCTGAATTTTCAACGTATATTCTCAGGTTTTGAAAAAATCAGGGTTTAATCTAATTTACACTGTAAAGTAAAGTGCATAATGTAAAGTATTCTTACAAAAAGTCTTCAGTATTATGTGGCGTTTACGCCAAAGTGGAAACTGTTTTGATACAATGCACCAACGAAACTAAAATATGTCATGTTAGACCTTAAAACCATGCACAACGCAACTGCCTTTGTTTCATTTCGCCAATACAGCGTTAACACAAAATCAAGGGAAACAATCAACATTGTGAACTTCTATTTAAAACAGATTCGTTTAATCTTCCTTGGCCGTAATAATGTTTACTTTATTTATTGTAACTCGCGTATTTAGTCCAGAGTACCGTCCTGTTGCGTTTCTTTGCCTTTCGTAAAAATTGATCATCTTTCGTAAAGATATAATATTTACAGTCTGCTATTAGTCCAATACAGCATTGCATGACAGTATACTATATATCATTACTCATTATCTATGTAGACAATAACCTTGGAAATAGCAGACGGTAGCTAGCTAAAATCTGATGACACCATATGATTTTGCAACTGGTCTATTATCTATCTTACTTTGTTACAAACGTTCGAAGCTATTTATTTGATGCCAAGTTAGTTTTAGCACACAAATGAAAGCTTAAAACGTAAGAAAGAATGTTAATCGGAATCCTGAAACTGAAACTGATTGATTTGATTAAACGCCTATTTGTATATAATAACAAGTTCAATTGTGTTGTACATTTAATTTAACAGACCTTAAAAATACAAATGATAAAATGTAAAAACACACAAAAATTTAAAATCTAACACCTGCTGTTATCGCATATAAAACAATTATCAAAAAATTTAAAACAATGCTATGAAGTCTCTTTTGCGTAATGCTAACGGCAGTTTATTCCACAGTTTTGGACCGGTAGTACAGAAACTTCTATCATTAAATATTTTGCAGTTTGTATAACATTGTATAACATAACGACATTCAGAATTTTCTGAAGATCTCAAACCTTGTCTACTAGGAACATACCCTGTAAATAGTTCTGTTAAATACACAGGTGATCTGCCAGTGTGACAGCTATACATGAAAGAAACTATCTTAAACTCAATCCTTGCTTACACCGGCAACCAATGTAAGTCATACAATGCTTGTTTGGAACTGTCAAACGTTTTGAATACGTTGCATTTTACGCACCTCACCCTTAGCTGTACTATACTGTATGGCATTGCAGTAATCCAGGTGTAAACTACATTGTAACTAGAGACAAAACTGAAATTTCAGCGGCTGTTTTGGTTAAATATTTTCGGATGTTCTTAGGAAATTCAGCATGGCTATACGGCATTTGCGATTTATATGATCTTTAAAGTTCAATGTTCCATCAAGAAATGCACCAAGATATCTAATTGTGCTTTCACGTTTGATATCATCAGCAGCAACGTTAATCGACTTTATAAAACATTTGTTCAATTGAGGTCTGCTACCAAACATAATAAATTAGGATTTTGAAGTGTTCATTTTCAATTTGTTTCTATTCATCCAGTCATTGATTGTAACTGCGAACCGTCCGACCGCTTGTGATTCTACGGAAGCAGTAGTCTGTTACACTGATCTGTCTTAGCGAATACAGGTTAATATGTAGTCTGTTACACTGATATGTCTTAGCGAATACAGTTAATATGTAGTCTGTTACACTGATCTGTCTTAGCGAATACAGTTAATATGTAATCTGTTACACTGATCTGTCTAAGCGAATACAGTTAATATGTAGTCTGTTACACTGATCTGTCTTAGCGAATACAGGTTAATATGTAGTCTGTTACACTGATCTGTCTTAGCGAATACAGTTAATATGTAGTCTGTTACACTGATCTGTCTTAGCGAATACAGTTAATATGTAGTCTGTTACACTGATCTGTCTTAGCGAATACAGTTAATATGTAGTCTGTTACACTGATCTGTCTTAGCGAATACAGTTAATATGTAGTCTGTTACACTGATCTGTCTTAGCGAATACAGTTAATATGTAGTCTGTTACACTGATCTGTCTTAGCGAATACAGTTAATATGTAGTCTGTTACACTGATCTGTCTTAGCGAAAACAGTTAATATGTATTCTGTTACACTGATCTGTCTTAGCGAATACAGTTAATATGTAGTCTGTTACACTGATCTGTCTTAGCGAAAACAGTTAATATGTAGTCTGTTACACTGATCTGTCTAAGTGAATACAGGTTAATATGTATTCTGTTACACTGATCTGTCTTAGCGAATACAGGTTAATATGTATTCTGTTACACTGATCTGTCTTAGCGAATACAGTTAATATGTAGTCTGTTACACTGATCTGTCTTAGTGAATACAGTTAATATGTAGTATTTAATGCGTGGAAGAGTCTACGGAAGCAGATGTGGGACGAAAGCTTTTATTTGCTATATGATCATAAGCAAAACCGTAGACTGATATGGATTTGGGAATGACATCAATAAAGAGTTCCAGCATAGGTGAGATACAGCCAAGGACCAAGGCAACTGCCTTGGGGCACACTGCATTCAAGATGGCGGTCTGATGAATATGCATTGTTGATATTAACCTTACAAGTACGATGCCTTATGTAAGAGTTTACCCATTGAAGAGCTGTTTCACAGACACCATTCTGTGCTTTTAGGACATCTAGCAGAATGTCGTGATCGGTAGTGTCAAATGCCGCACTTAATTCAATTGCAATAAGGGCCGTGACTGCCTGTTTCTCCATACCACTTGGAAGATCAGTAACCAACCGAAGCAGCGCAGATTCACAGGAGTGATATTTCCTATATGCAGACTGGTTCTTAGGCAACAGGCTGTTTTGATTTACATGTTTGTTAAATCTGTAAAGAACAGCTTTCTCAGTAAGTTTGACAGAAATGATAAGTTACTCACAGGACGATGGTTGGAAAGCTCTAGTTCAAGACCTGCTCTTTTAGCAAAGGTCTTACAACAGCTTGTTTGTATTCCACAGGAAAACACCTTGTTGTAATGAGAGATTCACCAGTTTAGTGATTCTAGGGAAAGGTTTGAGATTTTTGCCTTTAAAAAGTCAGCAAATTTTGCTGCCAATGCATTTTTAGACTCTCCTTTAGACAGTGGGTTTTCAGATTTGGTACCAGTTAGTTCAGATACTAATCCATTAAGGGTTTTGGAATCACCTTTAGCGTTCTCTATATTTTCACTGAGTGTGTTTCTCTTTTGACGTTTTATTTCAAAACTGTATTCGTTTCTTACTGCTTTATACAATTCAAACTGATATGTTTCAGTTTCAGTTATCGGAATCCGGTGCCTCTTTACATGGCACCAGTATTGGTGACTTGAATAAATATTGCCTACGCTTCGATCTTTATTCATTACTGAGCTCTAATGTTGGACTGAATACTTCCCTAAATAATATTGACTTTTGAATCAAACAGTACTTCCATTCTTGAAAAAGTTGAAATAGCGCTGGTTATCTGGAACTGATGCATGTGAAATGTCTAGAACTATATATTTTTCATTTTGTGTAATTTTAATGTGTTTATAAATTCTGCGCGAATATGTGCGCAATGTCAAAGGTTTAACTGCATAATGAGTTATCTATATATTTAAATATCAAAGTACATTTCATCAGATTATATGTTTTGAGTTGAGAAATTCAGTAGCAAACGAGTTCACAAATATAGAAAGCTGGAAAAGTAGATCCGAAGGGCCTGCTTGAGAAGGGCGTTTTACGGCTAGAGAGTATACCTCATTTTATTATATAATAGTATCAATTCTGTCAAAAATACGGCTTGTATTTCACAAGTAAATACGAACAGACAGAAAAAAATCCGTATTGTACTTTTTTGTATTGTATATTGCCAGATTACTTTCATTCAATATGCATGATCTGACAAAGTCAAAGTTCTATAAATAGCGCACACCAAAACCACACTCAATCCTATTTTAACATCAATCAACTGTTAAAACATTGAAGAATTCGTTCAATAACTAAACGACAAAAAATATTGAGGTATATAGGAAAAGGGGAATTATGCCAGTAGCTAGATCTGGGATTTTGTATCCGGCTCTCGTGGATTTTGCTAAGCTAGATCACACTCGGCGCTTGCGCGTCTCGTGTTTTCCGACCAGGCAAAATTCACTCGAGCCGAATACAGCATCCGAGACCAAGCTACTGATATAATAACCCTATTATACTGATGACTGTAATTTGAGACCTTTCGCCGAACGTTCGCAAGGCGCTACTAGCTGACCGGAAGTCCTTTCTCCGCTGCGAAGAGAGAACGTCATCCAATTCCTCAAAGTATTTATTACTTCAGAAATCCTATGATAGGTTTCAAGTTAGCTGAATAAATTATTAACATTCCTTTTAAAGATAAATGTTGGAAACAAATGGAGAGTTTGTTATGGAAATGAAGCGAAATGCAAATGACGTTTCCTTGACGTCGTCTGTCTGTTAACTTTGCAAGGTGTGGTATTCGCTCTAGCAGATAAGTTGACACTGAATTTAGCATTGTTTAAAGTGAATAGTTTCTGTCGAATTTTCACTTTTTTTTTAATGTAATATTTTTAAATGCAATTTCTGATTTCTTCAAACTCGCTTTGAGGCTTTTCGTATTTTCAAAAACGTTACCTTTTCGGACATTCAACTAAGTGTCTAAAATGACTTTCGTTTATCATTTTCAAACACTGGTTAAATACACACATGATGCAAACAATGAAACATATCATATCGGCATCTGATAAGATTGCAATAACGTTATTTATAAAGTTTCAGAAATCATTCTCGGCGCACAAATAAGGTATCTTGACAGTGGTTACGGTTTTAGTAATGGCCGGATACAGTGATGCGGCAGCCATTTTATATTTGTTGAAATCAAAAGCGACACATGGATTTTTACAAGCCAAGTTTATATCAGGTCAGGTTTTGCTGACCAACAGTAACTAATTGTTTGGTTTGTTGGTAACCATATATGGGATATATGCCGTCAAAGACATCCATGTAACACGAGAGCGAAAATCGAACCCGGATACGGATATACGGGACCAACCTAACCAACAAATTATGCAACAATAATGCCAACTAGCATTTACTTTCGTTTTTCAGTAATGATCCGATTAACAGCGATGTGGCGGTCATTTTGTTTCAATAAGATCTACTAGTATATAGAAGTCTCTAAACCGATATGGAAATAACCGGGCACCATGAAACATATCTTGAGTAAAAGAAATAACGGTAACTTGCAAGAGTCGAAATGCTAAAAGGATCTTTTTTTCTGGGTGAAGGTGCGGATGGAAATATCTGGGTCGAGGGTATCTGTTTTGGCGGCAACAAGGCTGTGCTATAAACGTTTGTTGTTCTCTAGTTATAATTATGTAGCACGCAATGAGGCATATGTAACGATTTATTGTTTCTAAACATACATGATGTCTCGACTTATGTGGCATGTATTGACAGAGGTATATGTACTATTTTGTTGATTTTAAGTACCATACAGTGACAGAAACATAAAACAAAAGTAAACATATATGTGTTAATAAGGGAACTAATAAAAATAATTATACTGCAATAACTGTTTACAGATACAAAAATCTACTTTTCATTTTCAATTACGTCACATTATTATCAATACCCAAACTTAGTTTTGTTTGTTTGTTTTGGTTTAACGCCGTTTTTCAACTCTATTTCAGTTATGTAACGGCGAGCAGTTAACCTAACCAGTGTTCCTGATTCTGTACCAATACAAACCTGTTCTTCGCAAGTAGCTGCCAACTTTCCAACATAATCAGAGGTGGCGGACGATTGATTTCAGATACATTGTCTTTTATCAAATCGTCACGTAGAATATACGGCCCGCCCGGGGATCGAACTGACGACCGTAAATCTGCGCTCTCCCTACGTCTCCCCGAGTTAAGCGGGCGGGTTCCAGTCTTTATATATGAGTTGCAGGAAATGATATCATTCAACCTTGTCAGACACAAAACCTAAGGTAGAGTACCAGCTTGCATCAAACATTTGTTTCTTTTGGTAGTCGTCACGTGTACGATTGAAAATGAGTTCCTCGAGGCACCCGAAAGTCAAAGGTTCCTTATCTAAATGAAACTTATTCGCAAAGAGCTCTTTTCGTGTCGACAGCAGAGGTAGATCTCGGATTGCAAAGATACACATTTCTCTAACCCATTTTCCATAACAAGTCCAGTGGTGTAATTTTGATTTTAGCCTGTTCTTGAAACGTGCTAGATACGGTTTTCTTCTGTCCGATATCCGAGTAGTTTCCGGGTGTCCTGTAAATAAATGCATTAAAAAAAGTGACAGTGATTGCAACTGTACTGCAGTAATGACTGAAAATAACTGAAAAAAGTGACTGCAAAAATGCCCTAAGACTTGTTACTTTCCGTATTAGTTTACGATTATTTCACGTACATAACAACGAACGCCTATACCTGATGTAAGTATTTGAATTTGCTAATAAATGAACTTTCTCACCTAAAATGAAGGGGGCATTTCTTTTTACATATTACAGCTCGACAAAGCAAAAAAAATGTAAGAAAATAAAAAGTAGTTTCTCATTGTTCAACGTGAAAAAAATATAAAACTCAAACTCAAACAATTTATTACTATATGGCCACCGGCCCTGATACAGAATATACAATCAAAGGATTGAAAGAAAACCAACCTTTATAAGAGCCCGGAACACCCAGATGTTGATTATGGTTCAGTGTTGTGAAATACGCCTCGTCAGGTATTAAACAAGACTTCTCCATCCATGCCAAAATGTCACGTGCTCTTGGGTCATGTAAACTGTAATCAACAAAGCCTCTGCTTACTGCCACATGCACGGCCCCTTTCGTAACTCTAATTTCGTGCGGTGCAGAAATACCATTTTTTGGCTTACATCTATCTGTATGTCTGAAAAATATAAATAGTGAACACTACGGTACTTTATTTACAGCAAAGTTAGGCAGGGATTTTACGCTTTTCAAAAGCGTGATTTGTTTGTTAAATTCTTAGGTTTTCACGCTTTTCAAAAGCATTCAAAGACATTACACCATTCTTTGATTGTTTACCTTGTTTAAGCTATACTACGTTCGAACCTAAAAAGTTACAAAAAATTAAGGTGGAGGACGAATGACGTCAGACATATTGTCGTCTGTTATTGTAATCTACTGGGCTAACTGAACATAGCACTATTGTGTATCGTATTATAATATATTATATAACTTATATTAGTTATAGAAAGTTCTACTTTACATTAAGGTTATCTGTCTGTGGTGATTTTCTATGATACTTACTTTGTAACAGTCGATTCTACGTCATTGGACCCATTGTATGCCTTTAAAATCTGCACTAGCTCATAATTGGTTTTCAGTGGAAATTCTTGTCCCGTGAGATTTATGAAATACTTCCATGTTTTGTCTCTCCTCCATAATTGTTCCATACACAGAAGTTCGGGTTCCAATACAGATATTTTACCCCATTTAACGTTGACTCTCTCATTTAATAAGAAAACGTTTTGGAAACAGTTTGCAATGCTTGACATTGCCATATAAATCATATCATTTGTCTTAGAGTCCACATGTATACAATAAATATTTTGTGGTCTGTATATTGCTCGTAAAAGTCTTTCAGCTTGTTCTGCATTTTTATACATAAGAATGCTGTAGGCAATAGGAAAGTTTCTCTCTTCTTCCGTCAGATGATGTGTGATATATCCTCTGTCGTTGATAAAAGAAGTACAGTTCTTAGTTATTTCTATGTAATGTTTAGGTGCCAACAGAGGTATGTCTTTAACGTTAATGGATAAAGCTCGATTAATTTCCAGATCCCTTCCATCGATGATCCCGTGGCAGTTGATATCCTTAACATTTCTGTTATGAATAAAGAACTGTTTGTTAATTAAATCATATTGTTCTCCTTTGTTAGAATTAAATGACGTCACATTTACGAAAGGGTCTTGACGGGTTAGATATACGTCACCATTCGAAACATTGAGTGGTCCTTTTAAAATTGAATTATATTGTGATTTGCGACTGTTCTTCCCCGCGTGTTTGAAGTTATGCATATCAGTAAACATTTGTTTGTACGGTAGGAGTTTTTCAATATTTGCATTTTCATTAGCTTTTATATGTGTTCGGTTTTGTTTTCTGTAGTGATCCACAGTGCTATTGTCTGCATTTTTTGTGACAATGTTATTAAACACTGAGGAATACGTATCTTTTAGAACGGTAGTATACTGCAAAATGTATATTAACAATAAAAGCAAAGATATTATCACTATTTTAAGTCCAGCAGTTCCTGATATCGCACACATTCCACTCAAAGAATTAGGGCATATAGAATATTGGCTGTTTTGTACCGACACGCTTTGAACATGCAAAGGTGGGATAAAAGAATGTGGACTGCGCAGGCTACAAGTCTTCAGAAACCATATCCTTCCTTTTTTCAGAATTATTCATAGAATTAATTCCTATAAAAGCAAACGTTACACTGCTGTCCAGCTAATCAGTATTTCCGTTTTTAAATATTTTATATCTGTATGGTAATATGGTTTTATAAAAACTCATGCGAATCCATTTTATAATATTTACTAATGGAAAGAAAATCAAAAGTTAACCAGCGTAACATAATATAGTTTTGTATTGTTGTTAAGATTTTTCCGATAAAGAAAATGAAGTCCTCAGGGTATAAAAATCAATTAAACAAAATTCATCTAATTAGCATTTTGCATTTAGCATTTAGCAAGTTTGCCACATTTCAGATGCGATTTTAACATAATATTTTGTAGATTATTACTTGTCATGATTTTAATGTATCTATAGTTTATGTTTGTTTATATTTATGTTATATACGCTAAAAATCGCACATGCAAGAAGCTAAAAGAAATACATGGATATAAACTGAAGTATCTATTGAATTGCAGCTCTTTGCAAAATTTCTTTTCGTTGCACGTTATAGTGACCAGTTACGGTCCTCTTTAAATGTGGTATGCACTGGTTTTTGCCTCTGTAAACACAGCGATTTCAAATTAAAAAATCTAATTTAAGAAAAAAGGATAACAAATGACACAAAACCAAATCGTCTGCGAGTAACATTTGCCATAAATAACGCTTAAATGCCCAGAAAAAATATTCTGAACTACACATAGTATGACCATTTTAGCAAATTTTAGCAAAAGTAGTGCACATAATGTTACAAACAAAAATATTCAGGCCCTACTTTCCCATTTGTTCTTTACTAGAAGAAAGTACAACCAATTGAAATGATATTGACTTTTTACGTCGGGATTGAAGGGATCCAAAATTTTCAAATTTTAAGGCTTTTAACCTTTATTTCGAATTTGTTAATGACTTAAGTTTTGACCAAAGTATCTACGCCAGTGGTAATTGGATATCTTTGGGGTATCTTAAACGTAAATATGGCTAAACTTAAGTTTGGCATCTACAGACGGCTAAGATTTCAATTTATTATCTTTGAGGATTTTGTATTGTGATACGATTACGACCAAAATACTCTTTTGTAATGACATAAAACAGCAAAGATATACGTAAAATGTAGCCGAATGGTGTTGCCCTTCAACTGAAATAATTTTCTTCAAGTTTCACATTTTGGCTGAAAACTACGATGTAGCTATTGTTATAATTAAAAACAAATTTTTAGCTCTACCCATCACTGGCACTAAGATGACATAATGATTACTATAGCTAGCCTACATCTTTAGCCAATTTTACAGTTTGCGTATATGTGACTGAAATAGCTTTATTTCTTACATAAAGCGGGACCTTACTTAAATTAATGTTGATATCATTCTTAAGGGAAATGTATATTAAGGTAATTCTGCACCTTTGATAAACCGGAAGTGATGACGTAACGTCATTTATCCGGAAAACGTAGACTGATAAAGCCGGGATTCGGCGTACGGAAATGAAAATCATTTTATTAATTTATGGCAACCCGTGAATACATTTTTACAATGGCACTGTCACTATCTTTCTAAAGTTAAAATATGATATAAAACATCTGACACGAGCGGGTAAAACCGACCGACCTTCCGTAAGCCAGCTGGATGGTATGGTCTATAATGTGGTGAAATAAAATTTATAGGCCCGTGTGCTTATTTTTGAGATAGTTGACCAAGATTAAAGTGAACCCCACATTTCAAGGTAATTTTATGACACGTGGTGAAAAATGCACGGAGGAGAACCTGGGGTCTTCCTCTACTATAAAAGCTGGAAAACATGTTAGTCACAAGAAACTATTCACAGGTATTTACGTTAAAAGCGCACTCACGCAGAACGTGAATACGGATAAAATATATTTACATATATGTATATAACTTATCTCAAGTAAATGAGGGTGTAGTTGCCAGTAGCAATGGCTTGTTTTAATTGTTTACACTTTATCATATAATGATCAAAACTTTCGTTGTAAAACATTTTATTTCATCATAAAAATTCTTTGTGATTACAAAACGTGATAAACAGTAAATTTAAAGTATATTAACATTTTAAATGCATGTTTAGATATGTAGTACATGTAACAGTTAACTTTCATTAGTGTATATTTCTTAACCTGTGTGCGTAAGATGAGACAGCCGCGCAATTCATTCTGTATTACTTTTTAAAAATAAAAATTCGTCGCATTAACTTTGCATATTGTGAAATGCGCCATCCAACAGTTTGCAAAATTGGAAATTCAAAAGAACTGATGGAAATCTCTTCAAAATATATTTCTAATAAGAAGATCCAAGTTGGAATATTTTTTTCAACTTGGGTCAATCCGTTTTCACACGTTTCGTAGAAATTTTAGAAAGAACATTTATTATTCGTTCAAATTGTGTTTGTTTATTATAGGAGTTACAAGTATCATTACAAAGATGGCTTCTCAAAGCATTTTAATGTAATTTAAATGGATGTATGATATCAGTTGTATGTTCATAGACTGGCAAAGGCTCAATATGCTTTGTTAAATACATTCGATGCAGTTATACTTATGTATTAATTGTAACGTAACTTTTCATTTAAAACATATAGGCCTACAGACATATCAACCAGTTATCATTCCGCCTGCAGTCATTAAATGCTCACGTGCGGCTTGTTGACGTACTAGGTTCATCACAAAGCGCTAATATGGCGGCATAAATGCGCATTACTCTTGTTGATTTCTGTTGATGGCCCATTTTTAGGCATGTTATTGTGTCATCTTGTGAGTTGAAAGATAAGAACATATAGCAGGTTCTTCTCCTTGATATATCTTTACACATGTGATTTGTATTTCATATTTCACTATCTTGTTTCAACATTTAACCTAGATTTATCACAGACATCATAAAAGCTGAACATTTCATTTGTGAACGATAGGGACGAATCTGGTTAATTTGTTATAAATCTATTTTCTTTGACACAAACCCTAACTTTGAATACCAGTTGGCGTTATACACCCGCGTTCCTAGGTATTCATCACGAGTGCGATTAAATATAAGTTCCTCCATGCACTCATATGCGACAGTTTGGTAATCTAAATGGAATTTATTTGCGAAAAGTTCTTTGCGTTTAGATAACATTGGTACGTCTCCTATTCCGAAAATACATATGCCTCTAACCACTTTCCCATGACATGGGTATCTGTAAGTGTCAGATTTTACTCTGTTCTTAAAACGTGCTAGATACGGTTTTTTCCTGGCAGGTAACCTTGTTGTCTCCGGATGTCCTACAATACACAGAAGAAATGCTGAAAACAAACTTGCATATAGTAAATGCAATGATAAAAAGTGAAAACGTAAATATAAATTGCACAAACTTGAAATGCGTATGTAAACTTTGCCGTATTTCAATTTGTAGTGATTGTCATCATTTGATATCATGCTGACTGACAAAGATTACTACATTCATAACTACCAAATGATATCATTTGCATTAATTTTAGTAATTATAGGTTATTAGCTTTGTATCGGGAAATATGCACGAGTTCTTCAGCGGAAATATTGGAGCGCAATATTCTTCCACTGAAGAACGAGTGCATATTTCCCGATGCAAAGATAATAACCTTTTTATTACATACGCATCTACATGTATAAATATAATGTAAATTTCATATATATATGTTTAATAGCCTGAATAGAATTGAAAACACTGAACTAAATAGAAAAAATAGTGCAACAACACAAACTGAATTACGTCACGCACCCGATATGAAATCCAGGCGTCAGTGTATGGAAAAATATTGACGTTTCCCGTACCAGTGTAACTTAATGGGGAATAGAAACGAGTATGTAATAATTGTAGGTTATTAGCTTTGTATCGGGAAATATGCACGAGTTCTCAGCGGAAATATTGCGCGACTTTAACGTGCATCAACGTGCAGAACTACCTTAACATGATGCAAAACGGTCCATGAACTTCTGATAGTACAAGGAAGAAACGACAGCACTGACCTTTATATGAACCAGGCACCCCCAGATGAGGATTATGATTTAGCGTTGAAAAATAAACTTCGTCAGGGATCCAGCAAGAAACGTTCATCCACGCTAGAATATCACGTGCTCTTTTGTCATGTAAACTGTAATCAACGAAACCCCTGTTTACGGCGATATGGAGAGCACCTTTAGCTACTTGTATTCCATGCGGGGGTCCTGCCTTAGTATTTTGGCACCGTCCTTGAAATCTAAATATTGAAAATACTAAATATGTATTTGAAATCAAGTGAATATTTAGTTGCCTTTTAAATAGTCGTAATACAGATACAAGGGCAGAGTGATGATGTTGTATGATTTGAGCCGTGCCATGAGAAAACCAACATAGTGGGTTTGCGACCAGCATGGATCCAGACCAGCCTGCGCATCCGCGCAGTCTGGTCAGAATCCATGCTGTTCGCTAACAGTTTCTCTAATTCCAATAGGCTTTAAAAGCGAACAGCATGGATCCTGACCAGACTGCGCGGATGCGCAGGCTGGTCTGGATCCATGCTGGTCGCAAACCCACTATGTTGGTTTTCTCATGGCACGGCTCATTTGTTATTTTTATTATACGATAATGCCAGTTAACACGAAATAAGTATTAGCAAACTTAAGCATAAGAATATAATATTTTACGACTCTTCATTAATTATAGAAAAACGTAGTTATATATTCAAAATTCTACATCAAATTTTAAAGCCCAGGAACTTGATATCTTAAGACTCTACACCAAATATTAAAGCGCTGGAATTTAACACCTACATACTCACCATTAGGTGGCATAGGGTCATCATAACATATTGAGGATATTTGTTTGAAGTTTGAAATATATATCTGTCATGAGTGAACACCAGATGCAACATTTTCAAAAAAATATGTAATATAAGACTCTTTTATAATGAAACATATAATATTATCGCATAAGAAATATTATTGTGTCATCGAATACTAGAACTGGAATATAAGGTATCATTAAACTCTATATATGGAGGATATTACACGAGTGTCTTCTCATACTGAAATTATTAAACGAGTTGAGCCGAGCATTTTATCATTTTTATTCATTGACAAGTCAAATCAAGTAAAATAGTTTATTTATGTCTCTTCATACGTACAGCATATTGAAACATTTAATATTACAATATTATAAAAAAAATACGTATGCCTTTCTATACAGAAATATAAGAGACACTTATTTTATACATTTTCATATTCTCAAACCTAATGTTTAGTAGGACGACTAAATCACTAACATAAAACGATTAAAATCCTTTTCAGTAGGCATACCTTCTAAAGGTTACTTACATAAAATTAAAAAGCCTGAGGAAACCATGGATCCATCTGTGACTAGCTACATATGGATGCTGTAGGGAAATTTTGAAGTTATCTGTGGCTAAATGAAGTTAACAAAAGCTGTTCGTAAGTGTGGAAAGTCAGAAATTTTTATCACATGTTAGCTTTTCCTGTCGACACATCAAAAATTCTACTTTCTTTTACTTTATAATGTCATTAAGATCTTTTAATCAGTTTGACGAAATCTACGGAACAGAAAACGATAGGATCCACTGTTAATGGACACTTCTTTTGTACTTTCCCTTAAAAATAATGAGTCTCTCTAAAACAGAACTTAGATGGAAAATATTGCTTACCTTTTCACGGTTGTTTCAACATCATTTGCTCCATTGTAAGCTTTTAAAATTTGCACCAGCTCGTAATTTGTTTTCAGTGGAAATTCCTGCCCCGTCAAATTTATGAAATATTTCCATGTTTTGCTTCTCTTCCATAGTTCTTTCATACATAATAGTTCGGGTTCAAGTACCGACATATATCCCCATCGAACATTAATTCTTTTCTGTAATAAATGAACATTGTCGAAACAGTTTGCAATACCGGAGACCGCTTGGTATAACCTACTATTAGACTTAGAGTCCACATGTATACAGTATATGTTTTGTGGTCTATAAATTGCACGTAAAAGTCGTTCAAATTGCTCAACGTTTTTATACATCAGAATGCTGTATGCTACAGGAAAGTTTTTCTCTTCTTCGGTTAAATGGTTTGTTATATATCCTCTGTCTGCAATAAAAGCAGCACAGTTGTTAGTTTTTTCTGTATATTGTAGATCAGACACTTTATTTCTTTTTAAAATTTCTGATCTCCTCAGTGCTCTGTCTATTTCATTTTTATTTTTTCTTATTATTTCCATGCAGTCTACACCCTTTACGCTCATATCACGCGCGAAATACTTCCTGGCTTCGGGATTTTGTTCTTTTGAAATATCAAGTGACTTGCTTAAAGAAAAATTCTCAGTCCCATTTAAACTACTCTTCTCATGATCAGCCATCTTCTTAATTTCTACACCATTTTCTTTATGTACTGCAATAGCTTGATCATATTTACTGTCTATCTTTTCATTACCAGGAAAGGTTTCGTGTAGTAATTCGCTCTTAATATTCGATTCCAACTTGACCATCTCTTTCTTTGTTACATGAATCTTTAACACTGAGATGTAAACATCTTTGAAAAAAATATGAAAAGTGTATGCAAACATTGTCAGTATAATGAATATAAGTATTTTCACGATGATCCCCATAGGCACGCGCATGTTTTTCGTAAGTGTTATCAATGTCTTATTCGGTATTTCACTCGTGTGGCTTTTATTTAGTCAGTTTTAATTACCAGTAAACTTATTCCAGATAATTCTGTGAAGTAAACGGTTTTGAACAAGTAACATAAATAAATAACTGTTTATTTAAACTAACACACGACATATCCAAATATATGTTTCTAGTTTTTCCTAGAGTATACATATGATAAAATACAGAATAAATTAACACTTTATGGAATAAAAACGGTGACATAACGTCATTACATGCAATGACGTTAAACTCCGTAACGTGTTATCATTGTCCGATCATTTACCAATGTATTTATTAATTAATAAAGAATATTTTGTTGCCGTTATTGATTTGACAAACATTTTCGTGTAGATTTTTTATCACTATTGATATATGTAAAATTTAATAACGTAACGCAGCAATTTTTAGATAGTCATGATAAGAATATATGCCTACGGGTATCAGAATAATTGAAATTTATTATACATAACGATAATATTTATTCATTCTAAACCTTTTTAAAAGTATTCGTTGACAACTGAGTCAGATGTGTTAATATCTTTATTTACAAACAGGTAAATAAATAAATAAATAAATAAATAAATAAATAAATAAATGTAAATAATAAATAAATAAATAAAATAAATAAATGATAGTAATAATGTAATAAATTAATATCTGTCATTAGTATCAACGTATCCAAGTGTTTGATTAGTAGTCAGGTGGTCCTAGTGACAAAAGTGCCCTAGAATTCATCCAATGAGGGCCGGGAGACACTATCTTTGTTGGAGCTAGAACCTTCTCGATTAATTTTATTGTTGTCTCTAAAAATATTACAATGTTTTATGTAAATTAGAGGCGTACAATTGTGGAGCTATAAAATTCTGATTTTTCTGTGTAGCTTAATTCTTTTCTGGAAAATTGAACCCCAAATGTATCATGAAACTGTTTTAGTCATAAAACAAATATTATGCAAAGCTAAAATTGAACATGAGAAATAGAAAGAATGTCTAAAATTAGGGTTAAAGGTCATGCACTTTATCTATTCACGTTGAGACAATGTCAGTCTATAGATACTATTAATATGTAATGTGAAAGGGATGAATGGAATTTATTCAAACTTCATACAAAGATTTAGGACATTAGGGAAAAGTGCTTTGTACAAGTAAAATAAATTTACCTAGCTTCCTATTTGAATTATCTCCCTTTATGAAACTTACATATAACATTTCTTTTCCAAAGAATAACTCCAAAACTATCGAATCGATTTTGTTGAATTTTCACACAATGATAAAGGCCATATAAAGAAACTGAAATATATATATATAAAAAAAATCATGAGTGTATCTCGCTCACTTTTTAAATTATCTTCCGTTAACGTTTACACTAAATGCCATTAATGAGGCACAAATGTGTGTTAAATAGTTTACCCGTTTTTAATATCAGTAAAATATCCATTCCATTCAAATGAAACTTGAGAGACTGTACTGGCAACTGACATATTACTAAAACATTTTATCTTGACATTACTTTCTATTCAGTCGTCTAAATAGTACTTATGTTACTAGCATCCGTTGATAAAGCCTTCAGTTATATATGAATCGTTGCATCAGATGGTTACAATCAATAGACACGAGAATTAGTAATTACTGTATTATATACATATTTAAACACACATCAAATATTCGACCTCAGCTTCTTGACACTTACGTTATCATCAATATATACCATGCACAGTACAACAAATGATCTTTGATAATTGTATATTCCACTTGTCTGCATATTTTGTAAATAATTTAACACAGATGTCTTAAGCATTGTTATAGGAAATGGGGTTCTTTTTTTTATTTCAGCATGCTTTGCATGTACCAATACTTACGTTATCTACTTTTATAACTGAAAAAACCACTACATAACACGGATGTAATTCGGTTTCTTTTTATATTACAAGTCACTTTCACTTCACATGACTTTGATGAACAATATGTCCCCTCCCACAACTTACCAAATGTTGACTGAATAATGGAGTAGTTTGCACACACAAAAACACCCAATGTTTTATTATTGATCAAATTAACCCATTTGATCTCATTTTGAAGTATTATTACAGCTTAGTTCCGTTTGTAGAATTTATTGCTTGTTTTTGCTCTTACAAAAACATTTAAAGATTTAAATTCTTCACATTCCTAAAATAGATAGTGAAATATACATGTCATATGACATACAGAAAAAAAATAGAATTAACATTTGTAAGTAACAGGACTCATTTGTTCGATAGAGGCTGTGGCCAGAAGTGAAGCTTTGCGCCGCATTGAGAGCTGTCTGACTGAAATTGTCTCGTGGATGAATTCCAACATGCTGAAGCTCAATGCTGATAAAACTGAGGTAATGCTATTTACATCAAAGCGTAACTCCAAGTACATTGATGACGTTTCTGTGAAGGTCGGTGATTCTGTGATAAAATCCACGAAATCTGTTAGGAATCTTGGAGCAGTATTTGACAGCGGTATGGATATGGAACAACAAGTCAACTCGGTGTGCCGGGCTGGATATGCACAACTTCGCAGAATAGGTCACATCAGACGGTATCTTACCAGTGATGCCACAAAAACCCTTATAAACAGCCTGGTTACTTCATGGTTAGACTACTGTAATGCCTTGTTAAGTGGTATACCAAACAGCACACTTAACAAGTTGCAACATGTCCAGAACACTGCAGCTCGCGTAATCACTAAGACGCCCCGTCGCAATCATATAAAACCGATTCTGAGCGGGGTTCACTGGTTGCCAGTGAAATACAGGGTGCAGTACAAGGTTCTGACCCACACCTTTAAGGCTTTACACAATCAGTCCCCTGCCTGTATTAGGGATATGTTAGAAGTGTATAAACCGGTCAGGACCCTAAGATGACAAGACACGCTGTCACTGGTTATGCCAAAATCTAAAACCATGATGTATGGCAATCGCAGCTTTTCGTGCACTGCTCCAAAGCTTTGGAACTCCCTTCCTGTCAAGATCAGGGAAGCTGACACGCTAGCTGCTTTCAAAAGCCTGCTCAAAACCCACTTCTTTGTACAATACTTTGTTAACTGACCGATACATTTATGTTTTTTATCTTGTTTTTTTTTAGATTATACTTGTTTTCATTCATGATTTTTGTTAATGTGGAATGCATTATGTTTGTATACGTATTTGTTTGTATTTTTGCAATTTATTCTGTAAAGCAATTTTGAACGTGTACAAGTGCATGAAAAGAGTGCTATATAAATGTGGTATAATAATAATAATAATAATAATATTTGCAAGCTGGATGAAAACGAAGTAGGAAATTTTAGTGAGAAGTGAACTTTATTTCCTAAGCAACGAAGTCATGCAAGTCAAGGACATAATTTTGACCATCCATCCTTTACCTATAATACATAGAAAGTATATTGGTGCAATCCCAGTGAACGAATAAAGGTAATTTTGCATGTACAAGCCGGATTTAGCCATAGGACACGGGTTCCTAGTAGTGTCAGTTTTCATTATTGTTCGTGTTTTTTATTATTTTAGGTCTTATGTTGTGTCTAAAGGGATGGCTCTTCTTTTATCTGTTAATGAGTTGTTGTTTTTTTTTTTTTTTTTTTTTTTTTTTTTTTTTTTTTTTTTTTTTTTTAATAATCCAAAAATGTATCGTCTTATATACTTTCCTGTTTCTTTAAAACAAAACATTACAAACCTTTATAGAGTTAAGGGAATGTTAATTCGCAAAGTGTTATTCGCCAACTCTGATGATTTTTCCTCTGTTTTAGTTTTGCATGAATGTAAAATACAGTTTATGAATATTCATTTCAAATAAAACTAAATATTATTGATTTGTATGTACGCAATGAGGATTTCCGGATAATCTGGACGGATATATTCATTTGATGAAATGTAACTAGGAGTAAATTGGCTACAGACTAAGTATGTATACCAACATTTCTTTTTACTTTTATTTGTAGTTGTATTTATTTTATTTATTATATTTCTAATCGTATCAATCGGAAATAAAAAGTTTCGCTGGGTCAGAACTGATAGGTCGGTCCGGGCTTTATGTTACTACGAACGTTTGTTAATGTATGACTCGTTGTCAAGTGCTAAGCGAAAAACGTATAATTTTGCAATGAAATGTTGTTTTCTTTAGTTAGACTTTATCCTGATTATGTTAAATGTAGGTGGCATGTCAATTTTTCAGCTTTAGTTGGTGAATGAAGACGCCCAGGTGTCCCGCAGGGCAGTATTTCAGACAAGAGTGAACACTTGGGTAGGCAGCTAGATTGTTTCCTCACAATAGACAATCCTACACACCAAGCGAGGTTTCGATAGAGAATTATTTTAAGTTACTCAGACATGGAGGCACTTTGTTATGAAATGATTAACGAAATCATATAATTTGTGAACACATCTAAGCCTGCTGCATCTTTTAAACCACAAGACTAAAAAAGAAGTACCTTGATGCCACGGTTCAGTATTTAAAAGCTTATATGTCATTGAGGCTTTAGAACATTTTGATTTAATTGCTAGGTAACTGTTGTTTACCGCTACTGTGCTAGATAACGCAATTAGTAAATAAATTTATACTGACCACACCAAATTCCCAATAAGTGTTATTTGCTTATGCCCTGGTTACATTTGTCTTACATTGAAAGCAGCTTCAAACGATTCCGCTGAGTTTGAATTTGTAACGCCAGTTAATGATAGCAGATAAATGAAGTCGCGACTGTTTTTGTTCTGTGAAGCCGTTTTGTCCGAATCGGCACGTAATATATGGACAAGCGTCTATTTTCGGTTTAGATTGGCTCTATTGGCCCAATCTGGCCACTTATGAAAGCGGGTGGAATTGTATTAATTTACAAAAATATAACCTAAACACGTGTCTTTGTTCACGTATTTATTAGGGGTCATTGTCAATTCGGTTCTTTTCTTAAGAGGTGTAGTCGTTGTTTACAGAATATGCTCAGGCAGAACAGGAAAAAAACAATGTAATTGTTTCTTTCCATATTTAGAATCTAGTTATTTAATTTCAGACTGCCATGAAGAACGCATTTCTTATAGCAAGCTTTCTAACTACAAATTTGATCTCTACGCTGGCCTCGGAAAGTAAAAGAGGTAAGTGTCAGTTACTTATCAAATACTCATTTATCGTCTGATTTACAACCAGTCACATGCGTAGGACTGAACCACGAGGGTGTAAAGTAGAGTGATAGAATACTCCGGAGTGCAAACGAAGAACCATGGTAAACCAGAGCATAGTTCGAAAGAAGGCATTTTTTATCTTCATTCTAACATGCTCAATAAAACAAAATGATAACTATTATTATGAACTTCAGTCATCTTAGTAGTGTTGAAGCGGATGTCATTCGGCTAACTGGCGTCATCACTGACGTCATAATGTTCTTACATCGGTCCGCGAGTCAACGGTTGTTTATTCGTCTAACTTCCTTCTTAGTTTAATCGACAGATATTCGAACCATGTTAGAATATAGTTTTGAATGTTTCCACTTTCTCAAATACCGGCGCATTTTGACTGTTATTGACAACAAGTTATGCAAAAGAACAGTCATATTGCCTCCACGAGATTTTGACAGCACCGTTGGACGACGTCTTATACCTACAGGATTTATTATGCTACGCCATTTAGGCCGCAGCTGACTCATATCTGCGTCCGATCTCTAGATCTAAGTAAAAACTATGAAAAGCAATAAATATATTCTATATTTATATGCCAGTAGATTTATTCGTTCTTTTAACCATTATGATTATTTCTATATTATGATAAGCGACGGTATAGATCTAATAATGAGATGATTGAAATAGGCATTGACATGCAGACTGTACGACAAAACAAAACAAAAAACACCCTATTTTTTAGGTATCAGAAAACTATTCTATATTTCTCAAGAAGTCCTTGAAACTTAGTTACTGAATCATTATAAGTTACGGAAACACATCTTATAATACCTACTAGTTTTTCCATTCAAAATTGTAATGGGGTCCCAGAGGTAAACTGCATTACTTATAAAACTTTATATTTAAAGTAGCGTAGTGGTCATGACCGCAGGATAATGTTTGCTGCCGCGGCGACCTGGTTCGATTCTCGGGTCGGGCATGTTCTTTTTTCCCATTAATTTGGCATTTTTAAGATAGTTTAGAAACTAAAACTCATGTTCTGATGTTCATAATAATATTATGACCAAACTTCCATTTTAAAGAAAGATCTTCTTTTTTTTTGCAAAAATCTGGAGGAGTGATAATTATGATTTGACAAGATTATGCCTGTATTCCTTTGCAGAAAGATGTTACTTAAACATGGGCAATTATCAAATTTCACCACATTGTAACAAGTGCTAGGTATAAATCTAAAATCAGTTTATTCATATATTTATCTTTTATTAAAGTTTCATTCTAGTGTATACATTCATACACACAAAAATGTTATACATTTTAAATTGCAAGACCATTCTAAGAATTATAAGAGACTATTATTATAGTATTTACAACAACATTAAAAAGTCTGTCTAACTGAAGTTTAAACTTGAGCTGATATTGCTTATCCTGACATAACTTTTTTAACATCAATAATCCTTAAATCTACCATAAGAAAAGAAGATAAAAGATGACCAGCAATACTGACTAAAGAAATGGCTCTAAAATCAACTATTACACCAGATCAGATCACATGTAAACTGATTAGCAACAATTTCTTAAACTATATACATTAGTTTTACCAAGATGGTTATAATATCTGCAATACCGTATAACAGAAAGAGATAAAGTGAAGAAAAAAGCCAAGGATTGTCCAACCTTGACTATTTAAAAGAGTGAGGGTCATAAAATGAAGATCAAAATCCCTGTTTCAGTTGTTTACAGACTTGTGTTCCTTGCACGTTTTGACTAAAAAGAAAAATCATGTTTATTTGTCATTACAATCTTGATGAACTGGAGTAAAATCACCATACGCGGAAGTTGCACTTGAGAAATATGCACATGCTCGTTTTAGATGTATGCATATTGAGAGATGTGTCCTGTTTTCGTGAATGGAAATCTTCACATTTCACAATTTGTAAAATAAAATTATACTTCCATCTCAATGATTTTCAAGTGTCAAATTTGAAATTTGAAGTAGCCGACAAAAAGCACAATTTGTTTAAGTAGATAACGAGTTAATTAAATTATTATTATTTTATTGGCAATTAAATGTCTCCTTACTTTCTAATCATCAAAACATATTTATTGTGTACGGTGTCATAAAAGTGTAAAATGCCCCCTCTCAAACCCCATTATTACCGTTTATTACCCTCTAGTATGGTTGTTAGATTATTTGCCATTAAAGATAATAACAGTAAAAAGCAAGAAATTACTAATGAAGTAACAGAGCATACACAAAAATTGTCTGTGATATATAATACCTGTTTGAAATATATAACTATTTCAGTAATTTCAACGTAATGATAAATTTAAAATAAGAAATATTAATTTGTCAATTTCTAAATTTAGTCTTTGCTGACACATTCAGACTTTCATTCTTTCCTGAAATAAACATGCTAACAGGCTATTGCATGAAATGTGATAATTTACAAAGCATCTTACAATTTTATCAGATACATATACGCCCGATTCTGAAAGCAATAATGTTTATCTATAAGGTGAATAATTAAAATAAATAGTCATTCTACACACATTGTGATTTGTTGATATCTCTGGTTGTGATGATTCTAATGTAAAAGTGAACAGATTAAAGATTACGGTTCAAATACATGAAAAAATAATGTTGAACATAATTGAAAGATAGGGAATTTCAATAGGACATATTCAAAAAGATTAAATCTTTTTTAGGAAAATCAAAAGGAATATTTTTCAATTTTTACTCTAAATAAAACAAAGAGGGAGTTTAAAAGTCTTCTATCTGTTCTTATGTCGTGTTCTTCTGTATCTGTAAACGTTTGTTTTTAATTAGATAAGACGATACACAAATAAGAACCCGTTTTATTGTTAGCATTAGATGTCCACTATTAAGAGTTTTGACCCAAATCGTTTCGTTGTGAAGTGAGACACAATAAAGAAAAAGAAATACCATTTAAATGTTTTCTTTAACTGGATATTTGCACATGTGTTTATACGATCCGTGTTCCTTTCTTGTATTTGTACCCTTCTACTAGTCAGTGAAAATCGAGGTATCGAAAACAAAAAAGTGATTGGAGTAATTTGAAAATCTGAAATGTGAAAGTGTATGTTGCGAGAGAGGAAAAGCCACGCACAAGTGCAATTTTTGTACCAGTTCCTGTCATTTCATGCAAAAATGTGACATGAATGTTCTGCGAGTTTGCCCGTTTGCTCATTTAAATTTTAAAGAGACGAGATATAGTAGAACATCACGAACTTTTGGTTTAATAATAATTATTTTGTTTATTTATATATTTGTTTACTTCAAAATATCAAATAAATTGCATAGTGTTCATTCAAGACCAGACAAAAAGAATGGTATTTTTAAAAGCAATCACTTTTATACCTCGTTTTTTATCTATATTATTCAGCATGTGAAGATTACCGCTTTGAGCCGGACTGTACGCCTTGTTTCTGCCAAGGACTTCCTTGTGATAAAAAAACAGGCGCTTGTCCTACTGATTGCCAACCTGGTTGGCATGGCATGTCGTGTAATATATGTAAGTGTGTTTCATGATTGAAATGTGTTCAAGTAAACTTAAGATACTTTAAAAATAAAAACTAGCGTCAACATTCATTCAGAAATTATAGATCAAATCTTAATCACTTTGCTATACTAGAATTCAATTATTTATATGCATCGAATCCCATTCTACAAGTATAAAAGCACTATTTATTTATGTTTAAACCTATTTTTCCAGTAAGAGCCTGCCTTGACATATCAAAAATGAAGTTTTAATATCGTCAGGTTCATGCAGAGAATAACATAGTGGACAAATTTACTCTGTATACTCTATATTTTTGTACTTTAGCATGTGAACCTGGAAAGTTTGGTACAAATTGTTCGGGGGAATGTCGCTGTCTGAATTCGTCATCATGTGATAAACGTACCGGTGCATGTGGTGATGGAAATTGTTTGTTTGGATGGAAAGGAAAATATTGTAATATAAGTAAGTACTCTCTCTCTCTCTCTCTCTCTCTCTCTGATAATAATATCATTTAAATTCTACGACACCTGCCAACTCTAGTGTTAATTTCGAGGATAGTGTTGCCTGTACTGCTGTTATCACTGTTTCAAGGGAGTCTACTCTAACGGTTTAGTGACTGCACATTAAGCGTCAAATTGTCGAAGTTTGTTTAGATGACATTTTTATATGTCATAGGTACTGTCACTGTCGAAATATTTGTTTTTTGTATTTTGTATCAACCAACATTGACAAACTGTTTTTTTCTTAATCATTGGCAAGTCATCAGCTTCCATTTGGACGTAAATGTCTAAGTCTTTTCATTTAAAATTATCAAATTATGAAAAAGCGGAGGGTCTACAGGTCGCCGAATAAAGCTCATTTTGATTGCTGTTCATGGACGGTAGTGGAAATGCTTTCTGCTATCCACGCCCTTTAGCCCCGGGGTTGGACAGAACTCAACATTTTCACATGACACATGCACCAAAATACACTTTAAAGACATCCGCAGATGGGTTCTTACGGGTGTGTGCGTGAAGTGCAATTCCATGAAAAGCGAGGAAGGTTTCCAATTAGTACAATGAACTAGCCTTAACGAAACAACAATGCACAATAGTAAACAAACTAGAAATTAGGGAGTGATCATGTGTCATAAAAACAGCTTTCTGCTTACCTTGTCATGTCTTGTCTTTCGTTTTTGTTTTTGTTTTTTTTTTCTTCTTAATTTCGTAATTTTATATTCAGTACGTTCTCTTATCAAATAAGTCACCAAAATTTTGGAAAATTACAAAAACATAGCGATTTGTCTGTTACTTGTTATATCCTACAAATAGGTTTATATGAATATGTTTTTTTTTAAGTTTATAGACTGTTCAAGCAAGGCGCGTTCATTTCTAGACAAGAAAGATGTTTAAAGTAATTTCCAGAATGTCTAAGCTATTTGATATCTTCTTGGATCTGATATGTCAAACTTTCATTATCAAAATTAATTACAATGTCCTAGAGAGGTCTATGTCAATACAAAATATACATGTGTGTGTATGTGTATAAACAGTAGTATGTGTCATGTTAAATATAGTAAATACTTCATATTAATAAGTAGTTTCTAATTATAAGCAAGAGAGGCGCGTACGATATCTTTAACAAAAATAGTGTACATTAATAATGTTTTACGCTACAGGTGCGATAGTGTCCGAAGGGAAGTCGGTAAAGATGAGCACTCAGTTTTCAAATTGGAACGCAGAAAGAGCAGTTGATGGGAATAAAAGAACGGCAGCATCACCTTGCAAATGTTGTGCTTCTACTAAATATACAAATTCACCATGGTTTCAAATTGACTTAGGAAAGCTATTTAGAATCGCTTATATAATTATTTATGGACGAACTGATTATAAAAAGAAATTGCGTAAGTAATTTTCTTTCTTACAAGAGAAAAGTATAAAGGCAATTTATAATAATGTAAATTTATTTTGCCAGAATATTTATAAAATGAAGGAAAAAAACTTTTTACATGTGAATACAGGCACATTTAAAATATATGTATTTTTGTATCAATACACTATTTACACCGAGGTGACGATTTGCAACAGTTTGAATTGTTGACATTATTATTATTATTCGAATTAATATATTTTATTTTCATTCGATTATTATTATCATTTGTAATTTTTTTTTTAGTATTTTACCACATTTTAACCAAATAGAAATAATAATAATAATAATGTATCTGTATAGATGACACAATTTGAGTTCGAACGTATTTTTTTCTTGAATAAGAGAACTTTACAAACTTAGTGTTCACACAACCCTGCCGCGACATGACCAATTAACAATATTATTATTGTAGCCTCCGCGTCAAACACAAACTTTCTACCTCATTGCATTGAAGAACATACATAAGTACAGGTGTTTATCCTGTGTCTAAATTGCTTTTTGACCAGACAAAGAGGTGGGTAAATAGATTTGTTGATATTCCGGCAGTAGAGGTTTATCCTGTCAAAGCCAATTGAAATCCGGTTAAACTTGCTCAATCTCGGCAGGAGCAATGTATTGTTATGTATTCTCTTTGCTCGTTCCCAGAACTATTGAACGCATTAAATAAATTGTGTCCACACATTTCTATTGTGTAAAGCATTGTGTTCTAGGCTTTTAATTGCTTCGACGTTTTATTAAAACAGTCACGTTAGTATCTTGCTAAGCTATGTTTCATGTGGAAATGGCTATTGTATTACCGACCATCTCATGGTGATCCAGTAACAGTTATAATGTACTTTCTATTTATATATAAATTACAGAAAGTTTCAAAGGTCTAAATATTTATGCGACGAAGCATGATCGAAGTATCGGAGAACCGATATTTTCCTTCTCCGAGATCAAATATTTCCTGAATATAACATTGAAAACTCCAGTCATCACGCAGTACATCACATTAAAACAAACGGGAAGAAAACGCATGGTTATTTGCGAACTTCAGCTACTGGAAGGAGGTATGTCCATACAAAATTGTATTCATATTCAGAGGTTCGACTTGGTCATAATCAACCAGGTATCTAAGCAGACCACTGTAATGCTAGAAAACAAAATCAAAACCGTGAGTTGTATCATCAACAAATTATGAAAGCATGAAGAAATATATTGTTTCTTTTTTTTTTTAAAAAAACGACGGTCTAACTTTCAAGAAAGTGAGTAAAAACTGAGAGTAATATAAACATCAATATAAAAGATTTCCATTGCTTCTGTTGGAGATTGCTGTCAAGATGATAAAAATCTTTTACGGAATGTGATGATGGGCAATTTGGACGTCTGTGTGATAAATTTTGTAATTGTCTTGGCGGAATATGTAATAAAGAAACGGGTGTATGTCCATCTGGAATATGTCTCCCTGGGTATCGAGGATCTACATGTTCAGATGGTAAGTATAGCTTAAATCGTTAGTGCAGTTGCTGAAATTATTTCATTTCCTCTAGAAGAATAGATTTAAGAGCAAAACGATCAACCTTAAGTGGGGTAATTCTTTCGCTGTGATATAGACGAAGTAAACGTGTGCACTTGCTGGTATAAGATCGACTGTTTGACAATAATTTGGTACGTTTTCGTGTCCGTTTATTTTTAGCTCACCAAAGCCAAAGGCTCAGGGTGAGCTATTCTGATCAGTCACCGTCCGGCGTCCGCCGTCCGTCGTCCGTTGTCCGTAATTTTTTACTTTAAACGACATTTCCTCATAAACCGCTAGGCCAATTTCATCCAAACTTCACAGGAATGTTCCTTGGGTGAAGCTTTACAAAATTTATTTTAAAAAAATGGATTCCATGCAGAACTCTGGTTGCCATGGCAACAGAAAGGAAAAACTTAAAAAGTCTTCTCAAAAACCAGAAGCCCTAGAGCTTAGATATTTGGTGTGAAGCATTGCCTAGTAGACCTCTAACAAGTTTGTTCAAATCCTGACCCTAGGGTCAAAATTGACCCCGCCCCATGGGGTCATTTGATTTTACATAGGAAAATCTTTAAAAATTTTCTAAAAATAAACCAGAAGGCCTACATCTTAGATATTTCACGTGTAGCATTGCCTAGTGGACCTCTACAAAATTTGTTCAAATCATGACCACCAGATCAAAATTGACCCCGCCCCAGAGGTCACTTGATTTCACATAGGAAAATTTTCAAGAATTGTCTAAAAATAAACCAGAAGGTCTAGTTTTTAGATTTTTTACATGTAGCATTGCCTAGTAGACTTCTACAAAATTTATTCAAGTCATGGCCTCCGGGGTCAAATTGACCCCGCCCCATGGGGTTACTTGATTGTACATAGAAAAATCTTCAAAATTTTCTAAAAATAAACCAGAAGGCCTAGAGCTTAGATATTTCACATGTAGCATTGCCTAGTGGACCTCTACAAAATTTGTTCAAATCATAACCCCCGGGATCAAAATTGGCCCCGCCCCAGGGGTCACTTGATTTTACATAGGAAAATCTTCAAAAATTTCAAAAAATAAACCAGAAGGCCTACAGCTTAGATATTTCACGTGTAGCATTGCCTAGTGGACTTCTACAAAATTTGTTCAAATTATGATCCCCAGGGTCAAAATTGACCCCGCCCCAGAGGTCACTTGATTTTACATAGGAAATTTTTCAAAAATTTTCTAAAAATAAACCAGAAGGCCTAGATCTTAGATTTTTGACATGTAGCATTGCCTAGTAGACCTCTACAAAATTTATTCAAGTCATGACCTCCAGAGTCAAATTGACCCCGCCCAATGGGGTAACTTGATTGTACACAGAAAAATCTTCAAAATTTTCTAAAAATAAACCAGAAGGCCTAGAGCTTAGATATTTCACATGTAGCATTGCCTAGTGGACCTCTACAAAATTTGTTCAAATCATGACCCCCGGGGTCAAATTGACCCCCGCCCCATGGGGTCACTAGAATTTACATAGAAAAGTCTTCACAAATTTTCTAAAAATAAACCAGAAGGCCTACAGCTTAGATATTTCACATGTAGCATTGCCTAGTGGACCTCTACAAAATTTGTTCAAATCATGACCACCCGGGGTCAAAATTGACCCCGCCCCAGGGGTCACTTGATTTTACATAGGAAAATCTTCAAAAAAATTCTAAAAATAAACCAGAAGGCCTAGAGCTTAGATATTTCACATGTAGCATTGCCTAGTGGACCTCTACAAAATTTGTTCAAATCATGACCACCCGGGGTCAAAATTGACCCCGCCCCAGGGATCACTTGATTTTACATAGGAAAATCTTCAAAAAAATTCTAAAAATAAACCAGATATTTGATATGTAGCATTGCCTAGTAGATTTCTACAAAATTTCTTCAAATCATGACCCCCGGGGTCAAATTGACCCCGCCCCATGGGGTTACTTGATTGTACATAGAAAAATCTTCAACATTTTCTAAAAATAAACCAGAAGGCCTAGAGCTTAGATTTTTGACATGTAGCATTGCCTAGTGGACCTCTACAAAAGTTGTTCAAATCTTGATCCCCCCCCCCCTCCAGGGTCAAATTGATCCAGCCCCAGGGGTTACTTGATTGAACATAGGGAAACCTTCATAAATTTGCTAAAAAAAACCCAGAAGGCCTAGATCTTAGATATTTGATCTGTTACATTGCCTATTAGACTTCTACAAACTTTGTTCAAATCATGACCCCCTAGGTAAAATTAGCCCCGCCCTAGGGGTTACTTGATTGTACATCAGAAAATCTTCCGAAAAAAATTCTAAAAATCATCAGTTTGACATTTGAAACATGTAGCTCATATTACTCTGGTGAGCGATACAGGGTCATCATGACCCTCTTGTTTTTAATTAAGTTGATAATACTCTTCTTAAATGTGTGAAAAGAAAAGTGACAGACGTCTTCATTTATTCGAAATATTTATTTTTCATCGCGGCTAATTTGTTCTGTGCGTAATCGTATTTTCAGAATGTGCAGATGGACAGTTTGGCATTGGGTGCAATGAAACTTGCGGACATTGTATAAACGGAACAACATGTGACAAAGTACACGGAAATTGTCTCAGCTGTAATCCAGGCTACCATGGACAACTTTGTACAGCATGTAAGTAGGATGTGCCAAGATCATGTAAGGTTATGTAGGATTTTTCTGTATAGAATATAAGTGTGGTATAATGACTTTAATAATTCATTATACCAAATAATGTTTATGCATTCTTTTCAGATAGCTTTTCGGTCAATAATAAGTCATGTACTTGAAGAAAATATTTTGCATTCCTTTTCACACTTAGCTTTCCGGTCTAGAAATTAGTCATGTGCAATAACTGACAGGTTACATTATATCTCCCAGTTAATGCATTGTACAGGAATGCATGTTTCAAAATTACTAATCGTTTTGACAACTGACTAACTGGATAAATGACACAGTAATTATAAACACCCGGTCTTTTGATCACGCCGCATGACTCAAGTCACGAATCATTTCTTTCATAAGCAGAAGTTTTGAGACAAAACTTCAGTATCATTCTGGTACTCAGTTAGATAGATGCGTATGTTCGATACTCGCAAAATGAATTAGTTAGATTAGGACCGAGGCAATTAAAGTTTAAGTATTTATGTTGAAGAATAGAATTTCTGTTAATAACTGAGAATATGTTAGAGAACTGTGTTAGAGAATTATGAAGAAAGGCATTGATGTATATATTATCTTAGAACTTAGTAGAATATTAAATAGTAGTTCAGTATTATAGGAAACAATTGTTGTTGTTGCTGATATTTAGTAGCGTGAACCCTTTAGACCCTGTTACACCATCCGTTATTCTACCAGATTGTTGGTAAAGAATATGTGGAAGTTACACAGTACTTCTGACAACTCTGTGTAGAATGTGAGTGATTTGCACAGTATTTCTGTCAAGTTATATAGCGAAAGTTTGTATATTATATGAGTAAGTTGCATAGATTTTCTGTCAAATAATACAAGACATATTTGTATACAATATATAGTATATATATATAAGTTGCACAGTATTTCTGTCAAGTTATATAGGAAAAGTCTGTATATGATGAGTAAGTTGCATATATCTTCTCTCAAGTTATATGGGACATATCTGTATAGAATATAAATAAGTTGCACAGTGCTTCTGTCAGGTTATATAGGGCATTTCTCTATAGAATATTATAGAATGTTTCATACGGATAGAACAACGGTGTATAGACTTGAAACTCAGGCAATGTTTCTGTGATGTCTTGGAGAATATCTTTTTATAGAGCATTTATCAAACGTAACCATGAAATAAACTGCACAACTGAATTTGTTTCTTTCTTTGTTTTCTTTTCATTTAGTGATTGCTTACTTAACAAATGGAAACGTTCATCTTTAGTATTTTTTTTTTCATTTCTTATGTGAAGCATGTAGTAACGGCACTTATGGCTTGAATTGTTCTTCATATTGTGATAACTGTCAAGACAACGAATGTGATCATGTGACAGGGCAGTGTGTGCATGGCTGTAACCCTGGATACAGTGGTCTTATATGTAACACATGTAAGTTGCAGTGAGAATTTTGTTGTATAAATAGGTAAACGCGAACAATAAATCCAATGGTAATGACAATTACATGTACAAAAATATTTTGTAATTGTGTTTATAAGTAGAATTCCGACACTTCTCATTGTTTGCAAGACCTTACACAAATGAAGTTGGATATTCAAATATAAAAAACAAAAGTCTTAAAACGAATTTAAGCATTTTCCAGAATATTTTATGATTAGAGCCATTATTCTATTCATTCTTACTGTATTATTTATTTAACGAACATATCAGCATTAGTAACTGTAAAACATTTACAGCATGTGGATATGGGAGCTATGGAATTAACTGTAGTCAGCGTTGTGGATCCTGTGCCAATAACCAAACGTGTAACAACACAAACGGACATTGTGATACAGGATGTTTGGAAGGATTTATAGAACCGCTGTGTTTAACTCGTAATGGCTTGAATAATTTCCATCCATTTTAATTTCTCTGTTTTTCACTAGCATTAGAACTGATTACTGTCGCATATTCTATGACATTTTATGCCCCCACACATTTATGTGGGGTGGGATGGGGGCATACAGCGTTGCTGCTGTCCGTACGTCCGTCCCGAACTTTTGTGTTCCAACTCCTCCCACACTATTAGTCGGATTTGCTTCAAACTTTCACAGATGAACAACCTTGATGTGCAAATGACCATAAAGGAAGGACTTTTTTCTGTGATTATTTTTACCGCAGTTATGACCCTTTGATAGTTTTGCTATACAGAATATAGAGAAAAATCTTGAGTCCAACTCCTCCCACACTATTAGCCTGATTTGCTTCGAACTTTCACAGATGAACAAGCTTGATGTGCAGATGACCATGAAGAAAGGACTTTTTTCTGTGATTCTTTTTACTGCAGTTATGGCCCGTTGATAGTTTTGCTATATAGAAAATAGAGAAAAATCTTGTGTCCAACTCCGAAAATACTATTGAAAGAATATGCTTGAAGGTTTTACAGTTGAAGGACCTTCATGCGAAGATGACCATAAGTAATAGACTTTTTTCTGTGGGAATATTTTTAGAATTATTGTCCTTTCTTAATAAAAACTTTGTTATTTAGAGGATGGCACAGTATGTGGGGACATCCGTGTCCTATAGATACAATTCTTGTTTAATCAATTTTACGATTGTGTATATATTTTAAATATAAATAAGTATGTAACATGATTTTACCCTAGCATTTAGCGGAAAATCTTTCTCTGTCACGTGGTTGACCTACAGTGAATTAATTATTAGAACTAATACAAATCCGTGTGTTAAAATGAATGCAAATAACATATGTATACAGTTGAAAATGTTTTAACTCGTGTAGTAGTTTTAACCTTAGAAATGACATATAATCGTGAACAGATAGTTACAGTCAACATTGAATTAAGAGACCACCCAAGGGACCTCCAAAAAGTGGTCTCTTAATAGAATGGTTTCTTAAAAGATTAGGTAATTGTTGTTTGTTTTTTTTTGGGGGGGGGGGGGTTTTTTTTTTGTTTTTTTTTTTTTTTTACTTGCTTGACTGTTAGAAAGATTAATTGTAAGTAATTTGCAATCAGATGATTAAAATTCTATACATGGTCGTTTAATAAGTACTTTTGTAGGTAATGTTATTACATACTCGTTTCTATTCCCCGTTAAGTTACACTAGTACCGGAAACGTCAATATTTTTTCCATACACTAACGCCTGAATTTCATATCTGGTGTGTGACGTAATTCAGTGTGTGTTGTTGCACTATTTTTTTCTATTTAGTTCAGTATTGTCAAACCTATTCAGGCTATTGAACAAATTTATGATATTTACATTATATTTATACGTGTAGATGCGTATGTAATAAAAAGGTTATTATCTTTGCACCGGGAAATATGCACTCGTTCTTCAGCGGAATAATATTGCGCTCCTAAAGTCGCGCAGTATTTCCACTGAAGAACTCGTGCATATTTCTCGATACAAAGCTAATAACCTATAATTATGTCCTGGGGCCTGTTTGTATGGTCTCTGGTCGCGTATTTTTGTAGTAAAACATTTGGAACGGATTTATAGTGGTACAGACCACAGACTGATACAAATTGCATGTACGATGTCGACTGTAAATTTTCTTTAATTCTGAATATCAGCGGAGAAGTTGTTGTTTTGAGTTCTGCCGTCCTTAATAAGACTTATTTACCTATTTTCACGATCCATTTTTCCCGCAGGTTAAACACTTGAGTACCTAGTAAAAGTACTTATTACATACACGTTTCTATTCCCCGTTAAGTTACACTGGTACCGGAAACGTCAATATTTTTCCATACACTGACGCCTGAATTTCATATCGGGTGCGTGAAGTAATTCAGTGTTTGTTCTTGCCCTATTTTTTCTGTTTAGTTCAGTATTGCCAATCCTATTCAGGCTTTTGAACAAATTTATAATATTTACATTATATTTATACGTGTGGTGTGTATGTAATAAAAAGGTTATTATCTTTGCATCGGGAAATATGCAATCGCTCTTCAGCGGAAGAATATTGCGCTCCAAAAGTCGCACAATATTTCCGCTGAGAACTCGTGCATGTTTCCCGATACAAGGCTTATAACCTATAAATATATTCATAGAACCTTTTAAATTTGATATTTCTGTTTTAATGATCTTAGAATTTTTTTTTGCTGTAAGGAAACGAAGAACTAGTGCAAGATGAAAATTCAAGTCAGATGTTAGGTTCAGCAGTCGGAATTCCCATGGGTTTAGCTTTTGTTGTACTGGCTGTGGTGATAGTTACAATTGTCATTCTTCGAAAAAGGTATTATTGAATCGTAACCATGGTAACTGCAAATGTAGAAATACTTACAGCATAAACTATTTTTATGTAGAAAAGAACAGAACAGATGGAAAATATGTCAAAACTCTACGTAGAAAAGCAAAAGACGGAAGGAAAATATGTCATAAGTCTATATTGAAAAGTACAATGCAGACGGAAAATATATCGTAAAACTTTGTAGAAAAATACATAAAAGTGGGTACTGGACTGATTGTATGAGCTCGAAAGTTCGCATTATCGGCGTTTCGATAAAAAGGTATGTAGTTATAGTTTGGGATATTTACCTATATGTGCTCAAGGATAAATCTTTCGTCGTTGTGCTTCGATATCAACTAAACTAAACAGTGTATATTTTAAGATTGTAAAAACGCTATCCAATAATCAGAAAGAAATGATGTTGAAACTGGCATCTGAAATTTTAAATAGTGTTTTTCATCAATAACTTTTCAAGTTTAGTTCTTTTTTAATTGTAGGAGACAAAAGCGCATTCCTGGTAAAGATGATGATGTCATCGAGGCTGACAATACAAAGGTCAAAAATAAAGACGATCTACCAAGCATTCCAAATAAAGGTTTGGTGAAAACAAATAAATCTTATACTCAACCTAAGCACCTAAAAAGTGTTACAAACTAACTTCGAGAGTTTGTATATTTAAATATGACACTATTTTGAAAAATGTGGGTTCTTATCCATTATTGTATATCTGTTCCAAATTGCTTATAATGCATCATAACAACTGTACTGCAGAAAAAATATATTGGAGTTTTTATGCTCCCCGAAGGGAGGTTGAGCATAAAGTCGCCACATTGTACGTCCGTCCGTCTTTCCGTCCGTCACACTTTTTGTCCGGAGGATAACTAAAAAAGTATTTAAGATACCAAGTTGTAAATGTATACAGTGACTGAGCTCATTAAAAGAAAGTGCAGTAACAAGGAACCATAACTTTAGGTGGTCTCATTTTTCAATGACCTCCCTTTTGTTGAAAACTTTGTCCGGGGTATAACTCGAATACTATGTAAGGTATTGACTTGATACTTTAGATATTGATAGAGTTTAGGTAGAGGGAGTGCAGTGAATAATTACCTCTTTTTTTGTAAAAACCTTGTCCGGAGCAGAACTTGAATACTATATAAGGTATTGACTTGATACTTTAGATATTGATAGAGTTTAGGTAGAGGGGGTGCAGTGATTAATTACCTTTTTTTTTGTAAAAACCTTGTCCGGAGCATAACTTGAATACTATATAAGGTATTGACTTGATACTTTAGATATTGATAGAGTTTAGGTAGAGGGGGTGCAGTGATTAATTACCTCTTTTTTTGTAAAAACCTTGTCCGGAGCATAACTTGAATACTATATAAGGTATTGCATTCATACTTTACATATTGATAAAGGTCAGTGAGAGGGAGTGCAGTGACAAGTAACCATAACTCTAGGTGGTCCCATTTTTTATTATCTTCCTTTTTTGAAAACCTTGTCCGGGGCATAACTCAAATACTATGTAAGGTATTGATTTCATACTTCAGTGAGAGGGAGTGCAGTGTTAAAGAATCACAGTTGTTGCTGACCACATTTATCCTTAACATAACTTCCGTTACTGGAAAGCACCTTATGCTACAGTAATTTCGGGGAGCATCCATCGGTGTTATCGATCGTCTTGTTTCCTACTTTTACAGACCCGGAACTTGTTCAGAGAACGGTAACTTTTGCTAATGTAGCACTTGAAGAGATTGAATATTATGATTTCGCTCCTAGAAAGGAAGATATCAAGATACATCAAATATGGGATTACGTACATGATGGAATGGCAGATAACTGTAAACAATTTTACAAAGAATTTGAAGTAAGCACCTGAAAGACAGTGATAATAAAGACATGTTACAGAGTATTATGTATGTAATACAAATGTGGATAAAAAGCTTAGATCATCGTATTTGGCAATTGTTTGTTCAAAACTTTAAAAGCTGTAAACTTACCTTCTATTGATTTACGTTCATGTTATACGGGAACTTATCTTAGGATGCTAGACTAAGTATTAATGGTCCATATATATGTCCTTCACAAATAGTTTTATAAATACCATGTGCCCTGAAGTATTACTTCAAAGTTACGCAAACCTAGCTCGAGTTGCCAAGAAAATAGGAATTTCACACGGACAAAACGTCATACTAAAACTCATGACGATAACGGAACTTCATTGTTTCTTTAAATTCCGGATTGATTTCAATAGTTAACCATTTGTTTAACTCTCTATAGCTACTAATGTCCCTTAAAAATTTAAAGGTTGAAAAGTCTTGAAGATCATTCAGAAAAAAATTATTTGGACCAAATCTTTTGTACTGAAAGGGACAATAAAGTACTCTTAGACATTTAAAAAATCTTTCAATTTTATTCAGGGTTTCAAGAAAGGCCTGCAATGTGAGTGCAAATGTGCCAAAGAATCGCAGAACAAACTGAAAAATAGATATCAAGAAGTCTATGCTTGTATGTACATATGTCATTTATTCTGTTGAAATTGAAATGAAAATTATACTGTCTTAAAGAAATTAAATGTAAATGTTTGTGTTTAAGGCAATCATGTATTGTCATATACTTGTGAAAAGAATGGTTGAAAACTTAGGTCAAAATATCAAATCAATGACAGAATGGCTAAACAGAAAAAGATGCATGTGTTATCTAGACACAAATTCAAATATATAACTCATTTTATGTTTGACCAGATATTGAACATAATTTATATACAAATGTAACAAATTGACATTTTGTTAATTAAAGATGATGAAAATCGTGTTTGTTTGAAGCCAAGTGATCCGTCTGAAGGTGATTATATCAACGCGTCCTTTATTGATGTGAGTACAAATCTATACTTAGATATATCGGGTAGTTTCAATGTTTGTAAAGTGCATGTATCATAGATTTATATGTATAATTACCCTTATATTCCCTGATAGATGTCAACCAATTAACTATAAATAAAAACTGAATGAATGCCTAAACTAAGACCACTTCAAATAACCAACCGAGTTATTTTTTCGATGTAACAAAGGATAGTTCTATCATTTTCTTATACATTTTAACTTTATGAAGGTTAAAATGCTTAAACCCTCTCTTTTGAAATTTGATTAATACATGTAATTTTCAGAGTTTCTTTTTTCAGGGATACGAGAAACTTGAAAAATTTATTGCCTCTCAAGGTATATTCATTTATCATACATTAACTGCATTACTTTGTGAATAAGATATTTGTCGAAAGCGTGACGCTATGAAAATATGACAGACAGATTTTGATCAATTGTATAAACTGTCTAACGCATTTGGTTTGACCACTCTTTTATTTTACTTTATTTTAATCACAGTTCCATGCAACAACAAGTTTTACTAAGTTCTTTAGTTGTTTATTCTTTTTCCATGATGTTGCCTTAGAAGGTGTATGATCTGGTTGGTTAAATATAGCTTGTTGTTGCTTTTGTTACATAAAGGTCCCACAAAAGAAATGATTGATGATTTTTGGAGGATGATTTGGCAACAACGCTGCACAGATATTGTCATGTTGACCAATATATTTGAACTCGGTGTGGTAAGAATATTTTGCCGTTGGCTATGTATCATTTTGTTTTGCATTCGCATTTGCACAATTTAAGTTATTTAGCACTTTTTAGCGTTGATGGAGTGAATGGAGGCCCAAGTTGCCCATCCGAAATTATTTCAGCATGGTCGAAGATCTCGAACCATTGACCTTTCGCAAGACAGCTGAATTGTTTCTCACAAGATACCTCTTGTTTATCTAAATGTTTATTTCATTTTTTTGAGTGGTTTAACGTTACACCGACACAGTTATAGGACAAATGATGACTTTCCAGCCTTTTGTGGTGGGGGACATATCCAACCATTAAAAGATAGGCGGGCACCTTTATAGAACCATCGACATTTCGAAAGCCTACTGAATGGCTTTCTCACAAGGAAAAACTCTACGTCCCTTACGAGATTTCGAGCCTACAATTGTGAGGAGCAAATAATTCGAAGTCAGTAACCTTAACCGCTCGTCCACGAAACCCAAATCTTGCTATGTAAGTAATTACGTTGTTGCATTTAACCGCGTGAAGGAGGAGGCTTTTGTCGTGCTAATATTTTTTTTTTCTTTTAGCAAAAATGTCTTCAATATTGGCCAAGGAATGATGAATCCATTTCATTTGGGAATATTGCGGTGAAGCTTCTCAAAGAAGAAAAGTCCAGTGACTTTGTGATTAGAAATCTGGAAATTAATCACGTATGTTTCAACCCTACCTCGCAACACTTGGATAATGTGTGATTAACTTATTGCTTTCCTCATGTCTATCAGCCTTTCTCAAGACCAAGAGATTTTCTAAATTATTTGCCTTTAATAAGTAATCATAATATTATATTATACTAGGATTGCTTCTGACGATTGGATAATCTTTTTTATTGGAGGTTTTAAGTAGAAGACCAAGGTCTTAGAGATATTGATATTGTCTGATGCAAGGATTCAGCATGATTGGATGGTTGAGCGAATTTCCATTATGGGGTTAATGACCATTGCAAAAAGAATGGTATGCATACATGGTCTTTTCAAACAGTGGTTTGGCTTATAGCATTATCATACTGCCTCTTTGCTGGTGAATTATTTTTGATTAATAACTAAAAATATGTAGAAGCCTTCATAAAAGAAACGTTATCGTTGCTGTATTGAAGGCTGTGTTCTTTGAATGTGATTTTCTTTTTGGTCTTTTGCTCTTGTTTTTAAGATGATTGCTTAAACGATATAGGGTCAATAAGTAGTAACACTTTGGTCTATGAATTTCAAACTATGGAACCTGCTAATGTTTTGTTGTACAGGTCGTTAGAGATCAATGAGGTTTTTACTTTGAGATTAATAATTGATGACGCTGTCAACTGATTACGCTGTCATTACACCCCCACAAAAAGAAGTTTGGGGAGTATATAGGAGTGAGCCTGTCGGTCGGTCTGTCTTTCGGTCGGTCTGTTGGTTTTCATGGTTTCCGGATGATAACTCGGATAAAAGGCTTGACCGATTAAAATTAATTTTGGTACACAGGTGTAACATCAGAAAATACAGGTTAGGTTCGACTTTGAGGTCAGTATGTCAAAGGTCAAGGTCACAGTGACCCTGAACAGTTAAACGATTTCCAGAAGATAAGTTAAAAATGCTTGGGCCTAGGGATCATAAATTTTGGTACACAGGTGTAACATGATTAAATACAGGTCAAATTCGACTTTGAGGTCAGTAGGTGAAAGGTCAAGGTCACAGTGCCTCGGAACTGTTAAAAGGTTTCCGGATGATAACTTGAGAATGCTTAGGTGTAGGATCATAAATTTTTGTACACATGTGTATCATCATATAATACAGGTCAAGTTTGACTTTGAGGTTAGTAGGTCAAAGGTCAAGGTCACAATAACACAAAACAGTTAAACGGTTTTCCGATGACAATTTGAGAACGCTTGGGCCAGGATCATGAAAATTGATATGGAGATTGGTTATGACCAGCATATGACCCCTAATGATTTTGAGGTCAGTAGGTCACAGGTCAAAGGTCACATTAACCCGGAACATCTAAATAGTTTTCGGACAGTAACTTCAGAATGCTTGAGACTAGGATCACGAAACTGAAAAGGGAGGTTGGTCTTGACCAGCAGATGACCCATATTGATTTCGAGTTCCAAAGTTCAAAGGTTAGGATGACCCGGAACATTTATACCTTTTCCGTACAATAACTTGAGAACGCTTCGGCCGAGGATCATGAAACTTCATTGGGAGGTTAATCATGACCAGCACATGACCTCTATTGATTTTGAGGTCAGTAGGTTAAAGGTCAAGCAAGTTCTGCTTTGACATTGGCTTAGTTCTGTGACAATGCCATATTGTGGGGATATAATTCGTCACTCCTGTGACAACTCTATTTATTTCTTGTTGATATTTTAAAATTTTATTGATATTTTTTTTTTGATTTGGACATTAGGTATTCAATTTGATTTTCATTTTTATTAGACGAAACTGTATCTTTGGAGATCAAAGGCCATTGTATCGTCTGAAACAAATACCTTTGAGAGTGCACAGTTTTGTTTGACATACTGTGCTTTTTATTGTTTCTTTATCAATTAATCGGATTTTGACGATTCTTCATTCAAATCAAAGCCCAGTTAATCTTTATTGTCAACCATTTTCCAAGAAAATTAATTTAATTTTAGCACTATCTTTATATTATATGTACTGGAAGCAAAATTTTTGTGATTTTCGTATTCTGTAAGGGACAGATATAAGTTATAGATAATAGTAGGTCTCCAGGAATAGTTGTAGGATCTTTTTGAATTTTAAGATATATTTCGTTATGACAATTCTACGGCCATTTGAATTATTGTGTAAAATGATGGCCTATTAAAATTATGAAAAAAAAAATCGAAATGTTTCTAAATTTTTTCATGAGAATGCCGTTTTTGTATCTAAGATATCCTAAAAGTTTTATAACAGTACATCAGTGCTTTAGATTAGTAAATCTGACCGATTTTGTCGTAAAGGTTAAGAGAAATAAAAACAACATGCCACTGAATGGGCGGGTTAAACAGTACTTGTATTTCTTTTGTTTATAGAAAGGCGATGAAACCCGAATAGTAAAACAGTATCACTTTACATCTTGGCCTGATAAAACAACACCAGATACAGCTTGGAGCCTTGTCAACTTCTGGAGAATTGTCAGAGAGGGAACAATAGATGCAAAATATCCAATAGTGGTACATTGCAGGTACCTTCCTGATTATAATCCATCGTAACTGAAGTGCGTGTGTGTATTTAGCATCTTTTTCAGTCTTACAAACAACGGGGACTACTTGTAACTTTGACCGTAGACACATTTCATGATATCCCACCCAGTAACATTACACTGACACCGTGCTGACCTGAATACGTCATAATAAAGAATTAAGATCTTTTAGAGATGGTATTAGTAATATCCTATGGAGTAATTGTATTGTAAATGTTCATATACTTAGAAGAGAACTAAGGACAAATCTTAAGAACTTTTAGGAACAGGCCGAGGTACTTAAATTATCCTCTCCATGCTTAAGGTCAAATAAGTGAGCTACTAGAATCATTTTTCAAGTCTTTGGTTTGGCGTGGCAACGGTGCGAACTCAGAACCTCCCGCTACTACCAACAGTAATTTTGATCATCCATTATAACATTAAACTAAAAATCAGTATCAACTGGTTGTTTCTAAGCACAAATTACATGTAGAAATTGTCTAATGGCAAGACTACATGTGAAAAAATGATTTTCAAAGTCACTTGATAGCCTTTGAGCAAGGAACGTTTTATTGTGGTGTAATTCGAAGATTTATTTATTTTGTGCTACATTTATTTAAATCCTGGAGAATTTACAAGAACAGTGATTCATAGTTTTCATAAATGAATTATAAAAATTGAGGAATGCATTGAAATATTGCTTTTAGTTTTACCATTTTTCATAAATATGTTATCAGTCTGTAATATAAAGTTTGTTGACGATTTGCTTTTCTGCTATAATCTTCAAAATTTTTAATGTATTTTGCTTGCATAAGCAAATAAGTTTTAGTGATTAATATTGAATAAATGTAAATAAAGATAAGAGTGCAAGGTTAGGACATACATACAACGTATTGGGACATTTATTGGCTTTTCAAACATACGTTTCTTTTCATATAAATTCATTTTGCCAAATTGAATATTTGCTGAATGTACATGAATGTAATGGCTTTCAATATTTCATATTTGATAAATCTTCATATTTCAAGAAAAATGTTCATACTACAAATCATGCGAACCTTAAAAGACATACAACATAAACCTAAAAAACACATCTTAAACTTGATCTTACTAATCCCGTATGTTATGGGGATGCAGTTTATAAACTATTAAAACTTAAAAAATTAAGTATAATGCAAATATCTATAAAGTCTTTTAGAAAATTTATCAAAGTAGAATAAAATGCAAAAAAAATGCAAAGCAAAGTTCATGTTAAACTTTGCGGTTCCCCTGTCTTCAATTTTTTCTTTTTTTCTTTTTTGTATGTTACGTATATAGTCTTTTATGTCAGAGGGATTTCTTCCCTTATGCCAAAACACCTTTTTGCTTAACCTTTTCCCTTTCCATTTTCCTCTTCTTAACTCCATCCTCATTTTAGATATTTTTCATATAATTAAGATATTTTATTTGGTAGATATATGAAACAACTCGTATGCTTGTGTCTTTCCACTTCAGTTTATACTTTTTGATGTGCGAATCTGTCTGTGTTTGCTGTGCTCAGTGCTTCTGAAGTGTCTGCTCTTACACATGAAGATTTCCAATGCATTGATAGGACCTACATTAACACATTTTGCCCTATAAAATGTATAACCAGTCTTATATTACAATGTGTGTAGTGATGTATTACTAGGACAAAGACTGTCATAGACAACGTGTGTAATCATGAGAACGCATACAATGCAATACAATGCGGGAATAGCAAATGTTCTGGAATATCTGTTGTCATAGACAACCTATATAATTATGTATATGTATATACCGGAACGTTTATTTGCCCAGAACACTCTTATATTGTAAATATGAATATGTAGATAGCAGCGCGAGAATTGGACGGATGCCCGAGACAACAACCTGTATAATTATGCATATGTATATTCCAGTGCAGGAATAGGACGTACCGAAACATTTATTGTCCTAGACAACCTGTATAATTATGCATATGTATATTGCAGTGCGGGAATAGGACGTACCGGGACATTTATTGCCTTAGCCAACCTGTATAATTATGCATATGTATATTGCAGTGCAGGAATAGGACGTACCGGGACATTTATTGCCCTAGACAACCTGTATAGTTATGCATAATTGCAGTGCGGGAATAGGACATACCGGAATATTTATTGCCATAGACAACCTGTATAATTATGCATAATAATTATGTATATTGAAGTGCGGTAATAGGACGTACCGGGACATTGATTGCCCTAGACAACCTGTATAATTATGCATATGTATATTGCAGTGCAGGAATAGGACGTACCGTGACATTTATTGTCCTAGACAACCTGTATAATTATGCATATGTATATTGCAGTGCGGGTATAGGACGTACCGGACATGTATTGCCCTAGAAAACCTGTATTAATATACATATGTATATTGCAGTGCAGGAATAGAACGTACCGGGCTATTTATTGCCCTAGACAACCTGTATAATTATGCATATGTTTATTACAGTGCAGGAATAGGACGTACCGGGACATTTATTGCCCTGGACAACCTGTATAATCAAGCTGTTACTGAAGGAAGCATCAGACCAGCACAGATGGTAGAAACGTTGCGAAGACAGAGAACTTACATGGTACAAACAAAGGTAATCTAGTAACATACAGAGCTTACTTGTGTACGTTTTAATTTACTCTCAATTTAAGCACATGATTTCTGAAATTGCTTTCTTCATAAACATGAAGATTTATTTTGATTGATTTTGGCTTTGTTACACTTGTATATGCATTCCGTGCGCTTCTTTTTTTTTTTTTTTTTGCATTATAGATAATTAACATTTCCATCAAGACAGTATTTAAGATGTTAGGAAAACAACTGTCCATACGCTGGCGGATCCTTGCCGGTGTGTGTGACGTTTTAATTATATATGTTTGTAAACGAGATGGATTTTATAGTAATAACACTACATAACTTAGAATCTGTTGCAACGGTAACTTTCGAAAATATGACAGCATAAATTTATGAAGACAGAATGATTATAAAAATGTAATTGTCGGGTGATAAAGTTTATGACTATTTACAAGTCCTAAAATAGATAGCTAGTTAAAGAATGCAAATAAAATTATTTCTTTAATTAGATAAGAAGATTGATTACATTTTGTTTAGGAGCAGTATGTATACCTACACGAGGCTGTATCAGAAGCACTATTATTTGGAACTCATTTTGTAAAGACAGACCAGTTTGAACACATGTATTATTATTTGTTAGAGAAACAAATGGAAAGTGAAAAAACAAATCTAGAGATTCAGTTTGACGTAAGTATTTTGTTCCTATCAGTTTACAGTAAGCAACGCTATAATGTCACAAATGGTCGGAAAAATTTATGTCGATAGTGTTTCAGAAGTTTATTCCAGATATGGCATTAAGACGATGTATCACGATTTTATTTGACCTACCAAATGTCAAATTGATGCATTTAATTAAATATTATGTTGGGTTTTATGTAGCTCATTGAATCGAGTCTGAATGACAGTGAACCAATGGTGAACAGTACACCATCAGAAAGTAATGCAGCTGATGACATCGGAAAGAATATACCAGCGGAATCTGAGGCAGTGTATACCAACGTTAGTGAAACATTAAGCATTAGTAAGTACACTCTTCTCAATTCTAAGGCGAAATATATGATCACAGTTTTGATAACATAATTATTTCATTACCGAAAAAAAGAAAATTAAAAAATTGAAAGGAAGTTCAAAGACATCGTCCGTTTAAGTTGGTCAAAAGGCATAAAATCCATTAACCTACATTTTTAATTCAACAGTCTTCTTTTCAGAGCCGAACAACCAAACAAACGAAGGAACAAAGCTGCATAAATTATATCTTATAGTAAGTACAGATGTAAGCCAGAACAATATATGATATAAAGTTTTCATCATCGTAGTTACATTGTGTGTAGAAATATGTAAATACGAACTAGAACGTGAAATTGAAGTGTTGCTGTGAAAAGTGTCGGTTTACCGAACTTTCCATATATATTGTATAAGATTTTGTTTATATGTTTCATTTAATCACTGAATGTTCTAATTTTGGAGAATATGCTAGTAGACTGACTTTTGATATATTTTTATTACATTTTTAAGTCTTCAAGTAAATTGCCAGTATATATTTTTGTATTAAAGCCTCCCTTCTTAAATATTTCTTCCCTACGATATCATTTCATAGTGGAGGTCGAGTTTCACTCACAAATAAGTTTATATATTATGTTTCTTCGTAGAACAATCAGGGAAAACAAAAGCTTCTTGTGAAAACAGTTCCAACTGATTCAAACATGACTGAAGTCTTTCTAAATTTAATATTATCTTCGAATGTGACAACAGTCCTACAGTTACAGGTAATTATTATTAAATGCATTTCTTTAACCAATTATTCTTTGAAAAAAATACTTTTATTAACTTTATTGTTCATGCATGTGACACAAACATATATGAATCTATATAGTAATCAAAACGATTTTGAAAATCCATAAAATTTCCGACCAGTATTTCACATAAGTAAGATAGTGATAGTGTTTTTACATTCAGGAAGGCGCTCCTGGTTTAATCACTGACATGAACGTGGGTCACTTCGATGTTAAAATTTCCAACCAGACAAAGTTAGAAAACTGGACGCGGAAAGAATTATCAATTATGAACACTGAGGTAATGATCATTTCTTCAAACACATTATTTAAAATGGTATGACAATGTACTGACCAAATTATTACCAGGTACATGTATAGTATTATAAAAAGAATACAAACTGAGTTATAACTGGACTTGATTTCAGGATTTATAGTAAAATATTAAGTCGGCGAAGCTACATTATGTATAGCGGTAAATGAATAATTCAAAACTGAATATTTATAATGTGATATTTATACACTTGTACAATACTGATGTACATTGTAATTTCATCAGCAGAGCGACATAGAAGTAGCAAGAAATATACAGCAGTACGAATATTTTGACTGGAAGAATGTAGAAAACACACCGAGAAATGTGCTGTCATTACTATGCCTTTTGTCAGATATACACTCGAAGCAGCATCAAAATTGTGATGGGGAAACAATTTTATTGGCTGATAGGTAATTAGTTTATTAAGTGCACAGAATTGAGTTGATGGGGAGACAATTTTAGTGTATGATAAGTATTTAAGAATAAGGTGCACAAGAATTGTGACACTGGGGGCAATATTAGTGGTTGTTAGATAAGAGGAGGTAAAGCTATATAAGCCTTGTGGCTGGGTGATATTTTGATTGCTCTGAGGTACGGAAAGAAAAAAACATGAAGAGAAATTAAGTTACCAGAGGAAGAAGCACTGACTGTGAACTACAGAAAATCGTGCAACAAAAAGTTAATTCCTATCACTAATGTTGACGTAAAATTGAAATGCAATTTTGGTTGTTAAAGATCTTTAAATATTCTTACGAAATAAAAACTTATATTCCTATCTTTTGTAAATCACAAAAGTGTAACACAATGATAGCTCGCAGGTCAGTTTTCAGTTAATTCATCATTGTGAAAAGAGACAATAGGTAATTACGATTTAACTTCACATTAAAATCATTTTGGCAATACTTACTAGACGATATTTCTAGGTTGACATTTTAAGTTTAGTTCATATTGGTTCCTTTATATAAGATGTGATAAAAAAAAAACAACTTACCAACGCAACTCCCATTCTCAGATTGATATCCAGCACTGCAAACACAGTTATATCCCCAGTCTCTATTCACACAAACAGTGTGCGGAATGTTGGCACATACAGATTTGTTTTGACATTCATCAACATCTGTCTCACCTCTGCCGCCTGTCCACTCTTTTTGACATAGACATGATTCAGATTCAGGTTCACACTTAACCGTATTATTTGCAATGCAAGGACACGCTGAAAAGCGCAATGAAGTTTAAGTTAGCACTGAATATTATCTGGATTAACCAAAGCTTGAACCTACCTAGTTTCGGCACCCACTTAATTTATTTATATGCTTTCCATTTTGTGCAGCTAGGAAAGGTTTTGTTAGACAAAGATTAAATCTATCATTATTTGTATAGCATATTTAAAACCTATGTGGCTCTGAGGCTGTGTTTGTGGTGCTCTGTGCTTCCAAGAAATCTACCCTTACCTGTTATCTTTTGGAATAATGGCATCAATATCGAACATCGCACTATTTTATTATTGTTTCTACATTCTTTCGTGTAACACGTTGCTTTATGGTTTTAGGTTTTATGACCATTTTGGTAACTTATGTACGAGGGGTGGTCTAATATCTTGCATATTATTTATCTATCGTCTATTAGGCAACGCTACTAACTCTAAGGCAGCCCAACGTTATTAAGATGCTGTCACATCACACACAATCAATCGATACAATCGATACAACTCATGCTTACCACTGGTTGGTTTAATGTTTCTCCGCATTAAATACATTTTCTACACCTTCATATATCTATAGTTACTGCAGAATTCAAACGCTAATATATTAGAAATTAGCTTGTTATTGAACCGAAAGGCAATGAATAATATACACATAGTTTTAACATCGTACGTTTGTGTACTAAAACGTTAAAAAACGTTACAATGTATAGAGATGGCGCCTACCCAAGAAAAGCAAAGGGGGACAACTCTGAATTGACCAAAAACTGAAGCCAACATAAAACATTGGTAAAAAGTGGAAAAAAATCATATAGGATCCTTTTCCAACAACTTACCAGGCAGACAAAATATGACCTTCATTTGTTTAAATCCCTTTGCATTCAATATACAATATGCACGCTTTTCTCATGACTTCCACTGACAGTTATTTTGTAAGTTGTAGTAAGGCCCTGATAGAAAGTTTAAAGTAATGCATGAAGATAATATAGAATAATGCATAAATTCCTTTAAAGAACATTTACGACTTTAAGAAATGTTATTGAGTTTTGATCTTTTAGCCAAAGTTATTTATTGTTCTCAATGGTGATACATTGGTTTACACAACATTTATATATTAAAATGTATATATCCAACATTGAGAAATAACAACAAAAAAGAGTTAAATTGGTATAACGTTTGTGTGACGAAGTAGCTAGATTGTGTATATCTATCAATTCAATGAATCATTTTGAACGTGTTTCTTATGCTTTAGTCATTTTGAAGAATTTCTCTTATTATTCAGGAGTACTTTGCCTCAAATAATGTAACAAAAAAATTCATTGTCATCAAATTTAATTTCAATGTCTTAAGGTAGTGATTGTAATTACAACATTTTAAGGTAGCTGATAGGTAATGACTCTATGTAATATATTTTAAGCAATTCAACATTCTCTGGACAGAACTAGCACGATGATTTGCTTTCCTTGAAAAACAAATAAATGCTGAAAAGGCATATGTAGATTACTTTATTTGATGATTTTCGTTACAGGTCAACTACCCTTGACAAACTATAAGGTGTTTTATACATTGTTGTAAACAAAGTAATCGGGTAACTTCAGATATCAACATCAATTTACAACTTAAACTGTTTACACAACTTGAAAAAAAGGTTTTTGTTGGGGCCTCTCATTTACAATTATATCAACAATTATCACCTGAACTGAGTGCATTCACGGGTGGAAAATATTGATGGCAAAATGGTGTAGGGGTTTGTTTACATTATAAAATCTTTAATAACTTTTTTTCAGGTAATATTTGGTATGGTTTTGGTAAGCTTATTTTTAAGAGCATGTCATTCTCTTTCACTCAGAATTTTTTATTTCTATTTTTACATGGGGAAGAGGAAAACCATACATATATTTGGTAAATTGGTGCACTTAACTATCATTTCACTCTGAAAAAAATCTGTAAAGATGAATTTGAATTTTCTAGGTACTATCTCTACAATATATATTTAAACCTTGCTGATCAAGAATTTAGAAATTAAGGCGTTATAATGACCATGAGATACCTCTAAAGGTATGCTTTTCTTATTTAAAACTATGTAATAATATACTCATATAAACATAAAAAAGAGTATTACCAACGTCACATCTCAGCAATAATTAGCTTTTATGAGAAATGTTAATCGAAGAATAGAATATGTATAATTCCAGTAAAAATAGCTAAGAAATTAGCATTACGAGTATGTTACCACTTTTCAGTTGCATTTACTGTTGTCTTTTGTTAAAGAACGAACTATAGTATATCAAAAGAAAAGCTGTGACAACTTTTAGTCCCCACTTCTCTGATACACGTTGTACTGTTTAATAACACAAGAACACATTAATAATAACACATCAAATGAGTCAGCTGGTAAATTTGAGCCATTCGAATGTATCCCTTTAAATAATGTTATCACTACATTTTTTTCCCTTATTTCCTAAAATACTAAAATATAAAATAACGGGTCTCAACAGCGTGTGCATCTCTGATACATGTAAATCATCAATTATGTCCGATGTGCAAGATGTTTTATTCTAGAATTTAATGAAGTCCAAAAAGGAATAGCAACAACAATAAGACGTTGCCCCAGGTATTCGAACCTCAGTTGATTCCGACTATTATAGCACTTCAAACAACAGGTGCAAACATATCAACGCAGGTAATAGGTTCACATACTGTGTAATCTAAATGGTAAAGTAGCTTTTCTCGTTTTTTAGAAATGGTAAATGTCCCGTCAGTTCTGGTTCATACGTTGCATATGCATGAATGATACTTTGATAAAGAATAAAATACAGTTGCATACCTGACTCATTGCAAGTAAGCCCTTTCCACTCTGCTTCACACACACACAATCCGGTGATCTTGTCACAATGTCTTGTGTGGTTCCAATTGCAGTGACATGTTTGATCGCAGTTTAACCCATATTTTGTATTTCCACATTCTGTTGTGACATACAATAAGACTTAAGTGTGGATTGACAGAAAGAGATCGCTATACAGTTATTATCTACTGGCCGTTCCGAAGATTTTAGTGAAGTAGAAACAGTAGGGTTATTATGACAATACTTTAATCCGACTCGGATGGATTTGCCAGTCGTGTGTCACACGAGACCACATTTAGTTATTCACAGGCGAAACACGAAAAGAATTTCCACCTAGTACCATTCAGATTTTGATTTCTGTCAGTTCGTACGTATAGGTGAAATTTAAACCTTGTTTAGGATATTTCAGGTATATAATCAATTCTTATATTATAACTCTTTCTTAATACCAACTACCGGGTACTGGGGCTGCAAACTACTCAATATCATGTTTTTGTGGTCCTATGTTAGGCACAGAGCTAGCCTAATCGGAATCAAACCAAATGAAAGGGCTATACACTTGCGATGCCACTACAGGTTGTTCATAAACATCGTAACATTTACTGAATAAAACTATTGATATCTCTCATCTTTGACAGTATGGCTAGCAGTATATTTACCAACACAATTATCATTTTCAAGTTTATATCCAGCTTCACAGAGACAATCATATCCCCATTCCTTATTGACACAGGATGTGTGTGGATAATTGCCACAAATAGAAGTATTGCCACATTCATTTACATCAATTTCGCAATTGTTGCCAGACCAATGGCGGTTGCAAAAGCACATTTTGGTCTCTGGATCACACCTTTCTGTATGGTTAGATATGCAGGAGCATACTGAAAAATATACAGGTACCTTGGACTGTTAGAGGTGTCATCTCAGAAGAAAAATACTTTCCTTTTTTGTAACTTGATCACTCAAAGATAAAGCATTTGCTTACAATGTAATAGCTTCAGAACACAGACATTAAGCATAAAACGTTCATATATAGCTATTAACATAACGATAGTTTTATTAAGGTTTAAAATTTTTATCATTTAGCTTGGTTGCACTGTATGCTTCAAAAGAATCTTTGTATGTGTTTTATTAAACCAGTTAACATTCTGTATTGAAATTCTAGCTACAAATGACTTCAATAATACAAATGATATAGACTTTTAATGTTTCAAAGATAAAGACTTCAACCACAACTAATGTCTGAGCAGATCTAACATGTGGGAAGAAAGCTGTAAAAGTGGAAACGCAAGTTTTTATTTTTAAACATAAATAACAATTTTACCTGAATCATCGCAAGTAAGCCCTTGCCATCCTAAAGCGCAATCGCATGTTCCATTAAACCTATTACACTGCACAGTATTTTGCAAATTACAACGGCATGTTCCTTCGCAGTTCATTCCATACTTATCTGGACCGCATTCTATGACATAAGCACATTTCTATTACTTTCACTATAACACTAACCTCAGAGGCTTGACTTTCATAAAAGCCTTTTTATACTGAACATGTAAAATAATATATAATTTAAATCGTAGAGGTTGAGAAGTCAAACACAAAAGTGCAACGATACGTCAATACTGTATAAATTAATCAAAACCACTCTTAGCATTAGAGAACAATAACACGAATGACATATATGTGACATAGGTGATAGGCATTTTCGAGAAGAACACATCTAATGAAAACTCAGTTCAGTACAACACCACTTTTCCCTCCCGACTGTCTTACATCATACATCACGTACAATTAAATAGTATTTTTGTTTTTATAAGAATATCTGAAAAACTGAATAAGCAAGTTCGATTTTGCAATTAGAGAAACAAGCGCAGACCATAAAATTACTTCAAATGACAAATGCATGAACAAAGATTCAGTAGGGAATATCTACGTTCAAAAATGCAGTCTCCTGTAAACAAAATCCTTCTGCAATGCTTATATGTAGAAACAATTGACAGATATATGCACATACAAGGAAGAGTAAAACAAAACAAACAACATCGACAAACAACAAAACACATTATGGAACACCTTGGACCATGCCATGTCAGTGGCAAAAATACCACTGGAACACATTAACCGGTTACTTGCGTGCATACCTTTTATCTAAGGAAACGGTAAATCAAAGATACGCACGTCAGCTGAATCCCTCACGTGCGTATTAGTATGAAAAAGCATAATATATGAAACGCAATTATGCTCGTGTAAAAATAGTTAGATAGAAAATTATTGGACCATTTACGCATGTCTTCGATAAAAATATCACATAAAAAAACCGCAACGGCCCATACAGCACTCCACATGGAAATAGGAGTATTTGTGTTTATACATACACAGTTGCTGAGCACATGTATATAATAACACAAGCAAAAATAACAAAAATGAAGCAACAAAGACACAAATAAACATGAAGACAGCATAGCACCGCCTTGAAACGGTCAGAGGCAAAGCATCGTTTGGAATTTTAAACTAGTTTACTGGCACCAGCCATCAATCTAAAACCCGTACTATTTTACTATATTACAAGACAGCATAAATACAATTACTGCCCACCTGAAGTATTCCTTACACAAGAAACAGCAACCGCAGGAACGCATTGTGAAACAAAAATGCGATCATATAAATATACATAAAAATCTTAGGAGTCCCTAAATGTATGTACTATATGACTTTAAAAAGCTAGAACACCAAAGGAAACACCAATAAGGGCTAGGCAGAAAAAGGGTCACTATTAAACAAATCCGTCCTTAGAAGAGCGGGTAGGGTTTATGAGCTAGCTGCCATGGAATCCTCCGCCGGCCTCAGCATCGTACAATCAAAAAGGGAAACGTAGTAAACAATTATTAAAGGGATACACAATAACATGCAGTACAGAATGCAGAGCAATAATTTTATGTGTAACACAGTTAAGGGTTCGACGAAACTGACAGAACACTATTAAGATCAAAGCAGCTCAGACCAAGTTGGGAACTTCTTTTTTATTATGTCTCCCGTCTCCTAATAATCCAATCAGACAGAGTCGAACAGAAAATCAGTTAATATGATGTTTTTCATCTTAATGTTTTTTTTCCATAAAAACCCATGCATGCATATAAAGCTTTCAACACAACAATTAGCTTTATATTACTTGACTTATTTGGGTTTTTTTCTTATTTGAAATTATTATATACTTAACTTGCCAAACTTTTAAGCGAAGCAAATACAATACGGTTGTTATGACTGTACCTTAATCTTGGAAGTTGTTTTCTGGACGGATTGACATTGCCAGTCCTGAGTCACACGATATTAATAATTTGCAGGCAGAACACAAAACTGATTTCCACCTAATATATAATAAACATTTTGATTTCTGTCATTTCGTACGTCTTGGCGAAATTTAAGCCGTATTTTAATGACTATTTTAAGATATATATTTATTGGTACGAACAACCCGGTACTGGCGTCGGAGACTAGCCAATGTAATGCCGTATAAGGCACAGGGTAAGGGAAAATTGTACAGCCTAACTGGGAATAAAACCCGAGGACAAGGAATATACTAAGCCGCTAGGGATTGTTCACAAATACTTTGCGCCACCACTAACTAAGGTACAGTACCATAACATTTATCGGATAAAAACAACGGATATCTCTCATGCTGTGACACTATGGCTAGCAGTATATTTACCAACACATGTGTCATTTTCAAGTTTATATCCAGCATCACAGAGACAATCATATCCCCATTCCTTATTCACACAGGTTGTGTAAGGATAATTGCCACAAAGAGAAGTATTGCTGCATTCATTAACATCCACTTCACAACTGTTGCCAGACCAATGGCGGTTGCATAAGCACATTCTGGTCTCTGGATCACAACTCTCTGTATGGTTAGATATGCAGGAGCACACTGAAATATACAGGTGCACAGGACTGTTAATAGTGCCATCTTATAGAAGAACCACATTTTTCAAAACTTGACTATTTCTTATAATAAAAATCAATTCTATCAAAAGAAAATTTGTTTTTGTTGGGTTAAACGTCACACCGACACAATAATAAGTCATATGGCGACTTTCCTCTAGTTTCTTTTTACTGGGGAGGAAGGCCCCAGGAGTCCCTTTGTGCGTTATTTAATCACGAATGAGCATCTTGGTAGAACCAACAGACTTTCATAAGCCAGCTGGATGAAGAATTCTATGTCTCAAATAAGACTTAAGCCCGTATCAAAAGATGTAATAGCTAACCGTTCACATATAACTGATCAACATTACAATAGTGTAAATCAGATGTAAGTTCTCTATAAATGTTTTTTTCTGCGTACTATGCTTCCAAAGAATCCACATATATGTATTATCAAATAAGATTATATTCTGTTTTGAACTTAAAGCTACGAATAATTCAAATGATAAAACCTTTCACATGTTTAAAAGAAACAAAAATGAATTAATACTACTATTTCACAAAATGTTACTTATATCAAGAAAGCTGTATTTGTGCAAATATGACACTGTTACCGGCATTGCCGTTGATAATGACATTTCATGTGATGTTATAGGCTTATACTAAAGATAAGAATACAAATAAAAATGAAAAAAAACCAGAAGCTGATTTCAAACTGTGATTACAATTTTACCTGAATCATTGCAAGTAAGCCCTTGCCATCCCGAAACGCAGTTGCATGTTCCATCAAACCTATCACATTGCACCGTATTTTGCAAGTTACAATCGCAGCTTCTGTCGCAGCTCATTCCATACTTATCTGGATCGCATTCTATGATAATAAGCATATTTTAATTACTATTAAATCTTTATTTTTCCATCACTTTTTATTTCATTACAGCGGCAAACTCACAGCGGCACGTTGAAGTTGTACGACACGAAATAAGCAAATATTTCTTGGATGTGTAAAAGATCCTTTTGAAGCACAGAATGTAACTAAGCAGAATTATATCAGACTCGGTATGATTGAGTCTATTCATGAGAGGTAACTAACATACACTTAAGGTTACTATTATAAACACCTAAATGATTGTACTCATCGTCTGCTGTAAAATATATTTCTGATATTGGGAAAAAAGGAAAATAGTACGTTTATAATTACGTTTTTCATCATTTCAAAAGTATCTCGGATGGATTTATCCTTTCCGACACATTCTGATAAAAACTTCGTCAGATTGTAGAATTTCATGTTTTAATTATTCGCATGTCTCTTTTAAGCATACATGCGCAGCATGCAATAAATATTTTCGATAAATCGAGATTACCTTTAAAATGTGAGAGAATTATTTGAATAAATGCTATATATCTATTGACTAGTACTTTGCAACATATGTTAAAATTAGTAGTGGTGTTAAAATAAATGAATTAAGAAACTGAATGATGTTTTAACAGGCCATTTACAATTAAATGGAATATACTCCTGTGAAAAAGATTTCCTACAAAAATCCATTACGAAAGACGTTCAAAATCTCTAAACACGGGAACGTCATCATTTTACCTTCGACACAGAACTGTGTTATCTCTAGTTTCCGTGAATATGTAGGCAATGGAAAACCACTTTGGTCTATATGAACGTCAACTGATAGTGTAAATGGTTCTGGTGATGTGTGTACAAGAAGAACACTGTTGACAAGCATATCATCAATTTTGTATGCCATATTCTCTCCGAGTTTTTCTTCCGTTAGTGGATCTACCCCTGGAGGTAGGTTTAATAGTACAGAATGAGGTGCAATGTGTGAACTATTATCTGGCCCAGTTTCATTTCTGTCCTCGAATACAACAGACGAGTTCAACAAAGCAGCAAAAGTATCATTATATTCGAAAAAGCAGCCTTGAAGCTGAATGTCTACTGTCGTGGGATTTTTATACACCTTGATACTCATTATACCCGATCTGGTAAAGCTCCAGTCTGTAGATGTCTGAACAACAGTTATATTTAGATTTAAATTTCCAAATATTTGTGTGGTCATATCGAGCCGTCCGAAATCTTTGTATGTTAAATGAAGCTCGCCACTTGCTAGTAGAATTCCTTTAGAAAATACTGTGTCGTTCTGGAATCCCGTGATGAATATTTCTATCTCTTCTAGCGATCCAGACAGATTTCTTGCAGAAATGGTTAATTCAATGGGCACATTAACATATCCAACATCTGTTGATGTAAGTTCTAAAACTGGTGGTTCCGGTGGCGGTACACCTAAAGCAATATCATGTTGTAATAATATAAATAAGTTAGATAACTGTAATAGAACCAATAAAACGTTAAGGAATTTCAATTTGTTTAGTTACAGCTATATATACAGTACATGAAAATTTATTATTTATTTCCTCCTTATCTGATACTCATATACATAAGTTAAATAACACATCATACTTACTAGAATTGCAGTTTGGTCCGTAAAATCCATCAAAACAAATACAAACATTTGTTCCAGAACTGCAGTTGCCATTACCGGAACAAAGACAGTCGGCTTAAAGAAATAGTTTATGAATTATCAGTCATGTCAAGTAAGGTTCTCAACTTTTAGGAAAATACACAAAATACAAATAAGCACAAATACTAGTATTAAAGTTAATTTGTTTGAGTATTTTTCAACTTACCCATTAATTTTTTAGAAGTAACATTCATCATGTTTTCTGGTCCAATGTTCTGAATTTTTATTCGGTTGCCAACATGGTCGGTGCCAACTGCCGCTAATATGTATGATTCACCAGGGCGGAGGGGCATGACATAGATATCTTCCGTTAGTCCGGGTTTAAACATGGAAAAACAGTTATCTGTTAAACTAATACTAGATCGAATGAACTTATAATAATCTACACACTTACAAACATTATATTTTTTTATTACATGAATTAAATTTTTTTTAAATCTCTTGAAAATTCGCATCAAGTGCATTGAAACTTTCAGTTCCAAGTTCTTGGTTGCACGAAATGGTATAATTGGGTTTCTTTAATTTGCCAGTCAAAATATTAAATATAGAAAATATAGAAAATTTCCATTTTTCATCAATTATGCAAATAAAATCGGTCGAGAAGTATTTAGCTATGTACAGCTGCACTGACTTAAGTTAAAAATTATTCTCCACTTCAATATTTCGCCACAAATTGCACATTTTCATAGAGGAAATCAACACAATTGGAGGAGGTAAATGTTTAAAGTGAGTATTTTCAAAACCAGTGATACAATCAAACGTGTTAATCATCTTTGGTAAAACATACCGAATGTGGATAATTGCTAAATCTAACTTGTTTGAGTTGATGATTTTAAGTGAACTAATATCGACCTTTTAGTGAGGTAAGCTAAATTTAAATACGTTACAAAAGATAAATGTTATAATTGTTCTGTAATACTTATACTATTGTACAACAACGGTGTTTAATTTCAATTATACATACAATAGTGTTATAAAAATCGTTTCACAACCCATGTTCCAAAATAATTTCGCACATACAAACGGTAGTCTACTGTCGGGTGCATCAAAATCTTATAAATGTGGAACTGAATTATTCTGTGGAATTCTTACGAACAAACAGAGTCAAATTGAATGTATATTTAATTCACACTGTTCCAAAGGTATGAAAACACTAAAATTTGAAATGAAATAATAAAAGTATACAGTTAAATCAATTATGTTTTCGTAATAACTGACAATAAAATCAAACACCAGTGGAGTCCATAGTTTAGACATGCATCTTTTATTTCATTTTACCAAGGACGAAATAATTTATTTTCGTTATATCAAAGGTGAAGAAATGCGCCCTTAACGCCATATCAAAAGTTAAGTGCATAAATCTTATACGTGATTTGCAATAAATTGCATTTGATAATTGCTGATGCTTAATGTGTGTCGATTTGTGATTTTCAGTTTAGTGCATTTAATTTGTACGGAGGCTAAATGTTATCGATTTGTGATTTGCAGTAAATTGCATTTGATTTTTGCTGATGCTTAATGTGTGTCGATTTGTGATTTGCAGTTAAGTGCATTTAATTTGTACTGAGGCAAAATGTTATCGATTTGTAATTTTCAGTTAATTGCATTTGATTTTTGCTGATGCTTAATGTGTGTCGATCTGTGATTTGCAGTAAGTGCATTTAATTTGTTCTAAGGATCAATGTGTGTCGCTGTGTTCCTGTATTTGATTGTTTTGTCCTTGTGTGTTTATTTTATGTGTGCGTATGTAGTGTGCGAGTGTTGTTCGTGTGTGTCTTTGGGGAGGCTGCGTTTTTGGAACGTAACTTTACCTGTTGGATATTCTTCTGCGTTTTTTACAGTTAATTGCATTTAATTTGTGCTGATACTTAAAGTGTCGATTTGTGATTTGCAGTTAAGTGCATTTAATTTGTACGGAGGCTAAATTTTATCGATTTGTGATTTGCAGTAAATTGCATTTAATTTTTGCTGATGCTTCATGTGTGTCAATTTGTGAATTGTAGTTAAGCGCATTAAATTTATACTGAGGCTTAATGTGTGTCGATTTGTAATTTATAGTTAATTGCAACTTAATTTTGCTGATGCTTAATGTATGTCAATTTGTGATTTTTTAAGTTAAGTGCATTTAATTTATACTGAGGCTTAATGTGTGTCTTGGGGGCCTCCGAGGCCGAGTGGTTTTGGTCGCTGACTTCACTTGTCAGCTCATCGATGTAAGTTCGAGCCTCAATCGTGGCGTTGAATTCTTTATTTGAAGATGCTATCCAGCTGGCTAACAGAAGGTCGGTGGATCTACGCAGGTGCCCACTCGTGATGAAATAATGCATGGAGGGGCCCCTGGGGTCTTCCTCCACAACTGACGGTGGAAAGTCGCCATATGACCTATAACTGTGTCGGTGCGACGTTAAACAAAACAATATAAATAAATATATAAATAATTCTAACACGATCCGATTCATTTTGCTATTAAACAAAGAAGGCAGGAAACAGTGAATTATTATACAACAAATCACTGTTCTGACGTCACAATTATTACGTCATGGCGCCAAACGGCATAGCGGAGCGCTGGAAAAGAAACCGATTGAAAACGGGCAGATATTTAATGAATGTCATCAAGGATGTACTTAAAAATCCTTGGTAACGTGTTAGAATAGAAATAATATATCTCATTTAGTGATTTGCTCTTGAATAAATCATTGTTTGTCGTTCAGATGCGTATTATTATATCACTCGGGCTGCGCCCTCGTGTTATAATTCCTTCGCATCTGAACTCCAAACAATGATTTATTCAACGACAAATCACTGGATGAGATATATTATTTCTTAAATAATGTGTGTCAATTTGTGATTTGCAGTTTATTGCATTTAATTTAAAATGATGCTTAATGTTTGTTGATTCGTGATTTACAGTCAAGTGCATTTGATTTATACTGATGCTTAATGTATGTCGATTAATGATTTGCAGTTAACTACTTTTAATTTGTACTGATGCTTAATGTGTGTACCTAACTTAACAAGGTATAACTTATATTCGCTTTACTCTATATACCTTGATACTGAAACAAATCAACATATTTCACTCCTGCTCCCCAGTCTATGGTGTCGAACGATAACGTCACAGAATCTTGTGATTCGGTCTCCGTTAAAACTGATCCGTTCACAGCAGGTGGCATGACGTCAATCTGCAGAAAATCGTAGATACATGAGTGCAGGATGAAAGTACATGTGCACAAATGTTTAGCTTTATATATCTTCCTTTATTAGAATTTAGCTTGGAACACATTTACCAAAAAGAAATTGCAAAATATATTAATAAATGCCATTAAAGTTTAATGTCTCTGCTTTTGTACTTTCTGGAAAATTCGTTCTAAATTATTTGTATTTTTGTTGAACTACATATCTTGAAAATAATCTTCACCGATTTAGTTGACTTACTACCTTAGGTAGTAAATGTAGCAAACACATGATCTTCTTTAACTGAATTATTTGAAGACATATTCCTGTTACAATCACCCTTTACAAATAATGACGAAATGCTATCAAATGCATTAACCGCCAAAGACTAATGTTCCGCCTTGAAAATTCTTTTTTGTAACTTCTATTTTCGTATCATAATTTATGTTTAAATTAGTATGATTGCACATCAAATTCTTCAGCGTCAAACGACTCTTGATTATTTGTGTGAATGTTTGATAAATAACAGATTGCTATATAGTTACAGGATAATAAATTGAAAGGGTAAATATAATGAGAAAACTGAATACGCGTACACAGTTATATTTTAGTTATCACATGAAGAAAAGGAATGCGTATTAACTGAAATGTGCATAAAGTACCTTTGCACGTTAATCATATCAATTTGTGAAAAATGCACAGAACATTTATATACATTTTTACCAATTTTTAAAGAACAAAATTATCTTAAAATACGAATGATCACATACCCTCAAAATTACTTTTAGTTACAATGGAGAATTCGAAAGCATACTTTGGGTGTCCGCTTGCTTCCGCTTGATGTGAGATAAATATATGACTTTTCCAGATTTCTTTTAGATTTTATTACGAAGTAACGTATATCTTTATGATCCTATAAGTATTTATATGAATAGACATCTATATATTTACTGAAGTATGTTTGGCAAGGCATTTACGATTATGAATAATTCATATTCATTCGCATTCAAATGAAGTTTAGTATCAGTGAAAAATAAAAATGATGTTTCCATCAAACCGATTCTGCTATTATTTTGTGCTTCCAAAGGATTTTGTTAAAGATTTTATTAACTGTTTGAAGCAGTGAAAATATCAAATTTATATCACAGATAAATTTCAGTATATCACTTAAAAGCATAAAATGAATATACCGTGTTAAATATATTTGGTGTATCAATGGGATCATTTTCATCAAAGTATATAGAAGCATTGGCGTGTATTGTAGATAAATGCTCAACATCTTCGTGTGGCTGAATAGAGAATGTCACATAACCTTGCCCAGATGTCCCATTGTTTGGCGGAAGGAATCCTATACCTGGATCTACTGGTGCCTCACCTATTAGGAATAGATGAACGCAGGTTAACTATTGCATGAGACAGTATGTACTAAAATGCTTATTTACGGGAACAGGTAGCTCCTTCTTTCATAATTTCAGATGCATTAGTCTACATACGATTGGTACCTACTAAGTATTTTTAGATATTCTATGTCGTATACACACTCAAATAAAGGTACAAGGAGATTGTGGCACCACAGGAAAAATGTTTTATAGTTGTCTAGAAAATATTTCATTTCTAGAAAATACAACCATACAACAGCAAGTGAAGTAAGCGTAATCCTTTCCATCTTTCATGTTTGATAAAACGTCATCACATTAACAACTTTGTTACAAAATTGTCACATCACCAAGGAATTAATTCTTTTGTTATTTTACTATGCTTTGCATAGATAAAAGTTACATTTTATTTCATCCTGTAAAACAATCAAATCCTTTGACACTTGCAGCATAATAGTAATTGCTAAATGCATCTTTGCAGGTGGTTAACAAATATATTTGTATTTCCATAGTTTTACATGGAGCATGTAGAGAGTATTTCTTTTTTCACGTGAAATAATATTCATATTTAGCTTAATTAGGAAAAAACTTGAAATTCTCAACAGAGTTAATGGTTCGTCCTAAAATTATGCAACGAACAAAAAATATTTGAAATGTCCCGTTGTTGGCAGGTATCTTTTATTCTATACGAAGGGTGTTCAAATATGAATGCAACTAGGCCAATTTTCAGAACTGCTTAACAAACAATGCCAAAATAATTATCTCAATCCTTTCAGTCTTTTAATCCAATTTTTAAAGGTAGAGGGCGTGGACGGTAGCATGCATTTCCACTACCGTCCATGAACAGGCTCAATCAAACCAAGCCTGCAACATTTTCGTTTTTCTCGTGTTGAGCGACCTGTAAAGTTTCCACTTTTCTCTATTTCATTCTCTTTTCGAGGTATACTGTCCAGACACTGGAAACTAGCCGAACCGAGATTTTTGCGCGTTTGATATTTTCTTCCAGCAAGGTGTTTTTTGAGCCTCGGAAATAGGAAAAAATCACAAGGGGCAAGATCTGGCGAATAAGGAGGGTGGTGAAGCTCGAAAACCTTTTCCTGTTTCAGATATCCCGTACAATGGCCGCTTTGTGTGACGAAGCATTGTCATGCAACAACCTGACACCACGGAGACCAGTTGCTGGTCGAAGGTTTGCGAAATATTTCTTTAATTTATGAAGGACCTTGCCTTTGTAAAACTTGGGATTTACAGATTTACCCTTTCATACGGCAATTTGAATAGCAGGACCTTGATTTGTAAAGAAAATTACATACATTACCTTTTCGAAGCTCAAGGTGCGTTTTGCTATGCAAGGTCATTGGCTTCCTTTGGTTGCCAATATTTTGTTCTGTTTCTTTCGCTTGGGCTCATAAAAGTGAACCGCCAGTGATGATATTTGCGAAAGATCGATTGTTGTATTTATCGAACTGTTTCAACAATTGTTTGGCGATTCTTAACCGAGCAAGTTTCTGCTCCTTTGTAAGGAGATGGGGTATCCATCTGACACTTATCCTATTAATTTTTAAATCACGTCTGAGAATTGTACGAGCAGCTCCTACTGGGATACCAACGCATTTAGCTATATGCCTATTTGTAAATATTGCATCGGTAGCAATCAAATCCTTTACTTTTTCAATTATTATTGGCCAAGTTGCAGTTTTCGGACGGCGTGCATAAGGCGCATCTTTTACTGAATCCACACCACTTTTAAATTTCTTACACTACCGTGTGACAGATGAAAAAGAAAGTTCATTGTTCCCATAAACACGACATTATGTCTTTCGCCTGTATACCAAGAATACAGCGGTTCTTGATATAGGACCGTATTTGGTCAGTGAAAGGAGACCTTTTCCCAACCATTTTAGCTTTAGTGTACACGAGTAGATAGTGTTAATCGAGCTATTGTCAAAGCTAGACTGAACAGATTTAAACATGTATTGTATCAATGAAGAGCTTACACAGCCCTCTATGCGATACATGTACATATGTTGTGCAAATCGTAGTTAAAATCGAGATATTGGCCTAGTTGCATTCATATTTGAACACCCCTTGTATTTTAGATCTAATTCCTCTTCAGTATTTTATTTTTATAATAAATGGTAAGTGGTATTAGAGGTAAACTAACCTGTTTGTGGATCAAGTGACTGGAATTCCCAAACTACTGTCTGTTTCACTAAATCAAGGCCCGAAAATGCCCGTAGCACAATTCCATGCTCGCTCGTAAGATCTATTTTATCCTGGGCAATTTTAATGAAAAGTGTACATAACTTGCTGCTTCTTCTTGACAAAAATATATTGGAAACTCATACATACTCAATATGTAACAGCAAAAGCATGATGTTATCTGCTACACTACAATAGAAGTAAAAATCTACCTTAGGTTGGTTTATTTAAAAACTGCTATTTACCTATTTGATATTTGTTTCAAGAAAGAAATAATTAGCTGAAGAAAAATCTATTAAATCATGTTTTCTTTACCTGCAAAATCTTGCTGTTAACCTGTTTTTTATAATTTCCGAAAACAACATCTTCCAGTCGAAATGTCCTCGGATCTAAGTTTTCATTATACTTATGCTCGATGTAAACTCTTTGAGCTGGAGCTGTTGCATTTTCATCATTTTCAAATCTTATTTTGTATGTCAGTCTTGATTCTTTGTTTATAAACCTTGCTGCTCCAAATCCAGTGGGTCCTAGAATATCATTCTACAAAGCAATAAAAACGACAAGATTTACAAAGTATTTTGACATTTAGTATCATCTCGTTCATTATTGGTAAGCCAACATTTATCTATGATCCCTTTATCTGTCTGAGCCTGTTCATTGTGGATGATTAAACGTGCAAACTCCATAAGCACCCTAGCACTGACTTAAACCGGTTCTTCTCTTACGACTCTTAGCAGTAAAAAGTCAAAGAGCATGCCATTTTTATGATGAAACATCCCAAATGCCTATGGCGAAATTTGAATATCGGTCGCTCGGGTGCTATTCTAATGAACCAAAGTGTCGACTCCCTGACGCATTTGTCAGAGATCGGCCTAAAACGTGCGGGGTATGCATAAGCGACCGTAGCATTTCCCCTCTTCATAAAAATCATCATTTTTGATGAAGTGTAAGCAACTTTTTGCATAGAAAATGCCACTTTCTGCGCCTGATAAAGCCCGTATCCCAGACCAGCCCCCGTCTTACAACTTTTAGCAAATCAAGGAGCATAGTATTAAATGACATAAATCTAAACTGTCTTTGGCAGGATTCGAACCAGGGTCGCTCGGGTTCCAGTCCAATGCTTTACCACTTAGGCAAAGTGTCGACTCCCTGACGTAGTTGTCAGAGATTGGTTTTAAACGGGCAGTCTATGCATAAGCGACTTTATCGTTTCCCCATCAGTTTTGATGCTGTGTAAGCCACTTTTGGCATAGAAAGTGCCAATTTCGGCACGAGATAACTTCCGTATCCCAGACCACCCCACGTATTGACTCAGTTGCCAGAGATTGACTTTAAACGTACAAGTTATGCAAAAGCAACCGTAGCACTTCCCCATCATTTATGATGACGAGTAAGCCATTTTAGGCATAGAAATTGCCATTTTTAGCACGAGATAAAGTCCGTATCTATGTTCACCCGACGTTTAACGAATTTAAGCCTTAACAAATCAAAGAGTAAAGCATTAAATGGCAAAAATTCCCAATCTGCCTGCGGTGGGATTCGAAACCCGGGTCGCACGGATGCTAGTCCAATGCTTAACCACTGAGCCAAAGTGTCGACTCCCTGACGCAGTTGTCAGAGATTGGCTTTTAAACGTACAGGCTATGCATATGCGACCATAACATTTCCCCTCTTCAAAGAAGTCATCACTTTATGATGATGTGTAAGCCATTTTGGCATGGAAAGTGCCATTTTCGGCACGAGATAAAGTATGTTTCCCAGACAAGTCCCCATCTTACGACTTCTAGCCGTAACAAATCAAAGAGCATAGCATTTATGACGACAAATCCAAACTGCTTGCGACGAGATTCGAACACGTATCGCTCTCGTGCTAATCCAATGCACTAACCACTGAGCAAACGAGGTAACTTCCTGACGGAGTTGTCAGAGACTGGCTTGAAACGTAATTGTTAATGTGTAAACACATTAAGAGCATGCCAACCTCGACATTCAAATATTGATCAACCCGATTTAGGCAATAAATTAATTCGAAATATCTAGTAAGATTCATGTTTATTACCATTCTAAACGTCCAACAGAAAGCTATTAGGCAACAACTTTCATTATTGAAAATATGTATTTTGACATGGAATATCAAGAACATCAGATTAATCAGTAAATCTATATAGTTCTAACCTTAGTATTTAATAACTTAAAAAACTAAACATAAAGCAAGACTGAAACAAACCGTCAGACATTTTAATCACTATGAAAGACTTACCGGATCCCTTGATACAACCCATTCAACAAAGCTTTTCTCAAGTCCTTGTAACCATTTCTTAGGAATCCTACATATCTGTAAAGGAGAGTATTAAGATGGTATAGTCATTTCATTTACACTTTTACACATATACTGCTATAGGATTTCGTGTCTGTAACTATTGTACCTTTGCACTTGTTCTTATCCGGAAATCAAATGATTGGTAGCACCTTTAAACTAGAGTTAATTCATGTTGTTTAAGAAAATTAAGTCAGAAAGGTTCAGTACATTTTTAAGATTATCCCGGTCGTACACATTAATTATAGGTTGTAAATGGTAACATGATGTGTATGCGCAAACACACATTGTTATTACATTGCATTTATAAAAATAAGAATCAAATAAAGATAATATTATAATGCTAAAATCAAAAATTTCAAAATTGCAAGCACAAACAGAACATCAGATACTCAACTTCACATGCTTTTAAACATTGCCCTGTTTCGTGATTTTAATTTCAAATATGCCGTACTTATTGAGATACATAATATGCAAACGTGCAGACCCTTTAAGCACAAATTTTACAAAGTCATTAGAAATAACTATTATCAGGCGGAGTAAACGTGCTTATTATTTATTATTATTCCTATATGGTATCATGATTCAAGGTAAAGTACATTTTTAGGAACATTTGACACAAGCTTTTATGCTCTTTATGCATATTTTTTGACTAAGTCAAGGAATATAATCTAGTTCTGTGTAGCCCAGGAACAAAACTTCATACCGTGATTAACAATAAGGTTTGATGAAGTTATGTCAAACGCGTTTTGAGATATGCACGACACAGGTTCGGACGGATGGGCATCCTGACGGGCATCAAGACGGACGGATGTAAGGACAAGGGCAAATCTTTAATACCCCTCAAAATAGTCCACAAAGCATCATATTTAAATCATATCAACAGGATGTAATATCTTATCGTGCAAACGAAAAATGAATATTTCTTACTTCCGGCTGGATGCCGTTTATGTATTCTTCGTACCGATAATAAACCTGAAATATTCTTTTAAGTATTTTGCCAGGTAAACCGAATATCTTGTTTTCAGCCTGTCCTATTGAGTATTTCATAAAGTCCCCACTCATGTCTTTGAAAGTGTAAGGTTGGTGGTCTATCAATCTCCTTAACCTTTCGCCACCTAAGTCAGCAGCAACTTTGAAAGTCACTCCAGCTACGACACCTAACCCACTTGCCGAAATTCCTCCCGCTATCCCTCCTGCAACAGCTGCTCCCGTTGCGTCTGCAAGTCATACAATAACATTGTATGGATATAAATAAACATGTCAAACATGTTGGGCGTCTTACAATTGCTTATGATTACATGTTCCTCCCAAGTGCGTGGTTGAGAAAGCATTTCCGGTGTAAAAATATGCAATTTAATTCTTTCCCTATTTTACTAAGACATCCATAAATAAAAAACAATACTTTAAAGTTTGTTTTCCTGTTAATGTAGACAATATCTAAAGTTTTCTTTTGAAACAAAAAACAAAACAAAAAAAAAAAACAAAAAAAAAAACAAAACAACAAACAATAAGGCAAGTCAATGGGAGGTTTTGATTTGTCATTCATGTCAACCTACAGATACAGATAGTATGGTGTATTACAATGAGCTAATCTTTGCATTTATGTTTGTCCTGATGTTTAACGTGGTACTAGTATTTATCGTAGTATTCTGATTCTGAACAACTCTTATTTGGGACACATTTATATGGAACGCCTAAACTGCCTTTAATTATTAGATCGTCATGTGCCATTTCCAATATATTCGGTACAAATCATAATTTGTTATATAGATAAAGAAGTTTGTTATGTACATTTGCTAGTTTGTCCTGTACATATTTTAGTTTGTGCTGTGCACTTGTATCTACATAACAAATTATGACTTGTACAGAATATATTGGATATAGCACAAGACGAACTAATAATTATCACGCAAAGGCATTTTAGGCATTCCATACTTTTACATCAATAGTATTACGACGAGGTCTTTCATTATATGAAGTTGCCTTGCGTACAAATCCATAGGGCACATGTCTCCATATAAATAAAGAAAGTTTGCCCGGTGTGCGAGTTGAAGGAATATGTAGGCTTAATTCAACGGTCTGTCCTAATGTATTAAACTATTCGTTGTTATAATGGCTTTTTGTCGTAGGCAAAAAAAAACAACAAAAAACGCTTAATAACTGCCATAAATATATCTCTTTTAAAGGTCGATATTGTAACGTTAAGTGTAATACATATATGTGGTTTATAAACAATACTAACTTTGTATTATGAATCGATAATTCTTGCACATCGGACTGGCGTTTCCGATAATTTTACCCATGCCGGCAAAACCCATCTGGCACCCCTCCCGCCCCCCCCCCCCCCTATGCCAGATGACTCTCGTGCTGGTAATGACAACTAGTGGTTCATGCACTGATAATATATAGTTTATATAAAAATTCGATAAAAGCAGGTACCTTGATTACCAGAATAAAATGCTAGCATGTATACGATATGCAATAAGTATAAGTCATGTGTTTACGAATCGGATAGAAATATCCGTCCCGAGGGCACCTGCGCATTGGGCGGTAATGATTCGTAAACACATGACAGATATTATTAGAATATCAAGCGTAAGTCAAAGAAATGTGACGAAGAACAGAATGTATTTAGTAGTATTCAATATCATACTTAAAATATACGTTAAATGATTCCACCTTTCAAAACGTATCACCAAACGTTAGCTCATATATACACTACATACGTTATGATAGTTCACAATAAAAATTTACCTCCCCAAGAAAACTCATCTTTTGGTGTACTTAATGTATAATCAAATGCACCAACGGCTGATCCAACTGCAGCACCACCTAATATTTGCAGAAAATCTCCTTTTGGATCATTAAAGTGCACAGGATTATTTGAACAATAAGCATACAGGTTTTTGCTGTGAGCCTTTAGCCCATATGCGTCAGTGCTAAAAAATCTTCCTGTATAGCTGTCGTACACCCTAGAGCGCATAAAATATGTATCTGGAATCTCTTCAAAAGCGACCACACCCCATTGTCCAACAAAAGTAAACATTGATTTGATCTTCCTTTTTGAAGCGATTTCTTGACCAAACGGATCAGTGAAGTAATTGTTGAGTAAATCTCCATCCTCATTCAATATTTCTTGAACAGTCCTTAAAACACATATAAAATGCTTTGGCAAAAAAACAGCAAACAGAAATATAGATTTTAAAGGTGCAGTCTATGTCTAAACAAACAAATAACACATGTTACGCAAATGCAGTGTTGAAAAATAATATGATGTCATTAATCAAACGATTTCATATTGATCTTGTTACAGGTCTAAGAAATGTCGTATTGGTCCAAGGCCGTATGCCGAGGGTCAATACGAATGTCCGAGCATAAATAACTAGGCCAATGTGAAATCGCAATATTAAAGATAATTTTATCATTTAACTATTGAGTAAACCTAGGACAGTTATACATGTTGAATGTATAATTTTTATTTAAAACAACATTCCTTCTTTTAAAAATCTAACGGAAATGACTTCTCTGTATTTGACCTCTCTTTTGAACCAATCAGAATACTTGAATTCCGTATTGGCCCTGCTTTTATCATATTGGCTCAGATAAGCTTTGTATTAGCTCTACTTGTTCCATTTGATGCGCGCACTTGATCTAATACAGTTTGTAATATTGTAAAGTCAAATAATAATGAAGTTTAGTTTCATTTGATGTGCTTGGTTACCCCCTATATGTGAATTGTCATTTTATAACTATTACATGTATAGACATTGTAAATCTTTATAGAATGATACCAAATTTAAAGTAAGACAATCTAAAAATTGTACTTCTTTCAGAAATGTTATTATGTTTTGCCCTGGATAACATATATAAATCTATACTTATTGTACATATCATGTTTCCTAGAAAACATTGAACATAATTTATAAATTATTTCTACTGTCACTTGCCTCTTTTTTTAAATGATTTCTAATATATACCGACGGAATAAAGAAACGCGTCATCGAAAGTTTGCTTTATTTTAGTAACATAGCTTAAATTTGTTAAGCAATGTCAGAAATGTACAGAAACACAGCCAACCGAAACTCATAAGATTTTACTCAGTTCATTGTTAAATTCATGTACCTGCTCATGATTTCCCCATTCAGCCCGTGTATGTCAACCATGTGGTTTTGTTGAGCGAAGATCACACAGGTATATGTGTTAGTCAACATACGACCATACTTTCAGAATATTTCTGACAATCAGTTTTTGATAATGCCGAGGTTAACTTTTGGAGAGAGGACCAAAGTTTTGGCCATAGTCGAATATGGGCGAACGCAAGAACAAGTCGCTAGACGTTTTAACGTTTGTCGTTCGTCGATACTGCGTCTCGTTCGACGTGCCAGAGACACGAGAATTCTTGTCCATAGGCCTCGTTCGGGTAGACCGTGTGTAACTTCTGTACGGTAGGGCAATTGCATATGTCAACGCCATTTGCGTATCACTGACAAATTTGAGAAAGGTGATTCCACGTCACTTTTAGTTGTAGGTAAACGTGGACGGCCAATAAGTTGACATACAGGGAGGAATCGGCTTAGAGAACGGGAAATTATCTGCTACAGGCCCCACTGCGGTGTAGTTCTTACACTACGTCGCGTCACCAACGTCGTATTTGGGACCGCAAACACCGCGGTCAGCGTTAGCAGGACGTAGTGTTTAGTGATGTCACGTTTCAACTTGTGGAACGCTTGCAGACGTACCATGTCAACAGACGACGTTGTGAACGCTACGCTAACAATCGCGTTCTGCAGCACAATCATTACGATGGGGGCGATGTTATGGTCTGGGTATGCATCAACCATAGGTCTACTCGTCATGTGCCAAAGCAATTTCACATCAAAGCGTTACATCGACCAAACATAACGTCCTTTAGTTCTCCTTATATTCTGTCAACGTCAAGGCTTTCAGCATGTCAACGCGCGATCTCAGTTGGCACATGTCTCCAGGAAAAACATAAATATACCTCTGACCAGTCTAATATAAATTCACTATCTGAAGCATACTGCAGCCATGAAATGCAGTCTAATTTACAAATAAACTATTAAATCATCAGATTTGCGAATTGAGTTGTTTTTGTTTTGATTCACGATTAACAAAATATTGTACATTGAGTTCGAAACAGGCGTTTCTTTTCCCGTCAGTGAACATTGCTATGTATTCATATGTTACAAATCACGCAAGCATGTACATTTCAATTAAGACACGCGAATTTTAGAAAAAAATATCATGACAATATTTATATATTTTGAAAAATAATGTATATATTCTCTGGATTATATACCGCTTCAATAATAAATATAGAAATTCTAATAAAAAACTCACCGTATGAAATTTAATTCGTTAAAATCTTCAAATAATTTTCATAATTTTTAGTATAGTTAAAGAAAGAAGACAACTCAAGTTTGCAACGCGTTTCGTATTAAACAAGAGATACGCCCGAAGGATTACATCATAGGAAGGGAGCAAAATTTAAAGAACTTGACTGTTGTAGCCCAATAAGTGGAACATAAAAAGGAAAACTTCCAAAAAAATTTAAGTCTACCAAAAAAAATATTCAAAATCCACAAAAAAATCCTTATCAGGTTCAGGTATGTAAAATTACACCTAAAATTAGAGGTACCATCCATGTTGTACCACAGAAAAGTGGTCTTGGTTTTTCCCTATAGCCAATAATAATTGTTTTTAAAATAAGCTATTTATAGTAACATAACAGGCAAGCAATTAAAAAAAAATATTGTAAGTGAACAAAAAAGAGATCTGCCAAATAAAAACAAGGGCACTGCAATGCAGAGCAACACAAAGCAAAGTCATATATGACATTTGACCCTCAAGTGTGACCTTGACCTTGAAGGAAGTCATCTGGAACATGCGCTCTGCACATCGTCTCAGTGTGGTGAACATTTCTGCTAAGTTTCTTTGAAATCCTTCCAGCAGTTCAAGAGTTACAAAGCGGACACGAACATTTGTGTCAAGTTTCCTTGAAATCATTCAAGGGGTTCAAGAGTTACAGAGCGGTCACGAAATTGTTAACGAACAGACGGACAGACGGACGCACGGACGGACGCACGGACAGTCGGAAACCAGCGTCATAACATAATACGTCCCGTCGGGCGTATAAAAATTGACTTTACGTTTCTTTGAGCACACCATTTGAATTATACATATAGTCCAGAAAAGCTGCCATGAAAGCAAGCAATATAAAAGTACTAGTAATAACTGAAATGCTTATAACATATGTATGAGAAAGCTCAAATATCTATTTGGAGAAAATAATGTAATAATGTCAAATGAGTTGCTGTATATTATACACAGATTTACAGAAAGTAGATTTTAGAAAGTACATGTATATATTTCTGTACATTTTTGGAAAGTACTTATAAGTGTACGCTAGAATTTCTGTAGGCGATTCCCCAACCCCACTCCACGTCAAACTTCAAATATTAAAGGACAATCATCTGAGAAACAAAAATAAAGTCATAGGTCATCGGTATTGGAAAAAGAGTGATCTGCCCTTGAAAACGTTATTTTTCAATATCCAAAGTTTAAAGAAATTCTATTATTGGGAAAGATTTTGCCTATTTCATATACAGGAATTCCAGCGTACGCCTTTAAAGACAAGTTAACAGATAAAAAATAAATCATTTGGAGTATGACTATAGAAAGATAAATGCCGCTAATTTCAGCTAGTGCTTCTCCAACGTTTGATTGTATTTTATACACCGTAGCCTGGTAAAATGATTCTTGTCATATTTCTTAAATTAGATGATTCAATATCTGCTCTGACCTAATTCATAGAATATGTCAGTTTTTCAAATACTTGTTTTCATATTTCAGTTGGGTAAAAGAAGCAAGTGAGCCTTCTAAAAGTAAGTCTAAATCGTATAAACATAATACAAATTTGACGAATTTAATTAATTTCCTGCCCTCTGTCCTTCTTAGCACTTCTTTGCTGTTTATAAAAGGTCGTTCTGATAGGTGATATTTATAGAGATCGCTTCTGACCGGTCTAATGTCGTATTATATATTATATAGTCATATATATTATTTTGCAACAACTACCTGCTGTAACAGATGATTGAAACGTTATGTACATATGTGTATATTTGTGACTTTTTAAAAACTATGTTTAGGTAACAAAATACAAAAAAAAAAAAATCATATTTCCTTGCAAAGTTCGTACGTTACTAACAACTGTGAGATAAACTTCACAAAGGGTCATGATGAACCTGGAACGCTCCCTTGAGTAATATGAGCTACATGTTTCAAATTTCAAACTGATGCTAAAATATTTAGACAGTAGGTTAGTACGTCACATTCATGGTCACTGAAAGCCAGTTTTAAAATTGGTGTGCAAAACTGTAGATGCCATCAATATTTCAAGGCTGTTTCTTAAAATACAAGAAGATTTTAAAGGTTTTCTTTTCGGTTGCCATGGCAATCGGAATTCTGCATGGAATTGATTTTTGTCAGCATCTTTTAATGAGGATTATGTAAGAAACATCCCTGTGAAGTTTAATCATAATTGCATTGGTGGTTTAGGCTGAGAGGTATTGACTGACGCTGGACGGAAGACGGAGGACGATGGACGCCGGACAATCACTGACCTCAGGTGAGCTAAAACACAAGATAGTAGGTCAGTAGGTCTCATTTAAGGTTACTGAAAGTCATTTTCAAGATCAGTATGCTATAAAAAGGAGAAGTCATTCAAAATTCCAAAACTTAACGTAAAAAAACAACAACAAGAAAGTAGGTCATTAGGTCATATTCATGGTCACTGAAAGTCAATTTTAAGATCGGTGTGCACATCTGTACATGCCATCCAAATTGCAAGACTGTATTTAAAAAACAAAACAAAAAAGTAGGTCAATAGGTCACATTTATAGTCACTGAAAATTAGTTTTAAGATCAGTGTGCAAAACTGTACATATCATCCAACTTTCAATGCTGTATCTTAAAATACAAGAAAGTGGATTCGTAGATCAAATTCAAAGTCACTGAAAATCAGTTTTTAATTCGGTGTGCAAAACTGCACATGTCATCGAAATTTCATGGCTGTATCTTAAAAGACAAGAAAGAAGGTCAGTAGGTCAGATTCACGATCACTGAAAATCAGGTTTCAAATCGGTTTGCAAAATTGTACAATTCATGTCATTCATATTTCAATGCTTTATCTTAAAAATCAAGAAAGTAATCAGTAGGTCACCTTCGTGGTCACTGAAAGCCAGCAATAAGATCTGTATGCAAAACTGTACTTGTCATTCAAATTTCAAGGCTATATCTTTAAAAACAAACAAATTCGATGAATTGGTATCCCCCGCCGAAAGGGTTTGTGGTGAGGAAGGGCAAAAAAATATATCCAGCAAAAAGTTAAGGATGTTAATAAGAAGCAAATAATTTCATTAGTCAAAATCAATTTAACAGAAAACAAATGTTTAATTAAAGAGTACATAATAAAAGTGTGATACTTTGATCCTGACTAAAGAATTTATTTTGATTGGGATATGCTTACTGCATTAAGCTTAGCTTTTAAAATTAAATGCAGTTAATTCAAATGTGAGGTGGGGGAATGGTACAACTTGCATGTTAATAAATATTCATGGAAGGTTTGAAAAAAAAAATATGGCATAAAAAAAAGGAAATATTTTTTTGGGGGGGAAGGGGAGGGGGGTTGGGAGTGGGAGGGTGTGTGACCAAGGCAAGTGGGTGACAAGGTGTGGGTGGGGGAACAGCTTCACATGTTAATAATAAATGTTCAGGGAAAAGAAATGAAAGAAATGTAATGAAATTCTGCCAAATGGTAAGTTTGTTATGTACAAATACGTGGATTTTTAGACAATTAAAGGGCAATAACTCTGAAGGTACAAAAGAAATCCGTACGAAATTACGTGTGCACAACCACATTATGATGACCTAAAGTTTGTTTAAGTTTCATAGTTCTAGGTCAAATATATCAAAAGTTATGATGCAGAAATTGCCATATTTATAGTACCCTATATAGTTAACACTAGAAACTTCTAAGGGCGATAACTCTGGTGTTACTCGGGCAATCTGACTGAAACTTGATGGGCCCCATAACCTCATAGCGGTGAACATGTATATGACGTTTGTTTGGAAAAAAATGTAAAATAAGGATTTTTTTTGTGGGGGGGGGGGGGGTGATCAAGGTAAGGGGGTGACCAGGTGTGGGTACACAAGTTCACATGTTTACAATAAATGTTCATGGAAAGGAATGAAAGAAATTAAAAAAAATTCTGCCAAATGGTAAGTTTGTTATGTACAAATATGATGATTTTTATACAATTAAAGGGCAATAACTCTTAATTTACGAAATAAATCGGAACGAGATTGTGTGTACACAACCACATTATGATGATCTAAAGTCTGTTTAAGTTTCATAGTTCTAGGTCAAATATATCAAAAGTTATGATGCAGAAATTGCCATATTTATAGTACCCTATATAGTTAACACTAGAAACTTCTAAGGGCCATAACTCTGGTGTTACTACGGTAATCTGACCGAAACTTGGCGGACCACAAGAACTCATTGTGCTGAACATGTATATGAAGTTTTATATAAATATTCCCAACCATTTCCTAGATATGGCTCCGGACGGACGGACGGAAGGACGGACGGACGGACAACACCAAAACTTACGTCGGGGGATAACAAGAAAGTAGGTCAGTGGGTCAAATTCACGGTCACTGAAAGTCATTTTTAAGATCGATGTGCAAAACTTTACATGTCATCCAAATTTTAAAGCTGTATCTTATTTGTTTGATTCGTGTTTAACACCGTTTTTCAGTAGTATTTCAGTCATGTAACGGTGGGCAGTTAACCTAACCAGTGTATCTGGATTCTGTATCAGTACAAACCTGTTCTCCGCAAGTAACTGCCAACTTCCCCATATAAATTATCAGAAGTGGAGGACGAATGCTTTCAGGCACAATGTCTTTTATCAAATCGTCACGGAGATCATACACCCCACCCGGGGATCGAACAAAATAACTCGCGATTCATAGACCAAAGCTCTCCCTACTGAGTTATGCTGGCGGGCTCAAGGCTGTATCTTAAAAATAAGAAAGTAGGCCAGTAAGGCAAGACCAAGTGACCCTTAATCACTTGGGATCTTCAAGTAATTATAACTAAACAGTTTAGGAAATATGATCTGAAGATTTTCCAGTATTTTTTCTAAATAACATATAAATTATACATATAATAAGTGAACGCCAGGGTGGGGTCTCATTTCACCCCAGGGGCATAATTCGAACAATCTTGTTAGAATCAACTAGGCAGTAAGTTTGCCATGATGCTGGAACAACATGAGGAGCAAAAGAGCAAATACTCAAGACAGTATATCAGGGAACAGTGAGACCCATTTAGAGTGTACTGCCTGGTTCAACACTGCCAAAACTAACCAACAGGCTTTAGACAAGGTTCAGAACAAGCACTGCGGACAATGACAAGGGCTACAAAGTCTACACCAATCTCATTCATGGAGAAGCTGACAGGCACACAGCCGTTACAAGACAGGAGACATGCAAAGGTCCTGCTTCAAGCAGAGAAGTTCAGGTCTTTTCAAGACCATCCCATGAAAGCCAAGCTAAATGGCCACACCAAAAATCGGCTCAAACGTAGAAATCCGTTCATGAGGCAAAGAAATTCAACCGAGAGATCAAAACTAAACTGAGCATACCAACGACTCCACTAGGTAGTGAAAACATTATAAACCCACTAGCGAATGATCTGTCCTCATAGACTGTGAGACTTACAGTTCCTCGTCTTGTCCGCGGGAAGCAAGATGAAGAAGGCATTCGGAAGAGCCTCACTATCATGGACTCATGTCTATACAGACGGATCAGCCACATGCGCCGACAAAGACGGAGGAGCAGGAGTTTTCATTCAATACCCATCTGGCAAGAGAGAACACTGCAGCAATTACAAGGTAGAGACTGAAGCACTCCTGAATGCCGTCTCAATTGTTGAAGACTCGGCAGAAGAAAGCTCCTCAGTCGTCTTTCGCACAGATGCACTGTCTGTCATGGAAGCTCTGATCAACAATAAAGCTCCGCAGCTAGCAAGAAGAATGCAGATCCTGAGTATAACACAAAAAGTAGCACTTCAGTGGATGCCATCCCATTGTGGACTTGCAGACAATGAAGAGGCAGACAAACTGGCTAAGCTAGGAGCTCAGTCAGAACAATCAACAGAACCTGTGAGTTACAAGGAGAAAGTCACCATCATCAAGGCAATAACAAGACAAAGGATGGAGGAAGATGCTTTTTATCTCCTTGATCGGTCTCAACAAGTGATGATGGTCAGGCTCCGCTCAGGGCATAACAATCCCAAATTCCACACGTACAAGAAATACAGACTTGCATCATTGCCAACTTATCCATGTGGTGAAGAAGATTAGACTGCGGAACATATACTTCAGAGATGTAAACGGCATAACCAGGAGTGAGCTGCGACTTGGGCGATAGATACCCCAATCCACCAGAAACTGTATGGAGGTATTGATGGTCTACGGCAAACCACAAGTTTCATCGAGGACCACCAGGCAATGCAACATACCAATAAAGTCTGGGCCTTCCAGTTTCAGACAAGAAGATTTTTAAAGTGTTCCTATACAAGTCTATATAAACCATGTGATTCGGGTCTTGGCTGCGCCATATTTGACCCTAGGAGGATATTTTAGGAGCCAACTAGATGATGTTAGAAACAAAATGGCAAACCCCTAGGCCCTGTGATTTCAGAGAAGAAGATTTTAAATGTTTTCCCTATATAAGTCTTTAGTAATCATGTGACATGTGACCCCACCCCCACCCCTCCAGGGCGGTGTCATATTTGACCCTAGGGAGATAATTTGAATAAACTTGGTAGAGGACTATTCAATGATACTACTTACCAAATATTAAACCACCAGGCCCTGATGGTTTGGACAAGAATATTTCTAAACTTCTTCCCTTTATAGGTCTATATAAATCATGTGACCCCCGGGGCGGGGCCATATTTGATCCTAGGAGGATAATTTAATGTCATATACAAAATATCAAAGCCCTAGGCCTTGTGGGTTTGGACAAGAAGATTTTCAAAATTTTTCCCTATAGAAGTCTATATTATAAACCATGTGCCCACCGGGGCGGGGCCATATTTGACCCGAGGGAAATAATTTGAACAATCTTTTTTTAGAGAACAATTAGATGATGCTACATACCAAATATTAAAGCCCTAGGCCCAGTCGGTTTAGACAAGAAGATTTTCAAAGTTTGTTTTTCAATATATGAATCTATGTAAACCATGTGACATCCCCTTGGGTGAGATCATATTTAACACTGGAGATAATTTATTTGAACAAGCTTGATAGAATACCAATAGATGATGATACCACACACTAAATATCAAAGCCCTAGCTACTGTGGTTTTGGACAAAGAGAGTTTTAAAATTTTCCTTTCGGTTGCCATGGCAACCAGAGTTTTGTACGGAATTTATTTCTTTGACTGATTTTAATGAGGATTATACAAGGAAAATTTCTGTGAAGTTTTATCAAAATTGACAGGTGATTTAGGCGGAGAGGTGTTGACGGACGGCGGACGATGACGGACACCGGACAATCACTGACTACAAAAGCTCGCCCTTGAACACTTCTTGCTCAGGTGAGCTAATAAATGTGTAAGTAATTACTGAATTATCAAACAAGGTGTCAACAGAAGTTTTGATTAGCAGATATATTTGTATTTACATACCCAGTTGGGTCGTACGTGAAGTAAACAATACTTCCGTTGTCATACTGAGCAGCAATAAGGCCAATGCCATCTCCACCATGATAAAACCGAACTCTAGATTGTTTGCCATTGTCGTTGATTATCTTAAAGAGAATTACAGAGTTATGAGTTCTGACAAACATGTTATATATAAGCACTACAATTTTGGCTAATTTAGCTAATTGTCTCTTTGATCAAACATGACCTCTATGTTTCTTTTGATATTTTTTCATTCCTGACAATATTCTACAGGAAAATGTAAGTTACAGACATTTAAAATGGATCATTGTGTGTGAGGTTTCACAGTTTTAAATGAATTAAGATGAAACAATTTTGTAAATAGTGTTGAAATAAATTGTAGTGAATATATGTCTATCAATTTTTTGATTTCGTTTTACATTTTGTTACATATTTTTAAACTAAAATGAAAAATTTACCTGTTCAATAATATCAGATCCATGGTTTCCTCTAGGATTTATGATGTATCGTGTTGTAGTATTACTACATGTTTTGGCGTATAAATTTTCAAGTGAGTCATATTTGAAAATGCATTTCATTGATTTAGACTTATACGATGACAGTTTATTATCTTCATCAAATGAAAAGTACTCCGGATTCGAACCGTCTCGAAAATTCATGTTACCATTTTTATCGTACGAGTACGTTCTATTTCTATACTTTCTGTATTGGTTCATACTGTTTACTTCAGTTTCGTAGTCAAATCCGTTTACTGTCACCATTTTTCTATTCTTCCTATTGTCGTAGATGTATTTGGTTACTGAACCTTTTGGCTCAGTCATAGAAACAATTTGTCCAGCGCGATCATACCTGAACTTCCATTTCCCCTCATGCGTATCCACAGATACACGTCTGAGATGAAGAGAGTAGTCATATATGAAGTAGGATGCCACTGAACCATTTTTGAAATAATTGGTTAAATTTCGAAGCAAACCTGTGACAGAGTCATAGCTATAAGTGGTTGTAATGTTGTTACCTAGTAATTTCTTCACAATTTTGCCCATTGAGTTATATTCTGCTGTGAGAATTACCTTATCGTCTTCAGTCGTAACACGCGTAAGCTTGTTAAGATCATTATAGTCATAATGAACGAAATAATCTTTGTTCGTTGAAAGATTTGACAAAATCCCTTTTTCATTGTACCTATAATAAATTGAAACATCAGAATATGAAATAGTTTTAACATTATTCTTTGTGTAAGAAAATTCAATTTCCCCATTTTCATTCTCTGCACGTAACAAATTTCCATTTTCATCGTAATTGTATGCACAGACAGACGTGTTACCAATATCCTTCATTGTCAATTGCTTTTTTTCGTTATAAACAAACGTTTTGACACCATTATTTTGTGTTTTAACTGTGTGTCCATTTTGAGAGTATAAATAAGTTTTGATGGATCCGTCTGGGAATATTATGCTTCGAATACTTCCATTTCTGTTAAGATTTATTCTGTATTCATTACCACCCCCGTCGCTAAACCCGATAAGCTGACTTCTGTTGTTAAATACTGTTTGCAACTTATCTCCATTACCATCCTCGATCGTCAACGTGTTTCCACTGAGAGTTCGCTTAGTAACAATCTGCAAAATAAAGATACAATAACAAGCCAAGCTATGAAGCAGTTCATACTGATTTTACGGCGAAAAAAGTAGCTCAAAAGCACATTAAATATAAATCAGTCGAAGAACTGAACCAGTCATATAAATCAACACAAGTGCGAAGTTTTAGTTGCAGTGAAATAGGGAAAAGGTGTGGACGTTTAAACTACGACATTTGCATTCGTCCCCTCAAAAAGAATTCTAGATGATTTAAACGTATTAATTGATACCGACTTTTAAAAAGGTGATAAGAATGTTGATTACCTATATTCTACAAAGTTATTTGATGGCAATTTAAAGTAGAGGAAAATATCATATGAGAATTTGCAAAAAGATCGTTTATAGCTACACGTGGTCAATGGAAGTGATTAGGGAAACGTGATGAATACGCGAAATTCTCTAAGAAAATGTGCATCTAACACCGAAAACTAAAACAGATTTAAAAGCAGTTACATGTATTGAATACCTAAAAAACAAACATGAAATATTATTTTGAACTTTATGAAAATACTTTGTATATTAAATGCTTGTACGTTTATAAAAAAGCATATTTTCCCAATATACATTTTTGAAATAAAAACTGCGGGGGATGTATTTAGATCAGACCTGTCTAAATCAATCAGATAAAGACAATTTTCATGACATCACTTCAAAGTATTCACCCTGAACACAAACAAACATTTTGCTGCAAAAGAGATCCCCCTTTAGTAAACTGTAGACACATTGAAAAACTGCAGAACCAAGGGCGGGTATAGAGGCATGGCGTTTACCTATTTGTTTTTAACCGAAGAGATAAAAAAAAAAAAAAACTTCCCATGGACTCAAACGAGTGGACATCAATGCTCAAACAGAATAACATTTTTTGTACAGTTTGACATTTGTTGGCGGATGTACAGTCATGAATAAGCTGTATGCGACTCAAACCTTAATTTTTTTTTTTTTTTTTTTTTTTTTTTTTTGGCATTATAGATAATTAACATTTTCCATCAAGACAGTATTTAAGATGTTAGGAAAACAACTGTCCATACGCTGGCGGATCCTTGCCGGTGTGTGTGACGTTTTAATTATATATGTTTGTAAACGAGATGGATTTTATAGTAATAACACTACATAACTTAGAATCTGTTAAAACGATAACTTTCGAAAACATGACAGCATAAATTTATGAAGACAGAATGATTATAAAAATGTAATTACCCAGCAAAAAATGACTAAATACAAATGTTTAATATATATTTTATTTTATTAAAGATTGGCACAAAATTGTCATGACTGGATTAAGATTACTAGTAAATATATAGCTTAATAAATGCAGTTGAGTAAAAACTTGAATTGAAATTATTCAATATGAATCGACGTTGTTTCTTGCCCCGTCCACGATCGCAAGAGTTTTATGATATTAAAAACGCTGAAACACAACTTTGTCCAGACACCGGCGACAAATGTTTATAACAGTCTTTTTGTATTTGTGTTTTGTTCGTCATTAGGCTTCAAGCATCTGGTTGTAAACCCAAATGTTTCAGCTCTCTCCAGTCACGACGATGGGTGATATCCTGCAAATATAAAACAAACACGAGAAAAACGGGCAGGGTTGGGAGGGAAGTTTTTAAACTAAAATTTTTGTTTAAAGTATCAATGACTCTACCTCGTTCAGTGGACTCAGAATCGAAAAGACTGGAATCTGGCGAGACGGGCGTTTATATACCTGACCCAGAATTCCCTGGTCACGTGAAGGTATGGTGTACAAGGGGAGTCATTTTTGCCGAGTAAAGAGTTTAACCTTAATTCGGTTAAACTGAATATTACCCAGCAAAAATGATTAAATACAAATGTTTAATATATATTTTATTTTATTAAAGATTGCACAAAATTGTCATGACTGGATTAAGATTACTAGTAAATATATAGCTTAATAAATGCAGTTGAGTAAAAACTTGAATTGAAATTATTCAATATGAATCGACGTTGTTTCTTGCCCCGTCCACGATCGCAAGAGTTTTATGATATTAAAAACGCCAAAAAGGTGAGAGAGAGTGAACGAACGAACCTTCCGCCAAAAGCGGAATATCATAAAACGCCTTAAAAAGTCATGACAATTTTATGCAACATACGTATACTACTGATTGAAAGTTATCGAAAAATAATAATAATAATAAAAATAAAAATAAAATAAAATAAATAAATAAAAATAACAACCACAACGACAACAACTTAAAAGAAGTTTGGAGATTTCCAGTTTCCGGTTAAAAACATTGTAGTCCACGTTAATGTAGCCTTTTTATTAATCAGTAAACAATTATAAAATCCGTGGACAGGGTTAAGCCGTATCATGTCTCATCTGTGTTGGGAAAATGTGTTCACTATTCAGTTGGAACATATAAACATCACCCGAGATAGCGTCAGCCATAATGTCATATCCCAGGAAAAAAATGTCAATCGTCTGATGGAAAATATACAAAATCTTGATTCATATCGGGGAAATTCATGATGGAAAATATACAAATATACAAAATCTTGATTCATATTGGGGAAATTCATATAAGCCCCCCCCCCGTTTTTTATGAAGTAAGTTCCCAGAAAACTGTTAACTTTTGCTCGTATTTTGTTTGCTGCAGCATAGTGCGGAATATAACGCAAAGACTTCTCGGTAGAATTCTAGACCAAACAAACAATCTCTAACCACTGAAATAGCATATTTTTAATCATCCATGTTAATTCTGGCGTTGTAATTTTTGGACCTAAGGTCATTTCCCTCACAGTGAATAATCAAAACTTCTAATGTCAGAATAAAAGACGGTATCATATAAGCAACAAATATCCATCGCTTTGACGCTTAACGAAATTATCTAGACCCATATTTGGTTTGCAGCGCAAAGGGAGGCAAATCATTAATGCTTATTACATCGTGGACAGTTAATTCGAGTGCAAAACTTAAGAGGAAACTATTCTGTTAATCAAAATGAACATGTAAAGATGTTTCAAGGCTATTTAACCTGACAACAGAGTTAAAAAGCATGTATACTATTCTAGGGGACCTACGTATTTAAAAGCCAAAAGGTGTTGCCGGCATTCACCTTACAGCATATGGCAACTGATAACATCACTTTATAATTTTGAAAGTGACGCCCTTTTTAATAAATACGGACTGCCTGCCTCCACTTTAAGCTCAGCAGCCTTTAGCCAAAATTGTATATATCACTTTATTTTTTATTTATTGGATTTGAATTTAATTAAAATGGGCGTCAAATGCAGTTTTGGGCTTTTGGGTGGCTGATATATATAATTAGTAAGAGAGCCCAAAAATATTTTGTTATTTATAATATTGATAATCACATTATAAGACAACTTATACAAGGCATAACCTTCAGTAAAGCTCAGTTAGCCGTATTATAAAACATATAACTTTTTTCTATATGGCATAACCTTCAGTAAAGCTCAGTTAGCCGTATTATAAAACATATGACTTTTTTCTTTATGGCATAACCTTCAGTAAAGCTCAGTTAGCCGTATTATAAAACATATAACTTTTTTCTATATGGCATAACCTTCAGTAAAGCTCAGTTAGCCGTATTATAAAACATATAACTTTTTTCTTTATGGCATAACCTTCAGTAAAGCTCAGTTAGCCGTATTATAAAACATATAACTTTTTTTCCCATTATATGGCATAACCTTCAGTAAAGTTCAGTTAGCCGTATTATAAAACATAATTCAAATGGCATATCCTTCAGTAAAGCTCGGATAGCACACATGTACATTTCAGCTTTGTATGAATAGTGCGAAAATGCGGGAAAATGTTTCATGAACCGGAAAACTAGTAGTAATATATAGATGGCTCGATTATCTGAGGAATGTGATGTAGGCATTTGACGATAATTGATTTCTGAAACGGGGAATCCAGATTTACACGGAACTGAATTGAACTTCCATAAAAAAGAAATTGACAGAAAGATCGGACGGATGCTTTATTTCTGTAGTCCAAGTTTGTGGTTCTATGATCATTATATTGGGTATTTTGGGGATAGATTTTAATTGAGTACCGCAGCCCCTTCTGCCTGTTTTCGATAATAGGAAATTAAGTCTACGCATGTTTGCTTCCCATAACAATATCTTGATGACGTAGGACATATTTTTTGGAGTTTAATTTGGTAATGCGAACTCACTAATACGAAGCAGAGCTGAAAGGGAGAAACATGTTGTAACAACATAACCTCGTATTATGATAGGAATGCATACGTCCTAAGGATGTAAATGATCTTGCTGAGGATTGAGCCTGTCTACAAACCCAGTTCTTGCGCGTCTTATGCAAACCAACCAGCAAATCTTTGATCACGACATGTTTTGTGTATTCTGGCAATCCATCGATTTTGTTAACGTAAATTAAATTAATAGTCGAGTGAGAGTACTGATTCAAGGGCAGGTAGACCATGGATTCTGCTATGACGTAAAGTTTTAGGTGGAAAATGATGTTCGAGACCCAAGGTGTTCGCAAATGCAGTAGAGTTATCTAATTAATGGCTGTAGTTCTTTTTGTATAATCCGACAAGATGCTGCTATTAGGGTATCAATTTGGATTGAAGATCTTCGTGCAAGGATTTCGGCATGGTTCGAGAACGCAGAGATCTCAACATATATAATCAAAAACTCGAAATTAAATGAAGGCATTTATGCACAGGCGATTTTAATTCAATTATTATTTATTTATTTCTAACTTAGTTTATTTTATTTTATCATTTGTAACCAGTAACCTCCGTCGGGTTTGATACTCAGTTCAAATTCACCCGACCAAGCCTGCTTTAGGCCAAAACCTAGATTTGTGGACCATATTTACTGCATTATGAATATGAGAATAATGGACATTGTTATATTCTGGACATAGTGAATTCGTACACACCGCTATCAAATAGGATGTGAAAAACTTGTAACAAGTCTTTTCACCGCCAGAATGTTTCGTAACCAAGCCTACTGGATTTATACGTAAATCTGAGATGAGGGTGGGGGGTGGGGTTGGAGGGGGAGGGGTGGAAATGTCCTATAAGTCTACCTAGACGTTTTCCCTCAAACAACTTGACTGGAAATACAGATATACAGATTTATGTTGTGGCGCAGAAAACGAATTTTCAGTCATTACTGGTATTCGGCCGCAACAGTGGAGTTTAAATCCTGAACAAAACCCGTCAACAAAAATTTTGCATCGTCCCCTTTCGGTGGTAAAAGAGTATTATTTCTTTTAACACGAGTGCTTTATTGGGTGTTCTGGCCAAGTTCTAAAGTTCTATGGCCTTGATATCTAGCAAATGAATTTTGGTTGTTTCTTAGACTTTTATGAAAGTAAAGCGGACAGTAGATCTATAAAGCAATGATCAGTATTCAAGCTCGCGACATAATCATCACTTACAATTCATTTCAGTCTGATATTAAGTCCAAATCAGCCACGTCCGAACACAGGCGAAATCATTAGTGATTAAAATATGAACATAAATAAAAAGCTACACGGTATCAAAAACAAATTAAATATTTTAACTTGCTGTAGATTAAACATTTATCTCGTGAACAGAAACGTGATTTGACATGTTCTGCAGAAAAAAAATAATAAAACTATAGAAAAACAGCTGTCAAATAGATCTATATGCATGAACGTGTTAGGCCTACAATAATTTAGCAAAGTGTGAAGCCGTACTAAATCTAGCTCATGATTTGATCATCAAATTTTATTCCGATTGTTCTTGAAGAAACAAGCACGTGAGAATATATATGAATAGATCTCTCCCAATATCTGCTTTGCTTTCAAATTTTGCTATTTGACTTTAGATCGCAGTAAATATACAAAATAATATTTCACTAAAACATTTAGAATTAACCCGAGACGTTGTGCTCATCCGCTACCCATACCTGACTATGAATGAAAATGAATGCACCAATAGTGACGTGATAAAGCTGTGACGTCACCAAATATGAAAAACAAATCGATAATGTAGGTCAGTGGGTGACTTTCTTCAAGTACGGAGTGCACACGATATGGCGTGTTTTAAACAAGACAAAGACAATTCAGAAATATTTTTCTTTCTGCCATTAATTCATTATAATGCTTGCAATCATGTCTGAAAGACTGGGCCTCGATTACGACGATTTTAGATATTCGTTACTTGTAATTCTGTGGACGGACCGTCAGAGGAGGTAGATCTAACTTGAGTCACGGATTGGGACTAGCTAGGTGATCACCAAGACTCCTTAAATATTTATGGGCCGCGGTACCTGCATAGTCTTTCGTTGCAAGACACTTTGTTAAAAAGGAAACGACTGTATTAAGGCTTTGAATAGTTTGTACCTACAACATCACGATCAACAGACCGAGTTCAATCGTCTCCCATTTTAAGCAAATCCAGTCTAAATTTCCAGACATAAGTTGCCCAGTCAATGTGTTTCTGAATATAAATGCAAATGAAAATAAAGAAAGCGTATGTCTTTCCAGCAATATTTTGGTAAAGCTATTATCAGATGGAAAAGTGATCAATTCGCCGATCAAAACATGGATTCACTTAAAACACCAAAGTCCAACCCTGATACTTTTTAAACAAGATTTGCAATTCTACAATTACTTTAGACTAGTTGGTCCATTATTTATTTATTCATTTATTTATTTATTTCTGGGCGTGTGTGACAAGCATACAGCCAGAATTACTAAAATGTTTTCACCTAGTGAATACGATGTAGATCTAGCTCTAACTGTAAAATCGGTCGGCGTCTCATCTTGTTCCTGGACCCTTTCATCTGCTCCATGCGGCTTGACCAGACCTCTGCTGTCTCTGAACTTGTAGGACTAGTTGCTTGCGCTCAATCATCTTCGGATTTTATCTCAAGCATAAAATAAAAGAAAGTTGTGAGATGAGAGTGTTTCTCGTAAAATGATTAAGAATGAATGCAAAAATTAATTATACAAGTTAAATGCCATTGAATATGTTTGGCGTTATTTTAAAGGCGTTTACTCAAATAAAACAGTTTCAGCTTTATTCAGCTTTAAGTTTGAGAACATTCACACAGGCAGAGTTCGAAACCTGGTTGCTCTGACATTTACACGGCCCATCAATTTGTTTACAAATTTATAAGCTTGTAAACACGCTTTACAACAGCACGCGGTCATGACGTCAACAAATTAAATTCTTTTATTTATTATTTATTTATAGATCAAGATCTAGATGTATACATGCATGCAATAAGATATTTATAAATAATTGATAACATTTTTTTTTTAATCTCAATTAGATCTAGATCTATAAGTGATCATCTAAAGTTTGACAGACAAAGTTATTAATTTACAATAGTTCACATGTGCTCACCATGTGCTTCCACGTGGTCGTATATAAAACCTGTTTTAAACTCATTTTAGATCTGTAAAAAAATGCAAATTTGTAACAGCAACATCTAAAATTAATCTATTATTGTTTGGAAAGAGAATATAAGTCCTAAGAAGTTTTTAAACTAAAATTTTTGTTTAAAGTATCAATGACTCTACCTCGTTCAGTGGACTCAGAATCGAAAAGACTGGAATCTGGCGAGACGTGCGTTTATATACCTGACCCAGAATTCCCTGGTCACGTGAAGCTATGGTGTACAAGGGGAGTCATTTTTGCCGAGTAAAGAGTTTAAACTTAATTCGGTTAAACTGAATATTGTCGGGTGATAAAGTTTATGACTATTTACAAGTCCTAAAATAGATAGCTAGTTAAAGAATGCAAATAAAATTATTTCTTTAATTAGATAAGAAGATTGATGACTTTTGTTTAGGAGCAGTATGTATACCTACACGAGGCTGTATCAGAAGCACTATTATTTGGGACTCATTTTGTGAAGACAGACCAGTTTGAACACACGTATAGTTATTTGTTAGAGAAACAGAAGGGCAGTGAAAAATCAAATCTAGAGATTCAGTTTGACGTAAGTACTTTGCTCCTATCATTATACAGCAAGCAACGCTATCATGTCACAAATGGTCGGAAAAATTTATATCGATAGTGGTTTAGAAATTTATTCCAAATATGGCATTAAGACGATGTATCACGATTTTATTTCACCTACCAAATGTCAATGCATTTAATTAAATATTATGCTGGGTTTTATGTAGCTCATTGAATCGAGTCTGAATGACAGTGAACCAGTGGTGAATAGTACACCATCAGAAAGTAATGCAGCTGATGACATCGGAAAGAATATACCAGCGGAAACTGAGGCAGTGTATACCAACGTTAGTGAAACATTAAGCATTAGTAAGTACACTCTTCTCAATTCTAAGGCGAAATATATGATCACAATTTTGATAACATAATTATTTCATTACCGAAAAAAGGAAAAATTAAAAAAATTGAAAGGAAATTCAAAGACATCATCCGTTTAAGTTGGTCAAAAGGCATAAAGTCCATTAACCTACATTTTTAATTCAACAGTCTTCTTTTCAGAGCCGAACAACCAAACAAACGAAGGAACAAAGCTGCATAAATTATATCTTATAGTAAGTACAGATGTAAGCCAGAACAAAATATTATATAAAGTTTCATCATCGTAGTTACCTTTTGTGTAGAAATATGTAAATACGAACTAGAACGTGAAATTAAAGTGTTGCTGTGAAAAGTGTCGGTTTACCGAACGTTTCATATATATTGTATAAGATTTTGTTTATCTGTTTCATTTAATCACTGAATGTTCTAATATTTGAGAATATGCTAGTAGACTGACTTTTAATATTTTTTATTACATTTTTAAGACTTCAAGTAAATTGCCAATATATATTTTTGTATTAAAGCCTCCCTTCTTGAATATTTCTTCCCTACGATATCATTTCATAGTGGAGGTCGAGTTTCACTCACAAATAAGTTAAACATTTATATATTATGTTTCTTCGTAGAACAATCGGGAGAAACAAAAGCTTCTTGTGAAAACAGTTCCAACTGATTCAAACATGACTGAAGTCTTCCTAAATTTAATATTATCTTCGAATGTGACAACAGTCCTACAGTTACAGGTAATTATTAATAAATGCATTTCTTTAACCGATTATTCTTTGAAAACATACTTTTATTAACTTTATTGTTCATGCATGTGACACAAACATATATGAATCTATATAATAATCAAAACGATTTTGAAAATCTATAAAATCTCCGACCAGTATTTCACATTAGTAAGATAGTGATAATGTTTTTACGTACAGGAAGGCGCTCCTGGTTTAATCACTGACATGAACGTGGGTCACTTTGATGTTAAAATTTCCAACCAGACAAAGTTAGAAAACTGGACGCGGAAAGAATTTTCAATTATGAAGACCGAGGTAATGATATGTTCATTTCTTTAAACACATTATTTAACATGGTATGACAATGCACTGACAAATTATTACCAGGTACATGTATAGTATTGATATAAAGAATACAAACTGAGTGATAACTTGACTTGATTTCAGGATTTACAGTAAAAATATTAAGTCGACGAAGCTACATTATGTATAGCGGTAAATGAATCAAAACTGAATATTTATAATGTGATATTTATACGCTTGTACAATATTAATGTATATTGTAATTTCATCAGCAGAGCGGCATAAAAGTAGCAAGAAATATACAGCAGTACGAATATTTTGACTGGAAGAATGTAGAAAACACACCGAGAAATGTGCTGTCATTACTAAGCCTTTTGTCAGATATACACTCAAAGCAGCATCAAAATTGTGATGGGGAAACAATTTTATTGGCTGATAGGTAATTAGTTTATTAAGTGCACAGAATTGAGTTGATGGGGAGACAATTTTAGTGTATGATAAGTATTTAAGAATAAGGTGCACAAGAATTGTGACACTGGGGGCAGTTTTAGTGGTTGTTAGATAAGAGGAACTAAAGCTATATAAGCCTTGTGGCTGGGTGATATAATATGGATTACTCTGAGGTACGGAAAGAAAAAACATGAAGAGAAATTAAGTTACCAGAGGAAGAAGCACTTACTGTAAACTACAGAAAATCGTGCAACAAAAAGTTAATTACTATCAATAAATCATGTTGACGTAAAATTGAAATGCAATTTTGGTTGTTAAAGATCTTTAGATATTCTTACGAAATAAAAACTTATATTCCTATCTTTTGTAAATCACAATAGGTCGTGGGTTCGATCCCCGGCCGCGTCATACCAAAGACGTGAAAAATGATACCAGAACCTCCCTTGCTTGGCGCTCATTTAAAGGGAAACTGGCTTCTCTTTTCTCTCATACCCTGTTGGCGATGGATTCCACCAAGAATGAGGTGTCGACAGTGATTAACGTAAGTTGTAGAACTGGCTTCAAAGTCGACCTAAAATAAACTAGTATAAACTAAATCACAATAAATTACTGGCCTTTGAATTTTCAGCGGTTCCAGCAGATGTGGAGTAGTGTGTGTTATTCAGAATGAACTAGCACGTATGAGTAAAGAAGGCAATGTGAACATAATAGATTCGGTGAAAAACATTCGCCATCTGGACAGAGATTCTGTGTCGACTTTGGTGAGTTTAAACATTTTTTGGTTAATAAGGTCATTCTACATTTTATTTCATACTGTTACTTCGATTGCGAATAGTTTCATGGAAAGTTTTCTTAAAGTTACAATTGTAAAAATAGTCGAGCAAGTTTGGCTTGTAAAATGCTTAACCCGATTTCATTTTCGGTAGCTTTTCTGTTGTTTTGCAGTGTTCTTATTAATTTTGCTGATTACACTTTACACAGTTCTGTTTTAATCTTTGACTTTCTTATTTCAGGAGCAGTACAGATTCTGCTATGAAGCTATTCTTAGTACTATACAGCAGAATGATATTTATCAAAATGTGTTCTTATAACAGGTGTTTAATATGTTAGAAATTCTTTGTATCTCATACTTTCTATGTATGTAAATAGAGACCAGTTTCAGGTCGAACTATTCTTCTGCTGGTGCACATAATGTGTATTTTTAATCTGATGTTCACATTTGAAGACATTTTTGTGTAATAATAGAATACAAACAGATTTACATTTGATTTTACGTCTTTTCAAAAGTTTTAAGCAAATTTTACACACTGTTTTCTATGCAACGTAACTCGCAATATCATTGTTTTACGTGCGACATCGGAACGTCGCAGTGTTTATGGAAGTCTTTTTTCGGTCAATGGGCTTTTATGAGAAAATTGCTTTTTTGAAAACATTTTTAAACCTTGGAACAAATCCCACAATGTAGAACTTAATAGAACCTTTTCATAGTTGTAGAAAAAAATATGGCCAAAAATATGCGTCGGTCCGGGTGATTAATTTTTCACAATTCGCCAAATATCAATTAGAGACCTTTCATTGCACATTATTTTTAATATTTTGTGTTATCATTGTAAACTATTATAATCAAACCTACACATTTTCAAGAAGTCTATGTCCCAAGTAAGGCTCGAAACGATTCCGGCGAGGAGCAAATGCTTTAAAATCGGTGATCTTAAGCATTAAGAATAGAGGCCCCTTTATTTGAATATTAAGTAAATGTATTTGATCCCCGAATGATAACAGTATTTAGATAGAAAATTCATACGTATATGATGGTAATTATATAAGAATACTTCATTGTTATATGTATTTCAGTATTCCTTTCATAAAACAGTCCACAACAAGTGCTCTCGTTTAGGACTGTACCTAGAGCAACATGGAGAGCTTTGAAAAGTTAACTTGAAGATAGAACGTTTTATTCCCATATATCAACATTTAAGATGGTACCAACATACTTTCATGTACCACTTACTGTGGACAGCGGGTATTAAATTGCAGTCATATAACCCGTCATACGGAACGTTTCTGCCATCAAGCTGTGCATGTAGCAGGCAGACAAGTGCTCGATGTTTGATGCTTAATAGCGACTTTTCGTGCCGAATTAAATGTTCAAAAGTTTTAAACCTTGACGTTTTGGAGGGCGATGATTTTTGCACAAATTACAAATTATCCACCTCTCTTCTGGTTAATAATTTGAGATTCTATAATGGCAATAATTCGCGTTCAGAATTCAAGCTTAAAGTTGAAAGGTTGATGCTTCGCATGAAGATCATGCAGATTTAGATTTACTCATTCAAAGTTCAGATTACTAGTATATCTTTGAAAAACACAAAAAATAAATTACACAAGTATAATTTCACACACATTTAGTACGTGAGGTTTGTACCAGATATATTCCATATGAATGAACAAGAAGAAGGAACATTTTTAGAAAGGTTACTTATTGTAAATTTGAATTAAAAATAACATTCATCCCAGGGAATATTTACTTGTGCAACTATACAAACACTCAAGTTGGTTGCACAGTATGTAATAAAAATAAAAAAATGATTTATGTACTTTGAAACTAATAATATATCATCTTATCTGTCAATGATTTATACTTCTTTGTTTATTTTCATTTCTGTTTTTTAAAATGCCCTTGAGACAGATGCTTTTTTAAATTTTATGTTTTATGGTAAGCGTTAGCGATAAAAAGTCCCAGCTATCACAATGCATATATACATGTTGATGTTTCCGTAGTCTCTGGAGGAGCGGGATATCAGTGTCCTGGAAAAGTATAAACGCTGTTTGCGTTGGTATTTTTGTGTCATAGAAGAGCAGGAACGTTGTATGTGTCGTAAGATCGAAGAACGGGATAATTTATTTATCAAAAACCTATATCACTTCTGACAAAATGACGGCTTGTATTTAACAAGTAAATACGAACAGGCAGACAAAAATCCGTATTGTACCTTTCGTATTGTATGTTGTTTGACTACTTTCATTTAAAATACATGCCCTGACGCTGTTCTATAAATAGCGCACATAATAACTAAAAAACAGTTCTATTTTAACAACGATAAACTGTTAAAACATTGAAGGTATCGTTTAATAAAACTACAAACAAAAACGCGGAGGTATGTTAAAAAAGGTCATTATAACAGTAGCTAGATCTGGGATTTTGCATTCGGCTCTATTTTGCTAAGTTGGATCAAACTCGGCGCTTGCGCGCCTCGTGCTATCCGACCTGGCAAAATTATCTCGAGCCGAATACAGCATCCCAGACCAGGCTACTGTTATAGTAACTCTATATATCGGAAGAGCGGAGAATTGGAATTGCTTTGTCAGAGTAGAGGAAAGTGATGTGTCAAAAGGAGGAATTGCTAGAATCCCTTTTTACCAGATAAATGGAGTAAAGGGAATACAGTGTATCGGAAGTGCGTATGAGGGGGAATGCTACAAGTTGGGGCCGCAAGGTATCGGGAATGATATATGTATTATAGCTTAATGTCGTTTCCTCTCCCTTCATCCGCCTTAGTAGCCCAGTTGCTTCAGGTGTTGGAGGACCTGGGTTCGCTCTCTGGCCGTGTCAAACCAAAGAAGTAAAAAAGGGTACTATTAGCTTCCTTGCTTGGCGCTCAGCATTAAAAGAAATGTATAGGACTGGTCAGTCCGGTGTCAGTATAAAATGTGACATACCATCTTCTATACCACAACGAAGGGTATGACATATTCATCTCATCAAGATGGCGTGTGGAATGCACAACCTATGTCACTTGATTCAATGTCAATGTCACTTTTGGTGTTAATCGCTTGGACGATTTTCATAAAACTATCATCAGATATTTACTTCACCAAGACGACTTGAGCCGCGCCATGAGAGAATCAACATAGTGAGTTTGCGACCAGCATGGATCCAGACCAGCCTGCGCATCCGCGCAGTCTGGTCAGGATCCATGCTGTTCGCTAAAGGTTTCTCTAATTACAATAGGCTTTAAAAGCGAACAGCATGGATCCTGACCAGTCTGCGCGGATGCGCAGGCTGGTCTGGACCCATGCTGGTCGCAAACCCACTATGTTGGTTTTCTCATGGCACGGCTCACTTGCAGAGTGCACAACTCCAGTCACTCACTAGGTTCAATGTCAAGAGGTAACACTTGGAGGTCAAAGATAAGAGTAGCTCAAACTTGTGTCCACGCCATAATATCCTTAATCACTGAGTGGATTTTCATGAAATAAGCATCAATTGTTGCTAAGTGCATAAACCGGTCATGAGGTCCTAGGTTAATGTCACACTTGAAGTTCAAAGCTCATGATCACACATCTGTTTACCAAAGAAACGTCTAGGAGTATCAACCACCCTGAGTGATAACACTTTTTTGTTTGTTTTGAGTGCCAGTGGTATCGCAGCCATGTGGACGAGCTAGTTGATAATGAAAATGTAACAAAGTTTCCTCTAATTTACATTATTAACGCTGATTATAACTTTTCAACGTATTCATTCAAAACGAATGCTTACATGAAGGAATACTCCCAATAACTCACTGATTATTTTCCATTTTTATTTACATCATTTTACACATTTCCAAAATAAACTTCAAGCATTAATCATGATTCCGAAAACAGTGGAGTGGTTGGAGAAAGGTTAACAATGGGTATCTTAAAACAAAAAGCTATTATATCTAATACTAAAACTGTTTTGAGAAAATATGTGAAAAATAGCATCATTGGTATAAACAGCAAATGTATTCATTCATTTAAAAATATGTTCCTTATGTCTGTGTTGTCATGGCAATTTAAATTCTCTAATAACCTATCATTTGGAAAAGGCGTGGTTAGGCATTTAAAGAGTGTATTGTGCATTAAGCCATCGTTAACATTATTCTTTTAAGAATATACTGAAATATGAATTAGACAATATATCTGTAGTATTAGAGCTAACATTTCTCGAAAGCCTATGAAAGTTTAAAAACATTTTTGTATATAACGTCCATGACGTCAGTAGCGTTGAGCTGAATTAAAGTGAAAGTGTAATCTTTAATATGTATTGAACTATACATACATGGACAAATGTGCGGTATTTAAACCGGGGTTTAACTGTATATTTATCGACAAAAGCACGGTCTTTAAACAGAGTTCAACTGTATATACCTTGAAAAAGGTGTAGTCTTAGTCCGTGTTTAAACCTTTGACCTGAGTATAAACATTGACGAACACTAATACATTGACAACTGTATATAAAACTATATAGAAGTGTCTTTTTCATCAGGTTGAACCGTATATACATTGACAAGGTATGGTCTTTGAACCAGGTTTAATTATATATTTTATTTATCAACAAAGGCAAAGGTGTGGATTTTTATTTGGGATTAAAAGTATAAACATCAACAAAGGTGAGGTCTATTTGCAGAAAATTGCGGTTTTAAGCTCGGTGTAAACAGTGTATATTTCAGTTGTTAACACATGTACTTGAATGGAAACTCTTGAAATGTGTGTTTGTTTTTTTTAATGTTCATAATTTATGATTGATAAAATCATATGTTTTTTTTAATATTCATAATTTTGCTAATTGTCCATCTAAACGCATACATATTAAAACATAAATATTGTAGGTAAAAAAAGTAATCATCATTTCAAAACCGTTTCAGATGTTATATTTCGTGCGTTTACCATGCAGAATATATACAAATGTATGTCTATAAGGTTAAACAAAAGACCACAGTTGCCAAGGTTTTACAAAATTTCAGATGTATAGCAGGTCACCAGCAGCGGTGATTGTTTACGTATTACGTAGACAAGATTATAAGTAGTAAAGTATTCCTTAGCAAATATCAAGTTAGTTTAGCAACGTGGAGTCTGTTCAACAATCTTCTCTTTACTGAATCATTCTACTTTACACTACCAAGATAATAACCTAAAAACAGCATATATGCTGTTTTTGTTGTATAAAGAACCTTTCGACTCGCAAAAGGAAAACAAACATTCAAACAAACAGTCCGTCCTTTGAGTATTTTTGTGCTAGTGTTTTGTATTGTTGTAGTGCACTAAACCAGAATTTGTCCATTATACCATCAGAATGCGCATTAGCAACTAGAAGATGGCACTTCTTGTCCTTTGATTCAAAAATGTCTTTCTCATTCAAATTGAGATTCATCAAGGGAGCGTGTTTAACATTTTTAATTTTGTCCGGCAAAAGCCCAAACAAATATACATCGTCCACCCAAAAGAATGGCGTAACTCTGGCTGCTTCATACATTTCTTGTATAATATCTCTTGTGATAACTGTGAAAAATCCATTACAATACGTCACCGGAAAATATGTCATATTTTTAAATTCGTTCTCATCGATTTTCCACTTCCCTTTCTTTCTCTGAATCTGACTTGTTCCTTTATTCCTCACTGGACACCATATTTGTCTCGTTTTGTTTCTAAAATTTGATTCTAATTCTTCCATTAGTTTGAACACATTTAGGAAAACGTCATCGTCAACTTTGCCAATAATTTCTGCTTGCTTACAGAACTCTGAAATCCACCTAAGTCCTAAAACACCTTTATGAGTAAGGTTTCTACACGAATCTATAAAATTCCCTTGTACGATATCTTTATTCACTGCCGATTCATGTTCAATAAGAGCTTGCGTTGAGTCCTTCTCAGGTTTTCCAAGATTGAACACTATTCTCATTGAATGTCTTTTAAAGAGCTTAAAATTGGCCCAAGTTTCTCTGATTGATGACCGTCTCATGAAATGTGTGGTGGCAGAATGTACTACTACAATAAACGACAATTCTTTTACTCCTTTGCACACGAATTTGCTGTTAATGTTGTAAGGGTTGCTCGAAACTGTCAGAGGGAAATAATGTCCATTCGCTAAAGAAAGATCGTCAGGTCCAGTCTTTCTTTCACCTTCAGTTTTATTATTCACCTTTTTCATATTGCTAAATTTGTTTTCTGCGAAAACGTGCCTCGTTTCGGACATTAAATCACGTGACTGTTTAAGGTCTTTAATACCAGTTTTTAAATGTTTAACGATTTTAGCAGACTCCTTCATTTTAAAAGCAATATAAACATTTCCATCTTCATGTTCAATAAGTATAGTATTTTCAGATTCCTTTTCTAGGTCTTTCCAATTCAGTCTAGCATGCTAGAGTGACGTCATTATAGTGGGCGTGCGTTTCATATTTACCACCATAGAAAGGAAAACGAAGACAAGTACTAGGAAGCATAATGCTGAGATACAGTTGACCTCACCTCGGAAAAGGTTAAAACATAGCCGAATAGCTGTAATACGCGCCGATCGTACTGACGTCATTTTTAAAGGTCCATTTGCAACATCTGAAAATATATCAAGAAAGATTTTATTTTCTTTGTTGATATGAAACAAATCTGACTGCATGCACAGATTCTAAATGCACATGTTTTATCTATTTGCACATGATGAAGTTTGTGTTTGTGCCAAACGCTAATTATCTCGAATGCAGTGTTCATAGCAAAAAATGTTTAAATAAGAGGTGAGCGTGCGTGCCTGTGCATACTATGGGTCACAGTGACAATATCGCTTTAAAGCGATAGTAAATCTCATTGCAAGAAAGGATTTCATTTCTCACATTGCCTTTGCTCAATGTTTAAACAGAGCGGGTGCCCCCAAATCTAGACGGCTTTTCATATACATTTGCTTTGCATTTTGTTACTGTTTTTGAGTCTTGTATTTTGTTTAATCAAGACTATGACTGAATAAGTTTCTGCTTGAGGTAGTCGCAAGCTGAACTGATCTATGCTCATAGTTCTAGATGGATTAAAATAACCACTGTTTGTCAAATGTTTACAGTTAAGTTAAATAGAAATGTTATCTGTCCTTTTTCTATACAAGTTCAGATAACATACTCAAATGACTTTCATTAGGCGGTATCTCAGGTATCATAAGGTACACAGACATTAATTTTGATTAAATGTAAGCAGACCCATTTATAACATAAAGGCATGTAATACTATTTACAAACGATCTTAATTCAACACGATTTCATTTTAAGACACGAAACAGGAAGAATGTATTCATTGGCTATGATTTCATGTTTTCGAGTGACACATTGCCATTCCCAAATGGCGATATAACTGGTTTTTACTGATAATAATTAAAAGGAAGACATGTGTTATATGTCTATGTTATGTCATTTTCTTGGCATCTCATATATACGTTTAATTAGTCTTTATTTCACTTTGAATGTAACATTTGAGAAATGAATTATGCTTTGTATTAAATAATCAAAGAGAAAATTTTATGCTGTAACATCTAAGAATATAGATGTCATTGTACATGTAACCTATAGATTGTTTTATTTAATCATTTACCTAAAAATAAATACGCGAATTTCTCAATAATTTTGCAAAAATGAAAAAAAAAATCTTTAGAGTCCACATGTGTTGTAGTTTGAACATTGTTTTCATTTTGCCAAATCCTGTTCTGTCAAAATGAAAATATTTGTTCAGATTTTTTTAGTTTCTTGTGTAGAACGTGCCACAACAACAACACGACAACAATAACAATAATAATAATAATAATGAAAATTCTTCACAGTATGAACAGTATGAGGATGACTCAAAAGTTAATTGAGACCACCTTATGATAGGACCAATAGTTTGAAGAAGTTTATTTAACATTCATACAGAAGTATGCGAGACATAATATATCTGATGTAGGTCAATATGACCCGTTATCAAACCTTGACATGTATAAACAATTTTGGCAAAGCATTGTCGATGGCGGCAATATACTTAATGAGTATATGTCCATTCATGAAAAATACACCTCATTTTGTCAAAAATTTTCAACGGTTTTATTTATATAGTCTCGCAAAATGTTTACCTAACAATTGCAAAGTTGTAACTTTAGAATATATTTCGATTCAAGTGCGGTTGAAGTACGATAATAAAAAAGATTATTAAGATAACGTTGAAATATAATGTCTGTGATGTTTTACATTTACTTTTGTCGCATAAGATTTGCTTTTCTCAAAATTAGCTAGATTTCTACTGATTTTTATGTTTTCGGATGTGATAGTTCGATTGCTTTGTGCATGCTTTGACTTTTATTTAAAAATTATAGCTACAGATACTTCTTTCTTAAATCTTTATACAAAACACATGGTGCTCGTCTTCTAGTTTATTACAGATCAGATATATTCTATTTTCATATATAGTCTTATTCTACTTTAAGCCTGTGAGACAAAACCCTATCTAGTTAAGTTAATGCAATCTTGTATTTCGTAATATTTACTTGATTTGGATATGTTTGAAAAACTGACACAGGACACATTATCAAAAGAAAACCATAAATAAATCATGCTACCTATATACAATTTCGTCAGTCGCAAAAATTCCATCTTAAGGTGTGACATGACGTCGCACCTATATTTTCGACGAATAAGATTCGATCAAGGTTAAAGACCACAATTCCTCCATAGCTGACGAATATTGCACATTAACTGCTATCAAATCACTTTTTCCTTTCCTGTATGTATTCAATCCATTATCTTGCAATAGAGTAAGATTTTGTTTAATGTTGACAAAATTTATCTCTTGAATATCATGAGTGAGCTGACCGAACATATACACGTCATCTACGTTTATCAGCGGCGTTACTCTAGCTTTCTTAAAGAGCTCACCAACTACTTTGGATGTCATTATCACCACATAACCAGAACAAAACTGGGGCAAATGGGTGTGATTTGTAAAAACCTCTGGCGGTATATACCATTTAGAATTTTTATCTCTTACTACCCGTTAAGAAGATGTTTTCCGTTTGTAAATTTGCACTCGTTTACTTTCGGAACACTTCAAACAACCGTTTTCCCTTTATGATCTCGGTATCTGCCAACATGTCATTGAGAGCTGTACCTGTGAACATTGCCGGTCCAATCAGATAAAGAGTAAAATTTTGATATTTCAGTAAAGGGCGGTGTCACTTGATAAAAAAAAATGCGTCAGTTGTAACGTCGCAGTTGCACCATTTATGCGAGAAAATCAGCAGTATAGCTTCTTCAAATTTTTTTGTAGGAAGTGATCCTGTTGATATTAAAGTGCATTACGAATATCACGGGACGCAAAGATGTGCTCTGATGAATTGCAACTATGCTGATTTGTTTGGAATGGGATATACTGAATTCGAACATTTCCTGAAATCGGAGATACCATTTTTCGTACTGAAAATAAGTTTTCTTGATGATGAGAATACCTACGTGGACCTAACGGAGCGAAATTACCACAGATTTTTGAAATTAGCAACGCACGCGTTCAAAAGTGGAACTCCGAAAATCAGTGTGAAAGTACAGGAGGGTAGTTCTCCAGCGGTCAAAGGACTGTCTAGTCTAGGATCTTTTAACACGGATGGAACTTCTACATCCAAGCGATCTCTGAACTTTCCAGATGACAACGAATATAGACTAGATTGAACTAGTAAATACAGAAGTCCCATTGAATTGGAAATAGACTTAAAACAACGCGAAGTCATGTCAAAGAACAACGAATTAAGTGAAATTACGAAACAATACGATAAAGTTTGGCAGGAATACAATCCCGTTCCTGCTGTTTTACGGATAATTCGAAAGGTTTATGTACCAGATGCCATCTGCGACTCGAACACACGAAAAATCGGTATGTTTTTAATATTTATATGACTGTTGTTGAAAAAGCTGCACCGCCAGATTATTATAAAAATTCTGAAATTTTAGTTGATTTTTCATTACCGATTTCATCGTAAGTTTCACGAAATTTGATAGAAAAACACTCAGTCGCTAGCAAAAGCGTTAATCACGCTATTGAAATTTGATATAAAATGATTTATTTGTACGTTATTTCACATACACAAATCAACGATTTGCATTTTTTAAATGTCCATTTGGAAGCATGTCCCGTTAATACATTTGTAACATCTCCAAATAAATAATACATGTACAATGAAAAAGTCAAAAGTAAAGCGGGTTCGATTTCATGCCATTTTCCGACATGTTAGTCTTAAATCTTAATCATTTACAGGTGTTTCATTTCAAATTATATTTTCCATGCTGTATTGAAATATATGGACTGCTACAAATGCCACAAGCGTAAAATTATTTATTTTTATTTTAATTTATTTCATTCATTTTTTTTGTCTTACGAATCCGAAGCCGCTTAAGTATTGGAAGATTACTACCCGTTAAGAAGATGTTTCCCGTTTGTAAATTTGCACTCGTTTACTTTCGGAACACTTCAAACAACCGTTTTCCCTTTATGATCTCGGTATCTGCCAACATGTCATTGAGAGCTGTACCTGTGAACATTGCCGGTCCAATCAGATAAGGAGTAAAATTTTGACATTTCAGTAAAGGGCGGTGTCACTTGATAAAAAAAAATGCGTCAGTTGTAACGTCGCAGTTGCACCATTTATGCGAGAAAATCAGCAGTATGGCTTCTTCAAAATTTGTAGGAAGTGATCCTGTTGATATTAAAGTGCATTACGAATATCACGGGACGCAAAGATGTACTCTGATGGATTGCAACTATGCTGATTTGTTTGGAATGGGATATACTGAATTCGAACATTTCCTGAAATCGGAGATACCATTTTTACAGAGACTTTTCGTACTGAAAATAAGTTTTCTTGATGATGAGAATACCTACGTGGACCTAACGGAGCGAAATTACCACAGATTTTTGAAATTAGCAAAGCACGCGTTCAAAAGTGGAACTCCGAAAATCAGTGTGAAAGTACAGGAGGGTAGTTCTCCAGCGGTCAAAGGACTGTCTGGTCTAGGATCTTTTAACACGGATGGAACTTCTACATCCAAGCGATCTCTGAACTTTCCAGATAACAACGAATATAGACTAGATTGTACTAGTAAATACAGAAGTCCCATTGAATTGGAAATAGACTTAAAACAACGCGAAGTCATGTCAAAGAACAACGAATTAAGTGAAATTACGAAACAATACGATAAAGTTTGGCAGGAATACAATCCGTTCCTGCTGTTTTACGGATATTCGAAAGGTTTATGTACCAGATGCCATCTGCGACTCGAACACACGAAAAATCGGTATGTTTTTAATATTTATTGACTGTTGTTGAAAAAGCTGCACCGCAATTATTATAAAAATTCTGAAATTTTAGTTGATTTTTTCATTACCGATTTCATCGTAAGTTTCACAAAATTTGATAGAAAACACTCAGTCGCTAGCAAAAGCGTTAATCACGCTATTGAAATTTGATTAAAATGATTTATTTGTACGTTATTTCACATACACAAATCAACGATTTGCATTTTTTAAATGTCCATTTGGAAGCATGTCCCGTTAATACATTTGTAACATCTCCAAATAAATAATACATGTACAATGAAAAATTCAAAAGTAAAGCGGGTTCGATTTCATGCATTTTCCGACATGTTAGTCTTAATCTTAACATTTACAGGTGTTTCATTTCAAATTATTTTTTACATGCTGTATTGAAATATATGGACTGCTACAAAATGCCACAAGCGTAAAATTATTTATTTTTATTTAATTTATTTCATTCATTTTTTTTGTCTTACGAATCCGAAGCCGCTTAAGATATTGGAAGATTAATTCTATTTGTACTGAAACGCATTATATGACATTTATGAGATATTTTTATTGAAAATTTGTTGTCCGATTAGATTTAGATGAAAGCTTCATAACAAGCACACAATAATTACACAGCTATGTTATATTCATACAAAATATTGAGGGAATGTATTTCTACTGCGTTTTCTTTGAAAATACATTATGCTGGTGTCCAGGTCTGATTTTGTGAAATGTTTAATTACTTTCAAAGTCAGAATTTTCTTGTCATCGCAGCGTTTGAAGAAAGTGTTACTAAAACCACTTAATTAAATGGTAAATTTGATGGACAAAACTTTGTCCATCTCGCACACCATAAAAAAATGGTATTTGATACTTGATAATGTGAGACGGCCACACATTAATCCGGAATACAACTAAAAAGGAAAACACCTGTATTATTTTAATTAAAGGTATTTTTGTTGGGTGTTTAACAATATTCAATCATAATATATAACATAAATAACTAACATACGAAAGGAAAATGAAATAAATTCCGCAAAACGATTTTATACGAGATTGAAATACGGCGAGCGCACGGGAAATATCCATAGCAGAAATGAACCCGTATTTCTTTAGTAAGTCGTACTTTTGTAGGGTTTTTTAGCAGAATTCATTCCGTATTATAACATAAATAATAAATTTAAGAAAGGAAAATGAAATACGTTCGCGCAAAACGATTTTATACGAGATTGAAATTTGGCAAGGGCACGTGAAATTTCCATAAACTGCGCCCATATATTTTCAATAAATGGTATTTTTGTAGGATTTATGGTGGAATTAACTCGTATATAATATATAATAATTAATTAACAAAAGGTAAATAAAATACGTTCGCGCAAGACGTTTTTGGGTGAGCGCACAGGAACTTTGCACATTCGTGAATGAATTTCATTGACCCACCTACTTGAACTTCTCTTTTGACTCTTATATAATCATTTTTATGCGCAATAAGATTTAACATAAATGAATATTTGACAGAATTTTATTAAGTTATTTCTGTAAAGAGATTATAACTTTACTATCTTATGGATCTTATGTTTCATTTATTTATGATCATCATCAGACATCTGGTTTGTTCGGGTTTATTTTGAACGATTTTTGATACCCGTCACATGATTTTTTTTAGGTAAACGATAAACTGTATCTATGAATAACCATGTTAACAACCGGTAAAATTATTTGCAAATTAATTGACATCTCGTTTGCGATAAATGTTGTAGTTTGCATTTTTCAATAAATGCCCGTAGATTCCTCGGAAAACAAGTTATTTTTTCATATTTTAAAAACCGACTTCTTGGTTTGAAGTCTGTAATGAAATACCGACGTAATAAGTTCAAACATGTTTTTTTTTTGTTTTTTTTTTTTAAAAATACCGACGCGAAATGTATGCTTTTAAAGTCAGTATAGTTTTATTGAAATATAACCACGCATAGTCAGTGTTGATATTTAAATAAAATTTGTTTATTTTATTTTATTTAAAAAAAAAGCTAAAACGTGCAGTTCTAAGTTACATTTTATCACAAAACAGATATATTATTGTACTCTTGTGCAACAGAAAGAAAGCATGTTAATTTATACATTTGTATCTTTCATAAAAAAATAACAAAAATACAATTTATCACAAAAAGATGACTGTTAATTTTAGATTGGAAGTTGGTATGGGCCATGTCATGTTTTATGTTGTTTGTTACTAGATTCTCTAATACTTGTAGATTAGTTTTACTGAAATCAGACATACCATGTAATTTAAATAATTCTTCAAAAATATAAAGAGAAGCAAATCTCTCAACAGTTACTGGTGTTTGGCTAGTTTGATCAAGCATACTGGTACTGATGATAAACCCGAACAGAAAATGAGTTTTTTACTTGTAACTTCTTTATTTTTGCAAATTGTAATCAATGGTCGGTATCAAAATAAAGCTTAACATTTGCTAATAAACTTCACATAATTAAAATTTTATATTTAGTAAGCAAACTCACACGAAGTGAGGCCCTGAAAGGGGACTGTAAAATTGGGACTAAATGAATGTTGACTGATGATAATTCGACCACTTTGTCATTTAGAAAAATTTTCTTGTATTATTATATTGAAACTTTCTCAAAATGCTGCAACAGTCATTCCTGATCAAGTAAGGAAAAGTGACCCAATGTCAGGCCTTCGTGTTTCAGCAGTGAGCATGCACAAAAACACCCTCTTCCCCAGTAATTCTGGATAAATATTTTTTTATACAAATAAATTAAGTCATTTATTTATACAGAATATTTACCAATTTTGTTTTTGTTTACCCCAGTTGATGTTTAAGTGGAAACTATTAGATGGTGTGTTCGAGTATTGACCGATTGCAATCGAATATTTCCAAGGTGGTCGACTTTATCATCTTTCCCGGTTTATCATCAGTATCAGTATATTAAAGTATTGATGAAAATCTTTGAAAACTCGAAAAGAATAGCGAAGTACTATTTTAAATATAATTTTTATAAAACTAGAAAGAAAAAAAAATCGAATTCCTGCATGCACTCATAGCTGCAGGGTTTATTTGAGTTTTGGTGGAATTGTAACGGATCTTTTAGAGGGATAATTGTGTTCTTACTAAACATGGGGAAATCATGTTTTTTATTAGAAAAGAAAATCATTTTAAAGGCACATTGTGTTTGAAGTGTTAATGTTTATATAGATTCTACATACTCACTGGTTTGGTGGAAATGTTTTCAAGCGGAATCTTTGCCAAAATTTGAGATTTTTAAGGTAGTTCTGCACTTTTAGATCGAATTTTTTTTCTACAATGTAGAATTTTATACCTAGAAAATTCAGCAAATAAAAAAGATAGGGTCCTGTGCTAGATTTTTTGCTAGACTGGTTTGAAAAATATGGGCCTCATGCAATATTTCATAATGGGAGTCTACGGGGAAAATCATACTTTTCATAATATTTTCACAAAGAGAAATTTTTCTACATTGTAGATTTTGATGAAACTTCTCACACTTGTAAATAAAGACATGGCCTATGAGTTGATGAAATAAAATGTATAGGTCCTTTCAAGATATCTGACCATGATTAAAGTGAACCGCACATTTCACGCTGATTTTAAGACATTATTTTGAATTATTTAAGGTGTCATATGTTTTAATACCACATTCTGTATTTAGAAATACAGAAACAGAGCCATTGCAATAAATTTACCCAGAGGTTGCGATTAATTCATAAAATGATTTTCATTTCCGTACGCGGAATTTAAGCTTTATTCTACGTTTTCTGGATAAATGATGTTACGCCATCTGACACTCCCAGTTTATCAAACCTGCAGAACTACCTTAATTTCGACTCCTTAAGAACCTTAAAATTGGTGAATAAGTGGATAATATTGGGCAAATCATGCAGCCGTTTTTGATGTTATTTTTTTTCTTTTTGAGCAGATGCAAGGTTCATCTGTCTGTCTGTCAGTCCATTCCTCAGTCTGTTCCTTTTGTAAAAATTATGCAACAAAAAGTTTTATGATAATGGGAGTGTACCTTTAAATAGTAATAGATGATAATGCTATAGTGCCCAGTTCAAAAAACAAAACCCATAGTTTCTTACTTACGGATATACCTCTCTAACCATTTAATACCTGAATCTTCCTAGGCTGGTAATAAGTATTCAACCTTAAAATAAGCTTTGTGAATGATACACTCAGAACAATGCTCACTACTTACTTGAATATGAATATTTCCTAGAAATCATTGTATTTTGTACAATTGTTAAACATGTCAAATATTTGCAAATGTAATAAATTAGAATGTTTCTTCCACCAATTTAATATTTACACTGCATACAATTTTATTATTTGCAGTTGTCACATGGATGAATGCATTTCATCATCAGTATGTGGATTGATAGAGCGCCACCCAGCTGAAAAAAAGAAAGTGCAAGAACTGTCAAAAAAGAAACAGAAGATTGAGGGTGAACTGAAAGCACTAAAATGTGAGCTAAAATGAAGGAAAAAATATCTGCTGAAGCAACTAGTTCCTTTGAAGCTAAAATTCATGACATATTAATCCGTACAATTCCTGCCAAGTATCTAACAAACAATAGAAGGCCAAAAGAAGGAGTTATACTAGCAGATTCATATATTTTAAAACAATACTATGGTAGCAAGAACCCTTCAAAGGATGACCTTGAACGAGACAGTGATATATTTCGAACTGTTGTTCGCTCATACGAAGAGAAAGTGAACAAACGGAGTAACAAACCAAAAAATAGTGTAGCTAAACAGTTAAATATTCAGTTGAATACAAATACATGTTCTGCTGTTGGAGAAAATTTACAGGGTTCTTCTATGCTTTACCCTTATCCCTATCCATATGTCTGGAATTACGGTCAAAGTTTTGTGCCGAATTTTGGTTCACCTGGACAGAGTACATCGCAAATATTTGGGTCAAACTTCAGACCGTTTGATACAGTCCAAGCATCACCACAAGCACCAGTGGAGACGCCGCCACCACCACCACCATCACAAGAGGGCTGATTTTATTTGTGATAATGTACATGTGACTGAAAACAAATCTGTTTCTTGTTTGTTTTGTGTTCTTTTTTAAAAGTATATAGACTATTAATTGTTGCATAAAACTACACTGTGCTTTTCAGGGTCACTAAAGTTTTGTCTTTTATCAAACTTAATATGTATCATGTCAGTTAACCATTGTTTTACTAGATCTAGCTAGCTTTAAGAACAAGGAGTTCACGCAGATATGTGACTTAAGTATATTTGAAATATTTATAAAATATAGACATTACCCGGCATTAGATTTTGAAAATATAAGAATGCACAAGTTCTTTCTTATTTGTTATACGCCCGAAGGGACGTATTATGTTATGACGCTGGTGTCCGTCTGTCCGTCTGTCCGTTAGCAATTTCTTGTCTGTCCGTTAGCAATTTCGTGTCCGCTCTGTAACTCTTGAACCCCTTGAAGGATTTCAAGGAAACTTGACACAAATGTTCACCACACTGAGACGACGTGCAGAGCGCATGTTTTGGATGTCTCGCTTCAAGGTCAAGGTCAAACTTAGGAGTCCAAGGTCATATCAGTTTGTTTCGTGTCCGCTCTGTAACTCTTGAACCCCTTGAAGGATTTCAAAGAAACTTGACACAAATGTTCACCACACCAAGACGACGTGCAGAGCGCATGTTCCGGATGACTCACTTCAAGGTCAAGGTCACACTTAGGAGTCAAAGGTCATATCAGTTTGTTTTGTGTCCGCTCTGTAACTCTTGATCCCCTTGAAGGATTTCAAAGAAACTTGACACAAATGTTCACCACACCAAGACGACGTGCAGAGTGCATGTTCCGGATGACTCGCTTCAAGGTCAAGGTCACACTTTGGGGTCAAAGGTCATATCAGTTTGTTTTGTGTCCGCTCTGTAACCCTTGAACTGCTGGAAGGATTTCAAAGAAACTTGGCAGAAATGTTCACCACACTGAGACGATGTGCGGAGTGCATGTTCCGGATGACTCGCTTCAAGGTCAAGGTCACACTTAAGGGTCAAAGGTCATATATGACTTTGCTTTGTGTATATTGCTCTGCATTGCAGTGCTCTTGTTTTTATTTGGCAGATCTCTTTTTTGTACTAACAATATTTTTTTTGAATTACTTCCCTTTTATGTTACTATAAATAGCTTATTTTGAAACTTTTTTATTATTGGCCGTAGGGAAAAACCGAGACCACTTTTCTGTGGTACAACATGGATGGTACCTCCAATTTTTAGGTGTATTTTTACATACCTGTACCTGATAAGGATTTTTTTGCTCCCATCCTATGATGTAATCCTTCGGGCGTATATTGCCCCGCTTGGCGGCGCTCTTGTTCAGTTTGTTTTGATATTGTAAATAAACAACATTGATTTATCTGTAGTTATGTATCGAGTTTTCTACAAAGTTTGAGGGGACACATTTTGACATATTAATGTTGACAAAGAAATGATCCTTAGTTTCTAGCTCGACTATTCTTCTCTAGCTCGACTATTCGAAGAATAGTCTAGCTATTCTACTCACCCTGGCGTTGGCGTCGGCGTCACACCTTTGCTTACAAGTACATACAGTTTTCAACCTAAGGCATCATAGCTGTGAAACTTGTCTTTCTTTTTCTAGGTCAATTACAAACCTCACTGGGTCAAGTTTCATAACTCTTACATGTGTTTTGAGCAAATTATGCCCCCTTTTGGACTTGGAAAATCCTGGTTAAAGTTTTTAATCCCCCGCCGTGGCGGAGGGATTATAGGAATGGTCTGCTTCCGTCCGTAACAAAATCGTGTCCGGTCCATATCTCCTAAACCCCTTGAATGATTTTCATGAAACTTGGGTCAAATGATCACCTCATCAAGACGATGTGCAGAACCATTGAGTCAGCCATGCCGGCTCAAGGTCAAAAGGTTTGAGCCTTCCATTTTGTGTCCGCTCTATATCTCTTAAACCCCTTGAAGGAATTTTATAAAACTTGGGTCAAATGATCACCTCATCAAGACGATGTGCAGAACCCATGAGTCAGTCATGCCGGCTCAAGGTCAAGGTCACAACTTAGGGTCAAAGGTTTAAGATTTCCATTTTGTGTCCGCTCTATATCTCTTAAACCCCTTGAAGGATTTTTAACAAATTTGGGTCACTCATCAAGGCGATGTGCAGAACTTATGAGTCAGCCATGTCGGCTCAAGGTCAAGGTCAAGGTCACAACTGAAGGTCAAAGGTTTGAGCCTTCCATTTCGTGTCTGCTCTATATCTCCTAAACCCCTTGAAGGAATTTTAAAAAACTTTGGTCAAATGATTACCTCATCAGAACGATGTGCAGAAATTATGAGTCAACCATGCCAGCTCAAGGTCAAGGTCACAACTAAGGGTCGAAGGTGTGAGCCTTCCATTTGGTGTCCACTCTGTATCTCCTTAACCCCTTGAAGGATTTTCATCAAACTTGGGTCAAATGATCACCTCATCAATAACTCATGAGTCAGCCATGTCAACTCAAGGTCAATGTCACAACTGAAGGTCAAAGGTTTCAGCTCTGTATCTCCTAAACCCCTTGAAGGATTTTCATGAAACTTTGGTCAAATGATCACCTCATCAAGACGTTGTGCAGAATTGATCAGTCAGCCATGTCAGTTCAAGGTCAAGGTCACAGCTAAAAGCAAAGGTTTACCCATTCACTATCCATAGCAGTGGCGGGGGATTTAGCTGTCTTTCAGACTGCCTTGTTCATGCAAGTTACTATCTACAAAACTAATGCTGATATTGCATTAAAACTTCACATGTGTCTTTAGGGTTATAAAACTAGTTTATAGTATCAAGTCCCATAACTCCGACCTGCATTTTGGCCAAATTATGCCCCCTTTTGGACATAGGACTTGAAGCTTATTTTTTTCTTTTTTCTAGATCGATTACCAACCTCACTAGATCAAGTCCCATAACTCCTGACATGTATGTTTGCAAATTATGCCCCCTTTTTAACTTAGAAAATGCAGATTAAAGTTTTACATGCAAGTTACTATCTCCTAAACTAATGTAGATGTTGAATTGAAACTTCACTTGTATCTTCGGAGTTATAAAACTAGTTGATAGCATCCAGTCCCATGACTCTGACCTGCATTTTGGCCAAATTATGCCCTCTTTTGAACTAGAGTTTTGTGTGCAAGAGCATACAGATATTACTTGGCCATTAATTGAAATCTATTTTTTACTTTTTTAGATGAATAACCAACCTCACTGGGTTAAATCCAACAACTCTGACATTTATATTTGGCAAGTTATGCCCCCTTTATGACTTCTGAATTCTGGTTAAAGGACAATATTTCAAATAGTTGAGTATTGGCTGTCTTACGGACAGCTCTTGTTAATGTCGGTGTCCAGGTCAGGTTTACAGGGCCCCTGAACCGTCAAAGGTTTTTTCTATCAAAACTAGGTCAAGTTTGAAACTGGGTTACCGGTATTTAAGGTTAAAGCTATGTCATTTGGTCAGATCCTAGAGAACCTTGCTAACACTTTAGACACCACATTTTCTGTTTGATCTTTATTAAAGACTTATGAAGATAATGTGTCTTTATAGTCTTAAAATCATAGACCATTGAGCCGCTCCATGAGAAAACCAACAAAGTGGTTCTAGACCAGCCTGCGCAGTCTGGTCAGGATCCATGATGTTTGCCAACGATTTCTCTAATTGCTATAGTCTTTGAAAGCGAACAGCATGGATCCTGACCAGATTGCGCGGATGTGCAGGCTGGTCTAGATCTATGCTGGTCGCGAATCCACTATGTTGTTTCTTTGGTGACCCTTTGCGAGGATTATTCAAGTTTGCCATTTACAAAAAACATGGAGCTAAATATTGAAAAAATCGTCAGACAATATTTCTAAACTATTGGTTTGCTTTTAAAATGATTTAATATGGAAATTTTCCTTGGATAACAGCTAGTCTACTGACATGTTTCAAACTATTCCAATAAAAAAATACCATCATTATAAAAAACAAGGTGCGCGGTCATTTTTGTCTAGCCCACTTGTGGATGCGAAGACGTAGTTGTCCAAATGGTTGTTCGGTGTATGTGCATACGTCTATCAGGATTTGCTTGTCCTGACCATGACGTTGACATACATTGAGCAATCTTCTTTATATTTGGCATGAATGTTAATTTCAGTGAGGCAGTGCCATGCGCAAACACCAGGTTCCCATCTTAAAGGTCAGAGTCACAGTTGGAGGTCAAAGGTCATGTCAGATCTTGTCCGGCCCATAACTTTGACATGCATTGAGGATTCTTGTTCAAATTTTGCAGAAATGTTTAACTCGATAAGACAAAGTGTCTTATGCAAACCCCAGGTTCCTATCTCAAAGCTCACAGTTAGGGGTCAAATGTCATAGAGCTTTCCATAACTTTGATATAAAGCAATCTTTTTTCTTTGGTGTTAATGTTCACCTATATGAGACGGAATGTTGTATGCAGCATCCCTATCCCAAAGGTCATGGTCAAACTTCGGGGTCATAGGTCATTTTAGAGCTTGTTTGGGCTGTAACTTCGCCATGCATAAAGCAGTCTTTTTATTTGGCATAAATGATTGCCTCAGTATGACTGTTGGTGCAACCCCATCCCCTAACTCAAAGGTCAAGGCCATAATTAGAGGCCAAAGGTTAAAACTTTGTGCTGTTGGTCCTTTTGACAACTGGCGGGGAAGGGAAACTTTAAAGATCTTCACGCCAGAATCTGCCGGCCTGATTTTTATAGTCATTTCACATGAATCATCCTTTGGCTACCATTTACTAATCTGTTAAAATAATACTGATTCACAAAATAAACTTGGCCACAAGCTGATGAATTTCTCTGTATGTATATAATTTATAAGGAAAACTTAAAAATCATATGTGTGATTTTAAAATAGTTTGTTCCTTGTGCAACATATTACTCAAAATACTTCGATTTACCAAAAAATATATACAAAATACCATGGCCATCAGAGCTTAAAATAAAAAAAAATTCCAAAAGATAATAGGTAAGGGTAGATTTCTTGGAAGCCACGCATTTGCAAAGAGACAACAAAAAGATGCTGTAATGGAAAACAGGCCCGTGTGCAGGATTTGTTTGCTGGGGGGCCAACCTGGGGTGGGTTCGGGAGGGGTATCCCCTCCCGATTGTGAAATTTTTGTAATATGGCACATGAATAGATGCATTTTCCTGCTACCTGAAACACCTTTAAGGATGCATGAATGTATTATATATTTGAGGAAAAGTCTACTTTTTAATCATTTCATCAAGCCTTTTCAATGTATGTATGATTGTACAGTCACAGTGTATGGACTTATTTTTCTGTATGATACCCAGTTGAAAAAAATGTTAAAGATTTAAGATGATTATTAGGTAGACTAGCTCCTAGACTATGATGATTTTTTTTTCCACATTTTTATGATTTCATGTAGTGAACTGAGCCAGTCTATATCAGGCACGTGTCCAGGTGGGGGGCCAGGGGGCCCGGGCCCCCCCAGCTGGCTGGCTAGTTACGATTTTTATTACTATGGGCCCCTCAATTAACAAATTTATACACCAGCGCAACTGGCTTGATTTGACAGCAATACACAGGCTAAAGAGCCATAAAACCGTGTCCGGTAGTGGAAATTAGCCCCAGGCATGTCACAGGTAAAAGTTTATCTGGGCATGCTTCATTGATCGCTTGATCGGTACTTGATTGGATAGTGGAGAAACTATTATGTTTTTCACTCTTTGGATGTGTTATAAAATGATCATTACATTGTTGGTTTTGTTAAGTAAATCATAAAATGAATCTGAAAATTGAAACATTATGATGGTTGTATTTTGTTTTTACATTAAGGCACATTCCCCAATTTTTTTAAATTGATAGATATTTATCCTATCTTTTTATTTTACAACAATTATGAATTTGAAACTACTGTATCAATTTTACTCTTTTGGGTCCAATAACCTTACTTAAAAACTCTCATAGTTTTAAAAGTAGTTTCTCAGTAAATCTTACAAAACGCATCTAAAACTCGTTACTTATGAGGGGTTTTTTACATAAAAATATCATTTAATATGTGCTGTGATGTGTTTGTACAGTCAAAGCAGTATAAAATACACATCTATTTATTTTTATAGATCTTTGGTACAGTTAAGAGTTAAGATACCCTTAATAATTAGACTAGCCACTAGACTGATAATTACGATATTTCTATGATTTTTTTTCTTTTTTATGTTCATAGAGACAAAAGCCAGTCTATTCTAGAGATTTTCTAAGAGGACTGATGCTAAAATTGTAATAAATTTGTTAATTGAGGGGCCCATAGTAATAAAAATCGTAACTAGCCAGCCAGCTGGGGGGGCCCCGGCCCCCTGGCCCCCCACCTGGACACGTGCCTGGAAAAACATTACAGACGGGTTGTTCAAAATCATACAAGTACATTAATTTATGCCAAATGTAGATCATCTCAGTAAGCCCTTCTCATGATCACAGAATGTGCCTTCAGTACTCCTCACTAGCATTTTTATTTGTCACACTTCATAGCCACCAGAGAACAAAAGAATAAAAATCTTTAAAAGTCATTTCCTAAACATGAACGTTCCTTTGGTGACTGGAATGTGGGTAGGGTCACATGCCACTAGACTGGCATCAGTGTTAGAGTCATTTAATGTTAAGCACTTGGCCATAAAATCAATCCTCTTTGATAGCACTTTCTAAAAGAAATTTACAATATCTCTAACCTCAGACTGTTGAGATGAGCCTAGAGAGAAAATGTTTTTCTTGAAAAATATTAGTGTCAGTATGAAGAAAGAATAAACTTTATTACAGATAACTTGATCTCAACAGACTTTGTAAGTCTAACATGCCATCTGCTAATAGCTAGTTGTCAGTTGCTAATTGCCGTGAAATAGATGTAAAATATTTACTGTCTTGTCATGTTAATCTCCCCACCCCCTAACTATACTCCGCATTGTATATAATCAAAAGGATACAAAACATAATTGAGCAGTGCCATGAGAAAACCAACATAGTGGGTTTGGGACCAGCATGGATCCGGACCAGACTGCGCGGATCCATGATCCATGGTCACGATCCATGCTGTTCGCTAACTGAGTTTCTCCATTTCCAATAGGCTTTGAAAGTGAACAGCATGGATTCTGACCAGACTGCGCGGATGCGCAGGCTGGTCTGGATCCATGCTGGTCCCAAACCCACTATGTTGGTTTTCTCATGGCGCGGCTCATATCTGACAGATGCCTGTCGAAAGCTGCAAAATTCAGATTCCCATCAATTAAGTTGGCAAGTAGCAAGTAACGACTAGCGACTGGCAAGTAGCAACAGGCAAGTAGCATTCACAAGACCTTTGTATTGAAGAAAAATTTGTCCGAGGATCGAATAAGAGTCCTGCATTCTTTATACGCTTGCCTCATCCCGACAGTGACGAGACAAACGCAAACAGAGGGTGAACACATAAATTTGACCCAATTCGCAGTTAGTCCCACTAGCAACGGACAAGTGGCAACTGGCATGTCCCTACCAGCATTCCGTAGATGACCGTCAACTAAAATTGTTAAAATACATCTTGATTTGTCAAAAGAAGCGTGGCTCCACTGAAAACTTTGGCATGTCCCTACCAGCATTCCGCAGATGACCGTCAACTAAAATTGTTAAAATACATCTTGATTTGTCAAAAGAAGCGTGGCTCCACTGAAAACTTTGAAATCTATGATAAACAAGCAAATTCGATGAATTGGTATCCCCCGCCGAAAGGGTTTGTGGTCAGGAATGGCAAAAAAATATATCCGGCAAAAAGTTAAGGATGTTACTAAGAAGCAAATAATTTCATTTGTCAAAATCAATTTAACAGAAAATGAATGCTATTTTTTGGTTGGGGGAGGTGGGGACAGCGGGGGTGACTGGGTGAGGGTACAAAACATCGATTATTGTCATTGATCATCAATGTTGATTATAAATATCGAAATATGGATGGAAAATTAAATATGAAAAAAAATGGGGGGGGGGGGGGGGGTGATGACTAGGTGGAGGAGTGAGGTGGGGGAACAGTACAACTTTGCATGTTGATAAATATTCATGTAAGGTTTGAAAAAAATAATAAAAAGGAAAGATTTTTTGTAAAAATTGGGGGGTGGGGGTGGGGGTGGGAGAAGGGGGTGTGACGAAGGCAAGGTGGTGACCAGGTGTGGGTACACAACTTCACATGTTTATAACAAATGTTCATGGAAAAGAATGAAAGAAGTTTTATGAAATTCTACCAATTGGTTGGTTTGTTATGTACAAATCAGTAGACGTTCAAACAATTAAAGGGCAATAACTCTAAGGAAAATTGACCAATTGAAAAAAAAAATGACAGACATCATCAAAGTATGTTGATTCATATTTATTTTAAGTTTCATGAAATTCTACCAGCTTCTTACTGAGAAATGGCTGCAGACGTGGAGTTTTCATTAAATCAAGGGCAATAACTCTAAGGGAAATTGACCAATCCAAAAAAAAACTTGATGGGCATCATTGCAGTATGTTGGTTCATATTTATTTCAAGTTTCATGAAATTCTACTTGCTAGTTACCGAGAAATGGCTGCGGACGGACATTGTTTGGCATTTTTCATTAAATCAAGGGCAATAACTCTAAGGGAAATTGACCAATCAAAAAAATCGCAGTATGTTGGTTCATGTTTATTTCAAGTTTCATGAAATTCTACCTGCTAGTTACTGAGAAATGGCAGCGGACGGACGCACGCACGCACGGATGCACGGACGTGACGGACGGACAACGCCATTTCAATAACCCCTCCCGATTTCATCGGCGGGGGATAATTAGCCTGCCAGTTTTCCAAGTAATTTGGCAGAAAAGTTCCCAGTAAAACCTTCCTGAGCTGTGAAACTAGTGAGTGATATTGGACCATCTCCGCCCTCTTGTTTTATGTATTTTAATATTTGAAGGTAGTATGTAAACCAAAGTCAGCTATTTAAATTCACACATTCAACCAGTAAAAAGATTCTTAAATTATCTTGCAAATGAACGGGTTATGTCATTCAGCGGCAGTCTTGTTGGGTGATTTTTATATCTAAAAGATTGAACTTAGTTACACAGTACAGTCAAGTTAATAAAGCAAGAACGCATGAAGCATGTCAGCTGATAAATAGGCTTATGGCCTTAAGCAACACATTATCTTTAACATCCAGTACTTAGGGATACATAAACTATGTCTAAATTTACAAAACCTGTTTCAAGTACTCATTTATCATTAGTAGCCCGTCTGTTTTCTACTTAAAACTGGACACTTTATAGAGTCTTTAGGAAATTATCAGTGCATAATTGATGAAGCCATGTATGCAAGTATTTATTTGCATAATTACATCAAAGGGGCGCAGATATATCTTTACAGACTTAGAGGGGTCATTCGGAAATTTTATTATCTTCAATACGAGACAATAGAAGTGTAAAGCGCCCATATTTTTTAAATATAAAAAAAATAATTCCCACAACGGATTACAGCAACAAATAATCTGTACCGTGATTACAAACAACAACAAGTCTGCTGATGAAAATGCCGTACTTTTCAATTAATTCTAATATCAGTATTCATAAATGAAAATAATAACTTTCTTAAAAACGACGTTTCGGGCGAAAACTTTACTTTCAGAAATGCTAACTTTAAATTTAGGTCAAAGGCAAAACCAAACAAAAGGGACGAAATATTTTCCAGACAGGTAGACGGACAAACGGAAAAAATATAATGTCTAGCGACTTCGTTGGAATAGGGTGGGGGACTTTGACAAGAAACAATCAACTGGATGCCAAACATTCTAACTGACTTCGTTGGAGTAGGGTGGGGGACTTTGACAAGAAACAATCAACTGGATGCCAAACATTCTAATTTAACAATTTCCATAGCTCTGGGAGCAAGAAAAGAACTAGCTTGTTATAATTTTTTCATATTTACTATCAGCAATCAACTGCATTCCTCAAAGATGCATAATAAGCACTAGGTTTGGGAAATACAAAGCAAATATATTTTAATTCAACTTTAAAATCAAGTTCTTTACAAGCTAAAACAGATTGAAAGTATTGGTTTTAAAATAATCATATTAATGAACATCCGGATGATTTATTTATGAACTTGTATAAATGGTAAATCTTATGTCTATAATTGTTCACAACAAAATAACAATTACTGTAAAATTATTTATATCTCAGTTTCCAAATATTTTCGAATAGGTCTGCTATCTGAATTCATACGTGAAATTCTTCAGTTCAGTTTCTCAACGGCTCTGTTGTCAAAAGAAACGAAGATATAGCAACAGTACTTCTAAAATATTTAGCACTATTCAATTCATTTCACATGCGTAAATAACCTACATGACTGTAATATCCCATGCAGTCACCAGCAGTAACACAACACATGATCGCATATTCCAAATTATCTTTTGCCACAGAGCGAATATCCTCAGTTTTCATTAAAGTTTTAATGTGATTAAAACACAGTTCCACTGGATTCAGATGTGGAGGGTAAGTTGGTAACAAAATGTACTCTATCCCAAATCTGTCCAACATTCGTGATAATACATCTTCGGCTCGGAAGCGATGAATTGGACTGTTATCTAAAATCAAGAAATCTCCTGGTCGTAAAGCTAGATCTCCGTAATTAGTTGTAGAATTTAATGCATTGAAAACAAATTCCATAAATGTATCTGCGTTGCTAGCACCATCAAGAATATTTGCATGACACACTCCATCAATTCCTATTAGTAGATTTAGCGTCACATTTTTTGTTCGAGTCCTGGTCTGAATTTCTATTGCCCTTTCCCCTTTCGTTGATCTACCATAGCGACGGTTACACACATCAGGTTTGTGAAACCGCTTTCGTCAAAAAATTTCATTTTCTTTGGATCTGTTCTGTACATTACGGCAAGAAAAGCTCTAGTGTACATCATGTTTTCATCGTTGAACCTTTCAGCTGCAGGTTTTTTAAGTATTTTCCGGGTCATTCTTCAAAAAGCCGCAAATAGCTGGTTTTGAAATGTCAACATTACACATAGCGCTCAATTTATCTTTGATATTCCCAAGGGACAATGATGGTGTCTGCTGCACAAGAAAAATGATATACTGTTTGTGTTCATCCGTCAATTTCCCACTTGCATGTCGAATATACGGAGATGGAGAACAATTTTTTGTTGCACAGTACTTATTCCATATATTTCTCACAGTGCCCCTGTCTAATTCTAGCTGTCTGGCTACGGATGTATATATACCGCGAGGTTTGATGTTTAAGTTTTCATCAGCACCAAAGTTAATCATCTTTTTGATAATCAGATTTCTAAAATCGGAGCTCAGCGGCCTCCCACCTTTAGGCTTAATTGACGTAGCCGTATTTTATACCAAAAAAAAAAATACGCTGGGTAATGTACTAGACGTAAGGAAACGCACTACTTAGTTTTGATTGGCTTACACGCTTGTCATTGTAAGTGAAATAAAATGACAGCTTTGGATATCTGGTTAAGGACAGGTGCATGTTGTAATATGCGGCGATATCAAACTATCGGTTTTTTGTTTGAACTTGTTCAAAGAGAAATGCAGGCAAAGAGTCAAACGGGAAAGATGTTCTTAACGGGTAGTAATAGCCTAATGTTAATATGCAAAGAAATATTTTTTAGCTGATTCAAAAATATGATGAGTACCATTTTCATGCTAATGAAAATAAAAACAACATAACATTTGCGGTTATCTAATATCTATATTCAACCTTTGATATCGCTTACTTTTTGTACATAGATGGTATTTCTAAACGCCCACGCATTCCTGAAATTACTACAGCACATGCGTAAACCACTGGGATAGATTTTTAATTGACAGGATAGACCATTTTAGGTAATGCTTGAGAGAATTTGCACATTTCATACTATCTCACAAACAGACTTAATCAAACTGAGTTTGCTATTTTACGTCCTTGAGTTCTATGCTTCCGAAAGAATCTTTAGATCTGTCAATAGTTATTACAGTCAAACTATGTTCGCTAGTGCTCGAAGGTACAAGCAAAATGTGTTCGAGATATCATTAGTACAAGCTAACGTGAAGTACACATTATATAGACCTGACAACGAGTTCGAGCCAAGAGTAGTACGCGAATAATCCTAATACGAGCAAATGAAGTTTAACTGTACCAGTCTTATAATACGCGCCATAGAATTTTTCTACCTGTACTGTTCATACAGACAATCCTATAGGCAATCAAATAGCCTTTTTAAAAAGTGTTAGCCTGAAAATGGAAGTTTTAGAATATCAAACATGAAAAAGATAGCTTTTATAAATGAACAAAATATCAGAGCGTACGAAAAATAAAGCTCATTCTATAGAAATAACTCTAGTCGTTTTGAATTTTGCGACAGCCCCCCTGAAACTTTTCCAATTTTTATAAAGTTAACAATGAACATGGCTGTCGGGCATTAACAAAAAATGCCATCAAAGGCAATTTCTAGGCCACTTTTCTGGATATATAGGCAGACTATTAAATGAAAAATAAGTGACTTTAAACACAATTAACACATTGAAATCATTTAGTTTACATGCACTGCTTATTCAGAGTAGAAAAATGACAAAATGCCGTGCATGGTAAAATGGAATGGTAAAATTCATACATACTTTATAATGCAACTAATTTTAAGAAGATGAACAGGGGACAAATGACAGCAAAATATATATTCACGGAATATGTTCATAGTAAGTAAAATTCTTTCAACTACACAATACTCGCTACTGAATATTCACATATGTAGGTAAACTTTAATTAAAATTTATGTTTCCTCTTTTAAACCTGAAAATTGCCAACTTGAGAAAAATGCAAAAAATAAAATTTAAATTGTCCTGGGATTCTTATATAATGCTTAATTATCAAGTAATGCCTGCATTTAACTTACACACTGCTAAGAATATAGAACTGCCACAACATATTACAGTATAAATGCTATGATAACTGATGAATGTCAAAAAAAAAAGTGCACAGGTGCTTAATATGTGAAGCTGAAAGCTGCTTTTGTAACCATTGTAACTCCCATTTAAAGGAAAATAGAGGTAAAAACCCATTTTATTTAAAGAATACTTACAAGCGACAATTTTGGGTGTATAGAAATATATGAAGATTCTGAGAAAATTGATTTATAAACAATAAAATCATAAGGTGTCTTCAAAGCTGTAAAGATAGAGATCTTAGAAAAACATTACCACTTAAGAAAAGTAATGGGGTTATGAAATTGTAGTGTTCAACTTTTAAATTTAACACTTTTTTAAGAAGGGGCTTCCATCACAATTAAGACATGAACTATTGGTAAGAATAAAATGTAGTTAATGAAAAGAAGTATTTTGTTTTAAATGTGCAGAGTTTAGATTACATAAGAAAAGCCAAAGCTGTGACAATTAAGTTTGGTTTGAAAAAGTAAAACACAGTTGAAAACAATCCTTCATGCAAAATGTCACACTTTTGGTGCAGAGGGGACAAAATTAGCTATATAATTTAATATAACTTTAAAAATGCTTGAGGCATTCATCTGAAATTGCACACATTTCTTGAATACATTGATTTGGATATGATTTGCCCCAAAACACATTCTAAAACTGAACTGAATTAAAGTAAGGTGAAAAAGAAGGAAAAGCTTCATTATTTTGAAAACCACCCATATAAGGAAATCAGCATTATATATGGAATCTTGACAAGTGTGGATTTATGTATCTTAAAACTACTCATGTAGCTTCATTTCTTTATGCTGATTCTGTAGGTCTACAACACAGTTGATTTATGAAATTGAACAATTCATGCATGCCATGTAAAATAAATAATTATGATACTATTTATTAATCACATCTTGCTGTAATATAGGCCTACCGTATGTTATTTCATTCAAATATATAAATTTGTTGATATTTTGGTGCATGATCATGCTTCATTCAGACCCCTCACCTTGTCAGCTATGCAGAGGTGTCCTTTCTTTGGCTTTCTTACAGACATTATTCATTTTTTTTTACGAAATTATTGTAGAATATATATAGAACATTGACATTTACCTAGCTGTACTGTTGGTCGACATCATGTATTCCTGTTGAACAAGAAATGCCAATGTGAACGCCCAGCACAGGTTCAAAAAGTTTGCAAATGACATTGTTTCCATGGTGCAGGTATTCATTCATCTGAAACAAACACATGACGGATTAAATGCAAAGTAGACCTTGATTCTAATTAATGTTACTCTAGAAATATTGATGGTTTTTGCCGGATGGTTCAGCACGTCCAATCAGACATATTTTATGGCATAAATGCAGAGTCTACAGTATGTTCAAATTATGTCAATTCGAATACAAAAAGTACATCAACGTTTTTTTCTATGACAATGATCTATTCTGTCTATTCTGATCGATTCACTATCTATGAAACGATGCGTTAATTCTGCATCGACTGAGAATGATTTGTTGTAGATCTACCAGTGGGTCTAATGATAATCTATGGTGGCAGTGATACAAGCATGCATATGCTATGTTCTCCGCCCAAAAATAGGCAAATCATTCTCAGATCTTGAAATAGAGTCGACTGATTATCAACCTTACTTTGAACTCGTTGCAAAAATAATTAATTTATATAAATCTATATAACATTGCACTTACCATTGTTCCTAGTCCCAGAACAACCCGACCTGTCAAAATATGTAAACACGAGGGAGGCCTTTTGACAGGACAGTCATGTAAACTTCCGACGGAAATAATCCAAATTTATTCCAGTTACTTCCATATGCGATATTATCGTGAATTATAATTATATGCATAATGTATCGCATATAGATTTAAGTATAAATTTAATGTTTGTGAATCCTGTGCTTTAACCGTTTTTACGTTAAGCGCCGAAAATTATGAAATCCATAAGACCATGTGCTCAGCCTGATCACATTTCTACGCACTAACGCATTTTTGTGTGAAAAAAATATGCTGAAATTTACATTTTAGTCTGTCAATTACTTTGTGACTGCAACCGTTTCTAAAAATAAAATTGACACATCTGACTTTTATGTGTATTGCCCTTGTAATGATATTATTGATTTTTGTCATAGATACGCATATTTATCTCAAATTAGTTGTGAAATGATGATGTCTGCATGAAAAAAAGAGAAAATTAAAATTATCTGAAATTATCGACTATAAAAGGCACTTTCATCAAATTTATTTAAAAATTGATTGCTCGCGGGAAGTAGATATATTATCTAGGTAATTTTTGGTCACAATTTAGGCAGAATAATGCTTGAATGTAGCAGCTGTCGATTTTGAAAAAATATGACACCTAAAAATAGTTTTTTCTGCCTTCTGTCCGGATTTTCGGGTACAAGTTGGCATTTGGTTTTTCAAGATATATACTTCAAAGGAGAGCTAAATCATTTTCAATAGGCATTTCATTCATCAAATTATGTAATTCTTCAGTAAAAATTCGTAAAATGGTTGTAAAGACAAGCACTAAAATGTCGATATTTTGGCTATAGAATGTACCTTAACTTTCATTAGTGTATATTTTATGCGTAAGATGAGACAATCGCCTATCGGAGTTACTGGACAAAGGGAAATAAATTTTCGTCTAATTCATCATTTCAAACGACAAAAATTACATTTTTCACAGTGACAGTAAATTGCTGACAGGTATTGTTGTATCAACAATCAGGTGTTAGAGGTGTTAATCCCTATTCAGTTCTGTTAAGTGTGATCACTGGGTGAACATTTTAGTCACGAAACCTAATAATTAGGAAAGTACAGAAAAACTGATATTGAAACTTGTCATTCTGTCGTGGTATTACCTTTGTGAGTTGCAGGATACTGTCTCATATGAATGTCAATGTGTACATTTGCTGATACGAACTGAATGACTGAATTTCAATGTTTTCTTGCTGACATTTGCTGATATTAACATGCACGTATTAAGTAAATGATTTCAGTTGCTGCTTTTATGCACATTTTGTCAAAAAAGCTTTGAATTGTAAATAATTATGTTGAATAATAAAAATTGTTTTGCAAATGACTGAATTGTTAGAGATAAAATAATTAATTATTATAATAATTAATTACTTTTGGCAAAATAATTGTAATTAATTAATTACTTTTTGAAAATGGCTTATAATTTAATTTAATTTAATTAGCAATTTTCTCAATGTAATTGGAATTAATTAATTATTTTTGAAAATAATTAGGCACATCCCTGATGTACATAGATAAATATCCTGTAACCGAATCAGCCTCTGGATGGCAAGATATTACTTAAAGATAATCTTATATTTTTAAAGTACATGAAGTGATAAAGTCATTCCTACTATTATTTCTGCAGACACATGTATATATCGTTTTAACATGGATGGTTCTGCACGTATGACGGTAACGCCTAGAATAATGACTGGTAGCCGTTAAACGGGTGGCATATTTGTTACCGCGAATCTATTATATCCCTTGTATGAAGCGTGAAACAGTCAATCCTACTGTCTTTCTGAAGGTTACTTTTGACAATAGATAGGTTTTGATATAATATAATTCAAAATAAAATCATAACATAAGCAGAAATTTAAGGGCTCCAATTTATATTTGGCGAATTGCGAAAAACACACGGGCTTATATGTTTTATTTACGATTGAAGATAGGTAAAACTACGAAAAGTTGTCTTAAAGTCTTCTTTTTGGAACTTTTTCTATAAGCGAAAATGTCGTCAAAAGTGCGATTTTCTCATAGAAGCCCTTTGTGAAAATTGACGGGAGGAACAAAAATCATCCGAACGTGCAGAACTATCTTAATATGATGCAAGAAAGAAACGAAAGCACTGACTTTTATATGAACCAGGCACCCCCAAATGAGGATTATGGTTCAGCGTTGAAAAATAAACTTCATCAGGGATCCAGCAAGAAACGTTCATCCACGCTAGAATATCACGTGCTCTTTTGTCATGTAAACTGTTATCAACGAAGCCCCTGTTTACGGCGATATGGAGAGCACCTTTAGTTACTTGTATTCCATGCGGAGGTCCTACCTTAGCATTTTGGCACCGTCATTGAAATCTAAATATTGAAATGACTACATTTTTTTTTTTAAATCAGGTGAAAATTTAGTTGCTTTTTAATTATTCGTATACAGAAATATATACAAGCGCAGAGTGATGATGTTTTATGATTTGTTATTCATATTATTCTTTAAGCATAAGAATATAATGCCAGTAAACACGAAATAAGTATTATCAAAGCATAAGAATATAATATTTTACGACTCTTCATTAATTATGGAAAAACATAGTTATATATTATTTTAAAACTCTACATCAAATTTTAAAGCCTAGGAATGTGATATCTTAAGACTCTACATTAAATATTAAAGCATTGGAATATAACAACTATAGACTCACCATTAGATGCCAAAGAATCATCATAATATAAAGAGGATATTTGTTTGTTTCATTGTAAGTTTGAAATGCATATCTTTCACGAGTGAACACCAGACGCAATATTTTCACGAGTGCCATAGCCATGAGTAAAATATGATATGGTGTTCATGAGTGATAGATATTTTGATCTTACATGTAAAACAAACAAATTTTCTTTTTATTTAATGTTTTGACTAAATTTTACCATTTTAACTCACCTGTCACGAAGTGCTATTGTGACCGCTTGATGTCCGTCGTCCGTCGTGCGTCGTGCGTCGTCCGTCAACAATTTCTAAAAAATCTTCTTCTTGAAAACCACTGGTCAGAATTACACCAAACTTCACAGAAATGATCCTTGGGTGGCCTCCTTTCAAAATAATACAAATAATTGAATTCCATGCAGAACTCTGGTTGCCATGGCAACTGAAAGGAAAAACTTTAAAAAGCTTCATGTCCAAAACCACAGGGCCTAGGGCTTTGATATCTGGTGTGTAGCATCACCTAGTGGTCCTCTACCAATGTTGTTCAAAGTATCCCCCTAGGGTCAAATATGGCCCCGCTCCGGGGGTCACATGGTTTATATAGACTTATATAGGGAAAACTTTGAAAATCTTCTTGTACAAAACCACATGGCCTGGGATTTGATATTTGGTATGTAGCATCATCTAGTGGTCCTCTACCAGGATTGTTCAAATTATCTCCCTAGGGTCAAATATGGCCCCGCCCCGGGGTTCCCAAGTTTTACATAGACTTACATAGGAAAAAAAGTTTAAAAATCTTCTTGTCTGAAACCACAACACTTAGACCTTTGATATTTGGTTTGTAGCATTGCCTTATGGTCTTCAACCAAAATTGTTTAAATTGTACCCCTTTGGGTGAAAAGAGGCCCCGCCCTGGGGGTCCCAAGTTTTATATAGACTTATATAGGAAAAGGCTTTAAAAATCTTCTTGTCTGAAACCATACGACCTAGGTTTTTGATATTTGGTATGATGCATTGTCTAGTAGTCCTCTACCAAAATTGTTCAAATTATTCCCCTGGGGTTAAAAGAGGCCGCGCCCTGGGGTCACTTAGTTATTATGTGAGTTATATAGGAAAAATACTTAAAAAATCATCTGATCCTATTTCCAAGACTGTTTAATTATAATTACCTGATGACCCCAAGTAATATAATGTCATTTGACTGTGACCTTGACCTACTGACCTACTTTCTTGTTTTTTAAGATCCAGCCTTGAAAATTTGATGACATACACAGTTTTGCACACAAATCGTAAAACTGAATGTGACCTACTGACTTTCTTGAAACTTGAAACTGTTTTATTTGATTAAACGCCTATTTTTACGCAAAACATATTCAATGGCGTTTTACAAATACATAAAAAATACGACAAAAATTAAGATATTTTAAATGACATATGACATAAATGAGCATAAATATCATTGTGAATAAACTATTTAGTAAGCACTAAAAAAACGATAAGGCATCAGATAAGATTAATAAAATATTAGAATATTAAGATACAGTAAGACAGCTGTTTGTTATTAAGTAAGCATAAGTGGGTTATTGCGACGTGTCCAGAAGTTATTACAAACAACTGTATTTTGTATTTGTTATAATAATGTTCATATTCGAATGTATTTACACAATAAAATCATCCAGTTCACGTTACTTCAATCTCTTAAAAATTACAGTCACAGTCTCTAAACGAGTGCAAAGTAATTTCCAAAATAATGAGTTTTCAACTTCCTTTTGAAAACATCTATTGTGTCTGAGTTCCTTATTTCGAGAGGCAATTCATTCCAGAGTTTAGGTCCAACAGTACCAATACTTCTGTCGCTGAACGTTTTGCGCTTGTTGAAAGGAACAACGAAACACCCAGTAACGGAATTTGAAGAACGCAAGTTCCTTGTCTGTGTTTGTTTTATGAGAAGTTCAGAAAGATATTCTTAATATTGTATCATCAGTTTGACATTTGAAACATGTAGCTCATATTACTCAGGTGAGCGATCCAGGGTCATCATGACCCTCTTGTTTAGTTTATTTCCAAGAAAAAAATATACTTGATATTTTTCACAGTGAACAAAAAACATATTTCGATCTAACATTTCGTTAATTCACTGAAAATATGTATTAAAAGAGCAAAGTAATGGGGTTTATTTTGAGTATTTGCAAAAAAAACACACCATGAAACTCGGCTTTAACATTGTATTACAAAAATTATCATCATGTCAAAAAATTGACTATAAATATTTCAGCATAATTCTATAATGCAATGAAATTCGACATGAAATTTTATAGCATAATTAACATAATTATGTTATGATGTTCGATTTTAAGTTTTACACAGAGAAATATAATGTCAAGAAACTGGACATAAATTATGACTCATGAGTGCGACTTTAAATATAACATAGAATTCACATAAAATGTCATAGTATAAGAAATATTATTATGTTGTAAAACTGGACTTCAGAACAAGTGTAGCATAAGACTATTTTGTAATGAAACATACAATATTATCGCATAAGAAATATTATTGTGTCATCGAATACTAGTACAGGAATAATGTGTCATAAAACTCTATATATAGAGGATATTACATGAGTGTCTTTTCATATTGAATTTATTAAACGAGTTGAATAAAATAATAAAATGCGAGGTTTTGCCGAGCATTTTATCAATTTTATTCAACGAGTGTGGAATGTCACAAATGTAATATTCTTTGTATCACATCAAAAATTCTACTTTCTTTTACTTTATAAAACAAGTCAATTTGTAATATCATTGTTTAGTAATGGCTTTATTACATTCCCGCGACGTCAAACATGTGATATAAAATACTATTTCATATTTCATATATTATTATACCAGATTTATATAGCGCCCTTTTCATGATCAATTTCTCGTTCAAAGGCGCTTTACATAGTTCAAATGCAGCCACACATCATCCTCTACTAGTGCAGACAGAGAGCGATCTGACCAGAGGGACAGAGTGAGACAAAGCCCCCACGACAGAGAGATCAGAAATCAGATACAGGCTTGTCCGGCTAACTTAGCCTAGCTCGTTGCGAATAAACAGCCTGGTTCTTTAACGTGCCCAGTGTATAGCACTGATACATGCAAGGATTGCCTGGGTTCCTGACCAGTACAACTCTAGTTGGGTGGGAAACACTGAAAAGCGTTTCTGAAAATTCCCGAGTAGCTGCCGGGGATCGAACCCCCGACCTCAGGATTGGAAGGCCAGTGTGCAAACCACTGAGCTATCCGTCCACCACAAGTCATGACGTTACGTGTCATATATCCCCATCGAACATTAATTCTTTTCTGTAATAAATGAACATTGTCGAAACAGTTTGCAATACCGGACACCGCTTGGTATAACCTACTATTAGACTTAGAGTCCACATGTATACAGTATATATTTTGTGGTCTAATAAATTGCACGTAAAAGTCGTTCAAATTGTTCAACGTTTTTATACATCAGAATGCTGTATGCTATAGGAAAGTTTTTCTCTTCTTCTGTTAAATGATTTGTTATATATCCTCTGTCTGCAATAAAAGCAGCACAGTTCTTAGTTTTTTCTGTATATTGTAGATCAGTCACTTTATTTCTTTTTAAAATTTCTGATCTCCTCAATGCTCTGTCTATTTCATTTTTATTTTTTCTTATTATTTCCATGCAGTCTATACCCTTTACGCTCATATCACGCGCGAAATACTTCCTGGCCTCAGGATTTTGTTTTATTGAAATATCAACTGACTTACTTAAAGAAAAATTCTCAGTCCCATTTAAACTACTCTCCTCATGATCAGCCATTTTCTTAATTTCTACACCATTTTCTTTATGTACTGCATTAGCTTGATCATATTTACTGTCTATATTTTCATTACCAGGAAAGGTTTCGTGTAGTAATTCGCTCTTAATATTCGATTCCAACTTGACCATCTCTGTCTTTGTTACATGAATCTTTAACACTGAGATGTACACATCTTTGAAAAAATATGAAAAGTGTATGTAAACATTGTCAGTAGAATGAATATAAGTATTTTCACGATGATCCCCATTGGCACGCGCATGTTTTTCGTAAGTGTTATCACCGTCTTATTCGGTATTTCACTGGTGTGGCTTTTATTTAGCCAGTTTTTTTTATCAGTAAACTTATTCCAGATAATTCTGTGAAGTAAACAGTTTTGAACAAGTTACATAAATAAATAACTGTTTATTTAAACTAACACGACATATCGAAATATATGTTTCTAGTTTTTCATAATGTATACATATGATACAATACAGAATAAATCAACACTTTATGGAATAAAATCGTTGACACAACGTCATTACATGCAATGACGTTAAACTCCGTAACGTGTTATCATTGTCCGATCATTAACCAATGTACTCATTAATTAATAAAGAATATTTTGTTACCGTTATTGATTTGAGAAACATTTTCGTGTAGATCTTTTATCACTATTGAGATATGTTAAATTTAATAACGTAACGCAGCAATTTTTAGAGAGTCAATGATAAAAATATAGGCCTACGGGTATCAGAATAATTGAAATTTATTAATCATAACGATAATATTTATTCATTCTTATCCTTTTTAAAAGTATTCGTTCACAGCTGAGTCAGATGTGTTAATATCTGTATTTACAAACAGTTAAATAGGAAATAAATAAATGAATGAATAAAAAAATTAATTAATTAATTAATGATAGTAATAATGTAATAAATTAAAATCTGTCATTAATATCAACGTATCCAAGTGTTTGATTAGTAGTCAGGAGGTCGTAGTGACAAAAGTGCTCTAAAAATCATCCAATGAGGGCCGGGAGACAATATCTTTGTTGGAGCTAGAACCTTCTCAGTTAATTTTATTGTTGTCCCTAAAAATATTACAATGTTTTATGTAAATTAGGGGGGTCCAAAAGTCGTGCTATGAAATTCTGATTTTTTTATTTTTCTGTGTAGCTTAATTCTTTTCTGGAAAATTGAACCCCAAATGTATCATGAAACTATTTTTAGTCATTAAGATATTATGCAAAACTAGAATTGAACATGAGAAATAGAAAGAATGTCTAAAATTAGGGTTTAAGGTCATGTATTTTATCTATTCACGTTGAGACAATGTCAGTCTATAGATACTATTAATACCCGGTATGTAATGTAAATGTGATGAATGGAATTTATTCAAACTTCATACAAACATTTAGGACATTAGGGAAAAGTGCTTTGTACAAGTACAATAAATTTATCTAGCTTACTTTTTTAATTATCTCCCTTTATTAAACTTACATATAACATTTCTTTTCCAAAGAATAAATCCAAAACTATCCAATCAATTTTGTTGAAATTTCACACAGTGATAAAAAGGCCATTGAAAGAAACTGAAATATATAAAAATCTATCTCGCTCACTTTTTAAATTATCTTCCTTTGTATAATTTAGTTGCCTGAGCCATAACGTTATTAATGAGGCACAAATGTGTCATAAATAGTTAACCCGTTTTCAATGTCAGTAAAATATCCATTCCATTCAAATGAAACTAGAGAGACTATACAGGTAACTGACATATTACTTAAACAATTAATCTTGGCATTACTTTCTATTCAGTCGCCTAAATAGTACTTATGCTACTAGCATCAGCTGATAAAGCCTTCAGTTATATAGGAATCGTTTCATCATATGGTTACAATCAATAGACACCGGAATTAGTAATAACTGTATTATATACATATTTAAACACACATCACATATTTGACCTCAGCTTCTTGACACTTACGTTTCATCAATATATATCATGTCCAGTACAATAAAATGATCTTTGATAATTGTATATTCCACTTGTCTGCATATTTTGTAAATAATTAAACATAATATATGTCTTAGGCATTGTTATAGAAAATGGGGTCCTTTTTTTATTTCAGCATGCTTTGTATGTACCGTTATTTACTGTTATAATTGAAAAAAAAATATAACACAGATGTAATTCGGTTTCTTTTTATATTACGAGTCACTTTCATTTCACATAATATTAATGAACAATATGTCCCCTCCCACAATTTGCCAAATGTTGATTGAATAATGGAGTAGTTTGCACACAGTAAAAAAGAAAATAATAATACCAAATGTTTTGTTATTAATCAAATATTCCATTTGATCTCATTTTGAAGTATTATTACAGCTTAGTTCCGACTGTAAAATTTACTGCATGTTTTGCTCTTACAAAAACATTTAAAGATTTAAATTCTTCACATTCCTAAAATAGATAATAAAATATACATATGACATACAGTACAGAAAAAAAAATAGAATTATAAAATAACAGGACTGTATTTGCAAGCCGAATAAAAACGATGTAGAAAAAAAAGTGTAAAATGAACTTTATTTCCTAAACAACGAAGTCATGCATCCTTTACAGTAAACTAATAATACATAGAAAGTATATTAGTGCAATCCCAGCAAACGAAAAAAAGGTTATTTTGCATGTATACATTCAAACCGGATTTAGCCATGGAACAGGGGTTCCTAGTAGTGTCAGTTTACATTATTGTGCGTGTTTTATTACTTTAGGTTTTATGTTGTGTCTAAAGGGATGGCTCTTCTTTTATCTAATAATGAGTAACGAGCCACACCATGAGAAAACCAACATAGTGGCTTTGCGACCAGCATGGATCCAGACCAGCCTGTGCATCCTAACGGTTTCTCTAATTGTTATAGGCTTTGAAAGCGAAAAGCATGGAAGCATGGATCCTGACCAGACTGCGCGGATGTGCAGGCTAGTCTGGATCCATGCTGGTCGCAGTGCCGCTATGTTGGTTTTCTCATGGTGCAGCTCAGTGGTTTTTATTTTTTAAATAATCCAAAATATATCGTCTTATATACTTTCCTTTTTCTTTTTAAAAAAGCATTACAAACCTTTATAGAGTAAAGGGAATGATAATTCACAAAGTGTTATTCGCTAACTCTGTTTGTTTACTCTGCTTAAGTTATGCATGAATATAAAATACAGATTCAGTTCAAATGAAATTGATATTGATTTGTATATACATAAAGAGGACTTCCGGACAATCCGGACGGATATAATCATTGAATGAAATATAACTGGGAGTAAATTGGCTACATGGACTAAGTATGTGTACATTAATTTCTTTTTATTTTATTTGTACATATAATTATTTTATCTACAATATTTCTAATCATATCAATGGGAAATAAAAAGTTTCGCTGGGGTAAAACTGATAGGTCGGTCCTGGGTTTTTGTTACTACGAACGTTTGTTAATGTCTGGCTCGTTGTCAAGTGCTAAACGAACAACGTATAATTTTGCAATGAAATGTTGTTTTCTTTAGTTATACTTTACCCTGATTATGTTAAATGTATGTCGCATGTCAATTTTCCAGCTTTAGAAGGTGAATGACGACGCCCAGGTGTCCCACTGGGCTGTATTTCAGGCAACAGTGAACGCCTGGGTAAGCCAGCTAGATTGTTTCCACACATGAGAAAGTTTTACATCTCATGCGAGGTTTGGAACCCATAGAGATGACGGAAAATAATTTTACTCGGACACGGAGGCACTTTGTAATGAAATGATTAACGAAATCCCATAATTTGTGAACGAATCTAAACCTGCTGCATCTTTTATACCAAATGACTAAAAAATAACTACCTTGATACTACCGTTCAGTATTTAGAGCTTATAATTATGTCATTAAGGCTTTAGAACATTTTGATTTAGTTGCTAGGCCACTTTAGTTTACCGCTAAAATGTTCTGTTATGCTATACGAATTTGTAACGCAAATTAATGATGGCATAAATAGAGTCGCCATACAAAAATCTTTACTGTTTCTATTCCGTGAAGCCGCTTTGTGCGAATCGGCACGTAATACATGGACACGCGTCTATTTTCGGTTTAATCTGGCCACTTATGAAAGTGAGTGGGGTTGTATTCATTTATTGAAATATAACATAACATGTGTCTTTGTTCACGTATTTATTAGGCGTCATTGTCAATCTGACTCTTTTGTTAAGAGTTGTAGTCGTTGTTTACAGAATATGCTCAGGCAGAACAGAAAAAAAAAACAGTGTAATTGTTTCTTTCCATATTTAGTCATTTAATTTCAGACTACCATGAAGAACGTATTTCTTCTAGCAAGCTTTCTTGCTACAAGTTTGATCTCTACGCTGGCCTCGGAAAGTAAAAGAGGTAAGTCTCAGGCACTTATTAAATACTCATTTATCTTCAGATTTACAACTTGTTGTATGCGTAGGACTGAACCACGAGGGTGTAAAGCAGAGTGATAGAATATTCCGGAGTGTAAACGAAGAACCATGGTAAACCAGAGCATAAATCGCAAGAAGGAATTGTTTATCTTCATTCTAACATGCTCAGTAAAACAAAATGATAACTATTATTATGAACTTCAGTCATCTTAGTACAGTTAGTAGTGACGAAGCGGATGTCATTCGGCTAACTGGTCAACGTCATCACTGACGTCATAATGTTCTTACATCGGTCCGCGAGTCAACGGTTGTTTATTCGTCTAACTTCCTTCTCAGTTTAATCGACAGATAATCGAACCATGTTAGAATATAGTTTTGAATGTTTCCACTTTCTCAAATACCGGCGCATTTTGACAGTTATTGGCAACAAGTTATGCAAAAGAACAGTCATACGGTCTCCACAAGATTTTGACAGTACCGTTGGACGACGCTGCGCCATTTAGGTCGCAACTGACCCATATCTGCGTCTGATCTCTAGATCTAAGTAAAAACTATTAAAATATGTTTTATATTTCTATGCCAGTAGATTCATTCGTTCCTTCAATCATTACGATTATTTCTATATTATGATAAGCGACCGTATAGATCTAGATCTAATAATGAGATGATCGAAAAATGCACTGACATGCAGACTGTACGACAAAAAAAAAACACTATTTTTTAGATATCAGAAAACTATTCTATATTTCTCAAGAAGTCCTTGAAACTTAGTTACTGAATCATTATAAGTTACGGAAACACATATTACTTATAAAACTTTATATTTAAAGATGTTTTTCACAATTATTTCTAGCGGACAGAATTTTTTGTAACTTTGCATATTTATAGATTGATGTATGACAAGTTAAAATAAAAAATAAAAATAATAGGTACCCGTGCTTCTTTTTTCAATATTCAAAGTTTATTAAGAACACCAAATCGGTATTTTTGTCTGAAGAAACAGTACATACATGTCATTATAAAACTACTGCAAACAATTATTTATTCGAAGTTTCACTCTGATGTTACTGTTTATGCATCCGAATTAATAACACCACTATAACTATGCATAAAATGTCAACATATAGATATATTAACTCAGAAAAATTACTCTTGACAGATGTCGAAAGTATCTGAAACTGAGAAAAACACGAAGTATTTCTTAATAATATGAAAAATCTAGCGGACAGAATTTTTCCAAATTTTATATTATGTAAGCTAGAACTAAGACAAAACAATCTAAACCAAAAAAATAATATCAACCCGTGCTTGTTTTCAAGAAAAATTAAAAAATATTCACTCCACCCACAAAAGTATTTTTTCATTACCCCACCCACCTAAAAATTATGAACATTTTTTTTCTTACAAAACAAATTGCACAATGTTATTATCAGTTCCTTAACCATAATGCTCCTTTAAGGTTGCATGCCTCTAGGTCAAATACTTTTTGAGATACGTGCTACACAAGCTTTCACATCCCATTTACGTATATATTTGACCACGTCAAGGGACATAAATCTGTTTTTATTGAGTGAAACCTCAAATAAAAGCACTGGTGCACAACTTCGCATGCTGAATTTAATTCTTGTGTGGTTTCATGACTCTTGGCGCACATAATTTTGAGGTACATGCGACACAAATGTTTAGACCCGTTATGTATAATTTGACTATCAAGGGCCATAACTCTGGTCTTACTACGTGAAATGCGGGATAGGGCACAAAAAGTATAACAACGTTTTTAGGAAGTCACATTTGAACTTGAAGGAGATATATCTACGTTAAGATTTTCTGGAATTTTATTTGACTTGGAGTCGGCTGCATCATTACTGGACGAAAAAGTTTACTTTCAAATTGGCTGTCCACAATGTATTCGATTCGAACACTTCCTACAACTACTCCTCCAGTAAAACACCATCACTTTTAAAGGTAAAATATGGATGCACGACCTATATTGTCAGTACATACGATATATTTTCCGCGAGTGCGCTGCATATCCGACAATTATGCACTTTCGGCGGCGAATTCTGAACTTTACAGTGGATATCGCTTGCTGCGCGATTGAGCTGCGCACAAAATATTGTGATGAACTCCTTTAAAGTAGAGTAGTGGTCATGACCGCAGGATAATGTTTGTTGCCGCGGCGACCTGGTTCGATTCTCGACTCTGGCATGTTTTATTTTTCTTGATTTGGCATTTTTAAGATAGTTTAGAAACTAAAACTCATGTTCTAATGTTCATAATATGACCAAACTTCCGTTTCAAAGAAAGATTTTTGTTTGCAAAAATCTGGAGGAGTGATAATTATGATTTGATAAGATTATGCCTGTATTCCTTTGCAGAAAGATTATGTAACTTAAACATGGGTAAATATCAAATTTCACCACATTATAGTAAGTGCTAGGTATAAATCTAAAATTAGTTTATTCATATAATTATTTCTTATTAAAGTTTCATTCTAGTGTATACATTCATACACACAAAAAATGTTATACAATTATAATTGCAAGACCATTCTAAGAATTATAAGAGATTATTATTATAGTATTTACAACAACATTAAAAAGTCTGTCTAACTGAAGTTTAAACTTGAGCTGATATTGCTTTTTTAACATCAATAATCCTTAAATCTACCATAAGAAAAGAAGATAAAAGATGACCGGCAATATTGACTAAAGAAATGGCTCTAAAATCAACTATTACACAAGATCAGATCACATTTTAACAGATTAGCAACAATTTCTTAAAATGTATACATTAGTTTTACCAAGATGGTTATGATATCTGCAATACAGTATTACAGAAAGAGATGAAATGAAGACATAGCCAAGGATTGTCCAACCTTGACTATTTAAAAGACTGAGAGTCTTAATATGATTTTATTCGAAGTCTAAGCACGACCGAAGGTCAACATCCCTATTTCAGTTGTTTATAGATTTAGATGTGTTCCTTGCACCTTTCGAGTACAAAGAAAAAAACATGTTTATTTGTCATTACAATATGGATGAACTGGAGTAAAATCACCATACGCGGAAGTTGCACTTGCGAAATATGCACATGCTCGTTTAAGATGTATGCATATTGAGAGATGTGTCCTATTTTCGTGAACGGAAGGCTTCGTATTTCACAATTTGTAAAATAAAATTATACTTCCATCTTGTCGCTTTTCAAATTTGAGGTAGCCGGCAAAAAGCGTAATTCGTTTAATTAGATAAAGAATTAATCAACTTATTATTATTTGATGGGCAATTAAATGTCTCCTTATTTTCATCAAAACATATTTATTGTGTACAGTGTCATAAAAGTGCAGGTGGACGGATAGCTCAGTGGTTTGCACACTGGCCTTCCAATCCTGAGGTCGGGGGTTCGATCCCCGGCAGCTACTCGGGAATGTTCAGAAACGCTTTTCAGTGTTTCCCACCCAACCAGAGGTGTACTGGTCAGGAACCCAGGCAATCCTTGCGTGTATCAGTGCTATACACTGGGCACGTTAAAGAACCAGGCTGTCTATTCGCAACGAGCTAGGCCTAGTTAGCCGGACAAGCCTGTATCTGATTTCTGATCTCTCTGTCGTGGGGGCTTTGTCTCACTCTGTCCCTCTGGTCAGATCGCTCTGTGTCTGTACTAGTAGAGGATGAATTATGCGTCCTGTGTGTCTGCATTTGAATTATGTAAAGCGCCTTTGAACGTGAAATTGATCATGAAAAGGGCGCTATATAAATCTGGTATAATAATAATAAAATGCCCCCTTTCAACCCCCATTATTACCGTTTATTACCCCCACCATGTTTGTTAGATTATTTGCCATTAAAGGTAATAAAAGTAACAAGCAAGAAATTACAAATTAAGTAACAGTCAGAGCATACACAAAAATTGTCTGTGATTTATAATACCTGTTTGAAATATAAAACTATTTCAATAATTTCGACGTAATGATAAATTAAAAATAAGAAATATCAGTTTGTAAATTTCTAAAACTAGACTTTGCTGACACATTCAGACTTTCATTCTTTCCTGAAATAGATATGCTAACGGGTATTAAATGTGATAATTTACACATCATCTTATAATTCATAATATATTCAATAATATTTTATCTTTAAAGTAAATAATTAAAATAAATAGTCATACAACACACATTTTGATTTGTTGATATCTCTAGTTGTGATGATTCTAATGGAATAGTGAACAGATTAAAGATTACAGTTCAAAGATATGAAAACAAAAAAAAATTGTTGAACATAATTGAAAGATGAGGAATTTCAATATCCGTGTGTCATATCTTGATGTTCTAAAAAAACAAACAATTTGACAAAAAAAATGAAAACGTCTCTTTCTCTAAGATCAAGCAACTTCATCTTTGTGTGTGTAATTTTTGCAATAAAAGATCCTGCATATAACTTCTTTTGTTCACCTCTCGTTCATTCTCTCATCATGCATTTACAGTGCCAAAATATGTGATGATAAGACATATTCAAAAAGTTTAAATCTTTTCTAGGAAAATCAAAAGAAGCTAAAATAACAGGTAAATAATGATAATCTAAAAATTGGGCAAAAGCATTTATCTTCAGATCACAAACGTCTGCAAACGTTTAATATTTATAGGTTATTAGCTTTGTATCGGGAAATATGCACTCGTTCTTCAGCGGAACTTTAGGAGCGGAATATACTTCCGCTGAAGAAGGAGTGCATATTTCCCGATGCAAAGATAATAACCTTTTTATTACATACGCATCTACACGTATAAATATAAATAAATGTAAATATTATGAATTTGTTCAATAGCCTGACTAGGATTGACAATACTGAACTAAATAGAAGAAATAGTGCAACAACACACACTAAATTACGTCATGCACCCGATATGAAATTCGGGCGTCAGTGTATGGAAAAATATTGACGTTTCCAGTACCAGTGCAACTAAACGGGGAATAGAAACGAGTTTGTAATAATTCAAGCAACCGAGTCAACGGTTTAGAAATTCTCCTCGCATTCGGGCGACCCCAAAACGTTTTGAGTCGGTCCGAGTCTCCGTTTCAAAAGTAATAGTGATTGTATGAAAACACAAGGGGTCAGCGGAATCACAAAAAAAAATGTTTAAAACTTTTACACTTTTGAGTCGAGCAGTTTTGCTTTGAAGCATCGCCGAAGCAATACGAATATTTTTCCGCTTTTCGTATTTTCAATGAAAATGACTCTAAATTTTGGCCAGAATTAGACTTATATTTTTTGGACTTCAATGGGGAACAAAGGTGGTAATTTAAAAGATTAAAAGGGTAAGTGAACGCATAAACTTACAATTTATAAGTTATATCATCATTTAGAGGAAAGATTATTACAACTTTTACTGCTGAAGCAAATTCGATATCTTAAACCAGTTAAAAGATATAACAAATAAATCGAATTTATCCTTCTCTATTTAATATGTCAAGAAACCGATAGTACCGATTATTGGGGGAAAAATGAAAGTTGGATATGCGAGTTATGGTAACCAGCTCAAACAACCTCAAACATCACTATAATAATGCTACTGGAATACTGTTCAAGACATAATTAAATTGCACAAAGAAGTAGCCCTAAGTTTTTAGGTTACCTGTTCCTTGTCCTGAAACAAGAAGTGACATTGAACACAGTAGTCTTAATATTGTAATACAGCTCATTAAGGATTTTGTAAACTCACTGAAAACATGTTTCACCTGATCATCTTCCAGTGAATGTTGCTTTAAACCAAAAGGCACATCAGTCCTCTACTGTGTTTTACAAATACTATAACTGGAAGGCTGATTTTGCATTGGACGGTAATGCGGAGTTTTCAGATGTCTGTAGATGCTGCAGTTGCACAAGTGGTAGTGAAACCCCCTGGTTAATCATCGACTTAGGGAGCATCTATCACATAGGAAAGATAGTTGTTATCGGACGCCCAGATGTTGGCTGTAAGTAGAATATCTAACGTAGAACATATTGTACACTATTATTACTAAGTACGTAATTTTGAAATAATTTTGTAGCTGTACAAATAACGCCGATGTACAAGCACATACTTAATGACCCCTCAATATTTACGATATCTTTCATTTACTATTATAGTACATAAATAGCATTTCTCATAAGTATAGAAAATATGTTATTATTTCAGCAAAATGTTATTGTATCTTTTCATTCGTTTTACGACCATTGCCTATTTCAAGAAGTAAATTACATACAAACATGAATATTTGATTTTTCTATGAAATCAGTAAATACCAGTTTTAAGGATACAGAGAGGTGAAGGTATGAAATTTTCACTGAACTAAACCAAATTGAAATATGTTCGTGTGGTATGAAAAGCTTAATTAGTCATTATGCATTTTTCTTTAAATTCGTTTGCAAATTCTAAACATTGTAGTTTTGTGACCTTTTGAAACAATGCAGAAGTTGTAAAATGAATGAAATTATATTATTGCATTACTTGATTTTACTTTAATGTGTTAGTAACAGCATTTTTTTTCTGAAAGTTTGATGAATGTTTATAAATGAAATATACTGTATTATGAAAAATAACAGAAAACTATAGAGGGGCATGTTAGAAGTTTCGTAAAGTATATATGATTTCATAGAGACGGAGTGAAGTAAATAGGAATTTCCCACACAATGTGTCGTACGTCTTTACGGCCCAAGACATTTCTAAGGTTATGATTAATACAAAGTAACTCATCACGGCCTTGAAACAAAATAATTACATCGCTCAAGGCCATATTTCATCAAGCATATCTCTACATGTCTATATTTTTCATTTGGGGAAGTCATACAGCAAGCTTATGGAAGGTTGGTGGTTCTACCGAGGTGCTCACTTTTGCTAAATGAGTGCCCAGAGTTGAGCATGGGGTCTCCTCCACCATCAAAGGTCGTATGACCAAAGAAGTTAAACCCGACAAAATAATTCCTTGTTATAGACCAGCTAAGAGAATTTGAGCTATACGCTGGAGAAACGGAAAGGCAAACAAATGAGACAACTAGCCTAGTCTATAGAAACGCAGTTACGGAAAGTGAATACCGCGATACAAAGGGACGGTTTGATATAGCAGTAGGGAGTGTTAGCATGCAGTTCATCAGAATCTACAATGAAAATATAAAGAAAATGAGTATATGTGAAGTGAACGTTTATGAAGGTAAGTAAAGTTTTATTTTACCATACTCCATCTACACCAATCTTCAAAAAAGGGAATATCACTTGTTTGTGAAAAAAGTACATTTGCAAGTCCCAACGAATATTTTACATGTGTACTGTATCTAAAACAAAGAGGTGGTTATACAACTCAGCTATTTATTTTATGTTTTGTACATCGGTATTTGTAAACGTTTGTTTAAGAAATAATATATTCTTTAATGGTCCTAGTTCAGAAGTCTCTTCTGTCTCATCTGATGTCCCACATGGGCAGTGTGTATGACCCTCTTCTCTTCCTTAAGTACATTAACAACTTGCCTTCGAGAGTCAGATCAAGAGTACGCCTTTTTACAGATGACTGTCTAATGTACAGACAAATCAGGAGACAGAATGACGTAGGTGGTATAGGCCTACACTTTTAGAGTGAGGCGATTACTGAAGATGATGATGATGATGATGATGATGATTTAATTTTTGTCGTTTAATAAAATCATAGTTTGTAGTTCAGATGCGAAGGAATTATATCACGAGACCGCACCCCGAGTGACATAATAATACGCATCTGAATGACAATGATTCTATTCAAGAGCAAGTCATCAAATGAGATATATTATTTCAATATAGTCTGGGAGCCACGGTCCAAAATTTTGAAAAAAGTGTCCGACATGTTATACAAAATATTTCTACACCATGTTATAGGGGAAAGGTCTACTACTTATAAAAAGTGAGTTTGGCCATCTCTCCTCACTTGCAAATAGGAGAAATCCAAGATGGCGATCAAGATGGCCGCCAAATTAAAGAAAATGGACAAAATATGGTAATGTCAGCAGCATTTTGAATTAAATCAAAATATGGTATTTAAAACAATTTAAATTGCATTTACAGTGTACAAGTCCACAGAAAATGTGTTTACAGATATAATATAACCTCAAGGTCAAGGTCACATTCAGGTCAAAAGGTCAAATTTATTGAAATTTTGGCTATACGACTATTAACGTTGGGTATAAAATTAACACTTTAAATTCAACATCAATGCTCATTGGTATGTACAACATTTATGTGTTTTTAGTCTTGAAACCATTCAGCTCCATATTTTCATTACCATGGAGAAATACAAGATGGCGACTAAGGTGGCTGGCATTTGCAGAAAAGGTTTAAATAAGTATGAATTTAAACGTAAATGAAGTATTTGACTTTTCTCATAAGTAACTGCACAAATTACAATTGAAAATGTAGTAACCAGTGTAACAGAAGCTAAAACTGCAATCAGATGTCAAAGGAGACTTTGCTTTAATCATTCAGATGATTTTATCAAATCTGTTCATATACTATTTCAGCTTCACATACTGTTTTAAGTTAACCCCAATTATTATACAAATATAAACAAACATATACACACTTTCTATTACTATTAACAAGAAGAGAATAGTGTGCAATGTTCAGTATGTGCCATTCCAGTGATACATTTTGCAAGTTTAAGAGTCTAAGTTTCCTGTATCATTGCATTTCAAACACATCTCACCCACACTATTTATAATGGGAAATAGCACCCAACCTTGCCGGCTGATCAGAGTCTACACTGTTCCCTCTTAACTCAACAGGCAAGGTTTTATTGTTTGATAATAGACTGATCAGCTGGCATCATTTTATTTAGAGGATCAAGGTCTGCACCAGGCGGCAAGGTTAGGTAATTTAAGCACTCTTAACGGAAAAAATATTGTAACACATACAGTAAACATTCGCTACCAAAACTAAATGACAGAGCATGTTCATTGTATTCGTTTAACACAAAATGCACTGATTTATAAATTTCTATGACAGTCTCGTTATGACATCTTTTTTCGACCTTTTGGCCATTTCTGTATCTTAAAATATATATGTGAACCGTAGTATTTTTTTTCTTCCATTTAAGTACAGCTTTGTAATGTAATATTGCAGGTACTTGTTTGCATTAAATCCAAAGCTGTAGTAAAACTGTACAGATAAACTTAAACTAAAGCCGTTTTTCTGTAAAGTACACCGTTGCATGGCTTTTTATTGCATGTATGTACTTCTTTACATGAAATTCAAAGTGATATTACAACTTCAGTTATGAAGATTTTGGATTAGATTAACATGAAGCTACATTTCATTGTAACAGTATGACTATCAAATTTATGATGAATCTTGAGAAATGTATAGACTCGATAGCTGAATTTGTACAAGAATAAATCGGTACATTTTCAATGCCTCTCACTTGCAAGATATATTATGTGCTATGGCTTTTTGGCCAGTTTTATATCATAAATATATAGGTATTAAAAGTTGCCTCAAATAGCAACTATGGGACCGAGTATCAGAACATTCATTTAGGAATTTATCATACATAAGCTTCTTTGCACTTGAAGAATTCTTTTACTCAAAGTGAAATACATTATACCATCATTATTATTATGAAGTCAATTTGGTCCTACAACTCCATTTTTTGTACTTTGACAATAATGATTATATTATGCAGATAGTCAATGGAGAAATGTATTCAGCTACTGACATAATTACGTTAGCTTAACGAATATCATTACAGTGTATGTAATAGCATGTTAAACTCGTTGTAAAAGTGTTGTCCTCTATCTATTCTAAAACTTTGCGATCTGTAGCGTCCTGAATTAAATGTTTTTCAGCAATGCATTCATTTTTTAAGAACCCCGCAACACTGAGATCTTATGACAGGAATATGTTTCGCGTGACAAAATAAGAACCCTTGATGCTTGGCCAGATTGCTGTATAATTAGATAACGCTTTTACAGGGCAAAACTGATGGTTATCTCTATGTTTTTAAGTGAACCGTATTACGCCGCTGATTTTGAAGCAATTAAGTTTCTAATAAATGACAGTTTTTTCAAGGATTATCCACTTAACTTCATTTGGCCATCCAAACCCTGTTTAGGAGCGACCTATTCGCTAATTCTGAATAAGCCAAAGAATGCAAGTAAAACAATGACAGAAATACGACAGACTAATGATATGAGGTGAAACTCCAAAGAGTAGCACATAACGCCATAAATATGTGCCCTTTTGACCCAAGAAAAACGTTTCCTATGACAGCTCTGGAAGATTTTCTTAATAACGAAAATAACTGAGATGTCCTAAAATTCAAATAATTTTTGATTATAGTTCAATCCCAAGACATATGTTGAAATGCTCCTTCGTGACGATCTTTTTTCGAAAAGAATGGGCAATAAAAAGAATTATGTGGGTGGTTAGAGCTGGCCAAATCTCAGTTAACTTACAGGTTTGTTTAAATCGTTTAAACTCGATAGGTTGAGAGAGAAAGAGTTTTGTGCTTCTCCAAACCGTAATAACTGCCCACCTCTAAGCTGAAGGTATTCCAGAGAAAAGCTGGTACCTGACGAGGGATTGGATCTGCCTAATAAAAATGTTTAGCTTTTAACCTCTTAATGTAAGGATTCTCACAAGACACATATTGCGTTCTGACTTCGACGACATTTTTTAAGAATGGCAAAAGTGATGCAACTAATTGATGCTCCAAAAGGAAGAGCTTTGTCAATATAAATCTTTTCACGAAAGTTAAACCCTAATAACTCAAAGTGGGATGGGGAAGCTGGTATAAAACGAACTGCACTCTTAATGTTAACTTTAAACAATATGCAATGTCTCCCATGATTTTGTACCAGCATAACCGGCTAAAAAAGGGAATAATTTAGGATCTATGTAAAAATCGCCAGGATGGTAGGAAAGTTGATGAATCATTCTGAACTCCCCTGGGGCTTTCTTAGGCACGAGACCAATTGGAGATACGATTAAATGAGGAAACGTTGAAGGTCCCACCACTCTGACAGCTTGATTTTCTGTGTTTATTTGTTTTTGAATAATATCAGGGTTCAGCTTTGTAAATTTAAGATTTAAGATGCCCATTAAACTGTAATGAAAATCAGGTAAAGGTCAAGAAAGCGTCATGCAGCGTCATCTCGAGGAACGTCAAACACTGCGCTTGACGATGCCACGTCTTTGCGTTCTAAGCGTTGACAGTAAACAGTTTATAGCTATTATTATAATACAAACATAAAATATATGTCTAACTTGAGCTTTTAAGGCGGCTTGACTTGCTACATTTGGCATGAAATCAATGGGTTTATTAATCTCATTTCCCTTATTTCAGTTTGATATACATAGTCTGTTTGGGGCCACTTCAATTTCTCCATTGTAACACATGTATTGATGTTTTGATTTTAACAGCTGTGAACATATTTATCTCTTTTGATGTTGGTATGAGATAAAGTTACCTTCTGACAATGATGTAGAATTAATAGAAGAAAATTGGTTGTGTAATATTATTTTTCATCAAAAATGACCTTTGACCTTTAACCTGGCCTTGACCTTGACACTGTAAACTCCGAGTTTCTATATCTTTTAAAGTCACACACACTGTTAATTTTTAAATTAACACTATTAGTGACAGTGGTCATTTTTATAAAAAAAATTCAGTTCAATTTTGAAAATGTACTCATAGTATACGAACTGGTGGCCATCTTGGATTTCTCAGATTTGCAAGAGCGGTCAGCTGTCCAAAGTTACTTTTCATAAACACTGGACATCCCCCAACGTAATAACCTAGAAATAATTTGTATATCAGAGGGGTGCACAAAAATTGTATTTTTTTAGCTTTACTCGCCTTGGCTCCCAGACTAATAATAACACGTTACAAATACATCCTTGACGACATCAAATAAATATTTGCCGGAGTTCTGTTGGTTTATTTTCCAGCGCGCCGCTATGTCGTTGTCGCTATGACGTAATAATTGTTACGTCAGAAAATGAATTGTTGTTTAATAACACACAGTTTTTAGCCTTCTTTTTAATGGGAAAATGAAATGCACTAAAATTTTAATTTAAAATTTAGATAAGAAGATAAACAAATAAGACAGCGCTAAATGTTCACTTTAAAGAGCTCGAAAAGTCACCATTTGACCCAAATCGTGTCGGTGTGAAGTTAAACACAACAAAAAAACGAACCAAAAAAAATCAATTTGATTAAAGTGTTTATTTCTTTAACTGCTTATTTAGACCTGTGTTGGTGTGATCCGTGTTCCTTTTTCCCATATTTTTATCATATATACTAGTCAGATAAACAAAACAAGGAATTGGAGTACATTCTAAAATATGTCCTGTAAAATTGGCTGAGACCAATGTGAAACCATATGTAGCGTGAGGGGAAAGGTGCAAATTTCTATGTAGCAGCTCCTGTCATGCAATGCAATAATGTGACATGAATGTAAGCGAGTTTGCCCGTATGCTTATTTAAATGACGAGATATAATAGAACATCACGACTTTTTGGGTTAATAATACTTATTTTATTTATTTATATACTTTAAAATGTCCATGCTGGTGTTACAAATTGCACAGTGTTCATTCAAGACCAGACAAAAAGAATGGTGTTTTGTAAAAACAAACACTTTTATACCGCGCTTTTATCTATATTATTCAGCTTGTGAAGATTACCAGTTTGAGCCGGACTGTATACCATGTTTCTGCGAAGGACATCCTTGTGACAAAAAAACAGGCACTTGTTTCACTGATTGCCAACCTGGCTGGCATGGCACGTCGTGTAATATATGTAAGTGTATTTTATGCTTGATGTGTGTTCACGAAAACTTGAGATACTTTATTTAAAAAAAAAAAAACTAGCGGCAACAACCATTCAGAAATTCAGAAAATGCTATACTAGAATTAAATTATTTATAGTACAGAAACATAACTTATTTATGTTTAAACCTATATTTTTCCAGTAAGAGCCTGCCTTGACTTATCAAAAATGAAGTTTTAATATTGTCAGTTTCATGCAGAGAATTACTGGACAAATTTACTCTGCATACTCTTGTAGCCTGTGAGTCTGGAAAGTACGGTACAAATTGTGCAGGAGAATGTCGCTGTCTGAATTCACCAGCATGTGATAAACGTACTGGTGCATGTCGTGATGGATATTGTTTGTTTGGATGGAAAGGAAAATATTGTAACATAAGTAAGTACTCCCTCTTATTATAAGTATTCCTTCTCTTGAGAAGGAATATTATAGTTCAATAAGTCACACTTGACTGAGCTACTGATACCGAAAGCTGTTGTCATTACAATCTGGCCAATAAAACTCCGTGACCTTAGAAATAACCTCTGACGTTAGACTATTCTTTCCTAATTGAGGCGACTCTGACTGAACGCGTTCCGTGGATTACATATTACTAAACCCGAGGATGTTATTTCCTCCATTCTTGAAGAACATAACATACATTCAGTCGACCAGATAGACATATATCAGCAAATTTAAATGTAAACAACTAAATATTATCGTTACCTTGAAATATATGAAAACAAACCCCATTGCGGCCCTCTAATTATGCGCAACAAATTCACGCATCAAATCGTAACGGATTGACCGGGTCAATGTCTTATTGCCGTATTTACTCTACTGAAAGTGGTAACAGATTTAATTTGTTGTTGGATTTAACAATTTATGTTAAATAACTAGCGTAAATACTTACTTGAAATTTTTGGCAGTATAAAACAGACATTGCAACCAAAATTTTACAAGATGATCATTTTATATTTATATAGATATGCCCTAGAAGGAACTTTTGCTATGCTTTAACTTGTATCATTTAAATTCTACGACACGTGCTAACTTTAGTGTTAATTAGTTACGTTTGCTGTTATCACTGTTTCAAGGGAATCTACTCTCACGGTTTTGTGATTGCACATTAAGCGACAGATTGTCGAAGTTTGTTTAGATGACATTTTTATATGTAACAGGTCAATTTGAAGAATACTTGGTACTCGACAAAAAAAATTGCTTTTTTGTATTTTGTATCAACTAACATTGACAAACAGGTCTTTCTTAAATCATTGGCAAGTCATCAGCTTCTATTTTGGTGTAGAATGTCTGAACGTTCCATTTAAAATTATCAAATTATAAAAGCCGATCATGTAAACTTACTTATTAAGTGTAAAACAGAAAAAGTGTCGCCCAATAAAGTTTATTTTGATTGAACCTGTTCATCGACGGTAGTTGAAATGCTTGCTATCATCCACGCCCTCTAGCCCCGGGGGATGGGCAGAACTCAACATTTTCACATGACACATAATACAAAAATGTACACCAAAATACACTTTAGAGACAACCGCAGATGGGTTTTTACGGGTGTGTGCATGGAGTGCAGTTCCATGAAAAGCGGGGAAGGTTTCCAGTTAATACAATGAACTAGCCCTTAACGAAACAACAATGGACAGAAGTAAACGAACTAGAAATTAGGGAGTGATCATATGTCATAAAAAACAGCTTTCTGCTTCCCTTGTCATGCCTTGTCTTTTGGATTTTGTTTTTTTATTTATTTCATAACTGTATATTCTTGCATAAAAACTACTTTTTTCACTGAATCCGCCCATTTATTAACGGGAGAAAAAACGTGTACAAACAAGGCAATTCACGTACTATTAATACCCGATTTTTATTTTTGAAATGCTTCCCCAGGGACGTATATGTATTTTTGCACAGATTGACATCTGGTATCTGTGTCTTATTTCTTTCATAAAAACCTCCTCTTGAAGCATTAAAGATGCAATCTCAACCATACAATGTTTTACTGTATCAGTAACTAACGCCAAATGCGCTGCCCCCAACAATTTTCGTACTCGTTTCTTCTCTTGTTTACTCCCCTTTTAGAACTCGTCGTGAATTCAGATATTGTAGACAACCGTGAATGTTAAAGAATCGCGTGCTTACCTGTGCGATTCTTTGTTTTTAGGAATCATATTTATGATTTTGGTAAGTATCAATCGGTATGTTTTTATCTAATTTCTCGAAGAATTTATATAAACAGCTTGGAAGCTTGACACTACGTTCGTACTCCTCCGTACTCCAGCTGTGTCCGTACTCAATATAACTCGAATGTAAAGTTATTATTCTTGAAATGGTGATCAAGTTCACCAAATTGTGAAATGATATGAACATTTATTGGTAATTTTATGTTTATAATAATGAGAGATAAAAAAATCGCTTAAAAACCTTCAGGATGTGCTTTTGATAGTGTTGTTTATTTCTGGGCCCTGGATACGGATATTTAAAACATGTTTACCGTTTCCAAGAACAACAAGAATGGTAAATAAAAAATGTACCGGAATCGTCAAGCCATCACATATGATAACAATACATAAAGTTGTCGTGTAATTTTTTTATTCAAGAATAGCTTCGGTCTCGGCCACAAACAATCCCGCGGGCTTCAGCTGACGTTAATACACAAAAAAAACGTCCCTACATTCAGTACGTTCTATCAAATAAGTAACCAAAATTTTGGAAAATTACAAAAACATGGAGATTTGTCTGTTACTTTGTTATATCCTACAAATAGCTTTAAATGAAGGAGTATTTGTTATTTAAATGATTCTTTTTAAAGTTTATAGACTTTTCAATCTGTGCGCGTTCATTTCTAGACAACAAAGATGTTGAAGTAATATCCAGAAAGTCTAAGCTATTTGAAATCTTCTCAAATCTGATGTCTAACTTTCATAATTAAAATTTATTACTAAAGAGGTCTATGTCAATACAAAATATACAGCTGTGTGTATGTGTATATACAGTAGTATGTGTCAGGTTAAATATGGTAAATATTAACATAGTATGAATAGCTGGTATATTTGTTTTTTGCTAATATCTGTGATATGACATTTAATTGCGAAAACAGTTCTAATTTAGTTTATTGTCAGCTAGTTAAATACATTTGGAAATGATATTCTAGGTTAAAAAGGTAGTTTCTAATGATAAGCAGGAGAAGCGCGTACGATATCTTTTACAAAAATGGTGCGAATTAATGTTTTCCGCTACAGGTGTGATAGTGTCCGAAGGGAAGTCGGTAAAGATGAGCACTCAGTTTGATATCTGGAAAGCGGAAAGCGCAGTTGATGGAAATACAAGAACGGACGCATCAGCTTGCGACTGCTGTGCTGCTACTAAACATACATACTCACCATGGTTTCAAATTGACTTAGGAAAGCTATTTAGAATTGCTTATATAGTTATTTTTGGACGAACTGATCATCATGTTTCGTACCGTAAGTAATTTTCTTATTTACAAGTTAGAGAAAAAAATATATAGGCACTTTTTAATTATGTAAGATAATTTTGCCAGAATAATTATAAAGTGAAGGAAGAAAATTGTGTACATTTTAATAAAAGGCACATTTAAATATATGTATCTTTATATCAACACAATATTTACACCGAGGTGACGATCTGGAACCATTTGAAATGTTGACATTATTATTATTATTCAAATTAATATATCTTATTTTCATTCGATTATTATTATCATTATTATTATCATTATTATTATTATTATTATTTGTAGTTTTTTTTCTTTTAATTTTACCACATTTTTAACCTAATAGAAATAACAATAATGATGTATCTATGTATCTGTATAGATGACAAAATATGAGTTTTAATGTAGTTTTATTAGGCTGGCGATATTCGCCAGACTATTATAACCATATGTCGAGTTTCAACAGGTGCTGAGACTGACAACAAAAAATATAATTTCGTGCGCAATTCAAACAGTCCGCCACGTTTATCAGTTTTGCCATAGAGTTGTATAAAGATTGTTAAACTTACCTGTTTCAATAGATCTATTTGTTTTAACATGTTATAATAATTTTTTTAATAATATTTTTCTAACGGTAAATACTTGAAAGATAACATTAGAACGCTGGTTCCGAGATGAATTATACTGCGCATTATTCGACGACCTGACATAACGTGGAAAATAAGAAATATGAAATATCAATTAAAATGAACTAATAGTGATATGAGTTATGTCAGGGCATATATTTAGGGCTTAAGTTTTAAGAATCTATTCTTTCAGATCATTTGCTTTAGGTACTAAGGGACGTAATCGCTGCGTGGAATTGCCACAGTGACGTGAGAAGAAACAAATGACCACATTATACCTGTTTTTTTAGGCTTTTTTTATACTAAATTCGTTTTAAACATTCTGACGAATACAAAAAGATATAATGTAAAAAGCACTTTGTTACCAATTTGCTTAAAGGGTGGGGGAGTAGATGTAAGCGAGTTTTGTTTAAACACACGTTTTCAACTTTTTACAGGTTATATTAAGATAGTGGACCCGTATTGGTAATGTTTAACAATTGCACTAACTTGATAGAGTCCTGAAATTAACATATTTTCGCACTGTGATTCATCTTTAAACGACTTTTACCGTGTCGTTGTTGTTTGTTTGGTTTTATTTGTTAATTTTGTATATATTATGTCTTTTTTTACCCCAGCTGAAACAGAGACAAATTTCAAAGTGATAGCCATTGCGTAAAACGATCGCAGAGAATTCATTTTACCAAATATTCTTCTAAATGAAACCTCAAAATATTGCGTAACAATTATAAAACACAAAATAAAATTGTCGATAACAATTTTTATGGGGAGCCTCGAGTAAAAGGATTTAATCGGACAGAAATTAAGCTCCAACTCTTAAAAATTATGGCCTTGCTCTATGCATTCATAAAGAACCATAAGCAGAAGTAAAACCTATCTACCTAAATTTATTCTAAACTTTGTAAAAATAAAAATGTAAAATCAAGAACTTTTACACATGTAACTAAGTATTTTCAGAGATGTCTAAACATTTACCCTTCAGGTCAAATTCATTTGAAACAGCAAGAAATTGCTAATCAAATAAAACATTTCCGCTTTTGCACGACATATCAATGATAATAAGTCTTAAAAAACGGTTTATCTTACTCGAAAAAAAAAAAGAAATATAATTAACAAAGTTTGGTCCTAGTGGGGCTTGAACCTACGCCCTACTGAAAAATTAGATAAAGTTATCTCATGGTAGGAATTGAATACTCTTCAAAAAAAGGAGTACATTATTACGGGTACTTCAGTTTTGCTAACCATCGTATTAGGGAAGGAACATGACTAGACTATAATCATTGACAGTCCGGTTTATAGTGGAGTTCGAGCCCAAAACTTCCCTCATACCGACAAGAAAATCGCCCCATCTGATCAATGCTCATACATTCACACATGATGTGTGTGTGTGGGGAGGGAGGGGAGGGGGGGGGGGCGTGGGGAAGAGCGATTGTATATCGAAATATAGATGTTGTGCTTGTTACCTTTATATTTTATCTGATATTATGTCCCTCAATGTTTATTATCGCCTCTTTTGAAAAATATATAAACGGTTATGGCACGCAAATTGTCCAATAATAACGTGAACCCAGGTTTACGGTAAAAAAAAAACTAGAATTAACAATTACAGATAAACAAGGGTTTTCGAACGTAAAATCAGGTTTTTCTAATACTTATCCATATTTTCGAGCGAAAACACGCCCGTGAACCCAGATTTCAACTAGGTTTTTCAATTGAACTTTGAATTTTGGCCGTTATTCTAAGTTCACGAGCGTGAACCTATGTTTACGGGAGTAAACCAGGGTTCACGAGTGTAAACCATAGCTTACGAACGTGAACTTAGGTTTACGACCGTAAACATAGGTTCACGCTGGTGAACATAGGATAATGACAAAAAATCATAGTTTTGTTCGAGAAACCAAGTTTTTCGAATGTAAACCTACGTTCACGTTCATAAGCTATGGTTCACGCTCGTAAACCCAAGTTCATGGTCATAAACATAGGTTCACGTCCGTAAACAATGGTTCTCGGCAATCAAATGATCCAATAATTACATTCTTTGTCGAAAAACTAGGATTATCGAATACTAACATAAATTTTTCGAGCGAACACAGTATAACGGGCTTAAACTATAGTTTACTCTCTTGGACCCATGTTTACGTCCAAAAACCATCTTATCTAAGATTTTGCAAGCATCTTTCCCGCACAGTTTTCATTCAGTATTTTGTGGTAGCCAGCCTTTCTGTACTTTTAGTACTTTGATTTGAATAAGAGAACTTTTACAAACTCAGTGTTCACACAACCCTGCCGCGACCACTGGCACCAGACCAGAAAGAAAATGCCTCTGTACATGTTATACCCTACCCCAAGGTATTCTATAAGAACCATGGTCATGAAGGGGAAAATATACTAACCCGTTTCAACCTAAAGCACGCAGTTCGGTAAATGTGTACTATGGATGTCAAACAAGTGGTAATTTATCTTCAGTTGTGTACCGGTCACATTTCTTCAATACTTCTTATCTTACAAAAACAACGCGTAGTTTATAGTTTTTTCAACCTTACACAAAAAACTTCCCTGGTGAAGTTCCGTTCTAGATTACAAAACCATTCCGACTGGTTGTTGTGAAAATGTATGTCAATCGTCATTTTACTACACGTGTTCGCTAATATGTGAAAATGCAGCATAAATGTGCAAAATGAATGAAATAAACAGAACAGATGTAGACCAATGTATGATTTCAACATCATATACAAGATGAATTTCATTCATCATTCGAGTTTTAGTGTAAAATTGTGATTTTTTTAAATTCTGTTTTTGTTTGTTTACGTTTCGCCTGACATGTGCACACTGCCTTGACCTCTTGACCGGATGTTCATTAGGGAAGGTCACGCAAGTTTTTTTTCTGTAACGTTGACGAAAACATAAAATATGTTGATAATCTCAGCAATATGGAATATTGAGACAATGTGACTGGTGCATGTTGGAAGATAAATTATCGCTTGTTCAATATACTAGGTACTCATTCACCGAACCGGCGTTTAAATTGAGATATGTACGATTGAAACGGGTTAGTGTATTTTCCCGTTCATGACCATGGTTCTTATAGAATATCTAGGGGTAAGGTATAACATGTACAGAGGCATTTTCTTTCTGTTCTGGTGTCAGTGGCCGAGACATGACCAATTTACAATATGATTACTGTGACCTTCACGTCAAACACAAACTTTCTAGTTCATTGCATTGAAGAACATACATAAGTACAGGTGTTTATCTGCTTCTTGACCAAATAAAGAGGTGACTAAAAAGATTTGTTGATGGTCCAGCGGCAGTAGAGGTTTATCCTGTCAAGGCTAATGAAAATGGAGAAAGTTTACCTCGCCAAATAAACTTGCTCCATCTCGACAGGAACAATGTATTTTCTCATTAAAAAATTTATTCTGTATTCTCTTTGTACGTAACGCCTTAAATTAATTGTGTCCACACATTTCCATTGTGTAAAGCTATATAATACTAGGCTTTTACTTGCTTCGACGTTTTAATAATTCAGACACGTTAGTATTCTGATTATTACATTATACATAATGAAAGAAAAAACGGTATAAGTTAAAATATAATGGACCAACAGCCATGATTGTAGTTTTCTTTTTTGTGCCTTCGGTTGTTGTTGTGCCGCGAAACAGAGACCTTGTTCTAAGCTCGGCTTCTTGTGGAAATGCTTAATGTATTACCGACCATCTGATGGTGATCCAGTAAAATTCATAATGTACTTTCTATGTATATAAATTACAGAGAATTTCAAAGGTCTAAATATTTATGCGACGAAGCATGATAGAAGTACCGAAGAGCCGATATTTTCCTTCTCCAAGACCAAATATTTCCTGAATATAACATTGAAAACTCCAGTGATCACGCGGTACATCACATTAAAACAAACGGGAAGAAAACTCATGGTTATTTGCGAACTTCAGCTACTGGAAGGAGGTATTTCCATACAAAATTGAAGATCCATAAAATTATATTCATATTAAGAGGTTCGACTTGGTCATAATTTACCAGGTATCGTAAGCAGACCGCTTTAATTCTAGAAAACAAAATCAAAACCATAAGTTGTATCATCAACAAATCACGAAAGCATGAAGAAATACATTTATTTTTTTTATCAGTTTATTTTTCTTTAAAAACGACAGTCTAACATTCAAGGAAGTGGTTAAAAAACTGAGAGTAATATAAACATCAAGATAAAAGATTGTCCATTTTTTCTGTTGGAGATTGCTGTCAAGATGATAAAAAATCTTTTACAGATTGTGATGATGGGCAATTTGGACGTCTTTGCGATAAATCTTGTAATTGTCTTGGCGAAATATGTAATAAAGAAACAGGTGTATGTCCATCTGGAAAATGTCTTCCTGGATATTGGGGATCTACATGTTCAGAAGGTAAGTATAGCTTAAATCGTTAGTGCAGTTGCTGAAATTATTTCATTTCCTATAGAAGAATATATTTAAAAGCAAAACGATCAATCTCAGATGGGGTAATTCTTTCGCTGTCATATGGACGAAGGAAACGTGTGCACTTGCAGGTATAAAGTCGACTGTATGACAATTATTAGATAAGTTTTTCATATGCCCGTTTATTTTTTAATTAAACAGATAGTACTCTTGAATTTATGAAAAGTAAAATGACAGACACCTTCATTTATTTGAAATATTTATTTCTATCGGGGCTTATTTGTTCTGAACATAATCGTATTTTCAGAATGTGCAGATGGACAATTTGGCATTGGGTGCAATGCAACTTGCGGACATTGTTTAAACGGAAAAACATGTGACAAAGTAAACGGCAGTTGTCTCAGCTGTAATCCAGGCTACCAAGGACAAACTTGTACAGCATGTAAGTAGGATGTGCCATGATCATGTTAGGAAATGTAGGATTTTTCTGTGTAGAATATAAGTAAGCGACACCGTTATTCTACCAGATTGTTAGTAAAGAATATGTGTAAGTTACACAGTACTTCTGACAACTCTGTGTAGAATGTGAGTAATTTGCACAGTATTTCTGTCAAGTTATGTAAGTTGCACAGTATTACTGTCAAGTAAGTTATATAGGGAAAGTCTATATATGATATGAGTTAGTTGCATAGATCTTCTCTCAAGTTATATGGGACATATCTGTATAGAATATAAATAAGTTGCACAGTGCTTCTGTCAGGTTATATAGGGCATTTCTCTATAGAATATTATAGAATGTTTCATACGGACAGAACAACGGTGTAAAGAATTGAAACTCAAGCAATGTTTCTGTGATGTCTTGGAGAATAGCGTTTTATAGAGCATTTATTAAACGTAACAGTGAAATAAACTACACAGTTACTGAATTTGTTTCTTTCTTTGTTTTCTTTTCATTTAGTGATTGCTTACTTAACAAATGGAAACATTCGACTTTAGCCTGTCATTTTTTTCATTTCTTATGTGAAGCATGTAGTGACGGCACGTATGGCTTGAATTGTTCTTCATATTGTGAGAACTGTCAAGAAAACGAATGTGATCATGTAACAGGGCAGTGTGTGCATGGCTGTAACCCTGGATACAGTGGTCTTATATGTAACACATGTAAGTTGCAGTGAGAATTTTGTTGTATAAATAGGTAAACGCGAACAACAAATACAGTGGTAATGACAATTACCTGTACAAAAATATTTTATAATTGTGTTTATAAGTAGAATTCCGATACTTCTTATTGTTGGCAAGACCTTTATATAGCACTTATGCAAATGAAGTTGAATATTCAAATATAATAAACAAAAGTCTTAAAACGACTTTAAGCATTTTCCAGAATATTTTATGATTAGAGCCATTATTCTATTCATTCTTACTGTATTATTTATTTAACAAACATAGCAACATTAGTAATTGTAAAACTTTTACAGCATGTGGATATGGGAGCTATGGAATGAATTGTAGCCAGAGTTGTGGATCCTGTGCTAATAACCAAACATGTAACAACACAAACGGACATTGTGATACAGGATGTTTGGAAGGATTTATAGAACCGCTGTGTATAACCCGTAATGGCTTAAATAATTTCCAACCATTTTAATTTCTCTATTTTTCACTAGCATTAGAACTAATTACTGTCGCATATTCTATGACTTTTATGCCCCCCCCCACCCCCACACACACAACATTTATGTGGCGTGTGATGGGGGTATATAGCGTTGCTGCTGTCCGTTCGTCCGTCCCGACATTTTGTGTTCGAACTCCTCCCACACTATTAGTTGGATTTGCTTCAAACTTTCACAGATGAACAACCTGGATGGGCAAATGACAACAAAGGAAGGACTTTCTTCTGTGATTATTTTTACTGCAGTTATGACCCTTTGATAGTTTTGCTATATAGAATAGAGAGAAATATCTTGAGTCCAACTCCTCCCACACCATTAGCTTGATTTGCTTCAAACGTTCACAGATAAACAAGCTTTATGTGCAGATGACCATGTAGAAAGGACTTTTTCTGTGATTATTTTTACTGCAGTTATGCCCCTTTGATAATTTTGCTATATAGAATATAGAAAAAAATCTTGTGTCCAACTCCGAAAACACTATTGAAAGGATATGCTTGAAAGTTTGCAGTTGAAGGACCTTCATGTGAAGATGACCATAAATAATAGACTTTTTCTGTTGATATTTTTTCCTGGAACTATTGTCCTTTCTTAATAAACACTTTGCTATTTAGAGGATGGCACAGTATGTGGGGGCATCCGTGTCCTATAGATACAATTCCAGTTTAATCAATTTTACGATTGTGTATATATTTGAAATATAAATAGGTATGTAACATGTTTTACCGCAGTATTTAGCGGAAAGTCTTTCTCTGTCACGTGGTTGACCTACTGTGAATTAATTGTTAAAACTATTACAAATCCGTATGTTAAAATGAATGAATATATCATATATATACAGTTGAAAATGTTTGAACTTGTGTAATAGTTTGAACCTTAGAAATGACATATAATCGTGAAAAGATAGCTACAGTCGACATTGAATTAAGAGGCCACCCAGGGGACCTCCAAAAAGTGGTTTCTATATAGAATGGTCTCTTAAAAGATGTAATTGTTGTTTGTTTGTTTGTTTGGTTTTTTTTGGGGTTTTTTTTGGTGGTTTTTTTTGCAATCATATGATTAAAATTCTATACACGGTCGTTTAATAAGTACTTTTGCAGGTAATGTTATGTCCTGGGGCCTGTTTTTGTGGTCTCTGGTCGTGTATTTTTGTAGTAAAACATTTGGGACGAATTTATAGTGGTCACTTGATACAGATTGCATGTACGATGTCGACTGTACATTTTCTTTAATTCTGAATATCAGTGGAAACGTTGTTGTTTTGAATACTGCCGTCCTTAATATGAATTATTTACCTATTTTCACGATCCATTTTTCCCGCAGGTTAAATACTTGGGTACCTAGTAAAAGTATATATATTCATAGAACCTTTTAAATTTTATATTTCTGATTTAATGATCTTAGAAAATTATTGCTTTAAGGAAACGAAGAACTAGTGCAAGATGAAAATTCAAATCGGATGTTAGGTGCAACAGTCGGAATTCCCATGAGTTTAGCTTTTGTTGTACTGGCTGTGGTGGTAGTGACAATTGTCATTCTTCGTAAAAGGTATTATTGAATCGTAACTTCAAATGTAGAAATACTTACAACAGAAACTATTCTATGTAGAAAAGAACAAAACAGAGGAAAATATATATCAGAACTCTATGTAGAAAAGCAAAAGACAGAAGAAAAATATGTCATAAGTCTATATTAAAAAGTACAATGCAGACGGAAAATATATCGTAAAACTATGTAGAAAAAATACATAAAAGCGGGTACTGGACTGATTGTATAAGCTCGAAAGTTCGCATTATTGGCGTTTCGATAAAGAGGTATGTATATAGTTATAGTTTGGGATATTTACCTATATGTGCTCAAGGATACAGCTTTCGTCGTTGTGCTTCGATATCAACTAAAATAAACAGTTTACAAATGTGTATATTGTAAAATTGAAGATTGTAAAAACGCTATGCAATAATTAGAAAGAAAAGATGTTGAAACTTGTATTTGAAATTTTAAATAGTGTTTTTTATCAATGACATTTCAAGTTTAATTCTTTTTTAATTTTAGGAGACAAAAGCGCATTCCTGGTAAAGATGCTGATGTCACTGAAGCTGACAATACGAACGACAAAAATAAAGATGATATACCGAGCATTCCAAATAAAGGTTTGGTGAAAACAAATAAATATTATACTCAGCCTAAGCATTTAGAAAGCGTTAAAACTAACTTCGAGGTTTGTATATTTAAATATGAAACTGTTTTGAAAAAGAAATGGGTTCTTATCCATTATTGTATATCTGTTCCAAATTGCTTATAATGCTTCATAACAACTGTACTGCTGAAAAAATATATTGGAGTTTTTATGCTCCCCGAAGCGGGGTTGAGCATAAACACGCCACCTTGTACGTCCGTCCGTCTGTCCGTCCGTCACACTTCTTGTCCGGAGAATAACTAGAAAAGTATTAAAGATACCAAGTTGTAAATGTATACAGTGACTGAGCTCATTAAAAGAAAGTGCAGTAACAAGGAACCATAACTTTAGGTGGTCTCATTTTTGAATGACCTCCCTTTTGTTGAAAACTTTGTCCGGGGCATAACTCGAATACTATGCAAGGTATTGACTTGATACTTTAGATATTGATAGAGTTTAGATAGAGGGAGTGCAGTGATTAATTATCTCCTTTTTTGTACAAACCTTGTCCGGAGCATAACTTAAATACTATATAAGGTATTGCATTCATACTTTACATATTGATAAAGGTTAGTGCAGTGACAAGTAACCATAACTCTAGGTGGTCCCATTTTTTTCTTCTCTTTCTTTTTTGAAAACCTTGTCCGGGGCATAACTCAAATGCTATGTAAGATATTGATTTCATACTTCAGTGAGAGGGAGTGCAGTGTTAAAGAATCACAACTTTTGCTGACCACATTTCACCTTAACATAACTTACTGAAAAGCACCTTATGCTACAGTAATTTCGGGGAGCATCCATCGGTGTTACCGATCGTCTTGTTTCTTACTTTTACAGACCCGGAACTTGTTCAGAGAACTGTGACTTTTGCTAATGTAGCACCTGAAGAGATTGAATATTATGATTTCGCTCCAAGGAAGGAAGATATCAAGATACATCAAATATGGGATTACATACATGATGGAATGGCAGATGACTGTAAACAATTTTACAAAGAATTTGAAGTAAGCATCTGAAAGACAGGTATAATAAAGACATGTTACAGAGTATTATGCATGTAATACAAATGTGGATAAAAAGCTTAAATCTTCGTATTTGGCAATTGTTTGTTCAAAACTTTAAAAGCTGTAAACTTACCTTGTATTGATTTACGTTCATGTTATATTGGAACTTAACTTATATTAGGATGCTAGTATTAATGGTTCATATTTCCTGTGCTTTAGATGTACTTAATAAATGTACAAATAGGATTATAAATACCATGTGCCCTGAAGTATTACGTCAAAGTTAACTTCCCTTAAAAATTTAAACGTTGAAAAGTCATGAAGATCTTTCAGAAAAAATCATTTAGACAAAGTCTTTTGTGCTGAAAGGGACAATAACTTAATTTAAGAATCTTGCAATATTATTCAGGGTTTCAAGAAAGGCTTGCAACTTGAGTGCAAATGTGCCAGAGAATCACAGAACAAACTGAAAAATAGATATAAAGAGGTCTATGCTTGTATGTACATGATGTCACTTATTCTGTTGCAATTGAAATAAAAATTATACTGTCTTAAAGTAGTTAAATGTAAATGTTTGTGTTTAAGGCAATCGTATATTGTTATATACAGGTGAAAAAAATGGTTAATAACTTAGGTCCAAATATCTAATCAATAACAGTGTGGCTAAACAGAAAAAGATGCATGCGTTATCTAGACACAAATTCAAAATATAACTCATTTTATGTTTGACCAGATATTGAACATCATTTATATATAAATGTTACAAATTGACATTTTGTTTATTAAAGATGATGAAAATCGTGTTTGTTTGAAGCCAAATGATCAGTCTGAAGGTGATTATATCAACGCGTCCTTTATTGATGTGAGTACAAGTCTATACTTAGATATATCGGGTAGTTTCAGTGTTTGTAAAGTGCATATATCATAGATTTATATGTATAACTATACCCTTATATTCCCTTATAGATGTCAAGCAATTAACTATAAATAAAAACTGAATGAATTAATGCCTAAACTAAGACCACGTCAAATAACCAACCGAGTTATTTTTTCGATGTAACAAATGACAGTTCTGTCATTTTCTTATACATTTTTCATGTAAGCCATGTAACTTTATGAAGGTTAAAATGCTTAAACCCTCTCTCTTTTGAAATTTGATTAATACATGTAATTTTCAGAGTTTCTTTTTTCAGGGATACGAGAAACTTGAAAAATTTATTGCCTCTCAAGGTATATTCATTTATTATACATTAACTGCATTACTTTGTGAATAAGATATTTTTCGAAAGCGTGACGCTATGAAAATATGACAGACAGATTTGATCAATTGTATTATTTGGTTTGACCACTCTTTTATTTTACTTTATTTTAATCACAGTTCCATGCAACAACAAGTTTTACTAAGTTCTTTGGTTGTTGATTCTTTTTCCATGATGTTGCCTTAGAAGGTGTATGATCTGGTTGGTTAAATGTAGCTTCTTGTTGCTTTTGTTACATAAAGGTCCCACAAAAGAAATGGTTGATGATTTTTGGAGGATGATTTGGCAACAACGCTGCACAGATATTGTCATGTTGACCAATATATTTGAACTCGGTGTGGTAAGAATATTTTGCCGTTGGCTATGTATCATTTTGTTTTGCATTCGCATTTGCACAATTTATGTTATTTAGCACTTTTTAGCTTTTGGGCGTGAATGGAGGCCCAAGTTGCCCATCCGAAATTATTTCAGCATGGTCGAAGAACTCGACAGAACCATTGACCTTTCGCAAGACAGCTGAATTGTTTCTCACAAGATACCTTGTTTATCTAAATGTTTATTTCGTTTTTGAGTGGTTTAACGTTACACCGACACAGTTATAGGCCAAATGATGACTTTCCAGCCTTTTGTGGTGGGGGTATATCCAACCATTAAAAGATGGGCGGGTACCTTTATTGAACCATCGACCTTTCGCAAGCCTACTGAATGGCTTTCTCACAAGGAAAACCTCTACATCGCGCCCACAATGGTGAGGAGTAAAAGATTCGAAGTCAGTAACCTTAACCGCTCGGCCACGCCACCAAATCTTGCTATGTAACTATTTACGTTGTGATATATACCCGCGTAAAGAAGGATTCATAAATATACCTCCATGTCGGCTTTTGTCGTGATAATAATTGTTTATTTTTTTCTTTTAGCAAAAATGTCTTCAATATTGGCCAATGGATGATGAATCCATTTCATTTGGGAATATTGCGGTGAAGCTTCTCAAAGAAGTAAAGTCCAGTGACTTTGTGATTAGAAATCTGGAAATTAATCACGTATGTTTCAACCCTACCTCGCAACACTTGGATAATGTGTGATTAACTTATTGCTTTCCTCATGTCGATCAGCCTTCCGCAAGACCAATATATTTTCCAAATAATTTGCCTTTAATAAATAATCATAACACTATTTCATACTAGGATTGCTTGTGACGATTGGATAATCTTTTGTCTATGGGAGGTTGTAAGTAGAAGACCAAGGTCTTAGAGATATTGATATTGTCTGATGCAAGGATTCAACATAATAGGATGGTTGAGCGAATTTGCATTATGGGATTAATGACCATTGCAAAAAAAGAAATGGTATTCATACATGATATTTTATACAGTGGTTTGACTTGTTTGTTATAGCATTATCATACTGCCTCTTTGCTGGTAATTTATTTGATTAATAACTGAAAAATGTTGAAGCCTTCTGACAAGAAAAGTTATCGTTGCTGCATTGAAAGCTGCATTCTTTGAATGTGATTTTCTTACTGGTCCCTTCTTCTTGTTTTTTACAAGATGATTGCTTAATATAGTGTGCTAGTGAAACGGATTTCTTATAGTGCATGTTAGTTTAAGGTCAAATTCTAGATTCAGAAACGATTTAGGGTCAGTAAGTGGATAACACTTTGGTCTATGAATTTCAAACTATGGAACCTGCTAATTTTTTGTTGTACAGGTCGTCAGAGGTCGATGAGGTTTTTACTTTGAGACTAATAACTGAAGACGCTGTCATGATTTCTTGTCGATTTTTTTTTCAAATTTTATTTTATTGTGTTTTTTTTTTTTTTTGGATTTGGACATTAGCTATTCAATTTGATTTTTATTTGTATTGGACGAAACTGTATCTTTGGAGATCACAAGCCATTGTATCGTCTGAAAAGAATACATTTGAGAGTGCACATTTTTGTTTGACATACTGTGTTTTTTATTGTTTCTTTATCAATTAATCAGATTTTGATGCTTCTTCATTTAAAACAAAGCCCAGTTAATCTTTATTTTCAACCATTTTCCTAGAAAATTAATTGAATTTTAGTATGTAGAATTTAGTATCTTTACAGTATTTACTGGAAGCAAACGTTTTGTGAATTGTTTTATTTTGTAAGGTTCAGATGCAAGTTATAGATAATTGTAAAGGTCTCCAGGAGTAGTAGTAGGATCTTTTTGAATTTTAAGATATATTTCATTATGACAATTCTACGGCCATGTGAATTATTTTACAAAATGATGCCCCATTACAGTTATGAAAAAATCGAAATATTTCTATTTTTTTCACGAGAATGCCGTTTTTGTAACTAGGATATCCTGAAAGTTTTACAACAGTACACCAGTGCTTTAGATTAGTAAATCTGAATGATTTTGTTGTAAAGGTTAAGAGAAATATAAATGCTACTGAATGGGCGGGTTAAACAGTAATTGTATTTCTTTTGTTTACAGAAAGGCGATGAAACCCGAATAGTAAAACAGTATCACTTCACATCTTGGCCTGATAAAACAACACCAGATACAGCATGGAGCCTTGTCAACTTCTGGAGAATTGTCAGAGAGGGAACAATAGATGGAAAATATCCAATAGTGGTACATTGCAGGTACCTTCCTGATTATAATCCATCGTAACTGAAATGTGTGTGTATTTAGCATCTTTTTCAATCTTACAAACGACGGGGACTACTTGTAGCATTGAGCTGGAATATCAAATCGTAGACACGTGGACGTACCGGGACATTTATTGCCCTAGACAACCTGTATAATTATGCATAATTGCAGTGACTGAATAGGATATGCCGGGATATTAATTGCCCTAGACAACATGTATAATTATGCATAATTGCAGTGCGGGAATAGGACGTACCGGGACATTTATTGCCCTAGACAACATATATAATAATGCATGATTGCAGTGCGGGAATAGGACGTACCGGAACATTTATTGCCCTAGACAACCTGTTTAATTATGCATATGTTTATTGCATTGCGGAAATAGGACGTACCGGGACATTTATTGTCCTAGACAACCTGTATAATTATGCATATGTATATTGCAGTGCGGGAATGGGACGTACCGGGACATTTATTGCCCTAAACAACCTGTATAATTATGCATATGTATATTGCAGTGCAGGAATGGGACGTACCGGGACATTTATTGTCCTAGACAACCTGTATAATTATGCATAATTGCAGTGACTGAATAGGATATGCCGGCATATTTATTGCCCTAGACAACATGTATAATTATGCATAATTGCAGTGCGGAAATAGGACGTGCCGGGACATGTATTGTCATAGATAGCATGTTTAATTATGTGCATTGCGGGAATAGGACGTACCGGGACATTTACTGTCTTAGACAACCTGTATAATTATGCATATGTATATTGCAGTGCGGGAATAGGACGTACCGGGACATTTATTGCCCTAGACAACCTGTATAATTATGCATAATTGCAGTGACTGAATAGGATATGCCGGGATATTTATTGCCCTAGACAACATGTATAATTATGCATAATTGCAGTGCGGGAATAGGACGTACCGGGACATTTATTGCCCTAGACAACATGTATAACTATGCATAATTGCAGTGCGGGAATAGGACGCACCTGAACATTTATTGCCCTAGACAACCTGTTTAATTATGCATATGTTTATTGCATTGCGGAAATAGGACTAACCGGGACATTTATTATCCAAGACAACCTGTATAATTATGCATATGTATATTGCAGTGCGGGAATGGGACGTACCGGGACATTTATTGCCCTAAACAACCTGTATAATTATGCGTATGTATATTGCAGTGCAGGAATGGGACGTACCGGGACATTTATTGTCCTAGACAACCTGTATAATTATGCATATGTATATTGCAGTTCGGGAATAGGACGTACATGGACATTTAGTGTCCTAGATAACCTGTATAGTTATGCATATGTATATTGCAGTGCAGGAATAGGACGTACCGGGACATTTATTGCCCTAGACAACCTGTATAGTTATGCACATGTATATTGCAGTGCGGGTATAGGACGTACCGGGACATGTATTGCCCTAGAAAACTGTATTATTATACATATGTATATTGCAGTGCAGGAATAGGACGCACCGGGCTATTTATTGCCCTAGACAACCTGTATAATTATGCATATGTATATTACAGTGCGGGAATAGGACGTACCGGGACATTTATTGCCCTGGACAACCTGTATAATCAAGGTGTTACTGAAGGAAGTATCAGACCAGCACAGATGGTAGAAACGTTGCGAAGACAGAGAACTTCCATGGTACAAACAAAGGTAATCTAGTAACATACAGAGCTTACTTGTGTACGTTTTAATTTACTCTCAATTTAAGCAATTTCTGAAATTGCTTTCTTCATAAACATGAAGATTGCTTTCTTCATAAACATGAAGATTTATTTTGACTGATTTTTGCATTGTTACACTTGTATATGCATTCCGTGTGCTTCTTTTATTTTTATTTTTTTTTTTTTTTTTTTTTTTCATTATAGATAATATTAACATTTCCATCAAGACAGTATTTAAGATGTTAGGAAAACAATTGTCCATACGCTGGCGGATCCTAGCTGGTGTATGTGACGTTTTAATTATAGATATTTGTAAACGAGATGGATTTTATAGTAGTAACACTACATAACTTAGAATCTGCTGAAACGATAACTTTCGAAAACAGCATAAATTTATGAAGACAGAATGATTATAAAAATGTAATTGTCAGGTGATAAAGTGTATGACTATTTACAAATCCTAAGATAGATAGCTAGTTAAAGAATGCAAATAAAATTATTTCTTTAATTAGATAAGAAGATTGTTGACTTTTGTTTAGGAGCAGTATGTATACATGCACGAGGCTGTATCAGAAGCACTGTTATTTGGGACTCATTTTGTGAAGACAGACCAGTTTGAACACACGTATAGTTATCTGTTAGAGAAACAGAAGGGCAGTGAAAAATCAAATCTAGAGATTCAGTTTGACGTAAGTACTTTGTTCCTACCATTATACAGTAAGCAACGCTATAATGTCACAAATGGTCGGAAAAATTTATATCGATAGTGGTTTAGAATTTTATTCCAAATATGGCATTAAGACGATGCATCACGATTTTATTTGACCTACCAAATGTCAATGCATTTAATTAAATATTATGTTTGGTTTTATGTAGCTCATTGAATCGAGTCTGAATGACAGTGAACCAATGGTGAATAGTACACCATCAGAAAGTAATGCAGCTGATGACATCGGAAAGAATATTCCAGCGGAAACTGAGGCAGTGTATACCAACGTTAGTGAAACATTAAGCATTAGTAAGTACACTCTTCTCAATTCTAAGGCGAAATATATGATCACAATTTTGATAACATAATTATTTCATTACCGAAAAAAGGAAAATTAAAAAATTGAAAGGAAATTTAAAGACATCGTCCGTTTAAGTTGGTCAAAAGGCATAAAATCCATTAACCTACATTTTTAATTCAACAGTCTTCTTTTCAGAGCCGAACAACCAAACAAACGAAGGAACAAAGCTGCATAAATTATATCTTATAGTAAGTACAGATGTAAGCCAGAACAAAATATTATATAAAGTTTCATCATCGTAGTTACCTTGTGTGTAGAAATATGTAAATACGAACTAGAACGTGAAGTTGAAGTGTTGCTGTGAAAAGTGTCGGTTTACCGAACTTTTCATATATATTGTATAAGATTGTGTTTATCTGTTTCATTTAATCACTGAATGTTCTAATATTTGAAAATATACTAGTAGACTGACTTTTAATATATTTTTATTACATTTTAAGACTTCAAGTAAATTGCCAATATATTATTAGGTTATTTAACATTGCTCTGTACAATACGGAGATATATTTGGACGAGTACCCAGCTGAGAAAAACACATTGGACGAGCCGCTAGGCGAGTTCAATATGGTTTTCTCAGCTGGGTACTCGTCCAAATATATCTCGTATTGTACAGTGCAATGTTAAATAAATTTTTTTATTCTATATCTATTTTATCTTACTATAATAACAGTTTAAATTAAAAATGTGAGGTGTTATGCCCACAAACATTGTCAGATAGTTTGGTGAAGATCGGATGAAAACTGTTCGACTTAAGATAGCGGACAAGGCTAAATTCTTTGTTTTTCGAGTAATTCAAGGACTATAGTCAGAGTGCCTGGTACAATTTGGCTGGTTAATCGAAATTGGCCGTGATGTTATGCCCACAAACATTTTCAGCAAGTTTGGTGAAGATCCGATGAAAACTGAATTAGTGAGCAGACATGTTTTGGAAGCTGACCGACCGTCCGCTGCCATTCATTAATCTTCTCCATTTTGTTTCTAAAACGTTAAATAAAAACTGCTGAGGTAGCTCTTCAGACAGTCAGGGCTGATATCTTCCAATTTCTAGGTTTCGTCCGGAACGGCTTCATTTAGCGACTTTTCAAATATTCCAACATCTGATGATCTTTTTACTGTATTTTTAAGTTTTTGATTATTAACGAACGTTTTAATATCTAAATCAGATAGCATTGCTACCACTTGAATCGTTTTTGTGTGTATTCTTATAGGCATACAGACACTAAATAGCCTGAGCACCTATGAAAAAATGGTAGTCGCATAATGGCGGATTCAAATAGTTCTCAGTTTTTTTTTTGCTGTAAGAAGGATTTTTCCTTGAAATCATTGCTATACATTGGTTGAAATCATATTGCATGCCTATACTTGACATACTGGTAGCATTTGCATGTTGAAAAAAGACTCCAAACTGATTTAACATGTGAAATTTATTCATACACCCCTACCCTAAATTGTGATTGTCATTTCAGTGTAAAAATTACGGTGTGTCCGTTTGACCAGAAATATTTTTCTTGCATCAAACATGACCACTACTTTTCTTTAGATATTTTTACAGTATAAATGTTGCTCTACAAGAAAATGTAAGTTAAAGAAATTTAAAATGGGTCTAGGTGTGTATTGCAGCATTGTGAAAACTTGTCATTTTATATAGAATATATAGTGGTGGCTATTTAGTGTGTTATAACCTTGTGTGTACTCAAATTAAATCCAGATTTCAAGACGAATAATCAAGCTCTATATATAGAGCGCCTACTTCATCCGATTTACATTCGGAACATTTCCACGCGTTTCGGGCTTTATCGTATGTTTAACATGGGACTGTTGAACCGTCCAAATACAGAAAATACAGGATTTTATGTACGCGCGTGCGTCCAAATACAGAAAATACAGGATTTTTGTACGCACGTGCATCCAAATACCGTAATTTATTACATACATGTTTCTATTCCCCGTTAAGTTACACTGGTACCGGAAACGTCAATATTTTTCCATACACTGACGCCTGAATTTCATATCGGGTGCGTGACGTAATTCAGTGTTTGTTCTTGCACTATTTTTTTTCTATTTAGTTCAGTATTGTGATCCTATTCAGGCTATTGAACAAATTTATGATATTTACATTATATTTATACGTGTAGATGTGTATGTAATAAAAAGGTTATTATCTTTGCATCGGGAAATATGCACTCGTTCTTCAGCGGAAGAATATTGCGCTCCTAAAGTGCCGCAATATTTCCGCTGAGAACTCGTGCATATTTCCCGATACAAAGCTAATAACCTATAAATATTGTACGGTCACGTGTTGCAAATGAACGCTTGCGATTGGATAGATAAAATAGATATAGAATAAATTTTTGTATTAAAGCCTCCCTTCTTGAATATTTCTTCCCTATGATATCATTTCGTAGTAGAGGTCGAGTTTCACTCGCAAATAAGTTAAACATTTATATATGTTTCTTCGTAGAACAATCAGGAGAAACAAACGCTTCTTGTGAAAACAGTTCCAACTGATTCAAACATGACTGAAGTCTTTCTAAATTTAATATTATCTTCGAATGTGACAACAGTCCTACAGTTACAGGTAATTATTATTAAATGCATTTCTTTAACCGATTATTCTTTGAAAACATACTTTTATTAACTTTATTGTTCATGCATGTGACACAAACATATATGAATCTATAAGATAATCAAAACGATTTTGAAAATCTATAAAATCTCGGACCAGTATTTCACATTAGTAAGATAGTGATAATGTTTTTACATACAGGAAGGCGCTCCTGGTTTAATCACTGACATGAACGTGGGTCACTTCGATGTTAAAATTTCCAACCAGACAAAGTTAGAAAACTGGATGCGGAAAGAATTTTCAATTATGAACACTGAGGTAATGATATGTTCATTTCTTTAAACACATTATTTAACATGGTATGACAATGTACTGACCAAATTATTACCAGGTACATGTATAGTATTCATATAAAGAATACAAATTGAGTTATAACTTGACTTGATTTCAAGATTTATAGTAAAATATTAAGTCGACAGAGCTACATTATGTATAGCGGTAAATGAATAATTTAAAACTGAATATTTATAATGTAATATTTATACACTTGTACAATATTGATGTACATTGTAATTTCATCAGCAGAGCGGCATAAAAGTAGCAAGAAATATACAGCAGTACGAATATTTTGACCGGAAGAATGTAGAAAACACACCGAGAAATGTGCTGTCATTACTAGGCCTTTTGTCAGATGTACACTCAAAGCAGCATCAAAATTGTGATGGGGAAACAATTTTATTGGCTGATAGGTAATTAGTTTATTAAGTGCTCAGAACTGATTTGATGGGGAGACAATTTTAGTATATGATAAGTATTTAGGAATAAGGTATACAAAAATTGTGACACTGGGGGCAGTTTTAGTGGTTGTTAGATAAGAGGAGGTAAAGCTATATAAGCCTTGTGGCTGGGTGATATTTTGATTGCTCTGAGGTACGGAAAGAAAAAACATGAAGAGAAGTTAAGTTACCAGAGGAAGAAGCACTTACTGTAAACTACAGAAAATCGTGCGACAAAAAGTTAATTACTATCACTAAATCATGTTGACGTAAAATTGAAATGCAATTTTGGTTGTTAAAGATCTTTAAATATTCTTACGAAATAAAAACTTATATTCCTATCTTTTGTAAATCACAATAGGTCGTGGGTTCGATCCCCGGCCGCGTCATACCAAAGACGTGAAAAATGGTACCAGAATCCCCCTTGCTTGGCACTCATTTAAAGGGAAACTGTCTTCTCTACTCTTATACCCTGTCGGCGATGGATTCCACCAAGAATGAGGTGTCGACAGTGATTAACATAAGTTGTAGAACTGGCTTCACAGTCGACCTAAAATAAACTAGTATAAACTAAACCACAATAAAATACTGGCCTTGAAATAAACGCCTTTCAATTTTCAGCGGTTCCAGCAGATGTGGAGTAGTGTGTGTTATTCAGAATGAACAAGCACGTATGAGTAAAGAAGGCAATGTGAACATAATAGATTCGGTGAAAAACATTCGCCATCTGGACAGAGATTCTGTGTCGACTTTGGTGAGTTTTAACATTTTTTGGTTAATAAGCTCATTCTACATTTTATTTCATACTGTTACTTCGATTGCGAATAGTTTCACGGAAAGTTTTCTTAAAGTTACAATTGTAAAAATAGTCAAGCAAGTTTGGTTTTTGAAATGTTTGACCAGAGTTTTTTTATTAATTTTACTGATTACACTTTACACAGTTTTGTTTTAATCTTTGACTTTCTTATTTCAGGAGCAGTACAAATTCTGCTATGAAGCGATTCTAAGTACTATACAGCAGAATGATATTTATCAAAATGTGTTCTTATAATAGGTGTTTAATATGTTAGAAATTCTTTGTATCTCATACTTTCTATTATGTAAATAGAGACCAGTTTCAGATCGAACTATCCTTCTTCTGGTGCACAATGTAATGTGTACTTTTTAATCTGATGTTCACATTTGAAGACATTTTTGTGTCATAATAGAATACAAACAGAATTACTTTTGATTTTATGTCTTTTCAAACGTTTTTTGCGAATTTTACACACTATTCTCTATGCAACGTAACTTGCAATATCATTGTTTTACGTGCGACATCGGAACGTCACTGCGTTTATGGAAGTTTTGTTTTTCAGTCAGTGGGCTTCTATGAGAAAATTGCTCTTTTGAAAACATTTTCGACCTTGGAAAAAATCCCACAGTGTAGAATTTAATAGAAACTTTTCATAGTTGTAGAAAAAATTATGGCCAAAAATATGCGTCGGTCCGGGTGCTTAATTTTTCACAATTCGCCAAATATCAATTAGAGGCCTTTTATTGCACCTTATTTTTAATATTTTGTGTTATCATTGTAAACAATTAAAATCAAACCTACACATTTTTTAAGAATTCTACGTCCCATGTAAGGCTCGAAACAATACCGGTGACGGGCAAATGCTTTAAAATCGGTGATCTTAAGCATTAAGAAATAGAGGCCCCTTTATGGAAGATAGAGCATTAAATTTGAATATTAAGTAAATGTATTTGATCCCTGAATGATAACAGTGTTTAGATAGAAAATTCATACTATATGATGGTAATTATGTAAGATATACTTCATTGTTATATATATTTCAGTATTCCTTTCATAAAACAGTCCACAACAAGTGCTCTCGTTTAGGACTGTACCTATAGCAGCATGAAGTGGGCGGATAGATCAGTGGTTTGCACACTGGCCTTCCAATCCTGAGGTCGGGGGTTCGATCCCCGGCAGCTACTCGGGAATTTTCAGAAATGCTTTTCAGTGTTTCCCACCCAGCTAGAGGTGTACTGGTCAGGAACTCAGGCAATCCTTGCGTATATCAGTGATATACAGGCACGTTAAAGAACCAGGCTGTCTATTCGCAACGAGCTAGGCTAAGTTAGCCGGACAAGCCTGTATCTGATTTCTGATCTCTCTGTCGTGGGGGCTTTGTCTCACTCTGTCCCTCTGGTCAGATCGCTCTGTGTCTGTACTAGCAGAGGATGAATTATGCGCCCTGTGTGGCTGCATTGAACTATGTAAAGCGCATTTGAACGTGAAATTTATCATGAAAAGGGCGCTATATATATCTGGTATAATAATAATAATAATAATAATAATAATATAATGAAGAGCTTTGAAAAGTTAACTTGAAAATAGCACGTTTTATTCCCACATATCAAAATTTAAGATGGTACCCACATACTTTCATGTAACACTTACTGTGGACAGCGGGTATTAAGTTGCAGTCATATAACCCGTCATACGGAACGTTTCTGCCATCAAGCTGTGCATGTAGCAGGCAGACAAGTGCTTGATGTTTGATGCTTAATATCGACTTTTCGTGCCGAATTAAATGTTCAAAAGTTTTAAACCTTGACGTTTTGGAGGGCGATGATTTTTGCACAATTTACAAATAATCCACCTCTCATCTGGTTAATAATTTGAGATTCTAGAATGGCACTAATTCGCGTTCAGAATTCAAGCTTAAAGTTGAAAGGTTGATGCTTCGCATGAAGATCATGCAGATTTAGATTTACTCATTCAAAGTTCAGATTACTAGTATATCTTTGAAAAACACAAAAAAATAAATTACACAAGTATAATTTCACACACATTCGGTACGTGAGGTTTGTACCAGATATATTCCATATGAAGGAACAAGAAGAAGGAACATTTTTAGAAAGGTTACTTATTGTAAATTTGAATTAAAAATAACATTCATCCCAGGGAATATTTACTTGTGCAACTATACAAACACTCAAGTTTGCTGCACAGTATGTAATAAAAATAAAAAAATGATTTATGTACTTTGAAACTAATAATATATCATCTTATCTGTCAATGATTTATACTTCTTTGTTTATTTTCATTTCTGTTTTTTAAAATGGCCTTGAGACAGATGCTTTTTTTAATTTTACATTTTATGGTAAGCGTTAGCGATAAAAAATCCCAGCTATCACAATGCATATATACATGTTGATGTTTCCGTAGTCTCTGTATTGGTAAAGCGGAGGAGCGGGATATCAGTGTCCTGGAAAAGTATAAACGCTGTTTGCGTTGGTATTTTTGTGTCATAGAAGAGCAGGAACGTTGTATGTGTCGTAAGATCGAAGAACGGGATAATTTATTTATCAAAAACCTATATCACTTTTGACAAAATGACGGCTTGTATTTAACAAGTAAATACGAACAGGCAGACAAAAATCCGTATTGTACCTTTCGTATTGTATGTTGTTGGACTACTTTCATTTAAAATACATGCCCTGACGCTGTTCTATAAATAGCGCACATAATAACTAAAAAACAGTTCTATTTTAACAACGATAAACTGTTAAAACATTGAAGGTATCGTTTGATAAAACTACAAACAAAAACGTGGAGGTATGTTATAAAAGGTCATTATAACAGTAGCTAGATCTGGGATTTTGCATTCGGCTCTATTTTGTTAAGTTGAATCAAACTCGGCGCTTGCGCGCCTCGTGCTATCCGACCTGGCAAAATTATCTCGAGCCGAATACAGCATCCAAGACAAGGCTACTGTTATAGTAACCCTATATATCGGAAGAGCGGAGAATTGAAATTGCTTTGTCAGAGGAGAGGGAATGTGATGTGTCAAAAGGCGGAATTGCTAGAATCCCTTTTTACCAGATAAATGGAGTAAAGGGAATATAATGTATCGGAAATGCGTAGGAGGGGGAATGCTACAAGTCGTGGGCGCAAGGTATCGGGAATGATATAATGTATTATAGCTTAATGTCGTTTCCTCTCCCTTCATCCGCCTTGGTAGCCTAGTTGCTTCAGGTGTTGGAGGTCCTGGGTTCGCTTTCTGGCCGTATCAAACCAAAGAAGTAAAAAAGGGCTCTATTAGCTTCCTTGCTTGGCGCTCAGCATTAAGAGAAATGTATAGGACTGGTAAGTCCGGTGTCAGTATAAAATGTGACATACCATCTTCTATACCACAACGAAGGGTATGACATATTCATCTCATAAAGATGGCGTGCGGAATGCACAACCTATGTCACTTGATTCAATGTCAATGTCACTTTTGGAGTTAATCGCTTGGACGATTTTCATAAAACTATCATCAGATATATACTTCACCAAGACGACTTGTAGAGTGCACAACTCCAGTCACTCACTAGGTTCAATGTCAAGGGGTTACACTTGGAGATCAAAGATAGAGTAGCTCAAACTTGTGTCCACCCCATAATATCCTTAATCACTGAGTGAATTATTATGAAATAAGCATCAATTGATCCTAAGTGCATATACCGGTCATTAGGTCCAAGGTTAATGTCACACTTGAAGTTCAAAGCTCATGATCACACATCTGTTTACCAAAGAAACGTCTAGGAGTATCAACCACGCTGAGTGATAACACTTTTTTGTTTGTTTTGAGTGCCAGTGGTATCGCAGCCATGTGGACGGGCTAGTTGATAATGAAAATGTAACAAAGTTTCCTCTAATTTACATTATTAACGCTGATTATAACTTTTCAACGTATTAATTCAAAACGAATGCTTACATGAACATGATGAATGAATACTCCCTATAACTCACTCATTATTTTACATTTTTTATTTACATCATTTTACTAATTTCCAAAATAAACTTCAAGACAGTCCCAGCAAGCATTAGAATATGATTCCGAAAACACTGCAGTGGCTTAAGAAAGGTTGACAATGGGTACCTTAAAACAAAAAGCTGTTATATCTAATACTAAAGATTTTTTGAGTAAATAGGCGAAAAATAGCATCGTTGGTATAAACAGCAAACGTATTCATTCATTTTAAAAAATATGACTTTTATATCTGTGTTGTCATGGCAATTTAAATTCTCTAATAATCTATCATTTGGAAATGGCGTGGTTAGGCTTTTAAGGGGTGTATTGTGCAATAAGCCATCATTAACATTATTCTTTTAAGAATACACTGAAATCTGAATTAGACAATATATCTGTAGTATTAGAGCTAACATTTCTCGAAAGCCTATGAAAGTTTATATATAGTATAAACATTTATTGTATATAACGTTCATGACGTCAGTGGCGTTGAGCTGAATTAAGGTGAAAGTGTAATCTTTAATATGTACTGAACTATACATACATGGACAAATGTGTGGTCTTTAAACCGGGTTTAACTGTATATTTATCGACAAAAGCACGGTCTTTAAACAGAGTTCAACTGTATATACCTTACCTTGAAAAAGGTGTAGTCTAAGTCCGTGTTTAAACCTTTGACCTGAGTATAAACATTGACGAACACTAATACATTGACAACTGTATATCCAACTATATAGAAGTGTCTTTTTCATCAGGTTGAACCGTATATACATTGACAAGGTATGGTCTTTGAACCAGGTTTAATTATATATTTTATTTATCAACAAAGGCAAAGGTGTGGTTTTTTAATCGGGATTAAAAGTATAAACATCAACAAAGGTGAGGTCTATTTGCAGAAAGTTGCGGTATTAAGCTCGGTGTAAACAGTATATATTTCAGTTGTTAACACATGTACTTGAATGGAAACTCTTGAAATGTGTGTTTGGTTTTTTTAATGTTCATAATTTATGATTGATAAAATCATATGGTTTTTTTTTAATATTCATAATTTTGCTAATTGTCCATCTAAACACATACATATCAAAACATAAATATTGTAGGTAAAAAAATTAATCATCATTTCAAAACCGTTTCAGATGTTTTATTTCGTGCGTTTACCATGCAGAATATAAACAAATGTATGTCTATAAGGTTAAACAAAAGACCACAGTTGCCAAGGTTTTACAAAATTTCAGATGTATAGCAGGTCACCAGCAGCGGTGATTGTTTACGTATTACGTAGACAAGATTTTAAGTAGTAAGGTATTCCTTAGCAAAAATCAAGTTAGTTTAGCAACGTTGAGTCTGTTCCACAATCTTCTCTTCACTGAATCATTCTACTTTACATTACCAAGATAATAACCTAAAAACAGCAAATATGCTGTTTTTGTTGTATAAAGAACCTTTCGACTCGCAAAAGGAAAACAAACATTCAAACAAACAGTCCGTCCTTTGAGTATTTTTGTGCCAGTGTTTTGTATTGTTGCAGTGCACTAAACCAGAACTTGTCCATTATACCATCAGAATGCGCATTAGCAACTAGAAGATGGCACTTCTTGTCCTTTGATTCAAAACATTCTATAGCGTCTTTCTCATTTAAATTGAGATTCATCAGGGGAGCGTGTTTAACATTTTTAATTTTGTCTGGCAAAAGCCCAAACAAATATACATCGTCCACCCAAAAGAATGGCGTAACTCTGGCTGCTTCATACATTTCTTTTATAATGTCTTTTGTGATAACTGTGAAAAATCCATTACAATACGTCACCGGAAAATGTGTCATATTTTTAAATTCGCTCTCGTCGATTTTCCACTTCCCTTTCTTTCTCTGAATCTGACTTGTTCCTTTATTCCTCACTGGACACCATATTTGTCTCGTTTTGTTTCTAAAATTTGATTCTAATTCTTCCATTAGTTTGAACACATTTAGAAAAACGTCATCGTCAACTTTGACAATAATTTCTGCTTGCTTACAGAACTCTGAAATCCACCTAAGTCCTAAAACACCTTTATGAGTAAGGTTTCTATACGAATCTATAAAATTCCCTTGTACGATATCTTTATTCACTGCCGATTCATGTTCGATAAGAGCTTGCGTTGAATCCTTTTCAGGTTTTCCAAGAATGAACACTATTCTCATTGAATGTCTTTTAAAGAGCTTAAAATTGGCCCAAGTTTCTCTGATTGATGACCGTCTCATGAAATGTGTGGTGGCAGAATGTACTACTACAATAAACGACAATTCTTTTACTCCTTTGCACACGAATTTGCTGTTAATGTTGTACGGGTGGCTCGAAACTGTCAGAGGAAAAGAATGTCCGTTCTCTAAAGAACGATCGTCAGGTCCAGTCTTCCTTTCACCTTTAGTTTTATTATTCACTTTTTTCATATTGCTAAATTTGTTTTCTGCGAAAACGTGCCTCGTTTCGGACATTAGATCACGTGACTGTTTAAGGTCTTTAATACCAGTTTTTAAATGTTTAACGATTTTAGCAGAATCCTTCATTTTAAAAGCAATATAAACATTTCCATCTTCATGTTCAATAAGTATAGTATTTTCAGATTCCTTTTCCAGGTCTTTCCAATTCAGTCTAGCATGCTCGAGTGACGTCATTATAGTGGGCGTGCGTTTCATACTTACCACCATAGAAAGGAAAACGAAGACAAGTACTAAGAAGCAGATTGCTGAGATACAGTTGACCTCACCTCGGAAAAGATTAAAACATAGCCGAATAGCTGTAATACGCGCCGATCTTACTGACGTCATCTTTAAAGGTCCATTTGCAACATCTGAAAATATATCAAGAAAGATTTTATTTTCTTTGTTGATATGAAACAAATCTGACTACATGCACAGATTCTAAATGCACATGTTTTATCTATTTGCACATGATGAAGTTTGTGTTTGTGCCAAACGCTAATTATCTCGAATGCAGTGTTCGTAGCAAAAACTGTTCAAAATAAGAGATGTGTGCGTGCGTGCCTGTGCATATTATGGATCACAGTGACAATATCGCTTTAAAGCGATAGTAAATCTCATTGAAAGAAAGGATTTCATTTCTCACATTGCCTTTGCTCAATGTTTAAACAGAGCGGGTGCCCCCAAATCTAGACGGCTTTTCATATACATTTGCTTTGCATTTTGTTACTGTTTTTGAGTCTTGTATTTTGTTTAATCAAGACTATGACTGAATAAGTTTCTGCTTGAGGTAGTCGCAAGCTGAACTGATCTATGCTCATAGTTCTAGATGGATTAAAATAACCACTGTTTGTCAAATGTTTACAGTTAAGTTAAATAGAAATGTTATCTGTCCTTTTTCTATACAAGTTCAGATAACGTACTCAAATGACTTTCATTAGGCGGTATCTCAGGTATCATAAGGTACACAGACATTAATTTTGATTAAATGTAAGCAGACCCATTTATAACATAAAGACATGTAATACTATTTACAAACGATCTTAATTCAACACGATTTCATTTTAAGACACGAAACAGGAAGAATGTATTCATTGGCTATGATTTCATGTTTTCGAGTGACACATTGCCATTCCCGAATGGCGATATAACTGGTTTTTACTGATAATAATTAAAAGGAAGACATGTGTTATATTTCTTTGTTATGTTATTTTCTTGGCATCTCATATATACGTTTAATTAGTCTTTATTTCACTTTGAATGTAACATTTGAGAAATGAATTATGCTTTGTATTAAATAATCAAAGAGAAAATTTTATGCTGTAACATTTAAGAATATAGATGTCAATGTACATGTAACCTATAGATTGTTTTATTTAATCATTTACCTAAAAATAAATACGCGAATTTCTCAATAATTTTGCAAAAATAAAAAAAACTTTAGAGTCCACATGTGTTGTAGTTTGAACATTTTGTTTTCATTTTTGCCAAATCCTGTTCTATCAAAATGAAAATATTTGTACAGATTTTTTTAGTTTCTTGTGTAGAACGTGCCACAACAACAACACGACAACAATAATAATAATAATAATAATAATAATAATGAAAATTCTTCACAGTATGAACAGTATGAGGATGACTCAAAAGTTAATTGAGACCACCTGATGATAGGACCAATAGTTTGAAGAAGTTTATTTAATATTCATAGAGAAGTATACGAGACATTATATATCTGATGTAGGACATGTATAAACAATTTTGGCAAAGGATTGTCGATGGCGGCAATATACTTAATGAGTATATGTACATTCATGATAAATACACCTCATTTTTATCTCTATCGTCTCGCAAAATGTTTACCTAACAATTGCAAAGTTGTAACTTTAGAATATATTTCAATTCAAGTGCGGTAGAAGAACAATAATGAAAAAAGATTATTAAGATAACGTTGAAATATAATGTCTGTGATGTTTTACAATTACCTACTGTGATTTACACAATCTGTGCTCTCAAAATTAGCTAGATTTCTACTGATTTTTGTGTTTTCGGATGTGATAGTTCGATTGCTTTGTGCATGCTTTGACTTTTATTTAAAAATTATAGCTACAGATACTTCTTTCTTAAATCTTTATACAAAACGCATGGTGCTCGTCTTCCAGTTTATTACAGATCAGACATATTCTATTTTCATATATAGTCTTATTCTACTTTAAGCCTGTGAGACGAAACCCTATCAAGTTAAGTTAATGCGATCCTGTATTTCGTAATATTTACTTGATTTAGATATGTTTGAAAAACTGACACATGACGCATTATCAAAAGAAAACCATAAATAAATCATGCTACCTATATACAATTTCGTCAGTCGCAAAAATTCCATCTTAAGGTGTGACATGTCACACCTATATTTTCGACGAATAAGATTCGATTAAGGTCAAAGACCACAATTCCTCCATAGCTGACGAATACTGCACATTAACTGCTATCAAATCACTTTTGCCTTTCCTGTATGTATTCAATCCGTTATCTTGCAATAGAGTAAGATTTTGTTTAATGTTGACAAACTTTATCTCTTGAATATCTTGAGTGAGCTGACCGAACATATACACGTCATCTACGTTTATCAGCGGCGTTACTCTAGCTTTCTTAAAGAGTTCACCAACTACTTTAGATGTCATTATCACCACATAACCAGAACAAAACTGGGGCAAATGGGTGTGATTTGTAAAAACCTCTGGCGGTATATACCATTTAGAATTTTTATCTCTTACTATTGGACTTTTTCCACCTTCGATAACATGGCACGCGATAACACTTTTGTCTGCGTTCATAGCTGGTAATACCTTTTGCATAACTGCGAACAAATTCATAAACATATCGTCGTCGGCTTTTATGACGTACTTCACATGTTTGCAGTTCTCCTCAATAAAGGCCATAGCAGTTACACTTTTTAAAGTTAGATTATGGAAATTGTCAATAAAATCTCCTTCAATTATATCACCGTGCAATAACTGCTCGTTGTTTATCTTAACTTGATCGTTAACATCCGTTGGCTTTCCGAGAATAAAAACAAACTTGACTTCCCTTTTGATATCTGTATATGCCATGCTGGATGCCCAGCTATTTCTTAAAGTCCTCCTTATCGTGAAATTAGACCATTTACTTTGGAAATAAACCAAGATTTCAGTTCTGTTGTCACATTTCGATTTATTACCAATAATGAACCTCGGTATGATAAAATTACGCATATTTGCATCACTTGGTTGTAAAGTTGCTGAGATTTTCAATTTACTAGTTGTGTAAACAGACGGGATGCCACTTGTTTTGACTGGTTTAGTCTGATATCCGTTGGAAGTTCTTTTCACGGTACCATTTCCGTGTGAATATTTTAAATGATCATCAGACACTATGATATTAACACTTTGCAAATATTTTGCTTTGTCGTCCAGGGATATTGTTCGAACAAAAGGGGTTGTGTTGAGTGTCTGTAGAAACATTATAGCTGAAGTCACCGCCACAACAAGACATATTGATCCCAGAGCCCAGTCTTTCCGGCCACGTGTCAGTCTCCGACGAAAGATCATTTTCTCTATAAAACAGAATGATACCGTGGGTCAATGTTGCAGGAAGCTGCTAGAATCAGAATGGTGATTGTTTTAATCCAAACATCTTACGCAATTGTTCCACTTTAACAAAAGTCTCTATGATAGCACAAAATTATTCAAACAGCTGACTTATAAAATGCAGAATGCAATGTATGTATGAGTGTTTTTAAAAGCTGCTGTTTACATATTTGCAAAGTATACAGAAAGAATGGAATGAGTATTTAAAGTACCTTAGAAAGAATAAGCAAGACGTTTATTGAAAAATGAATACAAACCTATCGCAGGTGTTTATCTCGCAATGTGTTTGCACATAAAGATAACATGTCTTAAATATTCTATACATGTGTCATTTTCTGTACAGATTTAAAACAACAATGCATGGAAATGAGAAGTACAATATTGTAATAAAAAAACAAATCTGAAAAACAAGTTAAATAGTCCTCCTAAAATATTACAGAGAAAATAAAAACATGTTTAAAAATTTAGAGAATAAAATACAGATGAAACAGTTAAACTCTTACAGACTTTAGCCTGCTGCAGGCGAATTTAACAGCCTTTGCAAACAGCTTGGAACCAGATCAGACGCCGATTAAATCGGCGTCTGATCAGGTTCCAAGCTGTTTGCTACTCTGACAATATTTCTTCCAATTTTGGAGAAAATTGAATGAACTTCACAATTTTAGCAGACGACATTTCCATCAGACGACAATTTATCTAGCATGCTAAAGGTTAATATATGCAAGGCGAAATCATGAATATGAATACTAATCTCTAATTCGGAAATTAAAGAGCACATCCCTTTCTCTTGTAATTCAACAAAAAAGCTATAGAACGTGACTTTTAAAACTGAAAGTTCATGACAATAAATAAATTTTTGAAATTCTACCCGTTTCTATGAATAAGATAAACACAGCTGAACAATTAAAGAAAAAAAAACACTCAAAAACGACGCCTCTATATAGAAACTTTGAAGCATAATTTTTATTTTAGCAACAGTATGAGTGCATTGCTTAACAAAATTTTCAATGGGTAACACAGTATAATATTAGTTTATCTGTGAAAAAAATCTTTGTTTTGATACCTCTGGAAATGCATTTTTCGTTCTCTTTACAACAACGTGTATACACATTCCAAACATCAAGTTCATCATCATCCTTCAAACATTTCAGTTTATACATAGCATGTATATACAATGTCATAATTTGAGCCGCACCATGAGAAAACCAACAGTGCAGTTGCGACGAGCATGGATCCAGACTGTTCGCTAACGGTTTCTCTAATTGCAATAGGGTTTGAAGCGGATAGTATGGATCCTGACCAGACTGCGCGGATGCGCAAGCTGGTCTGTATCCATGCTGTTCGCACTATGTTGGTTTTCTCATGGTGCGGCTCATTTGTGTTTTCCTTAAATAGAATCTACAAAATGGCTTATTGACGAAAAGTCAGTGCATAATATGTCCCCTTAAAACTTGCTTAAAATGATATGGACAGGAATATAATTCATATTTATAAGTTACAACGTACATGAAAGCAAGAAATGCTAGTTAACTCTTTCCAAAAAAACTGCCTTTTTTCTCGTCGTTTTTACATGCCATACTTTATAATGTGTAATTCTTCCTTTTCCTATCCGAAGACAATGTAACTATGACCATAACCTAAACCAAAAGGTTTTCACATACCTGTTACTTTATATCAACTCAGCTGAAGTATACAAAACGTACCTTCTTTCGTTATGACGTATGTATTAATTTTACTAATTGCAACCATTAAATGTTTATTTATGCACGTGTTTCCGTGCATGCATATGACGTGGTCTCATTTTAAATTGACTTTTTATCATAGTTCATTCTGTCTTGATTACTGACAGGATCATTGAAATTGCCACGATAAATTATGTATAAATAAATGTCAAACTACTTTTGTCATCGAAGAAAATGAAGTTTGAGTGTTTATATCTTGATACAAATGCATTTTGTAGTAAATTGAACGTCGAAATCCATGTGAACCTCGTGTATTTAATTGGTTTCAGTCCTTATAAAGATTTGAAACTGCACAAATAAATAATAATCAAATAAATGAAAATTAGACTTATTTCCGTTTTATATTTCAAACTTATGAGAAATAACGAAAATGTATTTTCTTACCAGTCTTGTATATCCTCGTTATAAAAGGTTTAAAATGCTAAATGTTCTAGTATTCCTTTCATCAACTATTACACCATACCCGAACAACTATGAAACGCCTTGATAACTATCTGAAATGTCAATACAGCAAATAGTAGAATACACACAAAATGAATGAGGCTTTTCATCTTATTGCCTGATATATAGATACAAACATTCCTCTCTATCTAATACATTTAAGGGTAGGTCAACTTTATCTGTACGCGACCACTTAACAGCTCTGATAAGACCCTTTGCTTAGTCAAAGCCTGTAAACGATAGCAATTGTGAATCTGAGTCGGTATCACTATGTAATAGTCCTAGATAGTAAATATTGAAAAGTACGACACCACGGTGACTTTAATCGCATCGGTCTTTAAAACACGTATTTGTTGAAATGCGCCTTTATCATTGTGGTTTCTATTTAACTGGTAAGAGGCCATCAATATCTGAACATACGTTCATTATGAGGCACTTATGTTGTTGTTTCCTTATTTTCTCAATTTAAATCATTCCTGGAATAGTAAAATAGATTACTACCTAACTTCGGAAAATAAAGGCCGGATGTCAGGATATAATTCCACTTAATCTTTAAAATATCTTTTAAATACTATAAATATGTGTATGTCTGGATAAAAATAATTATTGATAAAACTATGGTCACGAAAATCTGACTCCGATGGCACATAAGGCCTAAAAAAATTCTTTGTTTCCGGTAACATGCTCAAAAATATTAGGGTAGGTAGGTCGGAATTTTTTTTTTTGGGGGGGGGGGGGGGGGGGGGGGGGGGGGGGGGTTATTAAGGGAAATTATTTTTGTGTCTAAAAGTGAATGCAAATAAGGGGGTATGCCTTTAGAGCATCAGTAAGTTGATTTCTAACATCACTGACCATGTTTAAAGCATAAAAGTGCCGTTTTGCAACTTTTTGTTAAAAAGTTGAAAACAATATTCTCCAAGGCCATAAAAACATTTAGGGTCAGGCCAAAAATTTAGGGTAGGTCGGGATACCGGAAACAAACACCTTTTTACGCCTAAGTAATAGAATTTACATTTGAAATAAGAACACAACAAAAGTTTGATTCTTAAGATTCAATGGTAACATGAGAAACTCGTATAACTTAATTTAGCTATCGTAACTCTTGGGTTGTCTCCCTTTTTTACTCTTACTATAGCTAACGTAACTACCAGAGATAGTATACCTACTTACAGTGTTACCAATCCATCAAAGCAAATATAAAAGAATTGATAAAAGAACAAACGTCTAATTCATGTGTGACAACAAACAAGAGAAAATTAAGTGAGAGACATAAAATTGCTTGAATGAAATCATAAAATTTTTAATAATAAATTTTGAGTACCCGAAACAGTATTAGAACTGCACTTGTGCCAGAGGATTTACGTCTTATACACGAGAGGAAATACTTCTTGATAAACTGTAACAATTTACAGCGCCGAATACATGAAATTGCAGCTACAGAAGCTGATTTCTGTCATTTCATTCTGGCGTATTTGCTCGTTGGAAGGGCGCTAACACTCCAAAACGATAAATAAGCGCGCCGATACGACAACAACTTATATGTCAGATTGGTAAGGTAATCCAGGCTAGCGCCTGCTCTCGGTCAACAAGAAAAGCTAATAAGGTTCGATGGTACGATGGCGAAGTGAATCAGTACAATGACAAAGCGTGGCAGTACGGTAGTGATAACACGACAGTGTGATGGCGAAGTGCGACAATAGAGAGTATCGTATTGCTGCGCTTCATCATCGTAGCGTCACAATCGTGATGTCGTGCGTCTTCATTATATTGTCGCGTTTCACCATTGTAATGTCACCATCGTATTGTCGCCCTTCACCACCGTAGCGCCACCATCGTAATGACGTGCTTCGCCATCGTAGCGCCACCATTGTCGCGCTTCGCCATCGTAGGTCGCGCTTTACTTCAAAGAATTTGTACATCATAATGAAATGCTTTTATTAAAATATTACTATAGTATATTAGTTATAACTCCTAACTGTATTTACCGAATCAGCTTGAATTGGTATCAGCCTTACCTCAGTTAATATGTTTGATGTATATGTATTACCTAGATATGCTGAAGTCTCATAGTCATCGTTAAGCGAGAACGAAAGATGTTCACATTGTTTATATAGACAGTTTTGCAACTAATGAAATGACTAACAGTTTGTATTAGACTATACCTGAATGGCCATTTCCACTTGTCTGCATTCCCACACCGCTGTCTTCCAAAATTTAACATTCTTACCGGTTTCAAAGAGAAACACTGGTGCTGGCACATAATTTAGACGAAAAGAATATTTGTTTCGTTACCAGAATCTTTAAAGACTACAGAATTAGTAGATTTAAAATGGTAGCTTTCGAACTAACCAATCCTTCCCGTCTATTAGCAACTGAAAATAATTCAAAATAAATCTATTGATAAGTATATTTGTTCAGGTATACATGCAAGAAGCTTGCTGAAGTGTAATCGTTTCAGTACATTTCAGTTTATTGTTGAAGAGCGCCATACTTAAAGAGGCGGACACCGACAGGCATCAGTTGCATGATAATGTTTTGACTTAAGACCATTTTCTGAACTATGTCCACAAGTTTAGTAGCCTGACAATGAACTTCTACCGTTATCAGCACGGCTGTTAATTCTCTCAAGTATATAAGCATTATTTATGTGAACATATACATATCTCTAGTTTATATATAATTAAATTTTCATATTGAATGGTGTCTGGGCTTTTATTTTTAAAAAAATGAAACAGTTTCCAACGGTATTACTTTATCTCACCTTCGTTACTGTGTGTACAGCATCAACACTGTATGAGGAACTGACAGCACTAAATGCCACAACGTTGTTGAGTTTAGTCGATAAAGCGGGTCTTTCATCTGTTCTGCAAGGTCGAGGTAAGAGCGCACATATATTCGTATTTAGTATATTATGAATGTTGTCGATATTATTGTTTCATTTAAGGATAACATGGTATAATAGCCATATTTCATATCTTGTAACTGGATGGTAATATTTAAATGAAATTTGGTCACTTTAAAGACATTCAAAATTAAAAACTTTTCACCTAGAGATTTTTCAAATTTTATCAGTTTTTGGGGGAGATAATCGGTATTGAAGTTAACATTGATGCCTATGGATAATATATTATTTCTTTGATTATGAGAATCTGGTCCCAATTTCACGAAAACACTTAAGTAATTACTTAGTTAAGTCTGTTATTTAAAAATCGTACTATTGCTTAATATATTGGTATTTAATGTTGATTTTTTGCTATAACAATGTATTTAGAGATGAATTATACTATGGTTAGTAGTATTTGTCTGCAATACTTATTTCGTTCATGAAAATATGATATTTCTATTTAAGCACGACATAATGAACTTAAGTATTTGCTTAAGTATATTTCTTATTTCTATATTTAGTTTTAAGTAAAATTAAGAACTGTTATATTTTTATCTATGAAATAGTCATATATGGTCCTGTTATATATGAAAAAGTCATGACTGAAAACACATAAAGGGGAAAAAGAAGCATTTGAAATAACAGACTTAGTTAAGCAAATACTTAAGTTTTTTCGTGAAATCGGGGCCTGAACTTGAGTTTCGAGAACAATTTTGCGGTAGAAAGCTGCATTATATGATTCTGATACAAATATCAAAAAGAAATCTAAAATTCTCCGTAGGGAAAAGGAGAAAATCATTTTCTTTAGTTTTCAGGGGAGAAAACTCATGAAAAAGCAAAATGATCAGGGGAGGTAATCTAAATGAATTTTCTATCGTTTGACATTTTTAAAGCTTACATTATCAAGTTGTATGTACGCTTTTTGTTGAAATTGAGGCCTATTACACCATGTTATCCTTAAAAGAAAAATCCATAATACTTTTTAAACTCCGGAAGTGTTCCTACGTTGTTCTTCACTAACTGTTTATGCACATCTTCCGGCACATGTGTAAAATACAAACTTCAAGCATACTGAAGAATTGGGCAAAAATCGATTATATTATCTTTCCTTGTTTATTGAGATCAACGCTATACCTTGTTGTCTCCCTTCGACCGTCTAGCTAAATATCGATCACTATCGGATATTTTTTAGATCGTTATGGTTCGGCTATCTCCGCTTATCGTATCACGGGAGGTGCCGATCATAAAAAAACAAGGATTATAGATTAGAGATCTCCTGTAAAAACGTAGTGGGAAAGGTGATTTATTTTACACCAATTTTAAGTACCGGTAAAACAACAACAGCAAATATAGTCATCAACTTGGTTTAATTCTGTTTTTCAATAATGTAAAATAAGGAGCGGAAAAAAGAAGACACTACGTTATTTATTCTTTTATTTTGCACAAAGAGCTATAAAAAAGTGTTTTATACTTCTTTGGCATAGCATATGAAAATATGATCAACACTATATTATCTTCTTTATATTTTACATTAAAGAAACTGAGACATAAAACAAATATAAATATACAAAATCATGTATATTGGCGAGCATAATATACATGTACATGAAACTACTATTATCTTAAAAAATAGAAAGCAGGAAAAAAATTTTTTTTAAAAGTGCTTACAAACTTGACAATTTCATTTTCAGTTATTATAAATAGATGTGAAATGCGTTTTTTATTATTGTTATTAATCATATTTAACTTGTCAAAATTAATTTTGCTATGTAATGAACATTTGAAAAACATATTGTCACACACTGATGAAAAATGAACAGAAAAACAAACTAGCAAACATACTTGACAATGTAAAAGGTATCTTTTTATGACACCAGAGCCTGTTAATTGGAAGTGTGACCTATTTGCCCCCGAGCCAGTCATCGTGTAATAAAGTATGTGCGAATTATGACTTCTCAAGGTTTCTCAAAAGGGACTGACTGACTGATTTAATAAATGTCAGATTTTTAAAATAAAAGTGGAAAACCTAAGAATAAAACAAGCACACCATAGAAAAAAGTCTTTTAGAAAAGATTTAGGATAAAGTGACACTAATGTAGTGTAAAGGTTATTCATAATAACTATCACGAATATGTTTACTATATTAACCGGGGATTACAGATTTTTCATATCTTTTAGCGCGTGCTATACCTTCTTGAGATTAGCTGTGCGTACATTCAGTTCAATTCAATTTCGATTTATTGCATAAATACAATGCCTACAGCAAGTGAAAGCATTATATAATATGGAGCAGAGAAAGTACATAATAATTTTCAGGAGAGACAATAAACCAAAGAGCTATAAAAAATAAAAAAAAATGTATTTTATACTTCTTTGAATAAACTAATAAATCAATAAACGACAATTTTTCACAATGTTGTCACAAAACTTCTATAGTATAATATTTTCACTCTTAGGCGAACTTTTAACACGTGTTCTATATATCTATACTTTAATATCGAACAATTAACCTGTATTCAGGAAAAAATACTGTTAATCAAATACAAGTAAATACTCAATCACTGTCCCATTATCTTATGAAAAAAAAATATTTATTGTGTATTTAAGTCTCGTTCATTAAACATGTTACAATTTTCAAAATGCTCTTACGCAGTCACCGAGAAGATTATTATCTGTGTAATAAAAAGACCTGATCGTCCCTAATCCCCTAATAAAAAGGTGTTCATAAGCAAAACTTGCAAAAAGCTATTAATTGGTAATAAACAACTATCGAAAAGCGCTTTAATATGGCTGTTTCAGAGGCTCTGAACACAATTTACTCAAATGTTGCATTATATAAATTCTTTATAACATATCTATGGTTAAAACTTAAACTAAGGGGTATAAGTATAATTAAACGAATCTTTAAAATACGAGACAGTGGTTTAGAAAGAAATATATATAGTTGCAACGTGCATCATGTCTTATAGTTTTTTTATTTATTAACATATGATACGTCAGCATCTTTCTCTGTAACATTTATCTTGCGGAAAGCTTGTAATGATTTTGTTTATGACAATTTTACAGAATGTTATATGATTAATTTAATTTAATTTATTTATATTTTAAAACGTAAAAATGACATTGACTGTATTTCTAAACTATTGGCATCTCTTTATAATTTGTTTGAAGAACATGTGCACCTTAAAACAGCATTTTTGGGGGGAAATTTTTCTAATTTTTTGTGTTTAAGAAATTTATGTTAGGAGATATATCAGGAAGATAAATGTAAGTCTAAAGAGTTGCAAGTAAGTTTCATCAAGAAACAAAATCGGTTTTGTCCGTTTTCTTCCAAGTCGGGTGGGATTAGGGGGTTCACATTATTTTCTTTAAAACCAGCACGGGTAGATATATTAGTATCATTTTTTAGTGTTATATTTCATGCGATAGTAAACAAATCAAATGGTAAAATATGGATATTGACTGTTTTATTAAAATTTGATTATTTAGAAAAAGGAAGACTACTGCTTTTTGTTTGTTTGTTTGGGATTTGTGTGTGGGGGGGGGGGGGGGGGGGGGGGGGGGGGGGGGGGGGGGGGGGGTTTAGAAGTCAATCTGTGTTATGACAACTAATATTTGTACAATTACAAAATTATAGCTCCAAAATGAAGATCATTCCATAATTATAATAAGAAAATTATATAAATGTTTATGGTAGTCCTAAAGTAATTTGTAAATCTCATTACTAAACAGTAACCACTAGAGTAAAAGTCCAAGACACAAGATTACCTTATACACCTTATGATACATTTCAAACATTACACGTAGTCTCTTGTTACCCTAAAAAGTTTGCGATATTTTCGGGTAAATGTACGAGTAGGATAGAACATTTCTAGTTTGAAATTCACATAGTATAAACATACATCTTAAGTTTTACGCGTAGCGATCAACTGGATTAAATATAATCTATGATTGTTATTGTCTGTAGGGATTTATTATAGGTGAGAACACATTTACAAGTGCGAATATTGTTATACATATGAGCCGCACCATAAAAAAGACATAGTGCGTTTGCGACCAGCATGAATCCAGATCAGCCTGCGCACCCGCATTCCCGTTTCTCCAATTTTAATAGGCTTTGAAAACGAACAGCATGGATCCTGACCAGACTGCGCGATTGCGCAGGCTGGTCTGGATCCATGCTGGTCGCAAACGCACTATGCTGGTTTTCCCATGGCGCGGCTCATATCATGATCAGTTCATTTAAGATACTTATCAATCCTATTGTTTACTTTATTATCACGTGATGCTTTCAGAAAATTATACATTGCTTGTGCCGACAAACCACGCCTTTGCCAAAATACCTGCAACAGAACTAGCATCTGTAAGCAGCAATCAACAAAAACTTGTGGACATAATAAAATACCATTTGATAAGTGGAATACATCTCAAGCGCGAGTTTTTGTTTGGGAGACACCATTTCTACAACAGTACAAATGGTCATGTGATTAGAGTCTACAGATCAGCGGTATTATTTTTTAAACTGAGTTCTGTTAATATTTTGTACTAACTAGGTATTATATCTGTTGAACACCCCCTTTAAACGTTTTATTAGATAAAAATTACGCTTGAAATACATGAATCAAAGGATGAAAGGATATGATAAAGATATTAATCATTTCAATAAAATATAAACAATATTACTTTAACGTTTGCTCAGCTAGTGATAAATGACAATTGAAAGTTATGTTAAATGAAAATTAAATACATGGAAGAGACTAAACGTTATTGAATATCCTTTTATCATGCACTTTTTCCAGAGTGGGACACACTTTAATCAAGCAACAGCGATTAAAACGGACATTAAAGCATCAAACGGAGTCATACATCTAATAAACACAGGTATCTGTATAGTATTATTAATTTTATAAACACAGATATCTGTGTTGTATTATAAATTTCTTGAACACAGGTATCTGTGCTGTATTATAAATTTTATAAACACAGGTATCTGTATTGTATTATTAATTTTATAAACACAGGTATCTGTGTTGTATTATAAATTTCATGAACACAGGTATCTGTGCTGTATTATAAATTTTATAAACACAGGTATCTGTGTTGTATTATAAATTTCATGAACACAGGTATCTGTATTGTATTATAAATTTTGTAAAAACACAGGTATTTGTATTATACACTCTCATAAGCATTTCAAAATCTGTGTTGTATTATACTCCATACAGAAACAGGTGTATAGTATTATACATCTTATTGACTCATGTATATGAAATGTATTTTACAATTTACAAAAACTGGTATCTATTGGCTGTATGACTCGTAACAACACAAATTCTCCTGCTCATATAATTAGAGATTTTCAACTTACTACGACGTGGAATGCGGACAGTGGACTGCATACATACAGTAGGGGTTTTCTCAAAATATATAAAGGTTCGCAAGAAAGAAAATATACCTAGGGTATATATGTTTCTTTTACCTATATGTGTAGTAACTTTTGCCTTTATTGTATAAATTAGTGTATTGTGATATAATTATCTGCTATAATACAATACATACGTTTGAAAATATATGGATAGTGAACAGGCTACATTTAACACACGTAATCGCAATTTTCAGATATCATCTAAATACTCTGTCGCATTTTACTTGCCTTTAGCAAGTTCTTCAAATATCCATATGCTTTAACATTTTGTTTTGATATTGAGACATTTCTGGCGTTACCTATCTTCCGCGCGACTAGAACGACACGACATGTGAAGTTTCGAACCCATGGTACATGTATTACAATAATACTTCACCTTAATATGTTCATGCATTAAAAGGTGCAACTTAAAACATGGACTTGAAGATAACGGCGATTCCTATAAAATAGTTTGGTTTTGATTCGTGTTTGTCCATACGATTCCTAGACTTGTTCTTCCTAGCAACAAGATATGAGAAAAAGCAGTACAAAACATCATTGTGAAAAAAAATAATTAAACATTCTGAATAAAATGAATGCGGCACAGAGGAAGGGAAGAGTGTCTCTCTCCTCACATGGAGGCCATTGGTTCACTTTACGAAATTGACAGCAAGCGTATAAATAAGTTGCAGCACTTCAAATGAAAAAGAACAGTCATGCGATACTGTTACTCTAGCTTCTTGTTCATAAATATGGTAGTCAAAAGATTTTAATAGATACATTAATCAAAAAGCGATATAGGGTACAAAATATTAAAAACTACTCCCACGCTGTTAAGAATGCTTGTAAGACAAAATATACAATAAGACGGATATTAATAAATCCTATTACTGTCTTTTCTCAGATAATTTAAATGGAAACAGTATTACTGCATCAGAACCGAATGCTAAATATATCACTGTTTAGTTATGCATAACTTCCTCATATACAGTTTGAGAAAACCCCTATAGTAAGTCCGCAGTCCGTGGTCCGCAGAACATGTTGAAGTAAGCTGAAAATCTCTTTAAAAGGTGACTTTTAACTGCTGTCATACGGCACTTTAATAACTGAAAATTGTATTAAAACTCTATATCTGTTGTTTGCTTTTAGTTCTAGATGTGCCGGAGGGAACAGTAGTGGATATTTTGGGCAACAAAGCTTATAACATTTCCAAGTTTTTAGCCCTGGTGCAAAAGGCCAAGTTAGACGTCAACTATGCCAAACCAAGTACGTGAACATGTTCTTAAATTGACTGAAATAATACAACGACTGACATAACGACAAAAGTCGTAAACATATTAAGATGTTTACACAAGAAAGACACGAGTGGTTGATTTCTTTCAGTCTTCTGAACAAGTCTCAGTATTGCACTGAAAATGTTACAGATACTTTCTGGCATAACTTGTTTAAACCGACACCTTCTTTTAACCGGCAGCGTTTCCTGTAACCACTCTGTGTGGGTCATTACATATTACAAAATATATAAATCAAAAGGTGTACCTCATGTCCAAAACACTTTTCAATTTTTCTGATTATCTAATTAAAATTTTCTAGTTTACTTCACGATGCCCTTGCTCTCCTGTATTCCAGCTGGTATTAACAGATACACTGTGTTTGCACCGAGCGATGCCGCTATCGATGCTTTACCGGCATCAACGTTACACAGCCTCTCTCAGGACACCACAAACCTCAGAAGTAAGCTCTACATCACATCTTGACAGGTGGTTATTAAACAAAGATTTAAGATAGATTTTTTTCTGCTGCAAGAAATGTCTTTGCTCTGAAATTCACTACTTAATCTTTAGGTGTTTACCTTTTCATATGAATAACGAGTGTCACTTAATATAAATCTTTTCAGATTTTGACCCTACATACTATGGAAAAAAATATTGTCGTGACCATGCCAAACTCAACATAGTGGGTTTGCGACCAGCATGGATCCAGACCAGCCTGCGCATCCGCGCATTCTGGTCAGGATCCATGCTGTTTGCTTTTAAAGCCTATTGGGATTGGAGAAACCTTTAGCGAACAGCATGGATCCTGACTAGACTGCGCGGAGGCGCAGGCTGGTATGGATCCATGCTGGTCGCAAACCCACTATGTTGGTTTTCTCATAGCACGGCTCAAATATTGTCATGACCATACCAAACCCAAAGAATATAATCTCTCAAACAATAAATGCGATTTAATAAAGAAACCAATATAAAAAGTTTGGAGGTCCCCTACGAGCATTTGAAACGTCACCGTATTGGCAAAAACATGTTAAACGATATTTTCAGGTATTGAACACTTTATTTAAAAAGTCAGCATTACAAGACATATATAAAGGCGTGTTATATTTTACAGTGCTGATAGAATACCACGTGCACTCCGGAACAATGCATGCAGCTACACTAGCAAAACGTCACTTTGTCAGCACAACGTTACCAGCGCATAACATAAGCGTTACCACTGACGCAGGTAACCATATACAAAACAGATATTTTCTTAAATGCACAAAGTTAGCAACGTCATATTGTACGTTACAAAAGTAGTTATTAAATCATAATTGAATGTCAAAAATCTGGTTTGAAAACGTGCCTTTAGGATGACTGTTTGAAAGAAAACTTCGTATATAGTTTTCTCATGATTAAAAGGAACAGGTTACTGTAAAAATGTTAGAAAATCAAGTTCCCACAGAATTACACTGTAATGTTTTCAATTTCTGACTACAAAGTTGAAATGATTAATTCGAAAAGTTCATAACCAGCCCTTGTAATCATTAAAATGAATTCTAACTTACATCAAACTCTTTCATAATTAGAAAGAAATTCTCCATGAAAAAAATCTTGTTACGGAATTTATCAATATATATATATATATCTATATCTATAAATATATATATATTATATAAATTTCTTTAACAGTAACCATGTTGTCGATCTTTGTTTCAGCTGGCGATATCACTCTTAACAACATGGCACAAGTTACTCTCACAGACATTGAAGCAGAAAATGGAGTTGTTCATATCATAAACCATGTTCTTATGCCAATGATTTTACAACCTATTGTCGGATAAATGTTAATTATAGTGGTTGTTTTATATCAAAATGAATGGTTTTACGATCTACTTACAGTAATACAATGATTTTACAATATATTGTCCGTTAAATGTTACAGCAGTTACCTTATCAATAAAAATTCATGAACTTGTTTGCGATATTGACTAGATCTTTTAATCTAACCTAGTTCCAATAAATGTATTTATACTGAGCACATGGGAGCAGGAGATCTTATAGGCTGTAAACCGACTCCCGGTACTTGGTCTCATTGTTGTTATATTTTCTTGTCGTTTGGGATGATAGAAAATATTTAATTCACTAAAACAGAATTCCGCTTCATTCGGCGCTAGCTAGTGTGACGGGTTTGAACTTTTCATTACCTCTTATGTGCAGACACAATAATTCTGAATGATAATGTTATTGAAATGCTTGATTACATTCTAGGCTTTCAAAGGATCTTTTCAAAGATTGATAAAGTTAAGGTCACTGGATTCAAACTATTTTCCTCTCCAAGTCAACGGTTCGAGCTTAAAACTAGAACTTTTATAATTCTAGCCATCTTGCTTAGTTGTACAAACACTGAAGTTTCCATTCGTTCCTACGGAGAAAATTTGTGTTTCCACCGCTATCAATGACGGATATCGCCCTATCATCAAAACTGTGCCGTTGAGGTCAGACTTCCAAGCCAGCCCCGGTGGTCAAATGGATTTAATTTGATACAGCTGAAATATTTTGGAAATGTCTATTAAGGCCTAAGACTAGAAATAATCTGGTCATGCGTGTTTTAAATGTCATGACAGTCTTCTGTTCAACAGCCTATTTCAGGCACGCATTTCAAAGTTCTAGCAGAATGCATAGTTTCACTTCTGGCAAACCTTGCAACCGTCGAGCAGAAAACTTTACGTAAAGGCAGATTACAGTTTGAAGTGGGCCGGTCTTCTTGGCTGTTCCTTTTATTATAAAGATTGGTAGTCGCAATTCATAACAATTTTCATACATTTAGTGGACAGAAACTTCATATCTTTTTTTTTTGTAACAGGCGTCTGTAAAATGTAAACATTAAGATTGAACGTTATTTGTTGTGCGTTGAAAAGAATGGCTTATTGTGTCGTTGCTCGATATCCACGAAGAACCTGAAACAAATACATATATATTTCTCTATAGCGCTATCCAATACCTATATAATGATATGTACATGTGCCAAAAATCTAACTGAAAGATAGATAATTTCCCATTCGGATACACACAGTCGTTGACTACTGTAGAAAATCAAAGCGCTCAAAGCGCTGATGGTGGCTGCTTATCAATGTGTAAAATATTGGAAAGACAGTGACATCTGAGGAATTAATCCTTTTTCACTGCCAGTCATTGTTTACATACACACTGATTCAGTCTTTAGCAAATAGTTTTGGTCTTTTTTGATTAATTGTGACGAACACTAAAACATAAATTACATCGACGGTGTTTTCACTATAAATAAATAATTTAAGTTTTTTTCAAAATCATTCAGCTTTTAAGATTTCTTAAAGCTTTTGGGCAGTGCCTGTCATTAATTATATACACACTGATTTAGTCCTTATAAACACCACAAACATGCACCACAAATGTACCTCAGAATGTCAGTTCTGCAGCCAGTGTATTTTAGAGGTGCACTAATTAGCACTCCATCTCTTATACTTAAAAGTCCGCTATACATTGCAGCAGACTTCGCAAAAATACTGGACATTCAGTCAGACAAACTTACAACTTTAGTCAGACCGTGAAAAAATCGAAAAAAATGTAACTGGCGAAAAAAAAACGTTTAAATTTTGATACATATATTTGTATCAACCCAGACATATTCTTCTATAAAATTTGAGCCGCACCATGAGAAAACCAACATTGTGCGTTTGCGACCAGCATGGATCCAGACCAGTCTGGTTAGGATCTATGCTGTTCGCTTTCAAAGCCTATTGAAAGAGAAAGCGATAGCGAACAGCATGGATCCTGACCAGACTGCGCGGATGCGTGGGCTGGTCTGCATCCATGCTGGTTCGCAAATGCACTATGTTGGTTTTCTCATGGTGCGACTCAAATGAATTTAGCTGAAGTGAGCAGAATATGACTTAAAACAATTTGAATGTTTCAATATTTATATTAATGAGAAAACGTAATGGAGGAATGAAAGAAATTGAAATGTTCATATTTTGAGGAAAAAAATCATTGAATTGTTAAAATATAAATACACTAATGAAATCAAAGAAGTTTACACGGAAAGAAATCCAACATCTAACACCACTGTCAAGAAACTTAAATATCTATGATATTTTTTCTTAATTTTGAGAACATTTGAGACGAAAAGTGTAACCGTTAAATAATAATACAGATTTTCATCTAACAAAAATCAGTTATTTGTGAATAATGTGAGGACGAAACAGGTATATAGTATTTGTTTATCATCGCCAATTTTTCACAGGAGATTAAGTTTTCTCAAGATCTTAATATTTAAGTTGATCAAATTTGTTATCCGACGACTTGCTACAGCTGTAGTAGTAGACTTCCGTTTCAAAAAGTCAAGTATTAATTCATCGCTGTAGGTTCATATACGGCACATTTTCACGAGCTTACTAGTTGATAAAATTGTGAGACAGTAGTACCACTTATTAGTAGGGCTGTCATTGATTGGGTCTTTGGCATATCGACGATACCGATATATCGGAAGACAAATATCGACGATACATCGATATATCGATTATTAAGTTAGATTAAAAACCTGTTTGTTCATGGGCATGCTATATACCTTCTTGTTAATGTTATGTTTAGTTTTATTGCCTACTTTTTATATTACTGTTTGATTGTGTTGTATTTGTATCTGTGAAATAAATAAAATAAATGAAAATTAATGAAATCTTTTATAGATCTTCATTGTGCCTTCACTCCTCTTTTGCATTTATCCTACTTTACAACCTAGTGAACTATAATACCAGGCACTGGAGTCGGGTTTCAAACAGCTAAAATTCTGCATTTTTCTTCCACAGATATCTATTTATTTATTAAATTAATTAATTTATTTATTTACCATGTTTTTATTTATTTTTAGCCTGTTTCATACCCTGTCTAATTTTTACCTTGCACTTACATTCGGTACTGGCATCGCGTGTTTTTGTTTTTGTTTTTTTTTTTTTTTTTTTTTTTTTTTTGTTTTTCTTTTTTAACTTTTGCCCACGTTTTCGATGGGCCTCAAATGTGTAGTGTTTAGCTGTTTGTTTGTTGTACTGAAAGACATGTTTAAGCAACACCTTGTGTTTCTACGAACCCAAACAAAGCTTTTTTTCTGTCTTCGACTCTTTTTCCACTATTTAAGCCAGCGACGGCTTCCTCTTCGGCCATTTTTGATTGTTATTGTTACGGACACTAGCTAAATTCTGTACCTTTCTACTGAGTGATCAGCTATACGCGAACAAGTAAAAAGCCGAGATTGACGTAGAAACAGTATATACACTATGTTTTTACATGCACAAACAACGAAGCGACCTTTCAAGACAGGACAACGTAACTTTTTGCAAATAGATTCTGAAGTTGAGCCCTTTTTACTTCTACCCATATAGGTAGTGCCGGCTAGTGGGAAAAGACTGCTACGGTACAAGTTTAGACATGACCTTTTTTGACAACTTCCGTTACTTACGGCACATTTTTGCAGGCAGAAAAAGTTGTTTTAGAGGGTCTGAGTGTTTATCTAGACAGTTGTTTTTTCTCTCTGTAAAATATCGATTTTTGAAAATGGGAATCGATAATCGATCGACCAAAAAATATCGTTGATACATCGATATCGTTTCTATCGATGACAGCCCTACTTATTAGTCAAAGCGAGCTTGCAACATTTCCACGTTCGTTGATAATTCGTGTTGTTGTTTTTTTTTTGTTTTTTTTTTTTGTTTTTTTTTTCAGACATACCTAATACATGTGTATCTATGCATAAAATATCTCACTAAATGCGGTAGTTAGTGTTAAGGTATTAGATCACTAATAGAGAACCTCCTTTTTGAAGAGTATTCAATTCCTACCATAAACCTACTTTTACTGCAATTCTTAGGGGTGCGTAGGTTCAAGCCCTACTGGGACCATTTTTTTTTTCCTTATTTTCCTTTTTTCTAGTAAGTTTTTACTTCTTTCAAGACTTATTATTGATTTCTTGTACAAAAATGGAAAAAGATTAATCTTATAAGCGATTTCTTGGTGTTCAAAGTGAATTTACTACTTAAACAGAAGGGGTAGAGTTACACATCTTTGAAAATATTGAGTTACACGAGGTGAAAGTTCTCTATTTTGCTTTCACTCTTAGATTATATATTGTGGAAGAAATTTAGGTAGGTTTTACGTCTGCCTTAAGGTTATTTTTAAATGGAGTAAGCAAAATTCAAAACAGAAACACAGCATCCGACCTTATTTTTTCAATGTTGAAGTATGAATTCTGTCTCATTAAATCCGTTCACTTGAGGCACCATAGAAAAAATGATATTGACATTTTTATTTTGTGCTTTATAATTGTTTACCAATAGTTTGATGTTTCTTTTATTAAAATTAATGGTAAAATGGGTTCTCTGCAATCATTTTGGATAGTGGCTATCACTCTGAAATTTGTCTCTATTTGAGCTTGAGGAGATACCATAAGTTATACAAAATTTATAAAAAACGGCACGGTAAAAGTTGTTTAAAAATTGCAAAATAGTGCAAAACACAGTTACCTTTCAGAATATACCAAGCAAAGGCCGTTTTGTAAACATTACTATTAGTGATCTAATACCTTAACTGAGGAAACCCGTGTCACGGCTGATTATCGATTTTCTATAAATAGCCTAATTAACATGTGGTCATATTTTCGCGTAACGTAAAATTCGGCAACATTCGTAGATTACACTAGGGTGGCATTGATATAATATCGTATGTAAATATCTTACAATTTGATAGCTATGACGAACATTTAAGTTTATTCTGACATATCTGAAAATTGTTACACCTTGCTGAAAAAGCTTTGGGAGGTACAAACTGGTATTGTCTATGGACCAGAAATGTTCGGAAACATTCTTGATGTGTCTTTTCCGTTGAAATTCCGTTTCTATTTTTAGCCATGGATAATTGCTATCAGAAGTATATTTCGGGTGTTATACATGTGACACTGCGGTTAGGAAACAGGTTTCCCCAGATCAGAACTTGAATTGTCAGTCTAGATTCCCATGCTAGGTTTTCTACGTTATAAGCTACGTGACCTCTAGAACAGTACCATGGTATGATACGATGATAAGGAACAACCAATAGCTAAATATCAACGCCCCAGTTAGGTGACATGAGGCCATCGTTTATTCCGTGACCATAAATTTGCATATTGGTATTCATACACGTAGGTGTTTTAATTGAAACGTTGACTTCAGTTTATGTTGATTTTAGTCGCCCAATTTACATTTAAAATGGTATTAAGGCATACCTTGTAGCCTTGCATATTCTGCACGTTGCGTATATATTTGTTTTCCTGGAAAGCCTGGAACTATTTTTGGTTGTTAGGATGGTCTTAAGAACTGACAGGATTTCTTAAACTTAGTCTTCTTTTTGACACGGGTGGCAGCAGCCACCAAAAATGGTTTGTAAAAGTGGTGCAAAGAAGAAGGAAATATGGGCCTTCATCAAAGCTTGCTCAAAAAAAAGATAGACTGTTCTTTGAAACAATTGTTTGCTGAAATTTCTGCTGTTCTACTAATGTGTCTTATGTCACGGTTTTTAAATGGAAAAAGAAATTTGATTCTGGGTAGAGACAATCGAAAATGCACCAAATCAGGAAGGCCAAAGGTTGCATATTGTGACGAAAATGTAGCAATCAGTAAACGAAATTATTGAAAGAAATGCAGGGTATACAGTACGTGATATAGCACGAATGTTTGGCATCTCACTATCAAGAGTTCATTACATTTTAAAGATATCTTGAATGTTAGGAATATTTCTGCCAGAAGGATGACTCATTTGTTGAGTGATGGTTAAAGAAGCAAGAACATTTCACGGCTGAGATATTTTAGCATTGTTGCAATACACAATCGGTATCAGAATTGTGTTTCCAGTACATGCGCTCATTAGACAAATCCTCAATATTTGTTTGAAAATAGAGGATGTGTTTTGTATAATTGCATCACTGTGAGTTGCTCTAATTAGTGACAAATGACTGAAGCTACAGTAATTCTTACGTAACGTGCATAGATAAAACCGTAAGGTAACAATATGTTCTTAATATTGTTTTAATTCATGAGTTGTAAGCTACAATATAAAAGAGCCAATTTAAGAAAATTAAACTTCAAGGTAGAAATAACAGCAAACTTTTAATTAAGTTATGAGTCATCATACGCCTGTCAAAAATTATTAGTTTTCACAATCTGTCGAAATCATTTTTATCTCTCCATTCTGCATATGCATTGTTTTTGTAAATATCTTGGTAGTACATAGTAACGTGTAACTTACTTTACATTCCACATCAATAATTGTGCTTGAAATTGCTTTGTTTAGCTCACTAAAGTCACGTTAGAATTTGTATTGTTTTAGTATATCGTCTGTAGTAAAGGTACCAAACCTCCATATTAAGGTATTACAATTGATCCTTTCTGGTTGGAAAAGGAAACTATTTGGTTGAATTTATAACATAACGATTCTTAGAAAGAACTGAATATTCTTTGGGATTTTTTTTTTTTTGTCATCCACTGGATATTCAAAACGTTATACCTTGAAAAAACCAAACGATTGCTCAAAATATTTCCAAAATATGATGAAAAGAAATTTGCAAATAAAGTCACAGACGATGAAATTTGGGTTCGTTATTTTGACCCTGTTAGAAATGTTAGCAATAAAATCTGGGCCACAAATGCCCAAGTCCATTGTTTTGCAAATAGAGAAATACAGTTTCACTAGACCTTGCCCCTTGTGACTTCTTCCTATTTCCGATAGTGAAAACCTTCCTCGCTGGACGGAGATATTGGCCCAGACAGGCGCTTGGATCTGCCGTATACCAGTACGTTACTAGTATACCTAATTCAGCGTAACACCAAGCATTTCAGAACTGGATTTATCGACTGAAATTGTGCATTTCTAGTCATGGGGATTACTTTGAGGGCATGAATGAAAGCAATTTGTTATTACTTAAATTTTGAACGTTCCAGATCAAAATAAGCAAGTATTTTCGAACACCCCCAGTACATTGAGATTTCTGGCAAATATAAAGCTTGTGGTGCTTAATTTAAGGTTGGATTGTTATTTTTTCTTGCAGACCTGTAAAACCTCATTGCAACTTCTGGCAATCTTTTAAAGAATCCCGGATTTGCAAGAAGTCCAAGTGTGTTTTATATCTGTATGATAATTCAGTCATTATATAAAAGATCACAAGCCTTCAACCGTCAGACTTAGAACTATATTTGTACATTCAATTGCCGTCAACAAACGTTTCAGTAGTGTCAAAAGGTACTATAGTGATATACTTGTTTATTGTTTACCGTTACAGTTTCCATTGTATTTATTAGGTTTGATTTATGTGTACTTTCCTAAAGTAAATTAAAAAAATAGCATGTAAGAGATGTCGTACTATTATAATCTAACGTAAGAGTAGAATGTTATCTTTCTATGTCATTGTTGTTTGGAAGAAATAGTTCACATGACAATCCCAGTTCTTCATAAGTTAAAACATCTATATATACACCATACTAACTTGTTCAGTGAACTAATTTCAAGCTTGGGGTTATCAATAAATGCTACTTCTAGTGTCTTATCTCAATTACTAATATATCTCTACATCTATGTATACGGTCTATAATTTAATTTTTCGATTGTAAGTTAAAAGTAAAGGACGTGCTAGTAAGGTTATCTTTAAGGTTCATATTGTCGGAATCTTTTTTCTATATACATGTAATCTATTAGGCATGGGACGCAGCCTAGCGCAGTAAAAGCAAACTCTGTCTGATTTAATCTGTCTAGAAGTGTTTTTTTTTCTTCTTTTTTTTTTGAGTTTAACGCCGCATCGACACTCATAAGAGTTAATGTAATGCCATGCAAACCCCAGAGCACAAACTAAAGTGCTTCCCTTTTCAAAAAATGGTATATTAAATGAACTCACTGACTGCAAAGTGACAAAAATAATTATAACACCGTGTCAAGGTACGGTGAATGTAAATGTGAATGTTAATTAAATCGTTGACAAAACAAAAGTATTAAAACAACAAAACGCGAATGTGGTAACGATTTGTTAACATTTATTAGCAGCCGACTTATCCTTGTACAAGTTGAGCGAGGAGATCCGCTGGAAAAAGAACGTGGTCAACAGCATGGATCACACCATTAGCGGCTGGAATGTCTGCCTCAACCACCATCGCATCGTCTACCATTAAACCTGAAAGCAGTATCTCATCATTTATTGGGAGATTAGTTAGATGGGAAGAGACGGCAAAATATGGCACGAAACATAATGTCACCGACAGGAAAGTCTGCCTCAACCACCATTGCATCTCTGACCATTCTACCTGAAATTAACCCAGTATATCATTATTTATCGGGAAAAGTCAGAAATATATAGGATGACATATAGCATCTTGATAAAGGCTTGAATGTCTGCCTCAACCACCATTGCATCTTTTACCATTCTACCTGAAATAACCAAGTATCTCAATATTTATCGAGAGATAACTTAAAGTCAGATGGGAACAGAAAACAATATATAGGATAACATATAGCATCTTTATACAGGCTTGAATGTCTGCCTCCACCACCTTTGCATCGTTACCATTTTACCTGAAATAAGCCAGTATCTCATAATTTATAAAAAGACTGGTGAGATGAAAACATTATAAAGAGACTGGTGAGATGGGAACATTATAAAGAGATTGGTGAGATGGGAACAGAATATATGGTATTGTATATTGCATCCTGGTACCGGCTGTAATGTCTGCATCCACCGCTATTGCACCTTCTGCCATTCTACCTAAAGTAAGCCAGTAATATTCATGACGAGGTTAATGAGATGGGACAAAAAGACAAACCGACTGTGCTGTTTAAATTATCAAAGGGTTCTCAAATGGCAAAGTATTCTATTTATTTAAAACACCTGAAGGTGTCGTGTGGTAAGAGAATAAACCGTCATGTCAGGATTTTTTGTCTAAACTATAATGTCGTACTGAAATAACACATTACCTTGGCCGTGCTTACTTCAGATGAAGTAACAGAATTTAAATACTCTTATGGAAACAACATCTATAAACACGTTCGGAAATGTGATTATTTTTGAGTATAAAAAGTGAAAACACGAAAAGTTATCTTCAACATAAAGTATTTCATACGTTCAAGTGTAAATATAAATTAATATATAAACACTAGTGTTATTTTCATAATACTGACAATGGTCAACTAAAGCTTCGAAGATGGTTTCGAAGAACTGATTAAGAATTATAAAGGAGGTTCATTAAGTTTTGGAAAGCATTGCAATTTTCATGATCCAAACTGTCTACTAGATAAACCCTACGATGTATATCACAGGTAAAAATGTTTAATATCTGCTGTTTTCGAATGGTTTATACCGTTGCTGCTCGTTGATATGTGTATAGGTGATCCATGCAGAGTGAAGAGTGACTGTCCATTTTTAAGATGGTGGCTTGTTCTGGCTCCGGGTACCATGTGGTATTTAAGGACCTCTGAAATGGTTCAGTCAAATAATGATAATAAGAAATAATAATAATCATCATTTGTTGAGCAAACAGTCAGAAACCCACATGGTTTACATGATATATAAAGAGTTAATAATAACTTGAATGGTGATAAATTTTCTAATATGTTAGGAATACAATGGGTTAGAATGACCGCAAATGTTCATTGACAGTGACAGAATATAATGTTTATGATTGAGCAAAATTAAAGATATCACAAATGACCATGCCAAAACTTGAACTTGCCACAAAACTGTGTCATTAATGAATAATGGATAACGAATAGCTTGTACTGTAGAACATTTAAATAATAAACTAAACCACAATTCCATTCATATGGCTAAAATGGTTACTATTGACTTACTGCATTAATTATTTTTTACCTGTCGGAAACACAAGGTAGTACATGAAATATGCACTTAACTTCATTTTCAATTGGGTTTATGCTACTAGTATACATTATGTTTTCACACGAGTGTCTTATCATATTTATTTACTACTATAGACCAAGTCTATTCCACCAACGTCTCCTATACTTAAAAGAACGTCAACATCAAAGCTTTATTACACAAGTGTAGTACCAAAATCATATAATGTATTCGATACTTTTACAACTTGCAAGACCGGCGCATTCTGCTAGATCGTACTTTACATGTATGTGCTGTATAAACTATAAATTTACCCATGTAAATGGACGCTCTATTTGGGGTATCTCGGTGAATGTCGCTCAGATGGGAATATCTTCCGAACGCTAAATCAGTTGGTGCAAATATTGTGTACTCTCCAGCTGAAGTTAATACAATTCAAATATGACACAACATTTTTAGTTTTAATAATACACGCTAAAGGTGACCTATTTGTAGCCATCAAGAAATAGTGTCACACTACACTTAGGATCTGAATAAAGATATATAATACAGCAGAAACATGTTTCAATTAATTTGAGAACTCATTTTGCTGTCGCGGCGTTTCGTGAAATAATTCGACGGGTCGAATAACAACTCTTACTTGCAAACATGATATTTGCCATATCTAAACTTTTTTCTACTTTAAGAAGTAAAATCAATGCATTTATATGTTGTAATGCTGCAAAAACGTTTATACTGTTGACATTTTTTTGTATGCGAAATTTATGCGAAGGGAGTTAAAATAAAATGTTTGAGATACTTAAAGTGAAGACGATGCAATTATAGTGACGACTATACAACTTTTTAAATCCGTGATAAGGAATAACAATCTATTCATGAATGTTATTAGAATAATATGTCACCACAGACTCGTCAGGTATAATGTTTCTTTTCAATGCCGGTCACGTGAGAGGCAAGAAAAGAATTCTCGTCGGTTTAATAGCAAACGAACGTCTCGGCGCACGCCGGCCACGTGAGTTGCGATTCCAGTTTGTTATAATTTTCTATTGCGGCCTTTTCCAAATAAGTTCATAAAATATTGCTTGCAGTATGTTTCTGTACTGGTATAAATCCCAATTTCCAAATGTTTACCCGATTTTTTTATCACGAAAATGTATGATTTACCGCTTTGCCTATCTCGCATGACCGGCGCACATCGACGTACGCCGGGTAGACCTGGGAAGTGCCAGAAAGCCAAACGAACACCCAGCCGGTTGTACGCTGCAAAAGTGAAATGAATTGGTCATTTCAAAAATGGTAATATCTTATTTAGGCCCAAAATGCAATTTGTAGACTACAGTCTTTTCATTTGCAATGTCTTTTAATCAACAAATCAACTATCAGAAGACTGACTTACATTCGATCAGGTGGGTCATGTTGCTAAGGAGAACATACAAAAAGAAGTCCTTGAATTTGTCATCCCTTTCTACGAGAACAGCTGCTAGATTGTCTGTGCTGAATACAGGTGGTATGAGCACAGTGTTTATAACATGGATAATACCATTGTTACAGACAATGTCACTGCTTGACCCTCCTAGCATCATCGAGGCGTTGTTTAATAGGATGCCCTGAAATGTTGTTATCACTTTATCTATATGCGAATATCTTTTCATGTTCGGACCTCAGTAGCAGAATGCATGTTTAAGAAAGTCCAGGTTGTTACACACATATTCTACATAGCGTTTAAGTATTAAGCGTCAAAGTTCCATGATTTTAGTTCAGGAGCGGATTTCCTAGAGGGTCCAGGGGCATGCCCCCTCCGAATATGCTCGGTGAGTATGCTTAAATGGCGCAATCCATCTGATTCGTATTTGTGTATTTCATGTAACTACATCATCGTCTGTTTAACAGTATTTCACTGTAGGAGTAGAGCAAGGGGTCTCAGAGAGGTCATTCGTATAATTTGAAATACTAGCTTTTCCACATGCGAGTATTCTTCATGGCAATTCGTGGAAAAAGGCAACACAGTATATCATTTTTAAGTTTTATGCTTTATTTGGTATTCGGCTGAATCTAATTATGAGATATATGTAAAACCAGAAGCTGCGGAAAACAGTTAGTTATAAAATACAAGTTAAAAGAACTTACAGCTGGTCCGCTTGTGACTTTAATAGGTTGTCCTTCAGAAGTGTCGACCTGTCCAGCACTTATCAAAGATGGTATAACCTCGTATTTATCGAGTATATGGTATCGTACAACCTGTTTCAGAAGGACAGGGTTTCGTGTCAAGGCGACCATTATGTCGGAATCAATGTTAGCCACGGCATGGTTTGTCGGAGCCATAATTGTGAACGGTCCTTTAATATGAAAAGAAATATATACTGAACATGTCCATTTTGGATAGATGTCAGTTTGTGTACGGAATATTAGCAATATATGTCCGTCAAAAGATTTTATGTTTTTCATATCATTGCTATGTGTGTAAACAACGAGAATTTAAATGCCTTCCGATACTAATTAACAGTACATTTTCAAAATCGGTCCAATACTGATTTGTAACCCCGACGGGCTCATCAGTTTTAATACAAATTATATTGGTCCATTGATGGCTAGCTGTTTGTTAACTTGTTTGGTTGTTTCGCAAGAATGTATGCAAAAGTGGAAAGATAGTTGTGTATTTAAAGAAAATTTTTATTCCCATTATTCAGATGTTTGATATACCCCTGTGTTCTGTATTGGAGCATATGTGACTTTTGAACTGCAAAGATTGCTGTTAACGCTGCGAGCAAACTTGACAGCGTTAAATGAATATCGTTTTTGTCAATCGTCAGACAAAGAAAGTTTTAGTTTTGAATTATGTTAAACGTCTATTCAGGAAAATGAAATATTTGTATCAAGTGAAAATAGTGATTACCTCCATTTGTGAGTGTTGAAATCAAATTTGCATCCCTGATAAGCTGCGCCATGGCTGTAAGATTCTGGTCAATAAGACACTGGTATACATTCTTGTCAATAAAAGCACTCGCATGTCCAACTATTGCTAAAACTAAACCCACGTTAAAAATCGGGCTCATCGTTACTGATCTATGACAGTACAGGTAATTTGTGGAACTAAACGTCGCTTGTGTAATTTTGAAATACTTAAAGGGAAAGATAAGACAAGGTACTATAATTTGCAACCTTTTAACATGAAAATGTCAGCTTAGTGCTAATCAGGTCTAATCAAGTTGAACTTTTACACTAAACTATAATTATGTAAAGGTGCAATTTCATTATTCGATGTACAATCGATCAGTAGGCCATGCGCTAACAAGTTTCTAACAATAAGTTGACCACGAATAATTGAGTGTTAGTTATTAACTCTAGCCTGCCTGAGGAGCCGCCTTTCGTCCGTCAGCAAGCATTTCCAAGTCTATATCCACTTGCAAAACAAAAAGAACACTCCTTCCTTACATTTGAAAATGTCGTATTTCCATATTTCCTTTCATTTTATCCGTCAAAAGGGGTTATTGTTTTTTGGGGGTTTTTTGGGGGGGGGGGGGGGGGGGGTTCAAATAGCAGTAGCCTCTAGTATTTATTTTTCTTTGACTTAAATGATATTTTATTTACTACAAGTTTTCAAGGGACGCGGTTCTTTGTGTCACTGAAGTTGCCATTTTAGTAATATAAGGCGAGTTATTATGTAATTATTGTGATACTGACGTGATTAAACGAAGATCGCCTTGGTGACCAAGACCATAACATTTGACTTTTTTGTGATTTCGAGGATGTCACCTAATTAGACCAGGTCAAAAAGTTACTGAAGCATATAAGATGTCTTTGATGTGACTTACGAACTTTTGCCCTCTAGTGATCAATGCGATAATATGCACGTATTCGGGCAAATATATCACGTGGCGTGGCTGTTTTTTTAATCCAGAAGAAACATGTCACACCTTATCTCAAACTGTAAATAAAAATTATGAGAAGATCTTTTGGACTTTTGATGGAATTTACGTTTTAAAATGATGTTTATATTGAAAAAATATATATATATATGTAAGATCTGCATCGTATGACGGACTTAAATTGCTGTTGGTATTCAATTACTTAATCATATTCTGAATATAATTGAATATATACCTTGCGGAGAAATTAGCAACCTTCAATGAATAGAATAATTTAAATACACTGCTTCGATTTCAAAAAAAAAAAAAAAAAAAAAACATCTGAGATTATGGTCTAACAACAGATAAAGATTGTGAGTGTAGAACACCCCATCCCCTACCTGCACCCCCACGCCACCCACCCACTGTTAAATATTTTCACCAACCCAAACTCCTTTGGTATCGATATTGTTGAATAAAAGTTTAATATTTAAAACATCAACAGACTGAAATAAAAGATAACAATTTTAAGATAATAACTATCTATTTGTATACGGAATGAATTAATCACAATTGGGATATGATTGGATAGATAATCAAAGGGGACGGGGGAATTGTGTCCACCTTTATCAAATTTAACGTAGATGACTTGTAACCCCGTCAAAAATCTTTAGTTTTTTATGAATAGAATGAAATGCCTACTTCAGCTACTCTTGATTTAACTTTTAATTTCTAAGTTCGACGTTTAATGATATTACCAAGTAAGCTATTTGCGACAAACTTGCAACAGATTATTTAAAAACATCAGCTTAAATTGATGGATAATCTCAGTTTCCGATTTTTGCTTTTACCTGAACTTGTCCAATGTAAGATCAATATGGCTGAAGAATAGTTTATTGCTGCTCCTTTATGAATGCCTTATTATCAGTTATAATGCGCATAAGTCAAAATTTCTAATTTTGAGCAAGGTAGTTGCGGATTGTACAAAGGATTATGTATAAATTTTGTCCTGCACTAGTAATTTATTTGTAAAAGACATAAACATTATATTGCAACCTTAACGTAGTTTACATTCTGCCGTCATGTCTGTCTTTTTGCCCTACGTAGAGTGCACGTGCGCATGCATTACTAAGGAAATGGGCGGGTGTAAACTCTGCCATATCTGCACGCATAGTTCACCTGATGTTCTATATCAGTGTTAAAGTTTAACAGAACTCCGGGACTTCTCACTCAGTTTGTTGATTTTATTACCGTCATCGACCTTTGTGAATACAGTATGTCTGGCAATATTTTGCTTTGGTGTAAAAAGCATCACTTCATTTTTTTCAGCAGTCAGCTTCAGCATGTTGCAGTTCATCCATGAGACGAAATTAGCGAGGTGGTCATCAGTGCAATATAACGCTTTACCTCCTTGTTACAACTTCTATTGTATTGGCTTGAAGAACTGGTACAACCGGGAGTCGTCAGGGTAGAAATGATACAGCAGTACTGGAGGTCTACACATTTTGCCAGCGGTTTAAGAAATATATGTGATAACGGAATCGAAGAAACTTTTATTAATAGAAATTATTCATTTGTGTACGTAGTTTACTACACATTTTTAAATACTCGTATTCTAAACATATAGGTAGTTTTAATAATGTTTTTGACCAAGACATTGTCAGCTCAATTCATGTACACATGGCAGCCTTTGTGCGTTTGTGTGCTTGTGAGCCTAAAGCGGTGCCCTACTGCGTTCTTGTATCTTACTTGTCTGTTTTTCTATGTTAGTTAGTTGGGCCTGGCTGTGTGTTTATCTGTGGTACATGAATGTCTGCGCTATTGTGGTTTACGTTGTAGTGTCACTGTGATTAAGGAACATAGCATTCCATATACATGTATGTACTTGTTATATTTTTGAAGCAACCCGTCTGTAATATTTTTCCATTACAGCTTCTTTTTGTTGTGGGCCTACTTTTCAAATGCGTGGCTCTTAGACTGTGTTTTTGGTGCTCTGTGCTTCCGAGAAATGTAACCTTACCTATTATCTTTTGTGAAAACTTTATACTCAGCATTCTAACAAACTAGTTTTGCAATGCTCTGACAGCTATTATAACAAATGGGAAAAAAATTAAAGGGATTTTATTCAACATCCAAGGGTTTGTCTCCTTACGATTATCAACGCATTTAAGCTTAAGTTCAGTTGTTACAGCAACCCCTCTCAGGAGCTATACCATAAATTGACAGGTAGACAATTTAAGGTCCTCCTTGGGTTCCTTTTTTTTCATAACTTAGCCTGATAATAATTTTAGTCAGTATTTAGTCGATGTACTCTTTAAAAGAAATATTTTAATAATGTATTTAAATCGGTTTACTGTGATATCGTACATGTCTTTCCAAATGTCTACAGCAATAAACCAATAATATTCTGATATTCCTTCATAGAATAATCTTTAAAACAATAACTGCCAGTTTCAAATACATACAGAAGAAAAATGATAAATTATATCCTTGTAACGTTGTGGGCAGAACTAAAATCTGGCTTTCAGTTTAGAGAAAAGCTTAGAAAGAGTATATACAAACAGTTTCTGAATCATTTCATTTGTGATTGTTGCATTTCTTTAAAAAGACAAACTTATCATCAATAACAAATATTAAGCGTTCCCATTAGGTTGCCATACTGTGGAATCTTGCTTACTTTCGGTCACGGATTGCTATTTGCGACTTATTTTAGCCACAGGGGAAACCGACCGCATTTTGTTCGTTACAATGTATGAATATATCTCAGTAACTATAATCTCTTTCAAAGTAATAAATAAATTGAAATTTTGAATATAAGGCTACATATGGCCTGCCATTGTTTGGAATTTTGAATCTCCATATTGCCTATTTAAATCTTTTGCATTCAACTCATTTCAAGGGATTTCTATCCGTCATAAAAATGACAATTTTAGTTTTGTTTATCTTCCTTGTAATTGTTGAAAGAAAGTAATGGTTTGCTCATTTTACTTCTTGATATTACATGCTCTATATGTATCTCTAAAACAATCATTGTCAAAAGACCTGCTGTCGGTACGCGAGACGACGGTCTGATTATAGGACAAGTATCTTGAGTCAGATTGCAAACTGCTGGCGGGAAAACATATCTTACGTTGACAAAATAAAGAAAAATGAATTTTTCCAAAAGTAATTAACCTGCATAACATGATTTCAATAGTATGGTATGAAAAAGCAATTATTTGTACATATTGTAGGTATGTTTCATCGACAGTAAATACTTTTCATCTTCACTAGATATTCAAGTATTCTAAAGAAGGTGGGAATATGACGTTTTCGGAACTGGCTTTCGCAGAACGATATATACATGTATGTAACAAGCACGTAATTGACACAACAGACGTCCGAGACAAGACTACATTATGCGTAGAATACTAGTTGTATTGAAGAAATATAGTAAGTGATTAGAAATATATTTTCAACTACATCGGACGATATAGGTCTTTAATTATGAAATTCCTCCATACAATCAGACTGAAAAATGGAAAACACTGTAGTTTATGTAGAAAAGCCCACACTGAATGTTTTTGTATATGTTAAATATGACTCAATTCTCGTTTAAGTTTTAAGCCTTTTATAAATATGATATTATAAGTAGAGATTGTGCAAAATGCAAAGGTTGTTTAGAAAGCAACTGTGAATATGATATGTAAACTTTTATTAGAAACCTAATTATCCCTGTACAAGCTTAGCGAGTAGATCAGCTGGAAAAAGAACGTGGTCAACAGCATGGATCACACCGTTAGCGGCTGGAATGTCTGCCTCAACCACCATTGCCTCGTCTACCTTTACGCCTGAAACACCGTAAGATATCATCATCAGTGAGGTGAAAACTGAAGATTATACGATATTTATGACATAACACATACTGTTACTGGTTAGAATGTCTGTTTTAGACATCATTGCATCATCTACCATGATACCTGAAAAAGTACAAAAGCTCATCATCTGTGGTGGGATCAGTTAGATAGGAACTGAAGACAATAATATAGCATGGCACATACTTGTTAGAATCACCATTGCATCATCTTCCATTTAACCTGAAAAAGCACAAGAGCTCATCATCATCTATGGAAGATAAGTGAGATGGGAAGCCATCATGACATGAAATATACTGCTACAGCTTTGAATGTCTGATTCAAACACCTTCGCATCGTCTGTCATTTTACCTTAAATAGCAAAATACCAATGTATCATTAGCTATCGGAAGATCAGTGCAATAGGAACCGAAGACAATATATGGCGTGACACGTACTGTTATCGAGGAAATGTCTGTTTCAAATACCATAGCATCGTTTACCATTATACCTGAAATAATCCAATATCTCTCGCTCGCTGAAATGTTTGTTTTCAATACATGTAGCATCGTAGACCAATATACCTGAAATGACTCAATATTTCCTTATTCACGCTGAGATCAGGAAGATGGAAACCAAAGAAAATATATGACTTAACATAAACTGTTATTTGATTGAATGTTTCTTTCAATTACCAAAGCATCATCTACTGTTATACCTAAAATAATCAAATACTGGCATGTTATCATCTACGAGGAGATCAGTAAAATTTGATCAGAAGAAAATATATGACATGACATTATGTTGTAACTCGCTGGAATGTTTTCCCCAACCACTTTAGTATCGCCTATCATTAAACTTGCCTATTATTTATGAAAAGGTATGCAAAAAAACCAGCTCCAGTTTATATGGCATGAATTCCACTGATACTGGCTGAAATGTCTCCCTCAACTAACATGGTATACGGCATGGATGAAACTGGTACGGTCTGGGAAATATTCCTCAAGTACCATTTTATCGTTTATGAAAAGGGCAAGCAAAAAAAGAATATGATCCATGACTTGATAATTTGTTTAAACCATCATAGCGGCATCTGAAATAACATATTACAATAAAAGATGCAGCCACCTCTAACACACTTACTTCAGATATTGCAAAAAAAAGACGAATGACATTTTCCTTCCAAAGACCAATGTCAAGCGTGATAAAAGCCGTGACGAATACATCTATAACAGTTGTCTGTCCTATTTTTAAAATGATAAGCATTAGCTTGAACAGTTTTTGACTTTTTGCCATAAAGATTTATGTAAACACAGAAGGGAATGCGGTTATTTAGTGTATAAAAAATGAAGACACGATTATCTTATTTCAAATTATAAGTTAATTTAAATTTTCAAGTGTAAAGGAGCATTGATATCATATTAATCATATATACAATGTCTTTGTAATAAATAAGAAATAAACAAATCTGACTTGTGTCTCGGTATCATTTCAAATAACGTTTCATAAGGACCATAGAATTTAATGACAACATTATTGCTTATAAAGTATGATTGAGGTAATTTCAGTTTTGAGACGGATAACATCTTTCAGTAGGAAACTAATGGTTTATACCGTTGCTACTCAAAGATATATGTATAGGTGATCCATGCAGAGTAAAAAGCGTCTGTCCGTCTTTAAGTTGATGGCTTGTCCTGGCACCAGGGACCATGTGGTACTTAAGTACCTCTGAAATGGTTCAATCAGACTATTTTCAAAAACCTTCCAAAAGACCTCGTCGTTTTATTTTGAATGTGTAGAGCTTTCATTCTTTTTATTTGACTTAGATTTTTATATATTATGAAATATGAGGAAGTATTTGGGAAGTGCATCCTGGTGTTCAACTAGGCTTATTTCTTGCATACACATGACCGAATTTAGTCAAATCAATGAATGTGCAGATCCGTTTAGTTTGGCTTTTTTTAACAGGCAATTTATGTAAATCAACAATGGCTGCAAAACTGTTGGTAAACTCCAAATTCGTACATTCTTGAATACACGCATTTTGAAAATATATAAGATGTAATAAATTCTCCAGCAACTTGTAATGCGAAATGCTCAAAACTCTGCAAGACATTTTGCACACATGCATTGTACATAGTATGAATTTACCCATGTAGATGGACGCGGCATTTGGAGTATCTCGGTGAATGTCGCTCAGATGGGAATATCTTCCGAACGCTAAATCAGTTGGAGCAAATATTGTGTACTCTCCAGCTGTAGACAACAAAACATATATTCATTATTCTAATATGACAAATCATATTCATCTTTTATAATGTAGAGATAATACACACTTTTTGTGTGTGTGTGTGTGTGTGTGTGTGTGTGTGTGTGTGTGTTAACGTCTGCAGAAGCCCGCAGGATTGTTTGTGACCGAGATCGAAGGTCGAGGTTACAAACATATCCCAAGGGCTTCTGCAGACGTTAATACACAAAACAAACGTGTATTGTCGCTATTCTTGCATAAAAATATATATTCACGACGATTTATGTTTTGTTTTCATATGTGATGACTTGACGATTCCGGTACATTTTTTATTTACCATTCCAGTTGTTCTTGGAAACGGTAAACATGTTTTAAATATCCGTATCCAGGGCCCGGAAATAAACAACACTATCAAGAGCACATCCTGAAAGCTTTTAAGCGATTTTTTATGTCTCATTATTACAAACATAAAATTACCAATAATTGTTCATATCATTTCACAATTTGGTGGACTCGATCACAATTTCAAGAATAGTAACTTTACATTCGAGTTACATTGAGTACGGACACGCAGTTGGAGTACGGATGAGTACGAACGTATTTTCCAGCAGAACCCCGCTATTCAGAGTGGTCTTAATAGTAAGGTAGTCTTGTTATTTGGTTTGCCTTCATAGTTGTAAACCATAACCTTAAGTTTCTGACTTAGCTAAAATTGTACGATAAAATCTGTAAAAAGATCCTTTGGAAGCAAAGAATGCAAACAAGAAGAATAATAGCAGACTCGGTTTGACTGAAGAATTATTGCTTTTAAAAAATCAGATTTTTGTTGCTTACAAAGAACAAGACCAAACACTATTATTTATAAATGATAATGTTCCTATATTATCCTGAAACTGTTATTCTGAATATTATAGAAGGTCCTTTCCCTATGTAATAAGAAATTAGAAATACTGTTTTAAAACTACTGTATCTTTTAAACATTCATCATAAAAATACTTGTGAAGTTTTAACGCCTAATGAAAGAGAAAAATGATCTTTACGAATAATAAATATTAAGTTTTAACATATAATCGGACTGTTGATAATTTTTTATAAAGTCTACTACCGGGTGTAATGATTTTCTGTATGCTATGCAATTAAAGAAATTAAAATAAAAGAAGTTCATACTAGTGTACCACTACATGTTTCCTACTGCAAAAAAAAAGTATAACAATTATATACACAAGATTAAAGTGCTCTCATTTACCACAAACTAGACAGAAAAAAAGGTTTCAAACGGTCCAAAAGTGCTCTTATTAGTGCAGTCATAAGGTCATTTGGGACTGAAACAGGTAGTCTTTTCAGCAAATAGTGGAGTGGGCTTTGGTTGAGAACATTGAACATTGACTTGTTGACATAAAAAATCGTTATGTGAAAATGTCTTCTTTAAAATAAGGTTGTCTAAATTAAGGTATGGATTTGATACTGGGTCTACTGTATTTGTAAAGATGAAATGAACATGTTTGTGTATACACAGAAGTATGTACAGGTTAAAAAAAAATTATAGAAAATGAATATGTTACTAGACAAAGTATGAGTTTGAACCTCAGAGAGGAAATTTGTATCAAATGGTGATATTTCTTCTGTACCTTTCGTAATTTGTAAGCTAATATAATTTTCTTGGTACTAAGTTTTAATCCACAAATCGAACTATATACAACTTAGCAGAAAACGCCAAAGGACCAGAAAATATAAGAACACTGAATCCAAGTACGGGAAGACTTAAAAAGACTTAACAATCGATACATGACAGTCTTAAAGACTATTTAAATGCTTACTCTCGATCAGGTGGGTCATGTTGCCAATGAGCACACAGAGTTACATGTACCATTTTAGACAGGAAATTTGTAAAAATAGTAATATCTTATTTAGGCCCAAAATGCAATCTGTAGGCTAAATTCTTTTCAGTTGCACTATTCTTTTAATCAACAAATCAGTTATGAGAAAACTGACTTACATTCGATCAGGTGGGTCATGTTGCTGAGGAGAACATACAGAAAAAAGTCTTTAAATTTATCATCCCTCTCGATAAGAACAGCTGCTAGATTGTCTGTGCTGAATACAGGTGGCACGAGTACAGTATCGATGACGTGGATAATGCCGTTGTTACAGACAATATCACTGTTTGACCCTGCTAGTAGCATCGAGGCGTTGTTTAATAGGATGCCCTGGAATGTTGCCAAACATTTGTCAGTTTATCTACCGTTATGATATCCAGGAAAACTGTTTAAGATTACGAAACTGCGTTATGTTTATAAGATACTTGTATACTGGTCAAAATCAATCTTGCCTCATATTAAACGAACAGACGAACGGATGAATAATGAAACAAACAAAGGCACTTACAGTTGGTCCGCTAGTTACTGTAATAGGCTGTCCTTCTGAAGTGTCGACCTGTCCAGCACTTATCAAAGATGGTATAACCTCATATTTATCGATAATATGGTACCGTACAATCTGTTTCAGAAGGACCGGACTTCGTGTCACGGAAACCATGGTGGTGGGATCGATGCTAGCAACGGCATTATTTGTCGGAGCCATAATTGTGAATGGTCCTTTAATAAAAAATTTAAACAAAATATGTTTCCATTTGATCATGGAAAAAGTTGGTATGTAGTCGGAATATTTGCCAATATGTCTAACAAAGGTCCCATGCCTACCCGATTTAAAATTGAACCACTTGCATTTATTTCTGTTATTGTTGCTGGTATAAAATGTAAAAAAGGAAAGTGATCCATTATGGAACTAACTTGTAAACCAATGAGGAAAGCGCTATAAATAGTATAAACTGGTATATTTGAGATCAGTCTAATGGTGGGTAGATATTGGTTTGATAAATGGAATGTAAAAGTTGGGACTAAGACAGTATACTAAATGTCCGGAGAGTAATTTTAACCCTTACCCTGCTAAATTTCTATAATGAACTTGTCCATCTTTAAATTTGGACAGTACCATTAACTGTTAAAACGTGTGCTAACCAAAACGATACTGACTGAATGGCAAACAGTGCAGATCATGACCAGACTGCGCGGATGTGCAGGCTTATTATGATTTGCACTGGTCGCAAATGCAGACTCAATCGCGCCCAGCATGATAAGGGTTAAGTAAAGATTATGTTCGGATCTTAGCATGAACTTTTTTTTAGCTCTGTGAAATGTGAGTAAGAGACCAAGAAAATATGCCCGAGTTACATCAGTTGTCGGTATCACCATAGGATTTGCAAAATTATGGTTCCAAAATGTTTCTATGGCTACTTCTTTCAGGGGGAAAATGAATATTTATATCAAGTGAAAATAGTGATTACCTCCGTTTGAAAGTGTTGAAACCAAATTTGCATCCTTGATGAGCTGCGCCACGGCTGTAAGATTTTGGTCAATCAGACATTCGTACACATTCTTGTTAATATAAGCACTTGCATGTCCAAAAATTGCTAAAACTAAAACAAAATATAAATTCGGACCCATGGTTACTGTTCTTTGTCAGTAAAGGTGGCTTGTTTAACTAGAAGCTGCTTTTGTAATTATGAGGTACTTAAATGTAAAGATAAGATTAGTTTCTATAAGTGGAAATTTTTAACATGAACCTGTCACAAGCTTACTATTTAGACTGACCTTTAACAACAATATAGGACCTTGCGATAACAATAATACTTCATAATATACTCAGTACATTTAGATGTTCAAAGTTGAAATAATTGGCTTTATTATATACATGTGTACCTTTATAAATGCTGCCTGAAACACTGCTTGTATTTCACAAGTAAATACGAACAGGCAGAAAAAATTCGTATTATACCTTTTGTATTGTATGTTTCCGGACTCCTTTAATTGACACTGTTCTATAAATAGTGAACACAAAAATTACATTCAGTTCTATTTTACATCGATAAACATTGATGATTTCGTTTGATAACAAAACAATAAACAAAAAGGTGGTATATAATAAAAGGGTCATTATAACAGTAACTAGATCTGGGCTTTTGTATTCGGCTCTCCTGGAGTTTGCCAGGATGGTTTACACTCGGCGCTTGCGCGCCTTAGAATATTCCACGTTAGCCGAATACAGCATCATCATAGATCAAGCCACTTTTATAATAACGCTATTATATATGTAATATGCCATGTTTGTTTTAAATGTTGTCAACTACAAATGTATATACTACCGCGCATTTGTTTTGGTCTTAAATCAAGGCCTTGACTTCAAAACTTTAATTACTTCTGGTAACTTCTAGACGTGTCAGATAGTATATGAAAAGTTAAAAGAATTAGCGGAAGTTTTTAAAGGCATGACTTGTTCTTTGTTCAGTGCGAAACGAAGGAAATGAAATACACACCATATTGATGAATGCATCTGAATTTTTCATGTAGAATTTAGAAAATAACCAAACATAAGTTTAATTAAAATTTGATTTATTTTAACGACACTGTCAAATTTTTAGATAAAAAAAATTGATGTTATATATCCGTGAGGACATCTTAAAGACATAAATGCCTCAAGGAATATGTAACGCAAAATATTGCAACGTTGCTTTCTATATGTCAGTACTAATTCCGAAGCTACACCCTCTTTTAAAACTTGCACTTTGTTTCACATATTTGAAATACTCCAATATCTATCAAATGCGAATGTGAAACCAGAAAATTAACAGAAATTTTATACCTTTTAAATACTATTACATTAAATGGAGGTACATGTAATTACAAAATTTCATAAAAGTATCTAATGGGGATCTGACTCTACTTAATTGATCTTTCTTGTTGCTTAAATAAATCTGTTACAGAGTACATGTATATGAAAATTGAAACGTTTTAAAAAAAAAAGTACTGCTTCAACGTGATCAGCCACCTTTCATATAGTTAAAACACTGTACATCGCACAGATAGCGGATAATATATTTCTCGATAGACATAAACATCAAGAACATTGCATCATGGAATGCATGGAGTAATCTATCAGATGTATGTTTAATTTCTTTATCCACTAAATTTCAGGGCTGCTCTTCTAGAAGGAAGAATAACAAAACATCCCGTTTCATTGTTTCATCCATAAGAGTACATAGTCCATCGTGCCATTTGATGCATAGAGATTTCATTTTATTGCTTGGTACATTTTGTTGGACTGTGTCAATTAACCGTCCGAATAAAAAAATGTCCAGAAACATGTAAAGGATAGATACTTTTGATATATGTTTCTCAACTTTCGTCATGTTCACACTAATTGAAAATACTGGTTAACTTTAATTATATTAATAGTGTCACATTCGACATTCCTTACAAAGGGCCGGTTCTCTATATGTTCGAATAAAACTAAGGCGATTACGGGTTTCATGCATTAATGCATTTTATAGTACAGGAAAATTACAGTAAATTTCCATTTTTTACTATGAATATATGATAAATATATATGTCAGAAAAATCTTCCTGGTACAAACGGTCTTTCATTGATACCATAATGCAGTTTTAAATTTCTCGAGTGTCATAAAAAGACTATTAAATAGACGACAATATAAGTGTTCGATTAACACTTACGATTTTTCTATCCTTTTTAATACCCTTATTTATCACATAATTATTTGGCATGTACTTATACAAGAGCATATTTCTAATAGTAAATTCAACATTTACACATTTCAGTTTCTGTTAAATAACATATTTATTACATTCGGCAACAAAACAAATAGACAAGCAATATTTATCCCATTGGGGACTAGCTTTACCCCACTCATCGACAATTATTTTTAAATGTTTTGAACAAGATTCCATGCTTAAAGTTTGTCCATTGAGAACCAGTCTGATATTATTAAAGCATTAATGCCCACCCACTCCGACCTGGACAGAGTTGTCCCTAAAGCAACACCATACGGTGTCTATATATCACAACACTCGTTTTGCAAAAGCTTTTTCAAAGTTATAAATTTTAATTGTAAAAAGATTTATATAACAAAAACGTTGTTACAAAAGGGTTATCGATCTCTATCAAACTACGGAAGGTTTTCACAAAATTTTACTACAGATCTCTGAATTTTAAAAAAAGTATAACACACACCTTATAAAACACATTCTAAACTTGATCTTACACATCCCGTATATTACAGGAATGTTGTTTATAAACTATGAAAAAATAAACATAACGTCCATTTTATTAAATATTAGTAAAAGTTGTAAGAAAAAAAGTATCCAAACAAAATATATACAAAACAAAACCTGTAAAGCATTGTGCATTTTAGTGACTGGCGCAGATACAATTTTTTATTTGCTAATGCAATGACTACTCAAATATGAGACTTTGTGGTCTTATTTCTCTTAGAGATCTAAATCCTACAAAAACGGACGGAACGAGTGGAATTTTTTATCTTGCAACTTGCTTAGTCCTGTCCCCTTTTCTGACTTTCGACTGATATCTTCAACAACTTGTATTGACCTTGTTTATGTTTAACTTTTATACAGACTGGTATTTTGTCACTAAAGTTAGAGCTTATTTTAGCGAGGAATTATTTTATAATTTACACTGTCTTGTCCCAGTGGCTTAAAAGAGGATAAACGTGAGCTTGCAGTCAAACATACAGATTTTTATAAAGGTGAATGACCGTTTAAAAGCCACCTATTTTCAACTTCATTTTCCTATCTTTTGTTTTATATGTTGGCTATGTTTCTTCCCTTCACCTCCACCCACCCTCGCCACTTTTTATATCTCCCCTTTTCATGATTTATTATCGTTCCCATTGTTTTTCGGAGAACTATTGCGCTTCATTTTTATTCATGTAAAAGTAAGTTATGTCTATCTAGGCTAGCTCACTAATATTTCCCTTTGCAATATTAGTGATTTCGAAGCTGATGTGAGTTTTCTGAAGTTCAAAGTATTTGTTCACCATTGCAAATAAGAATTGATACAATATCTGAACAGTAACGCATAGCTTATTGTCGGTGGGCCTAAATGCACCCGGCGATTTAGTTCGTTCTAATCCGTGTACAGTCATGTCTATACTGACTAAGTAGTATACATTTTTCTTAATTCTTCTTATTTCGCCCAAACTAAATCAACCGTGTTGTTAATAGCAAATCCGATGTGACTTTTTAACTTTCCATTAAGATTTGAACATACAGTAAAATGCCAACGTCTTTTCAGGCAATACTAATACAAATCAGTTTGAAACGCGAGTCACAGCTGAAGACAAGAAATACTCCGACAAAAATAGAAACAGGTATTTTGTAAACTTAAACGTTTAAAAAAGAATGACGTCATTAACTTAAAATGCTTGAAAATGCTTGACAGAATAAAGACCAAAGTCTTGACAAGACATGCAAATAACAATTCATGTTTATGCTGTATACCAAGTTTTATTTCAGTTGGATGAAAATTATAGAAACACTTAAAGAACACAATGTTATGATGCGTAATATTTCAAAGCCTAGAAAAAAAGCATTGCTCCTAATCGATAATCAGATAATACAATTGATCTTACAACATGCGCATATTCTCTTCGTTTTGATGGTGTATTCCATGTTAGCGGTGTTGAGTACACAATACTCTGATGTAGGTCTAAAGAAGGATATAACTCAAAAAGGAAATTATCGGAGATGAAATTCCCGAAAACAATATGTACCCACTTTAAGTTGATGCGTAAACCGAAACCCATTTCAACTGGATAGAAACTGTAGGAGTTTAGTATACAGACGGACTGAGGAACGGACGGACAGATCAAACACTATACCTCTCGTGACTTCGACGTTACCAAGAAATCTATGAAAACACTTCAATTAAAGAAATTAACGCTTTCAATATATCCGTAGAATAGTAGCATTACTATTGCAATATGCCATAATGTAGTCAAAAACGTAATATTAGATTATCGTCAATCGTAAAAAGTGGAACCGCTCTACGAGTAAGCGATTCTGCAAGCAATAAGTTAAACTGGTCTTTCGTGCGGTGTTTTCTCTTGCATATATATCTTGATTCATGTTTTGATTATGCATTGATTATCCGTTGAATTTTGTAAACTTTTGGCAACTTTTAAGGAACTTACATCGTGCTCTTTACTTACTCTTTTCCGGTTCCTATCCATCCCCGACCCCCACTTCCAGTTTTTACCCCATCTCTAATCTTGATATTGCTCAGATACTGAATCATTTAACATGCGTCAAATCCTTTTTCTTACCCTTTGTAACCAATCTCCGATTTAATATTATACATCGGTTCAATAGCTCAAAAACTAACAAAGCAAATCTAATCAGTATCTTGGTTTTCTGCGTAGAAATTTAGAAATTAACTCTTCTAAAGTGAAAAAAAAACATTCATATAAGGTAATAGTAAGACCAAAGTTGGAATATTCATGTACTATTTGGTGCCCACATACTAAAAGCCATATAGATCATATTGAGAAAAAAGAGAAGGGTTGCCAGATTTGTCACTAATCGCTGTTATAATACAAGTTCAGTTTCTGATATGTTAACAGATTTTAATTGGTCATCAATAAAGATAAGAAGATTTAGAGCTCGCTTAATTTTTAATTGTCCATCACGTTACAAAGTGGCCATATATCCGAGAAGAATTTATTAATGCCAACTGATTCAAGAGCAATGCATGGACACGGTAACATGTACAGCTTTAAATACTCATTTTCCCAAAGAATAGTCGGTCAGTGGAAAATGTTGCCCACTGTCGTGACATACAACAGCCACAGTTGACTCCTTTAAAGCTTTTGTCAATGTGCATGTCTTAATCTCTGCACTTAACCTTTAAACAGCAACCAGTGTATGTTTAGTTGTAGTGTTTTAATATTGTAAAATAATTTTAAATTTGGAAAGTTTTATTGATTTGGCACATGTACACACTTGATATAATATTATATGTAAAACACCATAAAATTTTATTCATCTTCAAAGTTATGAAGGAGTGTAGTAATTTAAGGACGAAGAAGAAGATTTCCGGTCGGTTAAAAAGCTAATTTATAATGGGTAAAAACGCTCTTTCAGGCCTGTGTCAAGTTTATGTACGTCATACCACTTTTAAAAACTAAAACTTATCTTATGACTTAATTGATTAAGATCTGATAAAACTTTCAGGGATTAGCCTGCATTTGTTTTGAACCAAACTAGCATAAAATGGTTTGGCCTTTAGATTCCATAGTTTTCTTGAAAAAAAAAAGAACACGTACATCTTTGGGCTGGAAAGACTTTTTGATGTTAAATTGTCATCTTGTAAGTGTGATTTGGCTTTTCAGAACCATATTAAGTGTAAGGATGACCTTGTACTCTCCTTATGGATTTGAAGTTTTAAAATACGATTCATTAGTAGACAAATCAAAGCATCTCGAGAATTTTTTGCACGGGTCGGAGCATTTCGGGTTTTTCAGCGCCGCAAAGTAGACCTCAGGACCGCAGAATGAACAATTACACAACAACAACAACAACTTCAAAGTTGGGTTTTTTACTTTCGGTTTCATAAGGTAAACAAACAGTGTTTTCTCCTTTTAGAATGTACATACTTGATTAGTTTTAGTAGTATGTTTTTTTATTATTTTATTTCTAGCAATGGAGTATAGGTAAAACAATCAGCTTACGAAGAAAATACTCTTCCTGAATTTTCCGAAGTAGTAGTGTACACAGCTAAATTATTTCGGATAATGGATTGTGTTGTCAAGTAATTTGATGCCTGTCCTAAGATATGGGCGTTTGGTAAGGTAATTAAAACATGTGGACTTATGTATTATTTGAACCTGATTAACACTAGAGTGGATGTCTCTCCTGCCTTATTTCTGGTTTAAACTTTAAATGCTGATAATGAAATTTATGGAAGTTTCTAGAATTCTATAACTAATCTCAGAAATTGAATCTTTCTTGGATGTCCCTGATGTCAATATTATCAGGTTTTCAGATAATTACGGGGCCATAATTACATTTATATCGAGATCTGTTACATTGCTAAGTGTGATCAGTATTGCTAACTGTCATGTCCACTGAATTGAATCAAAACAAAAATTAAACCATTTAACCCATAGAAAGTGCTGAATGACACAAATTTCTACTACGGATATATTGATAGCATTCATTTCTTTAACTGAAGTGTTTTCATAGATTTCTTGGTAACGTCGAAGTCACAAGAGGCATAGTGTTTGATCTGTCCGTCCGTTCCTCAGTCCGTCTGTGTACTAAACTCCTACAGTTTCTATCCAGTTGAAATGGAATTCAGTTTACGCATCAACTTAAAGTGGGTACATATTGTTTTCGGGAATTTCATCTCCGATAAGTTCCTTTTTATATCAATTTTATTTTTTTACGTGTTCATCTACCTGTGTCCACCATTACTTATACTAATTACTATACTGTATACTGACTATTCAAGTTATGATAAATAGCACACTCTATTTTGCTGTTTACTTGAGTAAATTTTATTAACTTGTTAAAATGTTTTTGGTATCAAATGAAAGGTTTTGATCCATATTGAACAATGATGATAATTTTAAACACAGGTTCTCATTAAAACTTGTAAATAATGTTGAAACATTGGCTTATTGATACCTGTACCTCTGGTGTGTTAAAATTATGTATTAAGAAAAGTCTGAATATTAGCTATATCTGACAGGTTTTATGGTTCGGACACTCTAGCACCTTACAGTCCAAGAAGGCAAGGTTCCTGTGGGTAAAAAAGTCATTAATTTCTGTTAAACACAATTGCTGATAGAAATTACTGATTACGTTCCAAACATCATGAATAATTTATTAATTTCAATTGTTGTTCTTTGGTTGTCTTCTTAAAGAATAGTCATCTATAGCTTTTATTTTGTCTGAAGTTCTCTGAACAGCCCATTGTGTGATTTGACTATCAAAAAATCCAAGAACTGTGATAGCTACAGACACTTTGCGGTGACATCCTCCTGCCCTCTTCCACACAGCCTGCCCGCCCCTGCCACCTGTCCTCCAATTACTTTTTATACATTGATTTTTTAAAACATATACTGAAATTGTAACATATTTTATGCTTTATGACCTTTTCTCAGTTAATTTTAAAAGTTGGCAGGGTTGGGGTGGTGGTTGGGGGTGTGGCTGGAAGAAACTGAACTCGGGTGTGTGGCTTTAGCATCATTCACAAAATTGATTCTTTATTGAGAAAGAAATTGCATGTTGAATTTAAACATTAACAGAAGTATATATTATATAGATATGTTGTAATATGTCACATGTGACTATAGACACTGTCTGTTTGTTCTTAGTCATTAAAGTCTTCTCATGGCTTCAGATGAACCATTTAGAACCTGATAAGACTTGATCAAAGTGATATGTGTACTTTTATTATAATTAAATTGTGCTGCAACATTTTTTATCAAATATTTTTTAAAGCAGTTGCTGAGTCACTAAACTAGTACATGCCACATTTTTTTGTCCATCCTTACAAATTAATGGGTTCTACATATGGTATATAACCTGGAGTCATCAAACTTTATAGGATTGTTAATCGGCATATCAAGGTGTCCATTAGGGGTTCTGTTTTGAATTTCATTCAGTAAGACCAGAGTAATGGCCCTTGGCTTAGTCAAGAATATGCATAAATGACCTTGTGTAACATGTATCTTGAAAAGTATTTGACCTGAGCCTAATATAGTCTCTGACCAGAGCAAGAAATATTTTCAAATTCTTCTATTTTTTGCTCAAATAATGTTTTCATGTTAGATACGTTGAAATTCACTACACTATACATGTTTATATTGAAACTTCTCATCATGTAAATGTACTTCATGTACATGTGGTCTCTGTGGTGGGAGGGTCAAAATGCGTGGGAGGCCCAACCAATCCCTTCCCACCAAACACCGTCAAACATAACCCCCATTCAGAATGACTTTGTGCTCTTATTAAACTTTCAACCTTTTGCTTCATTGTTTGCTGACAAGTGTTGTTTATTTAAGAAATAATTTATAGCAAAACAGTGCTTTATCACTATTTATACACGATGGGCAGTTATACATCGGGCGTAATAATTTCACGAGGGCGCAGCCGGAGTGAAATTATTTCGGACGACGTATAACCACCCGAGTGTATAAATAGTGATAAAGCACTGTTTTGCTATAAATTATTTCGATTCAAATATGTTCTTTATTGTAAAATTTATATCAAATATGATGGAACTGTTTCTCCGCGCAAGCATGCGCCAATAGTAGGTATTTGTTAAAACACGCCAGGACAGGAAACGGTAATACGTCTTGCGGCAGAATTCAGTTCAAGTGAAAATTATTGCGAATTATTCAGCAAAGCGAATAACTAATTCAGTATGTGTATAAATTGATCAAAACATTTGTGCAATGTGACATTTTGTTTAAAACATGTTATTAAGTAAAATATTTCATGAAATTTGAAAGCGCTATTTCTCAATGCGTACATGGCGCTAAATATCACATTGACGTGACGTCAACATAACATCGTTGTGATGATTAAAGCATTGTTAGCCATATTAGAATATAAAATAAAACTTGTCTAAACAGTTTCTTTTTTTATTTTCTTGAAGTTGACATTTTTGCTACGTAATTAAAGTATTTTAGAGTAGTACTAAATGTTCAACCCTTATCATGCTGGACATGACTGATTCTGCCTTTGCGACCAGTGTAGATCATGATCAGCCTGCACATTTGTGCAGTCTGATCGAGATCTGCTTTGTTTGCTATTCAGTCAGTATCTTTTTTGGTATGCACCCCTTGTAACAGTAAATGGTACTGTCAAAATTGAAAGATGGACAAGTTCATTATAGAAATTTAGCAGGGTAAAGGTTACAACAATTTGTTGAGTCAGGGTATTGATTGAACTGAAGCTTGAAGTAAGGAGAATGTTTTTAATCTTTTGACCTCTACTCTTTATTTCCGTTTACACTTGGTAGAATTTATTTCCTTTTTCCTTATGTAGGCACATGTAGTAAATCAAAGGACTTATTGTAACAATTTCCTTTAACTATTTATACATATGCATTATAAGTGTAATGTACTGTTCAAACTATTTAGGTATTTTAGAGTAATTACGTATTTACTTTGTGAAACATACATGTAAGTAATGCATACGTACAATCAGCCTGGTTTACATAGTAAGTTGGACATGAGAGTCTCAGTTATGTGATTGCAAGTTTACTTCCCGGATGAGATGAATGAGCTGTGGTGATTTAACAGTTGACAGTATGACTAAGTCATGCGTTCTCCACCTCTGATTCATGTGGAGAAGCTGTCAGTTATACTCACTCCTGGTAGTAAATTGGTTATATAAACAGAATGGTTCAAACAGGCTGACATACATGTGTATTCTTGTGTATTAATATATTTGAAAGCAACAAGTTAAAACAATTTTACTGTAAATTGATTATGTATGTTCTCCATCAAGAGGCACAGTGGTGCAGGGGTAGCACATCACAACCTCTGGCGCCCGTTTCTCGAAGCCTACTTAGGACAAACCTACATAGGACAAACTTAAAACTTCCAGAACATCATTTTTAGCAGGTTCATCTTAACATCTTTGTTATAATGCATTTGAATTGCAATAATGTCCAAGTGCTAAAGTTACACAAACCAAAGTTTATCATACCTTTTAGTCAATTTGACTGTTACATTAGTGATTGTCCTTTGAGGCTGCCATTTGCAAAACAAAAAGGGAGATAACTTTAGAAATCCAAAGTAAATGATGTTGCCCCCTTTTTTGAGCAGTTTGGGTTCCTACACCCTGGGTTTGATGGTTACAAATATGGGTCATCTGTCTGTAAAGGCACGCAAAATGTAAATGTTTCCAAAGAAATCTTTAATTAGTGCTAGATGGAAAGTCTAGGTGGAAAGTCTAGCTCTAGGGTTAGTCACAAAACCCCAAAACACTAAAATGTTAGCTGATCAATTACTGGATATACCTTATTTGGAAGAAGTGATAATTATTTTCTTAATTGAAAGTACACATAAGATTTTATCATTCAATGCTTGAAATATTTTGTGAGCTGTAATGTTTTAAAGTGTTATTCTTTCTTTTCTCAGATCGTATGTTTTTCTAAAAATGTGTGAATATTGTCTTGCCAAAGTCGATTTTAGTTTGCAGATGGCCATGTTTAACTTTTGATGATATTCATTTTTCATATATAAAAATGTCCTTCTAAACCGTCACATAATTTGTGAGCACATTCAGCAATTGATGTTTAACCTTTACCATGCTAAATTTCTAAAATGGACTGGTCTATCATTCAATTTGGGCAGAACCATTAATTAGTTGAAGGGGTGTTCACTGAAAATTTACAGAATTACTAGTCAACAGTGCAGACCATGATCAGCCTGCATGGATGAAAATCTGTATCCTTCTACCTTTTTATTAGCTCACCTGTCACAAAGTGACAAGGTGAGCTTTTGTGATCGCGTGGCGTCCGTCGTCCGTGCGTGTGTGCGTAAACTTTTGCTTGTGACCACTCTAGAGGTCACATTTTTCATGGGATCTTTATGAAAGTTGGTCAGAATGTTCATCTTGATGATATCTAGGTCAAGTTCGAAACTGGGTCATGTGCGGTCAAAAACTAGGTCAGTAGATCTAAAAATAGAAAAACCCTGTGACCTCTCTAGAGGCCATATTTTTCATGAGATCTTCATGAAAATTGGTCAGAATATTCATCTTGATGATATCTAGGTCAAGTTCAAAACTGGATCATGTGGGATCAAAAACTAGGTCAGTAGATCTAAAAATAGAAAAACCTTGTGACCTCTCTAGAGGCCATATTTTTCATGAGATCTTCATGAAAAAGAGTCAGAATGTTCACCTTGATGATATCTAGGTCAAGTTCGAAACTGGGTTATGTGGGGTCAAAAACTAGGTCAGTAGGTCTAAAAATAGAAAAACCTTGTGACCTCTCTAGAGGCCATACTTTTCATGAGATCTTCATGAAAAAGAGTCAGAATGTTCACCTTGATGATATCTAGGTCAGGTTCGAAACTGGGTCACGTGGGGTCAAAAACTAGGTCAGTAGATTTAAAAATAGAAAAACCTTGTGACCTCTCTAGAGGCCATATTTTTCATGAGATCTTCATGAAAATTGGTCAGAATGTTCACCTTGATGATATCTAGGTAGAGTTTGAAACTGGGTCACGTGGGGTCAAAAACTAGGTCAGTAGGTCTAAAAATAGAAAAACCTTGTGACCTCTCTAGAGGCCATATTTCTCAATGGATCTTCATGAAAATTGGTCAGAATGTTCATCTTGATGATATCTAGGTCAGGTTCGAAACTTGGTCATGTGCGGTTAATAACTAGGTCAGTAGATCTAAAAATAGAAAAACCTTTTGACCTCTCTAGAGGCCATATTTTTTCAAGAGATCTTCATGAAAATTGGTCAGAATGTTCATCATGATGATATCTAGATCAAGTTCGAAACTGGATCACGTGCAGTCAAAAACTAGGTCAGTAGGTCTAAAAATAGAAAAACCTTGTGATGTCTCTAGAGGCCATATTTGTCAATGGATCTTCATGAAAATTGGTGAGAATGTTCAGCTTGATGATATCTAGGTCAGATTCATAACTGGGTCATGTGCGGTCAAAAACTAGGTCAGTAGATCGAAAAATAGAAAAACCTTGTGACCTCTCTAGAGGCCATATTTTTCACGAGATCTTCATGAAAATTGGTCAGAATGTTTACCTTGATGATATCTAGGTCAAATTTAAAAATGGGTCACGTGCCTTCAAAAACTAGGTCATTAGGTCAAATAATAGAAAAACCTTGTGACCTCTCTAGAGGTCATATTTTTCAATGGATCTTCATGAAAATTGGTTAGAATTTTTTATCTTGATGATATCTAGGTCACATGTGCTCAAAAACTAGGTCACTTTGTCAAATAATAGAAATAACGACGTCATACACAGTTCAACACTGGGTCATGTGGGGATAGGTGAGCGATTCAGGACCATCATGGTCCTCTTGTTTATTAATTTGTGCTGTTTGCTTGACCTTTCAGGTAAATTGTTTACATGTTGTGTTATTCAATGCTTATTCTGCATTTCCTCATTTATCATTTTCCATATTTCTTTTGAATAATGAATTTATGAATTATTGAAATGCGCACTGACAGTGAGAACTGAAAATCTGTGTCCTCCTACTTTTTAGCTCACCTGTCACAAAGTGACAAGGTGAGCTTTTGTGATCACGCTGCGTCTGTCGTCCGTCCGTGCGTAAACTTTTGCTTGTGACCACTCTAGAGGTCACATTTTTCATGGGATCTTTATGAAAGTTGGTCAGAATGTTCACCTAAAATCACCTTGATGATATCTAAGTTCGAAACTGGGTCACGTGAGGTCAAAAACTAGGTCAGCAGGTCTAAAAATAGAAAAACCTTGTGACCTCTCTAGAGGCCATATATTTCATAAAATCTTCATGAAAATTGGTCAGAATGTTCACCTCGATGATATCTAGGTCAAGTTCGAAACTAAGACACGTGCGGTCAAAAACTAGGTCAGTAGGTCAAATAATAGAAAAACCTTGTGACCTCTCTAAAGGCCATATTTTTCATGGGATCTGTATGAAAGTTGGTCTGAATGTTCATCTTGATGATATCTAGGTCATGTTCGAAACTGGGTCATGTGCGGTCAAAAACTAGGTCAGTACATGTAGGTCTAAAAATAGAAAAACCTTGTGACCTCTCTAGAGGCCATACTAGTGAATGGAGCTTCATAAAAATTGGTCAGAATGTTCATCTTGATGATATCTAGGTCAACTTCGAAAGTGGGTCACGTGTCTTCAAAAAGTAGGTCAGTAGGTCAAATAATGAAAAAACCTTGTGACCTCTCTAGAGGTCATATTTTTTATGGGATCTGTATGAAAGTTGGTCTGAATGTTTATCTTCATGATATATAGGTCAGGTTTGAAACTGGGTCAACTGTGATCAAAAACTAGGTCAGTAGGACTTAAAACAGAAAAACCTTGTGACCTTTCTAGAGGCCATACCCTTGAATGGATCTTCATGAAAATTGGTCAGAATGTTCACCTTGATGATATCTAGGTCAAGTTTGAAACTGGGTCATGTGCCGTCAAAAACTAGGTCAGTAGGTCAAATAATAAAAAAACCTTGTGACCTCTCTAGAGGCTATACTTTTCATGGGATCTGTATGAAAGTTGGTCTGAATGTTCATCTTGATGATATCTAGGTCAAGTTTGAAACTGGGTCAACTGTGATCAAAAACTAGGTCAGTAGGTCTAAAATTTGAAAAATCTTTTGACCTCTCTAGAGGCCATATTTTTAAATGGATCTTCATGAAAATTGGTCAGAATTTTTATCTTGATGATATCTAGGTCAGGTTCAAAACTGGGTCACATGAGCTCAAAAACTAGGTCACTTTGTCAAATAATAGAAAAAACGACGTCATACTCAAAACTGGGTCATGTGGGAACAGGTGAGCGATTCAGGACCATCATGGTCCTCTTGTTAATTTATTTGTGCTGTTTGCGTGACCTTTCAAAGACCTGAAGAGAATTACACATGTTTATCCATTTAAGCCCTCTACAGACGGTAGGTTTTTGTTGTACAACAATTAAATTCAAGATGTACAGCCAAATATTATCGTGTGTATGATGCTATTCCTTGATTTCGTAAATCTTAAGTCTTGACTTACAGATTAGGACATGTTCTATTTCGTAAGTTTTGCCTTACGTACCACCCACGTTGACAAGCAACAAATTGGTAAATAATTAGTTGGTAAGAGGCAAGTGAATGAAATTCCAGAAACAACTGCCCAAAAAATAAACACAAATCTGAATATAAAATGGCTTCTAATGCATAATGGTAAAAGGATGACACTGAAAAGTTAAATGATTTGAGCCGCGCCATGAGAAAACCAACATAGTGCGTTTCCGACCAGCATCCGCGCAGTCTGGTCCATGCTGTTCGCTAACGGTGCAATAGACTTTGAAAGCAAACATCATTGATCCTGACCAGACTGCGCGGATGCACAGGCTGGTCTGCATCCATGCTGGTCGAAAAGGCACTATGCTGGTTTTCTCATGGCGTGGCTCATTTGTGTCAAGCGTAATTAAATTCACAGGAGATAAAAACGTGAATATTATTTTTTATTATTAATGGTTACATTCTTTTCAGTACCTGATGCACTATGTTTACTAGGTAAATCTCTGTATGAATTATATGGGAATGGAATACTGTCTGTATGTGAAAAATGTACAATTTCAAAATTGTACATCTTTGAGATAATTAGTGTTGTACAACAAAAACCTACCGTCTGTAGAGGGCTTAAAAGTGATCCTACTTATACCATGTTCAGACTGCGTTTTTAATCCTATATTAACTTGGGTTTATTTTTTAAACTCGTTTGCGTCCACACTATATGTGGTTAAGACCGCGAATTATGTAAAGGTCAAGTGGTTTCTGTAATGTAGCATTAAAACTACCTCGGGAGGTGGTTTTAATACCATATTAAAAAGTAATACTACAGAAGAATACCATGAGTTTCTCTTTTGTATCAAACAATTGATGCTGTGGCTGGCAAAAGTAATTGGAGTGTTGATAAAACACAAAACATTAAATTGTGACATGGAGTCATGCTGATCCTCAAAATGGACTATTGATGGAATGAACAGAAATTCTTAGATGAACACAGAAGTTTAAACATTGATGACTCCTTCTTGTTTCTGTAAGCCTCCTTCTTTGTAACCTTTTTTGCTTATTGAAAAATATTTGTTAACTTCCAGTATTACATGTATATATTTAAACCACGTTTCTTTGCCTAGTGTGGATGCAAACTAGATTATATTTTGATGGGTTTTAAATGTTAATTACCAATTATAGCCAATTAGTGCCTGATAAAAATAAAACAGATCTGCTTGTGTGAACACGGTATTACAGGGTAACAAATTTTGGTCTGCGCATAGGCAGTATCACTTGCCGCCAGCAGGCTAAAGGTTAAACTAAAACAATGACAATTTTCAAGTGTTTGGTTCAGTAATTCAGCCAGTAGACAAAAGTATGGGTTGTATATAGATTAAGTTACATTGAACATGACATAGATACTTATCTATGAAACAATTGTATGACCTTCTTTTCATGCATATACAAAAACGTCCCAAACATCCCATATTGTATTTCCTCCAAACCATCTCCAATGATCTTGATTTTCATAATTCTCTCACGTCGCTCATTCAAAGTACCTTTAAAGGTGGTTAACAGGGCCTCCTCTGGGTTTTTCATACTTGTCGCCAACCTTTTCGCCAATTTGAAAAAGTTGGAGCCACTTTAGAGCCATTTTTGAGCCAAAGTTCTGAGCCACTTTTATTTCTTTTAGTTGGCTGTCATAGTGTGCATAGAGAAATAAAATATTGTAAATAATTTCATTAGGAATAATAACAACTTTTGAAGGTGTATTAGTTTATTGTAGAAGTAAATTCAATTTGTAGTTGGATAAAAAATGACACAAATCATTCTCTAATTTAAGAATCATATCTATCCATGTCAGAATTACCAATATTTCAGGACTCATTTATTTTCGGAAAGGAAAATTCGGATTTTTTTCTATTCTAAAAGGTCGAGTTGAACACTCTTCTAATGATTTTTAAGAAGCCGCGGTAGCAAGTGATATCTTCCAGTTTCTGAACATTTCAATTTCAAAGAAATTAACCAGGTCCAGGATGCAAATTGAGGCCGATGTGTTTTAATTTTCGGATCCATCGTTAAAATCTTTTATGAAAACTAAGGAATCAAAAATTATCTTGCAAAAAGTAACAAATTAAATGTATCTTTCGAACTTATTTAAAATTCGTCAGTCATACAACTGCATGCCACAAACATGACAATCTTTTTTTTGTAAAAAATCGCAACACATAAAGTACACCGTAATCGGCGTTAATTTTGGTGAATTCTCGACAGAGGTCAAACATACAAGCTGGCAGATGTTTTGATTACTGATTAATCTTCAATTCACACATTATTACGCAATTATCTTCTCAAAGTGTCAACCAACTTCAATAGTCGAATTGTCAAATACACCGCCTAGACTGGTTATCGATTTTATTCACTACCAGCGTCTAGGTAAACACGTGTATCGGGAACCAATTCTTGGGCCGCTTATATCACTACGGAAAAAACAAATGCCGAGGAAAAAAACTATGCGCCACTTATTTTCGCCAGTTCGCAAAATTTAGCGCCAAATTCTTAAAATTATCGCAAATGGCGACATTGGCGATCGGCAGCGGAGGCCCTGGTTAAAAAATAAACACTTCAGAAACTGAATTTACTATGTTTGGTAGCAGACCTCAATTGAATAAAAATAATGTTTTACAAATTTGATTAACATTGCTGGTGATGATATAAAATGTGAAAGCAGATTAATTGGTGCATTTTTTGATGAAACTTTGAACTTTAAAGATTATGTAAATTGCAAATGTCATACAATTGTGTTGAATTACCTACAATTTAAGAACAACCAAACAACCAAAGCAGCCACTGAAAATGCAGTCTTGTCTCTAGTTAATATTATCCCCCCCCCCCCCCCCCCCTCCCACCACTCGAAGAAGGATTGGTATATTGTTTTGCTGATCATCAGATATCGGTCTGTAGACCAATCGGTTTCCGGATGATAACTCAAGAACACTAGGGCCTAGGATCATGAAACTTAATAGGTAGGTTGATCATGGCCAGCAGATGACCCCTATTGATTTTGAGATCAGTAGGTCAAAGGTCAAGATCACATTGACCCAGAACAGTAGAACTTTTTTTGCCATTTTACAGATGATAACTCAAGAATGCTTGAACATCAAATTTATAGCCGCTATTATAGCCTTATTATTCTGGGGTCATTAAAGGTCCAATACTAAGGAAAGTGAACATTTTAATTTCTTTTAAAAAGCACAGAAACTATTTCATTTTATTGGAAAATGAAAGTTGGTATGTAGAAATTTGAAATAAATCGCAGTATATGTACAATTATTTTTCTATGAAGTATGAAGAAAGTTAAAAAGACCTGGGGGGTCATTCTGTCGATTCATTGAAATTTCAACATAATACACATACATTTCTTTGAGTTCAAAAGACCTTCTGTAAATTTTGACCTGCCAATCTTCATTATTTAGTGTCTTGCAGAAGTCTATGCACTGGCTGTGAAAAAAATTGCCAACTCACTTTCCATTAGTAATGGACCTTTAAATGATTCTTGATGTTTATGGGTCAGGTGGTAAATGGTTAAGGTCACACTGACCTCAAGACTGAAATCAGTTTTGATTGCTTTAGCCTTAAAACTGTCAAACTTAATAGGATGATTGTCTCTTAGTCAGTTATTACACAATCCAGTTATATTGTTTGTCAGTAGGTCAAAACTCTCAGTCAGTAGCTGAAGAATGCTTGGGCTTGCAGCCATCAGACTGCATTGCATTGTAGTAGATGAGCTGAACTGTTTTTTGGAGTTCAGGAGGTCAATAGACAAGGTCACAATGCGATCTGGGACATAAAATAGTTTAAGAATACTTGGGCCTGTAGCGATTGGAGTGGGGGTGGGAGCTTATTTATTTTACAAAAAGTCTTGTTAATGTTCTGTGTGGGCTCTATACTAAAATAAAGCTATATACTCCCCGTGGAACATCCAAACCAGTTGTGTGTTTGCTTGAATTGCCATCCATTGATTACAAGTCTGATGTCTGATTATAAACATCCTGTTTTGTCTATTTTCTTGAATAACAGGAATGTCTGCAGGTTTTTTTTTCCAGTACTGCAGCATGATTTATTCAGAGATGTAAAGTCTGGTCTAACAATATTGAATAATGAATGTGCACATTATTGTGTTCATCTATGTTTATCTGATTTTTTCTAGAGGACAAAATTTAATGTCTGAGTTTTTATGTATTAAAAGTTTGATTTGTGGTCAGTAACTGAAGAACACCTGGGCTTTTAGTGGTCAAATTTGATTATAAGGTGCTAGTGGTAAACTGAATTCCCCTGTAGAGTTTGGGGTCAATATTTCTCAGGACAAGGTCACAGGGACCTGTTTCCAGTCAATAACTAGAGAACATTTGGGTCTGCAGCTGTCAAATTTCACAGAATGACTGCCTGTGGCTAGTTGAGATAATCCACGCTATTTTTGGGACTATTTGGTAAAAAGTCAAAACTGAATATGGTTTCCAATTAATAACTCGAGAATGATTGGCCTTTATAGTATTTGGGGTCAGTAGGCAAAAAGACCAGTGTTACAGGGACTGAGATTTAAAAAAGTTACTTACATGTATCACTGGTTGAAGAGTGTTTCGACCATACATCTTCATAGTATGATTGTTTATGGTCAGTAGATGACTTGTTTTGTGGGGTTGTTTAATGTCAAAGGGCAAGGTCACAGAATACTTCAGACTGAAAAGTAGCTTAACCCTTATCATGCTGGACATGATTGATTCTGCCTTTGCGACCAGTGTAGATCTTGATCAGCCTGCACATCTATGCAGTCTGATCAAGATCTGCACTGTTCGCCATTTAGTCAGTATATTTTTGGTAAGCACCCCTTTTAACAGTTAATGGTACTGTCCAGATTGAAAGATGGACAAGTTCATTATAGAAATTTAGCAGGGTAAGGGTTAAATTACACATCCAGTCACGATGACAGATCTTCCTGGGTGACATATTTGTTTTATAAACAACTGTTCCTATCATTATTTTGTGGCTTTGAGGAATAACTTTTGGCATTGAATTCTTTCTAGTTTGTCTAGCAGATGGATTAAACAATCTTTCTAAATTTTCTAAATATTTTTCTTCATTTCTATTGTTTCACCTCTATTGATAGAAGAAAAGGGGCATAACTGTACAAAATTTGCATGACTTCAGGATTTACCTATCAAAATAATGATTTAGTCTGAATACAGACTAAAGAAGCCGTCCAGCTAGATTATGAAAGTTTGATGGTGCTACACAGGTGCCTGCCCATGCTGGAAATAATGCACCAGTGAGGACTTCATCCATCATCAACATCTGGAATGTGGTCAGTTGACAAAACTGTAACACTATGTCAGTTAAAACTCAATAAGACAAGCCCCATGTGGTTCTGGGACGATCTGGGTATGAAAAGAATTGGAACCACTGCCTTACCCTTGCATGATCGTAAGAGGCAGCTAATAGGGTCTTAACACTTGGTTTTGCTGTAACTCTGTGATTCCAGCAGGTGTGCAAATTTTGATTCCATACCTCATGTTTTTATTTCGATGTAAATGAGATGTGGAACCAAAATTTATAGTCCTGTTTTGCGCCATATAACCTATACTGTGTTGGTGCACCGTAAAACCCAAATAAATAAATACAATAAGACAAAACTAAACTATATATCATAATTCTACTTTGAAAAATTTGATATACATGCTGCTTTAAAGCTCATCTCAGTCAGTTAAAATGTTAATTAATACAGCAGAAGCGCACAGAGATATTTCAACACACAGAAAACATTATCAGTATATACTTTTGCACTGAGTGGCTTGTGTTTTCGAAAAAAACTATTTCAGACTACAGGTAGTATTCTAGTTCATGGAATGAAGTGATATTTAATATTTCTGGGAAGGATGTTTATGCGAAACAAGTATATTATATGATTGTTTATCTATACTTATGACGTAAGCACATAAATGAAGTAATTTGATATACACTTGATATATATCAGGTATGGGTTTAACATTATTTTATTTTAATAGTAATTTAATACATAACCACGTTTTAAAGCGGCAAAAATATGTCAAGACTTAATGTAATTATTTTAGTCTTCCTGTTTTGTTTTTATTTTTTATGATTTTGTTTTTGAAAAACAAAGAAGTGCAATGTCATTGCTTAGGCCTAAAAAAAAAATTCTTTGTTTCTGGTAACATGCTCAAAATTAGGGTAGGTAGGTCGGAAAAATGGTTTTTGGGGATTTTTTTTTTATTGAGGGAGACTTTTCAGAAATTATTTTTGTGTCAAAAAATGAATACAATTAAGGGGGTTATTCCTTTAGAGCATCCGTAAGTTGATTTCTAACATCACTGGCCATATTTAAAGCATAAAAAGTGCAGTTTTTCAACTTATTGTTAAAAAGTTGAAAAAAATATTCTCCAAAGCCATTAAAATATTTAGGGTCGGGCCAAAAATTTAGGGTAGGTCGGGATACCGGAAACAAACAATTTTTTTTATGCCTTATGTTAACTTATATGTCATCTCTTTCATCAGATAGTAGTTTGGCTATCGACTAGATAATCTTTTTAAATTTGTTTAACCATTTCTCTTATATATTCTGACCGATTTTTCTAAGTGTTTTGAGAAGAAAAAGGAGATAATTATACAAAATTTGAATCCTAAGCCTCAGGAGTTATTTCCTGTGAACAAACCACAGGGTCTTCAACACAGACTAATCAGATAGCAGTGATTAAAGTTTGGCAGAGGTATTTGAAGATTGTTTCATTAAATAAATCAGAAATTAAATGATAGAAAATACTGAATTCAATGGAATAATTTAATGATATTTGACACGCTCTTCTGCACTTATATGATAATTAGGTTAATAAATGGTCTATAAGTTATGATACTGACACAAATAAAACAGTCTTGAAACAGGTTTTTATTACAATTTTGATTAAATCCATAACTTTTTTTGAAATAGAAAATTTGTTGAAGTTCCTTAAGGTTCCCCTATAACCAAGTTTGCTGTATCTATTAATTCAAGGTATAAATCAGGGACTGAAATGTTATACTTTATTACATGTTAAAGTGAAACATATTTGGTATTTCACTGTGAAAAATAGAACTAAAGTATGGGTAAAATTTCATTAAAACATAAATTTAAGAAAAAAATGTCTGTTTTGCGCATGATAAGTGTCCTCATTTCATTGGCCTTTCTAACTTTTGATTATGTTTTGTTTTAGCTTGAGCTGACATTTTTCTTATACCAGAAACACTAAAATATGGAAGCCGGAGTTAAGGTTACAAAACGCTGTGAATCTATGTTTACAAACATGATGTTTACAAAAACGAACTGTAGTTGGATTTTGAGGTCAGCAATGTTGATAGAATACATTTTTGAACTACATGTACATGCTTGTGTTTTCTCATCGCCTATTTTCCAAGACTAGTTATGCTTTATTTAGCCTTTAGTCTGCTGGCGGCAAGTGATTCTGCCTTTGCGACCAGCGCAGACCAAGATCAGCCTGCACATCCGTGCAGTCTGATCATGGTCTGCACTGTTCGCTATTCAGTCAGTCAATTTTCAGTGAACACCCCTTCGAATAATAAATGGTGCTGCCCAAATTGAATTATGGACCAGTCCATTTAAGAAATTTAGCAGGCTAAAGGTTAGAAAGGTTTTATTTATATATTCACAGGCAGTGACCATGCAGATGAGGTATTTACACCATGTTGCACTGGTGTTGTTTTTTATTTTGTTGTTTGAGAAAGAAGAAGCTAAATCCTGGAAGGATTATAACCTAACTGTTGGACCACTTGAAAATGAATCAGGCAGATAGTAAGTGTTGACATAATTACCTCCCTTTGTTTTATCAGTTTCATATTATTGATAACCTGAAATTAAACTGTTTAATAATAATTTTGTCATAAAAAACTGAATCTGCAGGAAAGACCAGTTTTTTTTCGCTGAAATCACTTGAAACTAAGTGATTTTACTATACAATGTATACTTGAATATGTCTTTAATGGTAACTTTAGAGTTAAAATGTCTTGTTTCACTCAGAAACCCTTGATTCTGTAGCTAGAATCCAACATTATGGATTTAGAGGTTTTAAGTTTGATCCCCAGGTTAGGTAAATGTTTACCATGATGTTGTTATGCTTGCAGATTTAATATACCTAGATCTGAAGTAATTTGACCTCCACCTCTGGTCTATGCTTGCTTGCAGATTAAATACCCAGATCTGGAGTATTTAATCGTTCGCTTGCTGGTAGACTACATAATACAGTCATATACTTACCCATTGTGATGTTATCAATTAGTTTCAAAGAACAATGTAGTAATGTTACAGTAAAATGTCACCACTTTTACTGAAAAACTGTTGAAATCATAGTGCTTAATTGTTATCAAATAAATTATTTCAGTGTATATAATGCATCAGTTGGAGGGAAAACACATTGTCGTTACTGTGACCTGAAAGCTTTGAAGGACAGCACTTACAGTTACCTACAGCAACCCATGTGTATCCAGAAATATAATGGGAAAAAGGTAGACGAGGAAGTGCTGCCAGATGAAAAAACAGAAATGAAGTATCCATTGTGTGATAGAGGAGATGTCCCAGGTAATATCTGTCTGAACAATTACTGTATACATTCAAATCTGCCTTAAGGCAGGTTGTAATTAGAACAAAATGTCAGTTTGGAAACTTAGCTGACTGGCTGCTTAAGTGGCTGATTTATAGAGGTGGCTGCTATAGGCAGGTTCAGCTGTACAGTTACTTAACAATCAGTATGGGAGCTTGCTTACGCTCTATAGCTGTCTTAGACTCCAAAATATACATGATCAACTAAAGGAAAATAAAACACCAATAGATATATTCATTCCATAACTTGGCTGGTACTGTGTGGGTAGTTGTAACATAAATTGGCTACTTGAACTGTTGATGGTACATAAGATGTGGTTTGAAGGAATGTCTGTCTTTTCAGAATATCCATTCTTTTATTGATATGTCTCATTCTTTGTTTTCCGTAAATAGATAAGAAAAAAAATATATATTGATCAATTTGTATGAAAGCAAATATTTATCTGTATAAACATACTTTACTGAAGTTTTATGTATACATGTATATGGCAAATCAGATTTCTATCTTGGTTCCTTGTTAGTCTTTTCCTGCATGGGAAGGGATATAAACTTCATAAATATACTCCTCACAGTAGAGTGATATTCGGTCTGCTATGGAATCATTACCATGTATTGGCGGTAAATGTCCATGGATTTCATGGTTATGCCAATCCCTTAATTAAGGTCCTAAGTAAATATCAAATTTATTTACTTATTAATTTATCAACTGTAGACACAACAAATTTATGTTCCAATGAAATTACTGTTTTGACAAAACCATGAAAAGTAAAATTGAGAAAACCAACATGGTGCATTTGTGACCAGCATGGATCTAGACCAGCCTGTGTATCGGCACAGTCTGGTCAGGATCCATGCTGTTCGCTTTCAACAGGTCAGAGAGATGGCCTGTTGGCACCAGCTGGTTCATTTGAACCAGGCTGGTCCAACTGACCCATAACAAGACATGTACACATGGGCCTCATGAACCATATTTGTCATTAATATCAAACTGTGATGAAAAACCTGTAAAAATATGCGCTAAGAATCACATTCGCAATCTTGTTTTGGCGTGTTCGCTTACTTCTGAGCATGCACTCCGTGCTCAGGCAAGCTATATAAGCTGCCTTGACTATTTTTTGCCGCAGAATGAAGAGAATATGTAACAGATTTAGAACTGTCAGTAAAGAAGGAGTTATTTGCATCGAATTTACGGTAATTTTCGGCTTTTATACATTATTTTGCTGTGTTTCATCAGTTCGCCGCCATTTTGCAATTTTCCCAGCTGTATCATGATCATGTGACTGAAAGTAGCCATTTGATGCTGGCGAAACTGAAATAGTATAAAGGGAGATAAATGTTGCCATATTTTAGTTACAGATGCAGGGGGATACGAATATGTGGTTGCATCTCAAATCAGCGGAAGTCAGTGTGTTCTTCCTCCTTTATCTCTCGGATTTTACAAAATGGCCAAAATAAAGATTTTCCACCAGTTAGATTATTTTATTTTGAGAAATTTGTAAAATCTATGGTGACCTAAGTGTACAAAAAACGTACCTGTTTGCAAAGCAATTCGCAGATTGTTGTAAGTGTCAAATTCATTGAAATTTACTTGCATTGCATAAGTAATAGTCCAATAAATTATAAAATGTCCATACCATGATGCGAATATCCACATAATGATTGTTAGTCCTCTTCTAAAACCAGAAAAACGTGCGTCTCATGATTTATGGTTCATTAGACCTATGTATACATGTCTTATTATAGGTCATTTAAACTAGCCTGGTTCAAACCAACCAGCCTGGTTCAAAAAGGCCATCTCCCTGACCAGTTCAAAGCCTATTGCAATTAGAGAAACAGCGAACAGCATGGATCCTGACCAGACTGCGCAGATGCGCGGGCTTGTCTGGATTCATGCTGGTTGCAAATGCACTATGTTGGTTTTCTCATGGTGCAGCTCAAATGATGTAACAGTAAACAAGTGTGTTATTCTTTGAGAGGTTATTTCTACAATGTATCTTTGCAGGGTTATATCTGTTGGACTATTAAGATTTTGAGCAAAACCAGTTGTCAAATACCATACATCTTTAACTTAAATTCTAGTTTATACGCAAACAGTTTGTAAATTATAAATCTGTTTTAAACCTTTCGCCTGCTGGTGGCAAGTGATTCTGCCTTTGCAACCCGTGCAGACAAAGATCAGTCAGTGAACAGTCTTTGGAATAGTAAATGGTACTGCCCAAATTAAATGATGGACCGGTTCATTTTAGAAATTTAGCAGGCTAAACATTAAAGAAAAGAATCAGAAACCTGCATTTTGGACTTCATAATGCAGCAATACTTATTGAATATAGATAAGTAGAGCTGACATCTCCGGGTAAATATTTTGAATAATTTTTATGCTCCTGCATCTACTGATGCTGGAGGCATATAGTGATTGTCCTGTCCTTCCGTTCATTCGTTCGTTCGTCTGTTCATCCTTCCGTCCATACGAGGTTAACCAAATGGGACCGTTTCGTCTAGCATCAATACCCATTACTAGAATGACTTGATACTAATGCAGATGTAACCTGTGACCATTCCTCATCTTCTGACATCACCTGACCTCAGTTTTACCTTGACCTTGAACTTGACCATGTTTTGGACTTAGGTTGCTTTGTATCGACAAGGATGCCACTGGGGGCATCAAGCGTTTATTGAACGCAGCTTCTTGTTTTTTTAATTCAGTCAGTCAAATATTTTACAACAGAAAAATGCTACCACTGACTATATATTTAAACTTTTGGCAGGGGGTGACCAGCATATACCGCTAACAAATAATGTTTGCTATTCTGAGTGTTATTTATGATATATATATTATTTTATGACAGGCTGTGGCCCTCCACCTGACGTGAATAAGACAAAGAATCATGTATGGAAGTGTGATCCAGGTATCAGCCTTGTCCTGTACTCTGTGTATTTCTCGTGCGCTCTTGTATGTAACGTTACAGACAAAGTTGAGTGGAATTATTATTGTAATGAGACTCTTCAATGGCATGCACAAAGGTCTACACCATGGCAACCGTGCGAAGGTAATGATAAATATTATTTTATGATTACACAATAAATAGGCTATACAGTAATGTGGCCATTCGAGCCAGTGCATTATTATGCTAGCAAATAACTAAGTTCGAACTTTTACAATAACAAGATGATGTAATAGTTATGTACTAATTTTTTATTATATAAAGGACAGTCATTATATCGTTATTATAAGAAGTATATGGAGAGCTATCCTACTGGACTGGGTGTCCGCGTCTGCTCCACATCCACACCTTGGTTAAAGTGTTATTCATCATCAACATTCATATTGCAAGGGCCATAACTCATTGTTGTTACTGAATGGATTTGATTCAAATCTAAAATGGTTGTTTCACATCATCACCCTCATCTTGTGACAGAAGGTCCAGAACTCTCGCAGCAATATGTTATGATTTATGCCTCCTTTTTACTTAGAATTTCAGGTTAAGTTCACTCCTGCTCTATCTCGGCATTATTATAAGGTCCTCTCCCAAATTTATACAAATGGGGGCAGTCTGTGCTTTTTAGAGGCTGCTAGAACTAAAAATAGAAATGCATTCATAAGACTTCTTCTCATGAACTGCTTTGTGAATCTTCATCAAACTTGATCTGCAGCATTTTTATAAGGCCCGTTACCAAACTTTTCCAATTGCGGACACTTGGGGCCCCTTTCAGCAGCTGCTAGAGCTAAAACTAGGAATACCTTTAAACAACTTCTTCTAATGAATAGCTAAATGGATTTTCATCAAGACTTGATATGTAGAATAATTCTTTCAAATTTGTTCAAATAAGGGTAGTTGGTCTCTTTTAGAGGTTGCTATGGCTAAAAGTAAAAATACCTTTTAATGACCTACTTCTCATGAATTACTCAATGCATCTTCATCAAACCTGGTTTGTAGCAATAATATAAGGTCATGTCATAAATTTGTTCAGTTTGAGGTATTTGGCCCATTAAAAGGTCAGATGGTTTATGTCCTCTTGAGCCACTTAGGTCCATTTTAGCCTCTTGTTTTTAATTAATGATGAATAAGGAATAAAATATAAATAGTTACAAGAAGAATCCTGTATATTTTGTATTTGTTTTTAATCTCTCAAAATCTAAATAGTCATTGTTGTATTTTTCAGTTCCAGTGACAGTTACTCCTGAAAGTAAGTTACCTTATTTTGTTGTTTTAACATGTTGAAAAATATTGCTTATAACTTGTAATCTTATATGTATGAATTACAAACACCAAGGAATGAGTTTACTAATATGTCAAATAGCTTGTGTAAAAAGGAGAGATCATAAGAAAGAAACATGTACTCGTATATACTCTAAAAATTGTTATGATGAAGATCTTCAGCCACTGGTAGAAATAGATGATTCATAAGTGTCAGTCACTAAATTCTGCAGTTTCCGAATTTTTGAATATTTTGTATTTCAGACTAATCCAAAATGTGAAAGCTAGTATGATAGACAGGTTTCAAACCAAGATTATGTATCAGTGCTCAATTCTTGATCTTTCTGCAGATCCATAGTTTTATGTAGATCTCATTTAGACAGTCTTAGATGCAAGAATCTCATTTAGAATTTATAACAGATGCAAAATGATCCCATTAAAACATCATAGTTGCAAGTGAATATCGTTTAGAGAGTCTTAGGTATATACGGGGATCTCATTTAGGTGCAAAGGGATATTATTTAAAGAGTTGTAGTGACAAGGGGATCTCAATTAGAGAGTCATATTTGCATGGGGATCTCATTTAGAGTCATTATTGCAAGGATATCTCATTTGGAGAGCCGTTGTTAAAAGAGAAACTTATTTAGAGGGTCTAAGTTGTAAGGGACGCTCATGTTTAGCTCATCTGAGTAAGAAGTGCTCAAGGTGAGATATTGTTACAGGTCATTGTCTGTCTGCGTTCGTCGTCTGTCGTCCGTCAACATTTGCCTTGTGAACAATGGAGGCCACAGTTGGGACCCAATCTTTATGAAACTTGGTTAGAATGTTTGTCTTGATGATCACTAGGTCAAGTTTGAAAATGGGTCATGTGGGGTCAAAAACTAGGTCACTAGACAAGATCATAGGAAAAGTTTGTGAACACTCTAGAGGCCACAGTTGTGACTCAGTCTTTATGGAACTTGGTCAGAATGTTTGTCTTGATGCTCTCTAGGTCAAGTCTGAATCTGGGTCATGTGGGTTCAAAAACTAGGTCACTCGGTCAAATCTAAGGAATAGCTTGTGAACACTCGAGAGGCCACAGTTGTGACTCAGTCTTTATGAAACTTGATAAGAATGTTCTCATTGATGACCTCCAGGTCAAGTTCAAAACTGGTCATGTGTGTTCATAAACTAGGTCACCAGGCTATATCAAAAGAAAAGCTTGTAAACACTCTAAAGGGCACAGTTGTGACTCAGTCTTTATGAAGCTTAGTAAGAATGTTTGTCTTGATGATCTCTAGGTCATTTTAAATCTGGGTCATGTAGGGTCAGCAACTAAGTCCTCCAGTCAAATCAAAGAAAGGGCTTGTGAACACTCTAGAGGCCACAGTTGTGACTCAATCTTTATGAAGCTTGGTCAGAATGTTTGTCTTGATCATCTCTAGGTCAAGTTCGAAACTGGGTCATGTTGGGTTAAAAACTAGGTCACTAGGCCAAGTCAAAGGAAATCTTGTTAACACTCTGTAGACTACAATTTAGATTTGTAATTCATGAGAATTGGTCAGAATGTTTCTCTTGATGACCTCGAGCTCAATATCGAAACTGGGTAATGTTGGATCAGAAACTAGGTCATTAGGTCAAATCAAAGGAATAGCTTGTGAACAGTCTGGAGGCCACAGTTATGACTCCATCTTTATGAAACTTACTCAGAATTTTTATCTTGATGATATCTAGGTCAAGTTTGAATCTGGGACATGTAGGGTCAAAAACTAGGTCATCCAGTCAAATTAAAGGAAAAATTCAAAGAAAAACCTTGTGCATGCAGTAGGGGCTGCAATTTGCATTTGATGTGCATGAAACTTGATCAGAATAATTGTCTGCATGAAATCTCGGATGATTTTTTTCTTGGTCATGTAGGGTCTAAATTAGGTCACCAGGTAAAATCAAGGAATAAGCTTGTTACACCCTAGGGGAGCACATTTTTGATTCTATCTTCATAAAACTTGTTCAGAATGTTAGTTATCATTAAGTCTTGGATGGTTTTAAATCTGGGTCATGTGGGGTTAGAAACTAGGTCACTAGGTCAAGTCAAAGGAAAATCTTATATACACTTTAAAGGCCATTTTTTTCCTCCAATCTTTCTGAAACTTTGTCAGAATGTTTGTTTTTTTAAGGCATTTTTAAATCTGGGTCATGTGGGGTAAAAAACAAGGTCAAATCAAATCAAAGAAAATGCTTCTTTACACTCAAGAGACCACGTTTTCTAGTCCAATCTTAATGTAAATTAGTCAAAATATTTGTCTCCATGAAATCACTAGATAAAACATGGTTACTCTGTTATGGTGTGTTACTCAGGTGAGCAACCTAGGGCCATTTTGGCCCTTTTGTTTGGCATAAATTAAGTCATGATTCATGCTTCCTTTTGTTGTAAGGGGATCTCTTTTAGAGAGTCATACTTGCCAGTTGATTTCATTGTTTTGCATAAATTATAATTCATGTTTTATGTTGCAAGGGGATCTCATTTTGAGAGTCATAGTTGCAAGTAGATCTCATTTTTTCACATCTTTAAAACTTCCTGTACATTCATACTAAACTCTGCAAACTTGGCTGTAACTTCAGTTTTGAGGGGTATTTTCATTATATAGGGGTTTTGAAAGTAGACTCTGTGTAACAAAAGCGTAAGATTTACAGTTACATGAGAAGTTCTGATATATAAATCCTGATCCAGTTTAATTGTCTCATAAACTGAAACAGTGCATTTTAGAACAAAACATAGAACATGTAAAAGTTGTTCTTGTTTGAAATTGTCTTAGAATCTTAACAGTGATTGTTGTGGGGGTTTTTTTTGAGTTCTATTTGTAGCAAAACCTGATACTGTGAAATCATTAATATTCGTGGGGGACTAATTTTCGAGGATTTCGTGGTTAAGTCAATCCACGAAATTTAATCCCAACAAACAAGTAAAATTCCCATTCAATTTATGTTCAAAAGTTGAAATCCACAATTCATATCCCAACGAAACTGCCGTTTTGACCAAAACCATGAAAATTTCATTCCCACGAAATTAAATGATTTTACAGTAGTAAGTACATATATGGTAAGTAATGCAATGACACAGTGAATCATGTATTGAGCTGCAGTTTACAAAGATTATATAGTGCAGGGGATCTCATTTAGATAGTCATAGTTGCAGAGGAATTGCATTTAGAGAGTCATAGTAGCAAGGGGCCATATTTTGAGAATTAAAATTGCAAGAGGGTCTCATTTAGAGTGTAAACATTACATTATCATCTCAAGAGTCATTGGTGCAATGATCTCATTTATAGTCTTTGTTGCAAGGTGATCTCATTTATTAAAAGATTCATAGTTAGGTGAGAATCTCATTTAGAGAGTCATAGTGGCATACGGATCTCACTTAGAGTCATAATTCCAAGCAGTTAGAGTGAATACCCTCTATCATGATAAATGGGAAGGTTGTCTGAAAATTGTTTGGTTTTCAGGGTTGTCTTTTTGCTGTTAATTACAGGGATTTTTGGTCTTTAGAGAGTTTTGGGTTTGAGGTGTTTCAGTGTATTCCTTGCAGGTCAAATATATCAAAAAATGTCAATAACTATGTCTTCGTTGAAAGAATGACATAAAGTTTTGACATATTTACATATTTAAAAGTAGTTTGAGTTGTTTAATGTTTTAATCGACTTGATTAGTCACACATTTTATGAAATTCTAGTGCTGATCTTGAAACTATTGTATCCTGTTCTTTACTTATATACAGTAATCATGCTCAGCCCTTGAATAACCTAAAATGAAGCCACTACTAAGATATAGTATAGAACTTTGAAATGCCTTCTAATTGATCACATGTTTATCAGTTACCAGTTAACATTTGTGACTGATTAAAGATTACACACCATACACCATGAGAAAACCAACATAGTGCGTTTGCGACAAGCATGGATCCAGACCAGCCGTTGCATTCATGCAGTCTGGTCAGGATTCATGCTGTTCGCTAACGGTTTCTTTTATTGCAATAGGCTTTTGCACAGTCTGCTTTGGATCCATGCTGTTCGCTAACGATTTCTCTAATTGCAATAGGCTTTTGCACAGTCTGGTCAGGATCCATGCTGTTAGATAATGGTTTCTCTAATTGCAATAGGCTTTTGCACAGTCTGGTCAGGATCCATGCTGTTCGCTAATGGTTTCTTTTATTGCAGTAGGCTTTTGCACAGTCTGGTCAGGATCCATGCTCATTACGGTTTGCTAACAGTTTCTCTAATTGCAATAGGCTTTGGAAGCGAACAGCATGGATCCTGAGCAGACTGCACAGATGTGCAGGCTGATCTGGATCTTAATAATGCTGGTCGCAAACGCACTATGTTGGTTTTCTCATGGTGCTGCTCATTTTGTCAAAATATCTGTTAAAAATCCTCATCAGTTTGGAATTTCCTTCTTGAAGATTAATTTATTTTTTATTTTATGACATACCTAAGGCTTATGAAATATGATATGCTACCTTAATTTCAGCACGGTGGAAAGTGATTGTAACAGGAAGTGTCATAGGAGGACTGGTTCTGATCATAATTTTTGTAAGTGTATGGCGATACCGGAGACAGAAAAGGGCGAGATCCAATGAAAATGTAAATGTAAATGGTATGTTGAACTCATTTCAGTAATAATTACAAATTTTTGCCCCACTCTTTATGCAGAGATATTCTAATTCTCTTCATGGGTATTTTCTCACCTGCGGTGTGAGTATACCAGTGTGAGAGAATCATTTTTCACCTAGTCTCCAAAATATAATATCAGGTGCAAGATAATCTTATCTCACATTGCTAACCTCACACTAAGTCTTTATTATCCCCCGACAAAAGTCGGAGGGATATAGTTTTGGCGTTGTCCGTCCTTCCGTCCGTCTTTCCATCCGTCCATCCATCCTTCCGTCCGTCAGTCTGGAGCCATATCTAGGAAATGGTTGGGAATATTTATTTAAAACTTCATATACATGTTCACCACTATGAATTATTGCGGCCCGTCAAGTTTCAGTCAGATTGCCCAAGTAACACCAGAGTTATGGCCCTTAGAAGTTTCTAGTGTTAACTATATAGGGTACTATAAATATGGTAATTTCTGCATCATAACTTTTGATATATTTGACCTAGAACTATGAAACTTAAAACAGATTTTGGATCACCATAATGTGGTTGTGTACACACAACTTTGTTCCGATTTATTTGTAACTTCAGAGTTATTGCCCTTAAATTGTCTAAAAATCCACATATTTGTTCATACCAAACTTACCATTTGGCAGAATTTCATTAAATTTCTTTCATTCTTTTCTGTGAACATTTATTATAAACATGTGAAGTTGCGCACCCACACCTGGTCACCCACTTGCCTTGGTCACCCCGCCACCCCCTCAAAAAAAAATTCATATTTTAGATTTTTTTCAAACCTTCCATGATTATTTATCAACATGCAAGTTGTATCATTCCCCCACCTCACTCCTCCACCCAGTCATGCCCACCACTGATCATGCATCCTCTGCCCCTCCCCCCCCCCCCAACTTCACCCTTTTACCCTTTTTCTTTTTTTTTCATTTTTAATTTTCCATCAATATTTATAATCAACATGTGAAATTTTGTTTCCTCTCCCGTTCCCCCGCACCCCCACCCCCTAAAAAAAAATATATATACATATATATATATATATATATACATAAATATATTTCCATTCCTTTTTTAGCTCACCTGTCACAAAGTGACAAGGTGAGCTTTTGTGATCGCGTGGCGTCCATCGTCCGTCCGTCCGTGCGTGCGTAAACTTTTGCTTGTGACCACTCTAGAGGTCACATTTTTCATGGGATCTTTATGAAAGTTGGTCAGAATGTTCATCTCGATGATATCTAGGTCAAGTTCGAAACTGGGTCACGTGCGGTCAAAAACTAGGTCAGTAGGTCTAAAAATAGAAAAACCTTGTGACCTCTCTAGAGGCCATATTTTTCATGAGATCTTCATGAAAACTGGTCAGAATGTTCACCTTGATGATATCTAGATCAAGTTCGAAACTGGGTCATGTGGGGTCAAAAACTAGGTCAGTAGGTCTAAAAATAGAAAAACCTTGTGACCTCTCTAGAGGCCATATTTCTCAATGGATCTTCATGAAAATTGGTCAGAATGTTCATCTTGATGATATCTAGGTCAAGTTCGAAACTGGGTCACGTGGGGTCAAAAACTAGGTCAGTAGGTCTAAAAATAGAAAAACCTTGTGACCTCTCTAGAGGCTATATTTCTCAAGAGATCTTCATGAAAATTAGTCAGAATGTTCACCTTGATGATATATAGGTCAAGTTTGAAACTGGGTCATGTGCGGTCAAAAACTAGGTCAGTAGGTCTGAAAATAGAAAAACCTTGTGACCTCTCTAGAGGCCATATTTTTCATGGGATCTTTATGAAAATTAGTCAGAATGTTTACCTTGATGATATCTAGGTCAGGTTCGAAACTGGGTCACGTGCGGTCAATAACTAGGTCAGTAGATCTAAAAATAGAAAAACCTTGTGACCTCTCTAGAGGCCATATTTTTCAAGAGGTCTTCATGAAAATTGGTCAGAATGTTCACCTTGATGATATCTAGGTCAAGTTTGAAACTGGGTCACGTGCGGTCAAAAACTAGGTCAGTAGGTCTAAAAATAGAAAAACCTTCCTTGTGACGTCTCTAGAGGCCATATTTCTTAATGGATCTTCATGAAAATTGGTGAGAATGTTCAGCTTGATGATACCTAGGTCAAGTTCCTAACTGGGTCATGTGCGGTCAAAAACTAGGTCAGTAGGTCGAAAAATAGAAAAACCTCGTGACCTCTCTAGAGGCCATATTTTTCATGAGGTCTTCATGAAAATTGGTGAGAATGTTCACCTTGATGATATCTAGTTCAAGTTCAGAAGTGGGTCACGTTCCTTCAAAAACTAGGTCATTAGGTCTAAAAATAGAAAAACCTTGTGACCTCTCTAGAGGCCATATTTTTCAAGAGATCTTCATGAAAATTGGTCAGAATGTTCATTTTGATGATATCTAGGTCAAGTTTGAAACTGGGTCACGTGCGGTCAAAAACTAGGTCAGTAGTTCTAAAAATAGAAAAACCTTGTGACGTCTCTAGAGGCCATATTTCTCAATGGATCTTCATGAAAATTGGTGAGAATGTTCAGCTTGATGATACCTAGATCAAGTTCCTAACTGGGTCATGTGCGGTCAAAAACTAGGTCAGTAGGTCGAAAAATAGAAAAACCTTGTGACCTCTCTAGAGGCCATATTTTTCATGAGATCTTCATGAAAATTGGTGAGAATGTTCACCTTGATGATATCTAGGTCAAATTCAAAAGTGGGTCACGTGCCTTCAAAAACTAGGTCATTAGGTCAAATAATAGACAAAACCTTGTGACCTCTCTAGAGGTCATATTTTTCAATGGATCTTCATGAAAATTGGTCAGAATTTTTTATCTTGATGATATCTAGGTCACATGTGCTCAAAAACTAGGTCACAGTGTCAAATAATAGAAATAACGACGTCATACTCAGTTCAGCACTGGGTCATGTGGGGATAGGTGAGCGATTCAGGACCATCATGGTCCTCTTGTTTTCTTTTTTTTTAAATGTTCAAACCTTCAACATGTTAAGTTGTGACTGCACAAACCTTGCCCTCAGCCATGTTCAAGATATCTTACCTGTGTTCTCTTAAGGACATCTGTTCTTTTAAGTTCAAATGTACATGTTAAACAGCAAGGCTTGGTGCCAAACCACTCAAAGACAATATTTCGTTCCAGTTAAACTTCAAGCTCACATTTCAATTAACTGCATTTAATTTTAAAAGCTAAGCTTATTACAGTAAGCATATCCCATTCAAAATAAATTCTTTAATCAGGATCAAAGTATCATACATTTATTATGTACTCTTTAATTAAACATTTGTTTTCTGTTAAATTGATTTTGACTAATGAAATTATTTGCTTCTTATTAACATCCTTAACTTTTTGCCGGATATATTTTTTTTGCCATTCCTCACCACAAACCCTTTCGGCGGGGGATACCAATTCATCGAATTTGCTTGTTTATCTCAGTCTTTATACCTTGATTGCATCATTTATGTCTTATTAATCCCCCGCCGTGGCGGAGGGATTATAGGAATGGTCTGCGTCCGTCCTTCTGTCCGTAAACAAAATCGTGTCCTGTCCATATCTCCTAAACCCCTTGAAGGATTTTCATGAAACTTGGGTCAAATGATCACCTCATCAAGACGATGTGCAGAACCCATGAGTCAGCCTTGTCAGTTCAAGGTCAAGGTCACAACTCAAGGTCAAAGGTTTGAGCCTGCCATTTTGTGTCCGCTCTATATCTCTTAAACCCCTTGAAGGAATTTTGTAAAACTTGGGTCAAATGATCACCTCATCAAGACGATGCGCAGAACCCATGAGTCAGTCATGCCGGCTCAAGGTCAAGGTCACAACTTAGGGTCAAAGGTTTGAACCTTCCATTTTGTGTCCGCTCTATATCTCCTAAACCACTTGAAGAATTTTCATCAAACTTGGGTCAAACGATCACCTCATCAAGGTGATGTGCAGAACTTATGAGTCAGCCATGTCGGCTCAAGGTCAAGGTCACAACTGAAGGTCAAAGGTTTGAGCCTTCCATTTCATGTCCGCTCTATATCTCCTCAACCCCTTGAAGGAATTTTATAAAACTTGGGTCAAATGATTTCCTCATCAGAACGATGTGCAGAAATTATGAGTCAACCATGCCAGCTCAAGGTCAAGGTCACAACTAAGGGTCCAAGGTTTGAGCCTTCCATTTGGTGTCCACTCTGTATCTCCTTAACCCCTTGAAGGATTTTCATCAAACTTGGGTGAGATCACCTCATCAAGAACTCATGAGTCAGCCATGTCAACTCAAGGTCAAGGTCACAACTGAAGGTCAAAGGTTTCAGCTCTGTGTCTCCTAAACCCCTTGAAGGATTTTCATGAAACTTTGGTCAAATGATCACCTCATCAAGACGTTGTGCAGAATTCATGAGTCAGCCATGTCAGTTCAAGGTCAAGGTCACAGCTAAAATCATAGGTTTTACCCTTTCACTATCCATAGCAGTGGCGGGGGATTTAGCTGTCTTTCAGACTGCCTTGTTAATGTTAAATTGCATTAGATTTGTTGTACACAGTGACAGATAGTCAGGATAGTCCGGGTAAGGAGAGTCAACTGTTTACTTGACAAGGCATCATTGTTTTTATGACCACAGGCAAAATTGTGATTAAACAGTCTGTCTGTACAAACCGCATTTTACCATTTTGCCTGCAGCCCGCATAAATGACCCAATTTAGTTTATACTGACACTCAACAATCCTTGTGGTTGACCCATATGTAAATGACTTTGACCCTCATTATGACCTTCACCTTCAAACTTAAAATCTTAATAATCAACATTTTAGTCCTACAGCCCACATAAATGACCAAATTTAGTACATTCTTACATTCAACAAACCTTATGACAAGACCTGCAGTGATCTATATGTAGATGACCTTCATATGATCTTAACCTTTAAAGTTAAAACCTCAAAAAAAATCTTTGCAAATGATTTTACATTTTGAAAACACAGCTCCTTGTATGGTGTAGTGGTATATGACGTTACTTTAATGATCTTGTCTGTTTCCAAATAATGACTTATTATAAGTGAAATAAAAATTCTAAACAGTGAGAAAATCTATCGTACTAGTTAGCTGTGGTAGTAAGGAAATCATGTCCTAAATTTGACATGTGTCCAAACCTTCGATACAAATTTTATCATCCATTTTTCATTTGCATATTAGATTTACTTAGTATAAGGCAAATGTATTGGAGGAAATAAACTGTAGATTGCATTCTATTCATATTATGAACAGAATGATTTGTGGAATGTTTTGTACATTATTCTTACAGTTTACTCAGAGCTGTTAAAAAATGCAAACTACAATAGTATTTACTTTAATGTGTTTAGCAGAACCATGTTTTAATACATATAAACATTGTTTTGCTATATTTTTTTTGATTCTCATTATATCTTTAATGTGAAATAGTGGCTGAAACAGGAAATCACAGTGTCTGAGAGGATGTGACCATGCTTTGAATACACTTTTAAAACACAGTTGAGATGTCTCATAAATAAATTAGACATGCATAGTTTTGTAGTGAATTTTTCTGTGATTATATGTCTGAATTAATTAAAACACAGCTCCATCATGTTGTTTCAATTCTGAAATGTGGTGGCACTATATCTCAGCACTAGTATGGTCATAATGCTGCAAAACAATATGTATGTTGAGATAATGTCAGTGCTGCTGTGTAATAAGGACTATAAACTTGAATTTTCATATTAGAATATAAGTTAAATGCTAAGTTAAGTACTTCTCATTGCTCATACTCTTTCTGATTGGCTTATGATATCTAGACATTGATTAAATTGCGGTAAGTTATGACATGATGTTTTGCAGGACCAGGTGTACCAGAGAACCAACCATTAGCAGACTTGGGAATGAAAAATGACCAGATCGAGAGAGGAGAACAAGACACTAGGATAGGTACATGTAAAGTCATGTCATCCTGGAACGGGTTTTTATTAAAAAATATATGATATACTGATTTACAATACCTGCAGATACAAAATTTATGAGAGCTATATTAGAATCGCGTGTCGCTGTATGTTGGTCCATCAGTCCATCTATTCGTGGATGGTACTGTCATCTGCTTCCTGCATCAACATTTTTACTTAGATATCTCCTCTGAAACTTTGGTTAGAAATACACCAAAATTGGTCTGTAACATCCTGGCATGGACCTCTCTCAGCTTTATTTGAATGGTTCTGCTTGGCCCCGTGGAGGGGTTGCCAGAGTGAAACATTTTGGTTTGTAGTCATTTTTTTACTGATGTATGTGGTGTGAAATTAAAAAAATATTTTTATCAGAAAACACAGGCCCAATTTAAAAATAATTGCACAGATAATTTTCTTTCCTGTCCCTTCCCGCTTGTTTAAATACTGGTAAATTCTGCAAGTTCTCTGGATCACAGTTTTTCGCTTTATGTGCAAATACTGATATATTAGGGTTATCATAACATTAGCTTAATCTAGAATGTTGTATTTGACTCAAGTGGATCTTGTCGGGCTTCCACGCCTCATGAAAGCACTGATTGCCACCCATTCAAAACCATTATCATTTTGGAGCCAGATTTTTATAGACATAAAAGTAACACAAGATACATATTACGATGATTTTTAACATTAAATTGTTATTGGTGTGCGCTATTTATAAAACTTGGTTAGGTCATGCATATAAATTAATGAAAGTAGTCCGGAAACATGCAATACATAAGGTACAATACTTAGTTTTTTTTCTGCCTGTTTGTATTTACTTGTGAAATACAAGCCTTATTTTTGACAGAATTTATATAGGTATATAATGAATGATAAACTGACCACTGTTAATATCTGAAGTACTGTTGAAAAGTGTATTGAACATTTGAATACAAGCAGTAAAACTGTAATGACGTGCAGTGAAACATGCCTCACTCAACCATCAATGGCTCAAGCAGTTATATGGTCCATGTCTGTTTTCTGTTATATTTTCTATCTGCTCCTCCATACCAAACAGTTCATGTTTTACTGTACCAAGTAAGAGACCATATTTCGTATAATATGTTTATATTGTCTATGTTGTAGGTATACCGGATGAAGGTACCCCTGATGTTAGCTTAGGAAGTCATACCTCAAGTAGTCATGGAAGCAGTGTAACAGCCAGTGTTGGTACAGGAACTAGTAGTGAACATCAGCCATTACTTCCTCCTGCTGGTTCCCACACTAGAGATATGGCTTGCAGCACAGATGGTAATGGTATCCTGACTGGAAAAACAGAAGAAATAGGTTAGCATTCATTTCTGATCATTATTCTTTGTTAACAACAAACACAACGCCTGTGCAGGGCAAGATTACCTACTTTTCTCTCAGTACATCTTACGCATACAGGGTGAAGTAAGTCTGAAGCAGTGAGAAAACCCAAGACACTTGGAGAAAAATTTCCTGTTCAAATCATGAATATCGAAGATTAAATAGATAGGACTTATCTGGCTTTAATTGGATGGGTTGATACATCTATGAAATCCAAGAAAGTTAATCCCCTACATATATTTAATGATTTCAAAGTATGTTATATCGATTCTAAAATTAATTAAAAGAGAAATGGCCTGCATTTGTAAACATATATTTCTTTTAAATTTGGTCATTATCAAAAGGGTTTTTGATATGTAATTTTATAAAGACGAGCATTTTTACCCAGATCTGAGTGTGTCTTTTTTTTTAGCTCACCAGAGCCAAAGGCTCAGGGTGAGCTATTAGGATCAGTCACCGTCCGGCGTCCGTTGTCCGTTAATTTTTACTTTAAATGACATCTCCTCATAAACCGCTAGGCCAATTTCATCCAAACTTCACAGGAATGTTCCTTGGGTGAAGCTCTACAAAAATTATTCAAAGAATTGAATTCCATGCAGAACTCTGGTTGCCATGGCAACAGAAAGGAAAAACTTTAAAAATCTTCTTCTCAAAAACCAGAAGCCCTAGAGCTTAGATATTTGGTGTGAAGCATTGCCTAGTGGACCTCTACCAAATTTGTTCAAATCATGACCCAGGGGTCAAAATTGACTCCGCCCCAGGGGTCACTTGATTTTACATAGGAAAATCTTAAAAAAATCTTCTTCTCAAAACCAGAAGGCCTAGAGCTTAGATATTTGACATGTAGCATTTCCTAGTGGACCTCTACTAAATATGTTCAAATCATGACCCCGGGGTCAAAACTGACCCCGCCCTAGGGGTCACTTGATTTTACATAGGAAAATCTTCAAAATTTTTCTAAAAATAAACCAGAAGGCCTAGAGCTTAGATATTTCACATGTAGCATTGCCTAGTGGACCTCTACAAAATTTATTCAAATCATGACCCCAGGGGTCAAAATTGACCCAGCCCCAGGGGTCACTTGATTGTACATAGGAAAATCTTCAAAAAATTTCTAAAAATAAACCAGAAGGCCTAGATCTTAGATATTTGAAATGTAGCATTGCCTAGTAGACTTCTACAAAAAATTTTCAAATCATGACCCCGCTCCATGGGGTTACTTGATTGTACATAGAAAAATCTTCAAAAATTTTCTAAAAATAAACCAGAAGGCCTACAGCTTAGATATTTCACATGTAGCATTGCCTAGTGGACCTTTACAAAATTTATTCAATCATGACCCCGCACCAGGGGTCACTTGATTTTACATAGGAAAATCTTCAAAAATTTTCTAAAAATAAACCAGAAGGTCTAGATCTTAGATATTTCACATGTAGCATTGCCTAGTAGACTTCTACAGGCTTTGTTCAAATCATGACCCCCGGGGTCAAATTGACCCCGCCCCATTGGGTTACTTGATTGTACATAGGAAAATCTTAAAAATTTTCTAAAAATAAACCAGAAGGCCTACAGCTTAGATATTTGACATGTAGCATTGCCTAGTGGACCTATACAAAATTTATTCAATCATGACCCCCGGGGTCAAAATTGACCCCGCACCAGGGGTCACTTGATTTTACATTGGAAAATCTTCAAAAATTTTCTAAAAATAAACCAGAAGGTCTAGATCTTAGATATTTGACATGTAGCATTGCCTAGTAGACTTCTACAGGCTTTGTTCAAATCATGACCCCCGGGGTCAAATTGACCCCGCCCCATGGGGTTACTTGATTGTACATAGAAAAATCTTCAAAAATTTTCTAAAAATAAACCAGAAGGCCTACAGCTTAGATATTTCACATGTAGCATTGCCTAGTGGACCTATACAAAATTTATTCAATCATGACCCCCGGGGTCAAAATTGACCCCGCACCAGGGGTCACTTGATTTTACATAGGAAAATCTTCAAAAATTTTCTAAAAATAAACCAGAAGGTCTAGGTCTTAGATATTTCACATGTAGCATTGCCTAGTAGACTTCTACAGCTTTGTTCAAATCATGACCCCCGGGGTCAAATTGACCCCGCCCCATTGGGTTACTTGATTGTACATAGGAAAATCTTAAAAATTTTCTAAAAATAAACCAGAAGGCCTAGAGCTTAGATATTTGACATGTAGCATTGCCTAGTGGACCTCTACAAAAGTTGTTCAAATCTTGACCCCCACCAGGGTCAAATTGACCCAGCCCCAGGGGTTACTTGATTGTACATAGGGAAATCTTCATAAATTTGCTAAAAATAAACCAGAAGGCCTAGATCTTAGATATTTGATATATTACATTGCCTAGTAGACTTCTACAGACTTTGTTCAAATCATGACCCCCGCGGTAAAATTGGCCGCGCCCCAGGGGTTACTTGATAGTACATCAGAAAATCTTCCAAAAAATTTCTAAAAATCATCAGTTTGACATTTGAAACATGTAGCGATCTGGTGAGCGATCCAGGGTCATCATGACCCTCTTGTTTAAATATAAAGATGTACTTCAATAAATAGGTTTTATTATGTAGCTGATTTCTATTTAACTTACTTTCTTTCACTCACACGTTTTTCCTCTATATATTTTAGGTGCTGTTGGAGGCCAGCCACTACCAAATGGGGCTAAAGAGAGTACAGTACAGGATGATAGTAGTGGCACTCAGCATGAAGGTAGGTTTCTGCAATAAACAGTATTGTCCCATTTGTTGTTGTTGTTTCGTTTTTTTGAGGTCCTACAAAGTTTGTGTAGACAGAGATCTGTAATTAGGAATGAATACATCCAAGCTATTTGTTGTTGAACATGTTTGATTGGGAGATAATGGTCCATTACTGGGTATTCTTGGATGATTTTTGTCCCCTGAAAACATTAAATTTATACAGAATAATTATAATTCCCATAAATAGAAGCCTCAGCTTAAGATAAATTAGTATTTTCATAATACGTACAAAATTACTTATCCAACTTATCTCTCAATTTTATTTATTTGGATGTGGGAGTGGCAGCCATAGAGGTTTTTAGCTTGACTATACGAAGTTTATGGAGAACTGTCCTACGCACCCTGGGTCGGCATCGACATCCTTCCGCATCCCCACCTTGATTAAAGTTTTTTTACACTTTCTCTTTTTTCTCCTTATCTCTGTAATTACTTGATGGATTTGCTTTAAACTTAAAATAGTTATTCCTCTTCATCACCCACATCATATGGCAAAAGGGCAATAAATCTCATACCAATATTTCATGAATTATCCCCCTTTTTACTTAGAATTTCAGGTTAAACTTTTGATGCACTTTCACTCTGTCTCAGTTATTCCTAAATGGATGAAAGTAGTAAAAGTAGTTGTTCCACATCATCTCCCACATCATATGACACAAGGCCCATAACTCTGGTACCAATATTTAATGAATTATTCCTCTTTTTACTTAGAGTATCAGGTTAAAGTTTTGATGCACTTTCACTATATCTCTATTATTACTAAATGGATTTGATTCAAACTTAAGATAGTTGTTCAGCATCATCACTCACATCATATGACACAAGGGCCATAACTCTTGCACCAATATTTCATGAATTATCCCCTATTTTTACTTAGAATTTCAGGTTAAAATTTTGATACACTTTCGCTCTATCTCAGTTATTACTAAATGGATTTTATTCTAACTTAAAATAGTTGTTTCACCTTAACACCCACATCATATGACACAAGGTGGCACCAATTTTTCATGAATTATGCCCCCTTTTACTTAGAATTTAAGGTTAATTTTGATGCATTTTCGCTATATTTTAGTTATTACGAAATGGATTTGATTCAAACTTGAAGTAGTTGTTCCACATCATCACCCACATCATATGACACAAGGTGCATAACTCTTGCATCAATATTTTATAAATTATACCCCCCCTTTTGCTTAGAATTATACTTATAAAGTGTTTTGATACACTTTATCTTTACCTCTTTTGTTATATGCCCGAAGGGATGTATTATGTTATGACGCTGGTGTCTGTCTGTCCGTTAGCAATTTCATGTCTGCTCTGTAACTCTTGAACCCCTTGAAGGATTTCAAATAAACTTGACACAAATGTTCACCACACCGGGACAACGTGCAGATCGCATGTTTTGGATGTCTCGCTTCAAGGTCAAGGTCACACTTTGGAGTCAAAGGTCATATCAGTTTGTTTCGTGTCCGCTCTGTAACTCTTGAACTGCTTGAAGGATTTCAAAGAAACTTGACACAAATGTTCACCACACCAAGATGACGTGCAGAGTGCATGTTCCGGATGACTCACTTCAAGGTCAAGGTCACACTTACGGGTCAAAGGTCATATATGACTTTTCTTTGTGTTTATTGCTCTGCATTGCAGTGCTCTTGTTTTTAGCTCGACTATTCGAAGAATAGTCTAGCTATTCTACTCACCCTGGCGTCGGCGTCGGCGTCGGCATCGGCGTCACACCTTGGTTAAGTTTTTGCATGCAAGTACATACAGCCATCAATTAAAGGCATATAGCTTTGAAACTTATTTTTTCTTTTTCTAGGTCAATTACCAACCTCTCTGGGTCAAGTCCCATAACTCTGACATGTATTTTGAGCAAATTATGCCCCCTTTTGGACTTAGAAAATTTTGGTTAAAGTTTTACATGCAAGTTACTATCTCCAAAACTAATGCAGATATTGATTTGAAACTTCAAATGTGTCTTCGGGGTTATAAAACTGGTTGATAGCAGCAAGTGCCATAACTCTGACCTTCATTTTGGCCAAATTATGCCCCCTTTTGGACTTAGAAAATTCTGGTTAAAGTTTTGCGTGCAAGTACATACAGCTATTTCTAAAAGGCATATAGATTTGAAACTTATTTTTTCTTTTTCTAGATCAATTACCAACCTCACTGGGTCAAGTCCCATAACTCTGACATGTATTTTGAGCAAATTCTGCCCCCTTTTAGACTTAGAAAATTTTGGTTAATGTTTTACATGCAAGTTATTATCTCCAGAACTAATGCAGATATTGATTTGAAACTTCACCTGTGTCTTCGGGGTTATAAAACTAGTTGATAGCAGCAAGTCCCATAACTCTGACTTTCATTTTGGCCAAATTATGCCCCCTTTTGGACTTAGAAAATTCTGGTTAAAGTTTTGCGTGCAAGTACATACAGCTATTTCTAAAAGGCATACAGATTTGAAACTTATTTTTTCTTTTTCTAGATCAATTACCAACCTCACTGGGTCAAGTCCCATAACTCTGACATGTATTTTGTGCAAATTATGCCCCCTTTTAGACTTAGAAAATTTTGGTTAAAGTTTTACATGCAAGTTATTATCTCCAAAACTAATGCAGATATTGATTTGAAACTTCACATGTGTCTTCGGGGTTATAAAACTAGTTGATAGCAGCAAGTCCCATAACCCTGACCTTCATTTTGGCCGAATTATGCCCCCTTTTGGACTTAGCAAATTCTGGTTAAAGTTTTGCGTGCAAGTACATACAGCTATTACTAAAAGGCATATAGATTTGAAACTTATTTTTTCTTTTTCTAGATCAATTACTGTCCTCACTGGATCAAGTCCCATAACTCTTAAATGTATTTTGAGCAAATTATTCCCCTTTTTGGACTTAGAAAATCCTGGTTAAAGTTTTGCGTGCAAGTACATACGGCAATTACTAAAAGGCATATAGATTTGAAACTTATTTTTTCTTTTTCTAGATCAATTACCAACCTCACTGGGTCAAGTCCCATAACTCTGGCATATATTTTGGGAAAATTATGCCCCCTTTTGGACTTTGAAAATTCTGGTTTAAGTTTTACATGCGAGTTTCTATCTCCAAAACTATTGAATTGAAACTTCACATGTGCCTTCGGGGTTATAAAACTAGTTGATAGCAGCAAGTCCCATAACTGATATGCATTTTGGTCAAATTATGCCCCCTTTTGAACTTAAAACTCTTTTGATATTTAACCTTTTTGGGTAATATTTTCCTGCTTCTGTGACAATATTTCGAATAGTCGAGCTTGGCTGTCTTACGGACAGCTCGTTATTTGGCAGATCCCTCTTTTTAATCCCCAGCAACAAGTGCTGGGGGGTTATAGGAATGGTCTCCTTCCGTCCTTCCGTAACATTTTGTGTCCGCTCTGTATCTCCTAAACCCCTTGAAGGATTTTCATGAAATTTGGGTCAAATGTTCACCTCATCAAGACGATGTGCAGAACCCATGAGTCAGTCATTTCGGTTCAAGGTCAAGGTCACAACTCAAGGTTAAAGGTTTGAGCCTTCCATTTCGTGTCCGCTCTGTATCTCCTAAACCCCTTGAAGGATAATCATGAAACTTTAATCAAATGATCACCTCATCAAGACGATGTGCAGAACCCATGAGTTAGCCATGTCGGCTCAAGGTCAAGGTCACAACTCAAGGTCAAAGGTTTGAGCCTACCATTTCGTGTCCGCTCTGTATCTCTTAAACCTCTTGAAGGATAATTATGAAACTTGGATTAAATGATCACCTCATCAAGACGATGTGCAGAACTCATGAGTCAGCCATGTCGGCTCAAGGTCAAGGTCACAACTCAAGGTCAAAGGTTTGAGCCTTCCATTTCATGTCCGCTCTGTATCTCCTAAACCCGTTGAAGGATTTTCATCAAACTTTGGTCAAATGATCACCTCATCAAGAGCTCATGAGTCAGCCATGTCAACTCAAGGTCAAGATCACAACTCAAAGTCAGAGGTTTTAGCTCTGTATCTCCTAAACCCCTTGAAGGATTTTCATGAATCTTTGGTCAAATGATCACCTCATCAAGACGTTGTGCAGAATTCATGAGTCAGCCATATCAGTTCAAGGTCAAGGTCACAGCTAAAGGTCAAAGGTTTACCCTTTCACTATCCATAACAGTGGCGGGGGATTTAGCTGTCTTTCAGACTGCCTTGTGTTTGCTTACAATAAAAAAAATTTGAATTACTTCCCTTTTATGTTACTATAAATAGCTTATTTTGAAACTTTTTTATTATTGGCTGTAGGGAAAAACCGAGACCACTTTTCTGTGGTACAACATGGATTGTACCTCCAATTTTTAGGTGTATTTTGACATACCTTTACCTGGTAAGGATTTTTTTGTGGACATAGAATTTCTTTGGAATTTCTTCCCTTGGTGTTCGGATGTATTATGTTATGACGCTGGTGTCCGTCTGTCTGTCAGTCCGTTAGCAATTTCATGTCTGCTCTGTAACTCTTGAACCCCTTGAAGAATTTCAAAAAAACTTGACACAAATGTTCACCACACTGAGACGATGGGCAGAGTGCATGTTTTTGATGTCTCACTTCAAGGTCAAGGTCACACTTAGGAGTCAGAGTCATATCAGTTTGTTTCGTGTCCGCTCTGTAACTCTTGAACTGCTTGAAGGATTTCAAAGAAACTTGACACAAATGTTCACCACACCAAGGCGACATGCAGAGCGCGTGTTCTGGATGACTCGCTTCAAGGTCGAGGTCACACTTAGAGGTCAAAGGTCATATATGACTTTGCTTTGTGTTTATTGCTCTGCATTGCAGTGCTCTTGTTTTCATTTGGCAGATCCCTCTTTTGTTCACTTGCAATAAAATTGTTTTGAATTGCTTCCCTTTTATGTTACTATAAATAGCTTATTTTGAAACTTTTTTTATCATTGGCCATAGGGAAAACCCGAGACCACTTTTCTGTGGTACAACATGGATGGTACCTCCAATTTTTAGGTGTATTTTGACATGCCTTTACCTGGTAAGGATTTTTTTGTGGATTTAGAATTTTTCTTCCCTGTGTCGTTCCTGTCATTTGTGCTTCACACTCCAAGTTCTTTAAATTTTGCTCCCATCCTCTGCTGTAACCTTTCGGGTGTGGGAGACATATTGATTTACTCCAGTCTGTGTGTGTGTGTGTCTGTGTGTGTGTGTCTGTCACAAAGCTTGTCCGCACTCTAAGTCGAACATTTCTCATCCGATTTTCACCAAACTTGAACAAAATGTGTTTGACCATAAGACCTCGGCCAAGTTCGATAACTAGCCAGATTGGTCCAGGCGTCTTGGAGTTATGGCCCTTGAATTACCAAAAATCGGTCTTTTTACTCTTGTCCGCACTCTAATTCGAATATTTCTCATCCAATCTTCACCAAACTTAAACAAAATGTGTTTGACCATGAGACCTCGGCCAAGTTCGATAACTAGCCAAATTGGTCCGGGCATTTTGGAGTTACGGCCCTTGAATTATCGAAAAATTGGCCTTTTTACTCATGTCCGCACTCTTAATCAAACATTTCTCATCCGATCTTCACCAAACTTGAACAAAATGTGTTTGACCATGAGACCTCGGCTAAGTTCGATAACTAGCCAAATCGGTCCAGGCATTTTGGAGTTACGGCCCTTGAATTATCGAAAAATCGGCCTTTTTACTCTTGTCCGCACTCTTAATCAGACATTTCTCATCCGATCTTCACCAAACTTGAACAAAATGTGTTTGACCATGAGACCTCGGCCAAGTTCGATAACTAGCCAAATCGGTCCAGGCATTTTAGAGTTACGGCCCTTGAATTACCGAAAAAATCCGTCTGTTTACTCTTGTCCGCTCTCTAAGTCGAACATTTCTCATCCGATCTTCACCAAACTTGAACAAAATGTGTTTGACCATGAGACCTCGGCCAAGTTCGATAACTAGCCAAATCGGTCCAGGCATTTTAGAGTTACGGCCCTTGAATTACCGAAAAAATCCGTCTGTTTACTCTTGTCCGCTCTCTAAGTCGAACATTTCTCATCCGATCTTCACCAAACTTGAACAAAATGTGTTTGGCCATAAGACCTTACCCAAGTTCGATAACTAGTCAAATCGGCCCAGGCACTTATGATTTATGGCCCTTGAATTACTGATTGGATCCACTCATCCAGACCATCTAATTGGATCCACTCGTCTAAAACATCTAGAGAAACTAACATTTTTCATAGGGGCAGTTGTGGGAGACATGCGCTTTTCTCAAAAGCATCTCTAGTTACTTAATATTTTTGACACAGACTCAAGCTATTGTGCAATATCTTCATCCACCATTGGAGTCATTAACCTTTAGCCTGCTGGCGGCAAATGATAATGCCTTTGCGACCAGTGCAGACCAAGATCAGCCTGCACATCCGTGCAGTCTGATCATGGTCTGCACTGTTTGCTGTTCAGTCAGTAAATTTTCAGTCAAAACGCCTTTGAATAGTAAGTGGTATTGCCCAAACTTAATGATGGACCAGTCCATTTTAGAAATTTAGCAGGGTAAAGGTTAAACACTCCAGTGACAACTCCAGTTTCCTCAGATGTGCCCAGTTTCACTATCCAGCATGGAAATAGTCAAGCGCGCTGTCTCCTTTGATAGCTCTTGTTACAAGATTCCAGCTGAATGACAATTTTGAGACTTGCCTCACTTGTTTATATATATAATCACAGTATCATACCTACCAAGACCAGAAGGTCAAGAGATATGTGTGTGAGAGCAATCAGAGGTAGAATAAAATATGTTATACAGACATTTAAGGCAATAAGTTTGAGTAATGCAAGTTCAGGCAAACAAACTGTATAGGATTTTGGAGAATATGTTGAAAGGTAAAAAAAAACTATTAAGGTATTTTTATCTGGTCGTTACATTGCTACAGAATTTTGTTAGAATGATAGAATGATAAATTAATGTAAAACTATTTTTCAGTGAAACCAAGCATTAGCATAATATTGACGGAGGGTGGTGAGAAAAAACAAAGTATTCCATTACAAGGAGATTTATACTCCATCACTAAAGGTTTGTATCAACTGTTCATATCTTCTTCATTTCTGTAAATACAATTACTTAGTTTAGTCTTTTACAGAATTGTTTATAAAGGCAGGAGATATCAGTTTATCTAATACCAAGATGAAATAATGATCTGACCACAGGGACAGAACAAGAGAAAGCCCCAAGAACAGATAGAGAGAGATCTTTTTGATACAGGCATGTCTGGCTAACTTAGCCTAGCTTGGCTTTTTACAAGTAGACAGTTTGACTTTTAGCTCACCAGAGCACAAAGTGCTCAAGGTGAGCTATTGTGACCAGTCATTGTCGGCGTCTATCGACGTGCGTCGTCCGTCAACATTTGCCGTGTGAACACTCTAGAGACCACATTTTTGATCCAATCTTTATGAAACTTGGACAGAATGTTTGTCCTGATGATCTCTAGGTCAGGTTCGAAACTGGGTCATGTGGGGTCAAAAACTAGGTCAGTAGGTCAGATCAAAGGAAAAGCTTGTGAACACTCTAGAGACCACATTTTTAACCCAATCTTTAAGAAACATTGTCAGAATGTTTGTCTTGATGATCTCTAGGTCAAGTTCGAAACTGGGTCATGTGGGGTCAAAAACTAGGTCATCTGGTCAAATCAAATGAAAAGCTTGTGGACACTTTAGAGGCCACATTAATGACTCAGTCTTTATGAAACTGGATCAGAATGTTTGTCTTCATCATTTCTAGGTCAAGTATGAATCTGGGTCATGTGGGGTCAAAAACTAGACCAGATCAAAGGAAAATCTTTTCAACACTCTAGAGACCACAATTTAAGTTTAAAACTCATGGGAATTAGTCAGAATGTTAGTTTTGATAATCTATAGATCAAGTTCGAATCTGGGTCATATGGGGTCAAAAACTACGTCACCGGTCAAATCAAAGGAAAAGCTTGTGAACACTCTAGAGGCCACAGTTGTAACCAAATCTTTACGAAATTTAGTCAGAATGTTTGTCTTGATGATCTTTAGGTCAGGTTCAACTCTTGGTCATATGGGGTCAAAACTAGGTCAGTAGGCCAGATCAACTCTGGTGAGCGATGTATAGGGACATCATTGCCCTCCTGTTTAGTGTGCCAAATGTATACTGGCTAGGGTCCTACAACCGGACACTTTTGTAATATTTTTCACGATAACTCGGGAAATAGATATATCTAATGGTTGGAATTTCACTTGAACAAAGCTAGGTTCTCTTCCCAACTAAAGAGCTTATTTGTTTACTTCTTACATTAGGTCAAGTAATTTTTCAAGGCCAGAACGACGGGCCACCGAATCACGTTGTTTTAAGGTCTAACAGTACCATGTTTCCGGACCATATATGGACAGCGAGTTGTCACTTTATTGCTTTTCAATTTACGTTCAATATTGAATTAAACTTTATTTTCAACCAAGGGAAAGTAGTCGTACTGAGTCATAGAAGTGTTCGAATTATCGCTCTTGAATCGATGATTTGATCGTATCTCTCCCGACTGAATCTTTTAAATTTCACTTTTCGAAGTGGATATTTTGATAAAAAAATGTGTTTTAGGGTGTATTAAAATCATGCACTAAATTAACAAAGCTGTATTTCCCAATTTTAAGTGTTTACTAAATGTCTCGTCTGCTTACCTCAAATTTGCGTAGGGCCTTTAGATTTAATGGCGAGACGTCACGGAAATACTGCGCGTGTGCATCACGCCACTTCCGGCTTCCCCCGACATGTAAACATGCTTCTTGAGTGCAGACGAAATGAAATGTAGCATTTATTGTAAAATACTTAAATTTAACCGTTGTAACTTCGCTATGTTGTTGAAAATCAAGCGTCCATTTGATCGTAAACAGATGAGCAAGACCGAAATAAAGCATTTTCGGGACTGTCTGGTTTGGTGGTCGTCCGGACTTGGTGGTCGCTACCCAGTAGTGTCAACCCTTTTGTCATACCAGGATTTCTGATTTAATGTTGGAATAGTCTTAATATGTTTTTACGAGCTCTAGATTTCCATGTGAAGAAATTTCTTATATTATGCCATAGTGTTCTCATTGTAGGTAGAGACTTTGCTATAATACCAAATTCTACTGGAGGACTTACAGTGAAACAATTTAATATAGATAGGAAAGATATGGGCAAGCCTTTCCGTGGAAAGAGGTTCAATTTTTGGTATGTGGTTGAGAAGGCCACAGAAGATGATGCAGGGTTGTTCATATGGAAGATGAGATTAGAAAATAATGTAGAGCACATTGGAAGCTTTGAAATTGGTATCTCTGTGCCCCCTCTACAAGGTGTGTTTATAGTTTTGGAATTTTTAGCTCACCTGTCACATAGTGACAAGGTGAGCTTTTGTGATCGCGCAGCGTCCCTCGGTGCGTGCGTTCGTGCGTGCGTAAACTTTTGCTTGTGACCACTCTAGAGGTTACATTTTTCATGGGATCTTTATGAAAGTTGGTCAGTATGTTCACCTTGATGATATCTAGGTCGAGTTCGAAACTGGGTCATTTGCAGTCAAAAACTAGGTCAGTAGGTCTAAAAATAGAAAAACCTTGTGACCTCTCTAGAGGCCATATTTTTCAATGGATCTTCATGAAAATTGGTGAGAATGTTCACCTTGATGATATCTAGGTCAAGTTTGAAACTGGGTCACATCAAATCCAAAACTAGGTCAGTAGGTCAAATAACAGAAAAACCTTATGACCTCTCTAGAGGTCATATTATTCATGGGATCTGCATGAAATTTGGTCAGAATGTTCATCTTGATAATCTATGCCAAGTTCGAAACTGGGTCAACTGCGGTCAAAAACTATGTCAGTAGGTCAAATAATAGAAAATCCTTGTGACCTCTCTAGAGGTCATATTTTTCATGGGATCTGCATGAAAAATGGTCAGAATGTTCATCTTGATAATATCTAGGTCAAGCTCGAAACTGGGTCACATCCAGTCCAAAACTAGGTCAGTAGGTCAAATAATAGAAAATCCTTGTGACCTCTGTAGAGGCCGTATTTTTCATGGGATCTGCATGAAAATTGATCAGAATGTTCATCTTGATGATATCTAGATAAAATTCGAAACTGGGTCAACTGCAGTCAAAAACTAGGTCAGTAGGTCAAATAATAGAAAATCCTTGTGACCTCTCTAGAGGTCATATTTTTCATGGGATCTGCATGAAAATTGGTCAGAATGTTCACCTTGATGATATCTAGGTCAAGTTCGAAACTGGGTTACGTCCGGTCCAAAACTATGTCAGTAGGTCAAATAATAGAAAAACCTTGTGACCTCTATAGAGGCCATATTTTTCATTGGATCTGCATGAAAATTGGTCAGAATGTTCATCTTAATAATATCTAGGTCAAGTTTGAAACTGGGTCACATGCGGTCATAAACTAGGTCAGTAGGTCAAATAATAAAAAACCTTGTGACCACTCTAAAGGCCATATTTTTCATGGGATCTGTATGAAAATTGGTCTGAATGTTCATCTTGATGATATCTAGGTCAAGTTTGAAACCGGGTCAACTGCGGTCAAAAACTAGGTCACTAGGTCTAAACATAGAAAGACCTTTTGACCTCTCTAGAGGCCATATTTTTCAATGGATCTTCATGAAAATTGGTGAGAATGTTCACCTTGATGATATATAGATCAAGTTCGAAACTGGGTCACGTACGGTCAAAAGCTAGGTCAGTAGGTCTAAAAATAGAAAAACCTTGTGACCTCTCTGGAGGCCATATTTTTAGCTCACCTGTCACAAAGTGACAAGGTGAGCTTTTGTGATCGCACAGCGTCCGTTGTCCGTGCGTGCGTGCGTAAACTTTTCCTTGTGACATCTCTAGAGGTGACAGTTTTCATGGGATCTTTATGAAAATGGGTCAGAATGTTCATCTTGGTAAATTCTAGGTCAGGTTCAAAACTGGGTCACGTGCGGCCAAAACGTAGGTCAGTAGGTCTAAAAATAGAAAAACCTTGTGACCACCCTAGAGGCCATAATTTTCAATGGATCTTCATGAAAATTGGTCAGAATGTTCACCTTGATGATTTCTAGGTCAAGTTTGAAACTGGGTCACGTGCGGCCAATAACAAGGTCAGTAGGTCTAAAAATAGAAAAACCTTGTAACCACTCTAGAGGCCATAATTTTCAATGGATCTTCATGAAAGTTGGTCGGAACGTTCACCTTGAAGACATCTAGGTCAAGTTCGAAACTGGGTCACGTGCCATCAAAAACTAGGTCAGTAGGTCAAATAATAGAAAAACCTTGTGACCTCTCTAGAGGCCATATTTTTCATGGAATCTGTATGAAAGTTGGTCTGAATGTTCATCTTGATGATATCTAGGTCAAGTTTGAAACTGGGTCACGTGCGTCAAAAACTAGGTCAGTAGGTCAAAAATAGAAAAACCTTGTGACCTCTCTAGAGGCCATATTTTCATGAGATCTCATGAAATTGGTCGAATGTTCATCTTGTGATATCTAGTCAGATTCGAAAGTGGGTCACGTTCCTTCAAAAACTAGGTCAGTAGGTCAAATAATAGAAAAACCTTGTGACCTCTCTAGAGGCCATATTTTTCATGGGATCTCTATGAAAGTTGGTCTGAATGTTCATCTTGGTGATATCTAGGTCAGATTCGAAAAGTGGGTCATGTTCATCAAAAACTAGGTCAGTAGGTCAAAAATAGAAAAACCTTGTGACCTCTCTAGAGCCATATTTTCAATGGATCTATGAAAGTTGGTCGAATGTTCATCTTGATGATATCTAGGTCAAGTTTGAAACAGTGGTCCAGTGCATCAAAACTAGGTCAGTAGGTCTAAAAATAGAAAAACCTTGTGACCTCTCTAGATGCCATACTTTTGAATGGGATCTCATAAAAAGTTGGTCAGAATGTTCATCTTGATGATATCTAGGTCAAGTTTGAAATGGTCACTGCCATCAAAAATAGGTCAGTAGGTCTAAAATAAAAACCTTGTGACCTCTCTAGAGGCCATACCTTTAATGGATCTTATGAAAGTTGGTCTGAATTTATCTTGATGATATATAGGTCAAGTTTGAAACTGGGTCAACTGCGATCAAAAACTAGGTCAGTAGGTCTTGAAATAAAAAACCTTGTGACCTCTCTAGAGGCCATACCCTTTGAATGGATCTGTATGAAATTGGTCGAATGTTCACCTTGATGATATAAATCTTAAGGTCATAGGATCAAACTACATAGTAAAATATAAAACTCTTGACCTCTCTAGAGGCCATATTTTTCATGGATCTTATGAAAATTGTGAATGTTCATCTTGATGATATCTAAATCAAGTTTGAAACTGGGTCAACTGCGATCAGAAACTAGGTCAGTAGGTCTAAAATTATTAAAATCTTTCGACCTCTCTAGAGGCCATATTTTTCATGAGATCTTCATGAAAATTAGTGAGAATGTTCACCTTGATGATATCTAGGTAAAGTTCAAAACAGGGTCACATACCTTCGAAAACTATGTCAATAGGTCAAATAATAGAAAAACCTTGTGACCTCTCTAGAGGCCATATTTTTCAGGAGGTCCTCATGAAAATTAGTGAGAATGTTCACCTTGATGATATCTAGTTAAAGTTCAAAACAGGGTCACATACCTTCGAAAACTATGTCAATAGGTCAAATAATAGAAAAACCTTGTGACCTCTCTAGAGACCATATTTTTTAAATGGATCTTCATGAAAATTGGTCAGAATTTTTATCTTGATAATATCTAGGTCAAGTTCAAAACTGGGTCACATGAGCTCAAAAACTAGGTCACTATGTCATATAATAGAAAAAACGACATCATACTCAAAACTGGGTCATGTGGGAAGAGGTGAGCGATTCAGGACCATCATGGTCCTCTTGTTTATGAGGTCTTCATGAAAATTGGTGAGAATGTTCACCTTGATGATATCTAGGTCAAGTACAAAACTGGGTCACATGCCTTTAAAAACTAGGTCATTATGTAAAATAATAGCAAAACCTTGTGACCTCTCTAGAGGCCATATTTTTCAATGGATCTTCATAAAAATTGGTCAGAATTTTTATCTTGATGATATCTAGGTCAAGTTCAGAACTAGGTCACATGAGCTCAAAAACTAGGTCACTATGTCAAATAATAGAAAAAACGATGTCATACTCAGTTCATGTGGGGACAGGTGAGCGATTCAGGACCATCATGGTCCTCTTGTTTACAAATTGCTCCAAGATTATTCAGAAAGTCAAGAATTTGATATTTTACAAAACGACCAGTGCCTCTGACACTCTAGAAGCCGCAATTTCTACTTGATCCTCTTAAAGTTTTTTCAGAAGTTTGAAACTAGATTATCTAGGTCAAAAACTAGATCTTCAAGTTAAATTGAAATTGCAGAAAAACCATGTTAACACACAAAACTAAGTCACTAGATAAGATCTCTGAAAAACAGGGCCAACGATCTACCTGGTTTCTGTAAAACATGGTGAGAATGTCCTTCGGTGACCCTATAACATGTTTGTTTAAATTATTCCAGTTTAGCAGAAACATGGCCATTGGAGGGGGTAGTCACTTCTTAGCTCGACTATTCGAAGAACAGGGGAGCTATCCTACTCGCCCCAGCGTCGGCGTTAGCGTGAGCATCACACAAATGTTAAAGTTTGCGTACCACCCCAAATATTTTTTAAGTCCATTGAGATATTGCTATCATATTTTGCATACTTGTTTACCATCATGACCCTAGTCTGTAAAAAGGAGGAGGCAACTCTTATCAAGCATTTTGACTGAATTATGGCCCCTTTACGACTTAGAATATGCTTATTGTAATGTTAAAGTTTTACTCATAGCTTATATTATACTATCAAGCACTGAGAATAGTCGAGCGTGCTGTCAACTGACAGCTCTTGTTCATATATGTATGTAGTATTTTATATATGCATATAGTGAAAATTTTAAAAGTCATCTTGTCAGAAATGCTGGTCCAATTTCAGAAATATTTCAAAGATATTTTACATGCACCACTCTCCACCAAAATTGTACAAGCAGCTTGTGAAACTTAGGTGAGCGATCTAAGGCCACCATAGCTCTCGCGTTTCTTAGATTTAAAGATATTTTAAATAAAAATCAGGAACTGCACTTCTATTGGAAGGTGGGTGGATCCTTCTGGCTTTTCTATTTAGTTGAGTTTAGTTTTGAAAATTCAGTAAAATGCCAGGATTTTCATCAAGTTGCATTCAAATCACTTGAAATTTTCAGTGTGTCAGTTTTGTACCATACCTGTCTGGAAAATACCAAAAATTATATCATTTGACAACTTTAAGGCAAAAAAAGAGAATATGAGAAACCCTGAAACTATGAGGAATGGAAATATTTAATTCTTAGATAATAGCCACATGCCACAGACTTGCACTGATTACTATTTATAGTAACATACATATATAAAGATTCATATTAAACACTAAAGATACAAAAAAAATGCCTTACAAAACACTTTGTTTGTTTCTTATTGCTTGTAGTATAACATTTACAAGTTTCTTTAGAATTACTGTTGATACTGTCACGGTGCATGTCCCATTTCATTAGTCTGATTTTTTAAGAAAATCTGCGGGGTATTGTCGTCACTTTATCCTCAGCACTGGCATCGGCATTGGTTAAATTTTTTGTTTAGGTCCACCTTTTCTCAAAAACTGTACGAGCTTACAGCTTTGAAACTTTGCACACTTGTTTATCATCATTAGATGACTATGTAGGCCAAGAACCATAACACTGATGTGCATTTTGTCACAATTATGGCCCTTTTTATGCCCCCGAAGGGAGGCATATAGTTTTTGAACCGTCTGTCTGTCGGTCTGTCCGCAATTTTCGTGTCCGGTCCATATCTTTGTCATCGATTGATGGATTTTCAAATAACTTGGCATGAATGTGTACCACAGTAAGACGACGTGTCGCACGCAAGACCCAGGTCCGTAGCTCAAAGGTCAAGGTCACACTTAGACATTAAAGGATAGTGCATTGATGGGCATCTCCGGTCCATATCTTTGTCATCGATGGATGGATTTTCAAATAACTTGGCGTGAATGTGTACCACAGTAAGACGACATGTCGCGCCCAAGACTCAGGTCCGTAGCTCAAAGGTCAAGGTCACACTTAGACGTTAAAGGATAGTGCATTGATGGGCATGTCCGGTCCATATCTTTGTCATCGATGGATGGATTTTCAAATAACTTGGCATGAATGTGTACCACAGTAAGACGACGTGTCGCGTGCAAGACCCAGGTCCGTAGCTCAAAGGTCAAGGTCACACTTAGACGTTAAAGGATAGTGCATTGATGGGCGTGTCCGGTCCATATCTTTGTCATCGATGGATGGATTTTCAAATAAATTGGCATGAATGTGTACCACAGTTAGACGACGTGTCGCACGCAAGACCCAGATCTGTAGCTCAAAGGTCAAGGTCACACTTAGACATTAAAGGATAGTGCATTCATGGGTGTGTCCGGTCCATATCTTTGTCATCGATGGATGAATTTTCAAATAACTTGGCATGAATGTGTACCACAGTAAGACGACGTGTCGCGCACAAGATCCATGTCCGTAGCTCAAAGGTCAAGGTCACACTTAGACGTTAAAGGTCATTTTTCATGATAGTGGGTGTGTCCGGTCCATATCTTTGTCATTCATGCATGGATTTTAAAATAACTATGCATGAATATGTGACACAGTAAGACGACGTGTCGCGCACAAGACCCAGCTCCATAGGTCAAAGGTACTAAACTCTAACATCAGCCATAACTATTCATTCAAAGTGCCATCGGGGGCATGTGTCATCCTATGGAGACAGCTCTTGTTTGTAATTAGAAAATTTGAGTTTCTTGGTTAAAATTTTTGTTTAGATCCCGGAAAATTTGAGTTTCTTGGTTAAAATTTTTGTTTAGATCCAGTTTTTCTCACACACTACCAGAGCTACAGCTTTGAAACTTTGCACACTTGTTTATCATCATTAAATGAGTAAGGGTCTAGACCAAGGGTCATAACTCTAACCTGCATGTTGTCAGAATTATGGCCCTTTTTGTACTTAGAAAGTCAGTATTTCTTGGTTGCTTTTTTTTTTGTTTAAATTCACTTTTCTTGAATACTTACAATAGCTTTGAGTAAGAAGGCCAAGAACTATAAATCTTCTTACATATTGACTCCTGACAGCTCTGTATAGATACTGGTAGTTGTTCTTGTAAATCTATCATTTATAAAAAATCTCAAGGAGTGATTGGTGAAGGCAGTATTTATTACAGATGTCCAAAATATCTTTCAGAATATTGATAAGTTGTATATTGGTTTTTGCCTTTTTCATTTGCAGTGTATGCATGAGTCTAAATACTTGTACAGCTCATGGTAGTTTTAATATCAAAGTAAAATGTACTAATAAAGGGAATGTTACAGTGTTTTCAGATGTGCGAGTACCACCCATTGGTCAAGAAGATGACAATCGCAACCCTAGTGTTTTTAACCCAAGAAATCCACTTGCTGTACAGCCCCAGCAGCCATCTAGTACACCACCTTTGAAGGTTGATTCCCTTTTGAGCTGCACAGATAAGAACACCACCAACAACAATATAACTGTAAATCATTGCCAACAGCAACAGTGTAGGGCAGAGATTATTCCGGTCAAAGCACACAGCATTAACCCTCTCCTAAATCCTCCACCCTTAATCGGTTCCAGTCTGTTTGAAAGTGGTCAGCAAGTGCATTCAGTGGATTCAGGCTTACAGACTGGACATAGACCTAGCTCTGAGGGGAGAAACAGCTCTCATGCGTCAAGTTACCCAACTCCTAACAGGATGAATGGACAAAATCACAGTGATAATGCAGGCATTAGATCTGAAGATTTGAGATCTAGAACAAGTGGATATGAGTCTCAGAGTAGCACGGAAATAGCGCAGCAAAGATTTGGTGCACATTTTAATGGTGTTCCGAATTTGAATGTATTATCATTTGAGTCTGGAAATGTAACAAATATTTCTGCAGATATACATAGAGTGGTTGAGGAGGACTTGAGTGATATTCCTGAGGATATACATAGAGAAGATGAGGAGAGTTGTAGGCCAGACCCAGCAGGTGGCGCTTCACTTGCACCCCATATAGAGAGCCATAGAAATGATAACCCAGATGATCAAACATTTAGAAAATATGTTGACAGTGGTATGTAGCTTGCATATGTTTTGAGATCACATAATGAATAAGTTCAGATATAATGCTACTAACAAAAAAAGTCATTTTTGTGGAGCTTGCTTGGGAAAGCGCAGACATAGTCGTCCAAATGACTGTTCAGTGTACGTCTGTGTGTGCGTCCGTGCTTGCGTCCCTCCGGATTTGTTTGTCCGGACCATAACTTTGACATGCATGGAGCAATCTTGTTTATATTTGGCATGAATGTTAACCTCAGTGAGACGGAGTGTCATGTGCAAACCCCAGGTTCCTATCTCAAAGGTCAAGGTCACAGTTGGAGATCAAAGGTCATGTCAGATCTTGACAGTCTGTCTGGACTATAACTTTGACATACATGGAGCAATCTTGTTTATATCTGGCATAAATGTTAACATCAGAGGGAGTGTCATGCGAAAGCCCCAGGTTCCTATCTCGAAAGTCAAGGTCACAGTTTTCAGATCTTGACAGCTAGCGGGCATGACATGTCGCCCGTTGGCATCTAGTACTGATATGAATGTCTTTTCAGTCTAAGTAAAGTCTTAAATAGGTCTGTGGTAACATTTTGGTTTCTGGCAAAAACATACCTAAGAAAAAAATTATAAACAGGTAAATAGGTCTGTCCTTTGAATGAGTACTTGGAACACCTCATATCAGGAAATCACAGAAATACTGATTTTTAAAAAAAAAAAAAATGAAATTGATAATACTACACTAATGAGTTTTTTTTAATGATGAAGAAATGTAGTATTTTATAGGTGACTATTGGAAGAATAGATAGAGCTATTGCACTTGCCCTTATGTCAGCATTAGTGTCCTGATTTGGTTAAGATTTTGTATGTAAGCTGGTACATGTATTTCAGAAACTACTAATAGGAATTGATTGAGACCTAACACACTTTGGTAAGCTGATACGCATTGTTCAGTTTCCATAACTCTGTTTTGCTTTTTACAAAATTATGCTTCTTTTTTGACTTTCTTTAGTGACAAGGCTGTTGAAAAGTTGAGCGTTGCTGTCCTCTCACAGCACTGGTTCATATTTTTTTGCCAAGTTATAACATCATTGTTAGCCTTGTAGACAACCAACAGTTTACAAAAATACTACATACTCTGTAAATATCATTAAGCAACACTACATACTAGTATTCTTCTTGTGAACGGATTTTAAGATTTTTAGATAATGAGGACACAATGCGGTAGATACTGAAATATGTCAGTTTTGATATTTGCAGATATACAGCAACATGCTGCTGCTGCTGCTGATGATGATGATGATGTTGTTAATGATGACACCGACAGTATATCTGATAGGCTGGATAGTATAGCATTACAGAGTGAGTCTAAGGTTTTCTCTGATATATCTAGAGTTGGTACTCAGTCAGTATTTTGACCTTGATTAATGAGTACAAAAAAGGCCGATTGCAGCTAAATGGCATTAAAATTAGATGTTTAACCAACAAGAAAGTTTTTGATTTTTGACAAATTATGCTTCTTTTTTTTTCAATGATTTGAAAAGAATGCCCATGACTGGTCAATTATTTCATTCTTCTATAGAATTAAAACATTTGACATGCACTTTATTGAATAAAAATGGCAATTCTGTCAGTGGAGTGGGTATGTAACACATGGCATAGCTTTTTTGGGGGTGCATAATCATGTCAACAGACTATGTCTATAATGAATATTTCCATTGACAATTGCCTCTTTTTATCCATGATTTGTTGGTGCTATGGTTAATTAGACACATTCCTAGATATATCCACACAGGACTCTGGTCACTTTCGAGAGAGGTTATTGAAGTCTGTTAACATGAAAGAACAATAACATTAACTTCCATATGTTCTACTGTTAGCCTGCTCAATATCTAAAATGGACTGGTCAGTCATTCAGTTTGGGCAGTATCATTTAATATTTGAAGGGGTGTTCACTGAAAATTTGCTGATTGAAAAGCAAACGCAGGCTGATCTTGGTCTGCACTGGTCGCAAAGGCAAAATCACTTGGCGACAGCAGGCTTAAGGTTAAAGAAAGAACTTCTGTTTACTTCCATACTGAATTTTAATTTTAACATGGAATTTTCAGAGCTGCGTGATATTTTATTAACTTGTTTTAGGACATAAAAACATCACATCTTGAGGATATTTAAGTGTAGCTTAACAATAACTTGAGACCAAGAGTCTGGGAAATTTTCTGTACCACAATTCCCTTTACACCAGTTTTCTCCTTTTATATAAAGAAAAGTCCAATACCATATTTGTGTGTGTCAGAAGAGGGTGTTAACTAAAATAGAAGTGTGTTAACTGGTCGTCTAACTATACATGTAACTTCAGTTGACAGAACCTTTGTTTGCACATTTCAGAAAAACAACAGTATTGTTTGTTCAAGGTTGCAAAACTTAAATGTGAATATTTATCAAAATATCAATTCTTTAATGCAACTAAATGCATATTTCAGAAGAACATTTATTTCCGAACTCTGATGAACACAACGATGAAAACACTATTGCAACTAATGAGAACACTAACCCAAGAGGAGAAACTGAAGAAATAGAGCAAGAGAAAGACATTGAAAATCATGTACCAGACACTTCTGAGAGAAAAACTGAAGAAATAGAACAAGAGAAAGATGTTGAAAATCATGTAGCAGACACTTCTGACAGAGAAGATGATTCTAGTAGTTAATAGTGTTATTACATTAGAAAAAGTTTATAATTTTTCACATATCACCAAGTGATTAGTTTAGAATGAGTACAAACAATTGTATCTTAAACACATTTCCGGTAGTCGCAGTGGCTTTCAGAAATATGAAACCTTGACTATAATAATTATATTCTCATGCAGTCGGGAAATCTAGGTTCTAGTTTGATGTCATGTGTGGATAAACAGAGAAAAATAAATATGTTTAGAAAAATCATTGGTACAGCTTATCACCAAACAGTTCACCAAAGTGGGGAAAAAAAGATTGATTTAAAGTTCAATAAAATTTCATCATAGAAGTAAATAACGGAAAATATTGAAATGGAAGAAACTGGTATAGTTTCAAATAGCATGGTTGAACCAGTTCTGGCTCCTATATGTGAGTGGTTTTTGAGAGACGAGGTATTGTTTCAAGAAACAGATATGAAAAGAGATTAATTCAGCACAACTGAATGTGCAGATGGTGAAAATTCTTACAAACTGGAAGAGGTTGGAAAGTTTGTCACTTGTTATTTATTGAAGTTAATTTATTGGAAGAAAGGTGACTTGTTCAAATACCAGAAGGTAGCTTTGACTGACAAAGTGAATGCCAGTGAAATGAAATGCAAAGTTAAATCTAGTATGTCAATTTTTTTACGCACAAAGTAATTTTACCTGGGCATTTGAAAGTAATTATGTTGTTATTATGGAGCATGACTTCAGATGTAAATGATAGTTGCAGGGGAGTTTCAGATGATGTACCGCTAAAACTCCACCATTAAAATGAATGTTTTTTTGGTTTTTTTTTATTTAAACCTCGCCTATGCTGAAATTACTTTATTAATTAGTTAGAAACATATTCAGTGTTTGCTGCAAGTCAAAAGAGCTGTTGATATTTCAAGTGGGAAAATGCATTAGGCCATTTACCATCTGACATTATTGAAAGGCACTTAAAGCATTTATCATTTTGTAATGAACCAGGGTGTTTTGAACTTGAATTTTGTATTGTTTAATTTTGGAATATCAACCTAAGTCTTCAGCTTTTAGCTACATCCTCTCCATGTATACAAATGCTAGAAATGTATGAAAATAATTAGCTTAATATTGTACAACTTTTTATATTGAATGTGACCTACTTTCAAAGTATGTCACTTTGTCAATATTTACTATTTTGCAATGAAATTTTACAACATCTGTAAAGAAGTACGTTTTTCTGGAACTCATAATAAATATATTCATACAAATATAAATGTAAGATGACCAATTAAACTTAAAAGTGTATAAGTACATGCTGGAGACAAACAGAGTGTTCTCTGCAGAATTTGCATTAATCCAGAAAATTGACATGAGTTTTGTTGTACTGTACAATGGGTGCAAATCATGAAAAATCGTATCACTTGTATAAATGAACAAAGACAGAGATTAGGTGCCGTCTTTGCAATCAGTTTCTTGTAGTTACAGTAGATTGTGGAGGCAAATGTGTACTAAAGCTGTAGCTCAGATTTGGATTAATGACCTTGACCTGTACACAGTTTGACCTCCCAACAGTGACATTACCTATGTCAACATCATCATTCAGTTTCAAGACCCATAATGCCATTGTTTATTATGTGGCTGCAACATTTTTTTTTGTTAGGAACAAGAATTTCATCAATTTTTTGTGAAAATGCTATTTTTGATAATTGTTTTCTGTAATATTTGTCAAAAGGTTTGGATATTGATTGACATAGTTGAAAGTTTTATTGAATCATTTGTTTTGGATTATCTCCCTTTATTCAAAGTAGTGCTTAAATATGCATACATTTATTTGGAATGCTGTTTCAGCTGTCTTTTAAGGTAAATTTTGAAACCTTACCAAACTTTTAAGACTGATGTATTCCACTTATAGAGATGAATTTTGTAATATTATGTTTTAGGGTGCATCCTTTTTATGCTGGTTTTTAGCTCGACTATACGAAGTATAAGGAGAGCTATCCTACTCGCCCCAGCGTCGGCATCGGCGTCTTTCCGCGTCCCCACCTTGGTTAAAGTTTTGGTGCACTTTCTCTTTTTTCAACTTATCTCTGTTATTACTTGATGGATTTGATTCAAACTTGAAATACTTATTCCTCATCATCATCCACATCATCTGACATAAGGGCCATAACTCTGGCACCAATATTTCATGTATTATCCCCCCTTATCACATAGATTTTCAGGTTAAAGTTTTGGTGCACTTTCACTCTACCTCTGTTATATCTGAATGGATTTGATTCAAACTTAAAATAGTTGTTCAGCATCATCACCCACATTATATGACACAAGATGCATAACTCTGGCACAATTTTTCATGAATTATTCCCCTTTTTACTTAGAATTTCGGGTTAAAGTTTTATGCACTTTCACTCTATCTCTGTTATTACTGAATGGATCTGATTCAAACTTAAACAATTGTTCAGCATCATTACCCTTGTCATATGACACAAGGTGCATAACTCTGGGACCAATTTTTCATGAATTATTTCCCCTTTTTACTTACAATTTTAGGTTAAAGTTTTGATGCACTTTCACTCTGTCTCAGTTATTACTGAATGGATTTGATTCAGACTTAAAATAGTTGTTCAACATCATCACCCACACCATATGGTGCAAGGTGCATAACTCTGGCACCAATTTTTCATTAATTATGTCTCCCCCAGGAGACATATTGTTTTTGCCCTGTCCGTCCGTCCGTCCTTCCGTCCGTCCGTCCGTACGTCACACTTCATTTCCGAGCAATAACTGGAGAACCATTTGACCTAGAACCTTCAAACTTTATAGGGTTGTAGGGCTGCTGGAGTAGACGACCCCTATTGTTTTTTAGAGCACTCTGTCAAAGGTCAAGGTCACAGGGGCCTGAACATTGAAAACCATTTCCGATCAATAACTAGAGAACCACTTGACCCAGAATGTTGAAACTTCATAGGATGATTGGTCATGAAGAGTAGATGACCCCTATTGATTTTGGGGTCACTCCGTCAAAGGTCAAGGTCAGAGGGGCCTGAACATTGAAAACCATTTCCGATCAATAACTAGAGAACCACTTGACCCAGAATGTTAAAACTTCATAGGATGATTGGTCATGAAGAGTAGAAGACCCCTATTGATTTTAGGGTCACTCCGTCAAAGGTCAAGGTCACAGGGGCCTGAACATTGAAAACCATTTCCGATCAATAACTAGAGAAGCACTTGACCCAGAATGTTGAAACTTCATAGGATGATTGGTTATGAAGAGTAGACGACCCCTATTGATTTTGGGGTCACTCCGTCAAAGGTCAAGGTCACAGGGGCCTGAACATTGAAAACCATTTCCGATCAATAACTAGACAACCACTTGACCCAGAATGTTGAAACTTCATAGGATGATTGGTCATGCAGAGTAGATGACCCCTATCGATTTTGGGGTCACTCCATTAGAGGTCAAGGTCACAGGGGCCTGTACATTGAAAACCATTTCCGGTCAGTAACTTGAGAACCACTTGACCCAGAATGATGAAACTTAATAGGATGATTGGTCATGCAGAGTAGATGACCCCTAACGATTTTGGGGTCACTCTGTTAAAGGTCAAGGCCACAGGGGCCTGAACATGGAAAACCATTTCCAATCAATAACTTGAGAACCTCTCAGCCCAGAATGTTGAAACTTCATAGGATGATTGTTCATACAGAGTAAATGACCCCTATTGTTTTTGGGGTCACTCCGTTAAAGGTCAAGTTCACAGGGGCCTGAACATTGATAACCAGTTCCGATCAATAACTTGAGAACCACTTGACCCAGAATGTTGAAACTTCATATTATGTTTGAACATGCAGAGTAGATGACCCCTATTGATTTTGGAGTCAGTCAATTAAAGGTCAAGGTCACAGTGGCCTGTTCATGTAAAATCATTTTTTGGAAATAACTTGAGAACCACTTGACCTACAATGTTGAAACTTCATAGGATGATTGGACATGCAGAGTAGATGACCCCTATTTATTTTGAGGTCACTTGATCAAAGGTCAAGGTCAAGGTCACAGGAGCCTGAACAGTGACTTGAAAACCACTAGGCCAAGAGTGTTGAAATTTAGCGGGATGACTGGACATGCCAAGTAGATGATCCCTATTGCAGCCAACCATCAGTGTCTCTTTGACTTTCGCTCCTGACCCCTATTGACTTCTTGCCTATAGGACTTTGCATTTGGGGAGACATGCGCTTTTTTACAAAAGCATTTTCTAGTTATTCCCTCTTTTTACTTAGAATTTTAGGTTAAAGTTTTGATGCACTTTCACTCTGTCTCTGTTATTACTGAATGGATTTGATTCAAACTTAAAATAGTTGTTCAACATCATCACCCGCACCATATGACACAAGGTGCATAACTCTGGCACCAATATTTAATGAATTATGCCCCTTTTTGCTTAGGATATACTTATATAGTGTTTTGATACATTTTATCTTTACCTCTCTTATTACTTTAAGTTGATATTTTTGACATAGACTCAGGCTATTGTGCAATATCTTCATCCACAATTGGAGTCATTAAACATTCCAGTGACAGCTCTAGTTTCCTCAGATGTGCCCAGTTTCACTATCCAGCATTGAAATAGTCGAGCGCGCTGTCTCCTGTGACAGCTCTTGTTTTTTTTTGTGATAAAAATGAAATCCAGCAGGTATGCGAATTTCGATTCCATACCGCATGTTTTTATTTCGATGTAAATGAGATGTGGAACCAAAATTTGTAGTCCTGTATGGCACCATATAACCTAGACTGTGTTGGTGAGCTGTAAAACCCAAATAAATAAATAAATAAAAATGAAATCCCCTCAAATTTTATGGGAAAAAAGGTATTTTGTTTAAAGTGTTCTTTGCTGTAAAATTGTATTACTAAAATATTTTAAATCATCTTTCTGAATACTGATATTATCCTATGTTGAATGCAATTGTTGAATACATTTTATGCTGTCATGTGATACTTAAATCATTGTATAAATTTGCCTGTTATCTAACACTTTAAAGATAAAGATGAATTGATTAAATTTGTAAATATTGACATTAGTTTATTTTGTATGTTGATTGATGAATGGAAGATTCAACCAAAAGGAAAATATATGTCCTGCTAGAGATGAAAGCCCAAAACAAGTGATTTCAGTGGGGTTTATATTATCAAGAAAATGGATGAAAATGCATTGATTTGAAAATTACATGTATAGTCAAACCTGTGTTAAAGACCACCTCTGAACAGAGACCCACCTGGCTCTAAAGACCACATGTTTTGTTTTCCATTTTAACATTTACAGTGTATTTAAACCTGTGAATAATGACCACCTCCCAATAAAGACCACATTTTGGCTCTCCCAAGGGTGGTCTTTATAAACAGGTTTGACTGTAAATTGTATATACTTTTAATGTTTCCAGAGTTTTTTATACATACATTCTGTTCAGCTAAGCAAAATATACCTTAATTTAATTTCGGATTTATATGCAAATAACAGTCCCATAAATGATTGTTACCAGTGGCATGCCTTCAAAAAAGGGCATAATGTTAACATAGTCCACTACAATTCTATCACGCACCAGTGTCCTTTTTTAGCTCGACTATTCATAGAATAGTAGAGCTATTGGACCCATGCGTCACCGTCCGCGTCACCGTCCGGATTTGGTTAAGTTTTTGTATGTAAGCTGGTATCTCAGCAACCACTTGTGGGAATGGATTGAAACTTCACACACTTATTCACTGTGATAAACTGACTTACACTGCACAGGTTCCATAACTCTATTTAGCTTTTTTTACAAAATTATGCCCCTTTTTTGACTTAGAAATTTTTGGTTAAGGTTTTGTATGTAAGCTGGTATCTCAGTAACCAATTGTGGGAATGGATTGAAACTTCACACACTTATTAACTGTGATAAACTGACTTACATTGCACAGGTTCCATAACTCTATTTTGCTTTTTTACAAAATTATGTCCCTTCTTCGACTTAGAATTTTTTTGGTTAAGGTTTTGTATGTAAGCTGGTATCTCAGTACTCACTAATTGGAATGGATTGAAACTTCACACACTTGTTCACTGTCATGATCTGACATGCACAAAGCAGGTCCCATAACTTTATTTTGCTTTTTTACAAAATTATGCCCCTTTTTCAACATAGAAATTTTTGGTTAAGTTTTTGTATGTAAGCTGGTATCTCAGTATCCACTAACGGGAATGGATTGAAACTTCACACACTTGTTCACTGTCATGATACAACATGCAGTGCAAAGGGTCAATAACTCATCTTTGCATTTTACAAAATTATGCCCCTTTTTAAACTTAGGAGTTTTGGGTTAAATTCTTATATGTAAGCTAGTATCTCAGTACCCACTAATGGGAATGGATTGAAGCTTCACACACTTGTCCACTGTCATGAGCTGATAAGCACTCTGCAGGTACCATAACCCTATTTTGCTTTTTTAGCTCAACTATTCATAGAATAGTAGAGCTATTGGAATCGCCCATGCGTCGGCGTCCGCATCTGCGTCCGCGTCCACGTCCGCGTCCCGATTTGGTTAAGTTTTTGTATGTAAGCTGGTATCTCAGCAACCACTTGTTGGAATGGATTGAAACTTCACACACTTATTCACTGTGATAAACTGACTTACACTGCACAGGTTCCATAACTCTGTTTTGCTTTTTTACAAAATTATGCCCCTTTTTTGACTTACAAATTTTTGGTTAAGGTTTTGTATGTAAGCTGGTATCTCAGTAACCACTTGTGGGAATGGATTGAAACTTCACACACTTATTTACTGTGATAAACTGACTTACATTGCACAGGTTCCATAACTCTATTTTGCTTTTTTACAAAATTATGTCCCTTCTTCGACTTAGAATTTTTTGGTTAAGGTTTTGTATGTAAGCTGGTATCTCAGTACTCACTAATTGGAATGGATTGAAACTTCACACACTTGTTCACTGTCATGATCTGACATGCACAAAGCAGGTCCCATAACTTTATTTTGCTTTTTTACAAAATTATGCCCCTGTTTCAACATAGAAATTTTTGGTTAAGTTTTTGTATGTAAGCTGGTATCTCAGTATCCACTAATGGGAAAGGATTGAAACTTCACACACTAGTTCACTGTCATGATATGACATGCAGTGCAAAGGGTCAATAACTCATCTTTGCATTTTACAAAATTATGCCCCTTTTTCAACTTAGGAGTTTTTGGGTTAAATTCTTATATGTAAGCTGGTATCTCAGTACCCACTAATGGGAATGTATTGAAACTTCATACACTTGTCCACTGTCATGAGCTGATAAGCACTATGTAGGTTCCATAACCCTATTTTACTTTTTAGCTCGACTATTCGAAGAATAAGTAGAGCTATCCTACTCACCACGGTGTGGGCGTGGGCGTCGGTGTCGGCGTCGACGTCGGCGTCACACCCTGGTTAAGTTTTTCGTACCAGTCCACATTTTGACAAAGTCTTTTGAGATAAAGCTTTGAAACTTTCAACACTTGTTTACCATCACCATGTCCAGTTATAGGCAAGAGTACATAACTCTGTCAAGCATTTTGACTGAATTATGGCCCCTTTTGACTTAGAAATCTTGGTTAAGTTTTTCGTACCAGTTCATATTTTGGCAAAGTCTTTTGAGATAAAGCTTTGAAACTTTCAACACTTGTTTACCATCACCATGTCCAGTTGTAGGCAAGAGTACATAACTCCATCAAGCATTTTGGTTGAATTATTGCCCCTTTTTTACTTAGAAATCTTGGTTAAGTTTTTCGTACCAGTCTACATTTTGACAAAGTCTTTTGAGATAAAGCTTTGAAACTTTCAACACTTGTTTACCATCACCATATCCAGTTGTAGGCAAGAGTACATAACTCCATCAAGCATTTTGGCTGAATTATGGCCCCTTCTGACTTAGAAATCTTGGTTAAGTTTTTCGTACCAGTTTATATTTTGTGTAAAGTGTTTGACATATGGCTTTGAAACTTTTATATCTTGTTCAGTATTATAGTCTCTATCAATAGGCAAGAGTACATAACTCTGTCATCTTTTTTGGCTGAATTATGGCCCTTTTTGAACTTGGAAATTGGTTCTGTTTTCGTATATGTCCATGTTTTGTCAAGACTATTTGACATATGGCTTTTAAACTTTAAACACTTGTTTATCATTATGATTTCCATCTGCAGGCAAGAGTACATAACTCTTGACAACTATTTGGCTGAATTATGGCCCTTTTTGGACTTTGAAATTTTTGTCAGAATATTTGAACTGTGGCTTTGAAACTGTTAACACTAGTATATCAACATGATTTCCATCTGTAGGCAAGTGTACATAACTCTGTCAACTATTGTCTGAAAATCTATGGAAATATTTTGACCCCATTCTTCAATCAATTCTTCGAATAGTCGAGCGCGCTGTCATCCGACAGCTCTTGTTTACTAAATTATGCCCCTTTTTCGACTTTTTTATACATTCAAGCGACAAGGCTGTTAAATAGTCGAGCGTTGCTGTCCTCCGACAGCTCTTGTTTAAATTTATGATGCCCCTTTTTCGACTTTCGTATTCATTCAATCGACAAGGCTGTTGAATAGTCGAGCGTTGCTGTCCTCCGACAGCTCTTGTTATATAAATTACTCCCTCATTTATGTTCTGAAAT